>NC_091265.1:56645000-57247500 GCF_042477335.2 Ovis canadensis | reverse complement strand
TCAAGTTGACATCAAAGGTCCCAGTGTGGATGTGGAGGTGCCTGATGTTGATCTGGAGTGTCCTGATGCAAAGTTGAAAGGCCCTAAATTTAAGATGCCTGAGATGCACTTCAAGGCCCCCAAGATCTCCATGCCTGATGTGGACTTACACTTGAAAGGCCCCAAAGTCAAAGGGGATTTGGATGTGTCTGTGCCAAAATTGGAGGGAGATTTGAAAGGCCCCAGTGTGGATGTGGAGGTGCCTGATGTTGATCTGGAGTGTCCTGATGCAAAGTTGAAAGGCCCTAAGTTTAAGATGCCTGAGATGCACTTCAAGGCCCCCAAGATCTCCATGCCGGATGTGGACTTAAACTTGAAGGGCCCCAAAGTTAAAGGGGATGTGGATGTGTCTGTGCCCAAGATAGAAGGTGAAATGAAAGTGCCAGATGTGGACATCAAAGGCCCCAAAGTGGACGTTGATGTTCCAGACATGGATGTACAGGGCCCAGATTGGCACCTGAAGATGCCCAAGATGAAAATGCCTAAATTCAGCATGCCAGGCTTCAAAGGCCAGGGCCCAGATGTGGACATGAACCTGCCCAAGGCTGACATTGATGTCTCTGGGCCAAAGGTGGACATTGAAGCCCCAGATGTGAGCCTTGAGGGGCCTGAAGGAAAGCTCAAGGGTCCCAAGTTCAAGATGCCCGAGATGCACTTCAAGGCCCCCAAGATCTCCATGCCGGATGTGGACTTAAACTTGAAAGGCCCCAAAGTCAAAGGGGATGTGGATGTGTCTGTGCCCAAGATAGAAGGTGAAATGAAAGTGCCAGATGTGGACATCAAAGGCCCCAAAGTGGACGTCGATGTCCCAGATGTGGATGTCGAGGGCCCTGACTGGCACCTGAAGATGCCCAAGATGAAAATGCCCAAGTTCAGCATGCCTGGCTTTAAAGGAGAGGGCCCTGAAGTGGATGTGAATCTGCCTAAAGCTGACATTGACATCTCTGGCCCGAAGGTGGACATTGAAGCCCCAGATGTGAGCCTTGAGGGGCCTGAAGGAAAGCTCAAGGGTCCCAAGTTCAAGATGCCCGAGATGCACTTCAAGGGCCCCAAGATCTCCATGCCTGATGTGGACTTAAATTTGAAGGGCCCTAAAGTCAAAGGGGATGTGGATGTGTCTGTGCCCAAGATAGAAGGTGAAATGAAAGTGCCAGATGTGGACATCAAAGGCCCCAAAGTGGACATCGATGTCCCTGATGTGGATGTTCAAGGCCCTGACTGGCACCTGAAGATGCCCAAGATGAAAATGCCTAAATTCAGCATGCCAGGCTTCAAAGGCCAGGGTCCAGATGTGAACGTGAACCTGCCCAAGGCTGACATTGATGTCTCTGGGCCAAAGGTGGACATTGAAGCCCCAGATGTGAGCCTTGAGGGGCCAGAAGGAAAGCTCAAGGGTCCTAAGTTTAAGATGCCTGAGATGCACTTCAAGGCCCCCAAGATCTCCATGCCTGATGTGGACTTAAACTTGAAAGGCCCTAAAGTCAAAGGGGATGTGGATGTGTCTGTGCCCAAGATAGAAGGTGAAATGAAAGTGCCAGATGTGGACATCAAAGGCCCCAAAGTGGACATCGATGTCCCTGATGTGGATGTTCAAGGCCCTGACTGGCACCTGAAGATGCCCAAGATGAAAATGCCTAAATTTAGTGTGCCTGGCTTCAAAGGAGAGGGCCCGGAAGTGGATGTGAACCTGCCCAAGGCTGACATTGACATCTCTGGCCCCAAGGTGGACATTGAAGGCCCAGATGTTAACCTTGAAGGACCAGATGGAAAGTTGAAAGGTCCTAAGTTCAAGATGCCAGAGATGAACATCAAAGCCCCCAAGATCTCCATGCCTGACTTTGATTTACACCTGAAAGGTCCCAAGATGAAAGGAGATGTGGATGTTTCTCTGCCTAAGGTGGAAGGTGACCTAGGGGCCCCTGAAGTTGACATCAGAGGCCCCAAAGTGGATGTTGCTGTCCCAGATGTGGATGTTCACGGCCCAGACTGGCACCTGAAGATGCCCAAGATGAAAATGCCCAAGTTCAGCATGCCTGGCTTCAAAGGAGAGGGCCCAGAAGTGGATGTGAACCTGCCTAAAGCTGACATTGATATTTCTGGACCCAAGGTGGATATTGAAGGCCCTGATGTGAGCCTTGAAGGTCCTGAAGGGAAGCTCAAGGGTCCTAAGTTCAAGATGCCAGAGATGAACATCAAAGCCCCCAAGATCTCCATGCCTGACTTTGATCTACACCTGAAAGGTCCTAAGGTGAAAGGAGATGTGGATGTTTCTCTGCCTAAGGTGGAAGGTGACCTAAAGGCTCCTGATGTTGACATCAAAGGCCCCAAAGTGGACATTGATGTCCCAGATGTGGATGTTCACGGCCCAGACTGGCACCTGAAGATGCCCAAGATGAAAATGCCCAAGATTAGCATGCCTGGCTTCAAAGGAGAGGGTCCAGACGTGGATGTGAACTTGCCCAAGGCCGACATTGATGTCTCGGGACCCAAAGTGGACATTGAAGGCCCTGATGTTCATCTTGAAGGACCAGAAGGAAAGTGGAAAAGCCCAAAGTTTAAAATGCCTGAAATGCATTTTAAAACTCCAAAGATATCCATGCCAGATATTGATCTTAATCTGACAGGTCCAAAGATAAAAGGTGATGTGGATGTCACATGCCCCAAGGTAGAGGGAGATATTAAAGGACCTGAAATTGACCTCAAAGGTCCCAAAGTAGACATTGATGTCCCTGATGTGGATGTTCAAGGCCCAGACTGGCACCTGAAGATGCCCAAGATGAAAATGCCCAAGTTCAGCATGCCTGGCTTCAAAGGAGAGGGCCCGGAAGTGGATATGAACCTGCCCAAGGCTGACATTGATGTGTCAGCACCCAAGGTGGACCTTGAAGGCCCTGATGTTAACCTTGAAGGACCAGAAGGAAAGGTGAAAGGTCCTAAATTCAAGATGCCAGAGATGAACATCAAAGCCCCCAAGATCTCCATGCCTGACTTTGATTTACACCTGAAAGGTCCCAAGGTGAAAGGAGATATGGATGTTTCTCTGCCTAAGGTGGAAGGTGACTTAAAGGCCCCTGAAGTTGACATCAAAGGCCCCAAAGTGGACGTTGCTGTCCCAGATGTGGATGTTCACGGCCCAGACTGGCACCTGAAGATGCCCAAGATGAAAATGCCCAAGATTAGCATGCCTGGCTTCAAAGGAGAGGGCCCAGAAGTGGATGTGAACCTGCCTAAAGCTGATATTGACATCTCAGGGCCCAAAGTGGACATTGAAGGCCCTGATGTGAGCCTTGAAGGTCCTGAAGGGAAGCTCAAGGGTCCTAAGTTCAAGATGCCAGAGATGAACATCAAAGCTCCCAAGATCTCCATGCCTGACATTGATCTTAACCTGAAGGGCCCCAAAGTGAAGGGAGATGTTGATGTGTCTTTACCAAAAGTTGAAGGTGAGATGAAAGTTCCTGAAGTGGATATTAAAGGCCCCAAGGTGGACGTTGATGTCCCAGATGTGGATGTTCATGGCCCTGACTGGCACCTGAAGATGCCCAAGATAAAAATGCCCAAGATGAGCATGCCTGGCTTCAAAGGAGAAGGCCCAGAAGTGGATGTGAACCTGCCCAAGGCTGATATAGATGTCTCTGGACCCAAGGTGGACATTAACGTTCCAGATGTGAACATTGACGGTCCAGATGCTAAACTGAAGGGTCCCAAGTTCAAGATGCCAGAAATGAATATCAAAGCTCCTAAGATCTCCATGCCAGATCTGGACCTTAATCTTAAAGGCCCTAAAGTGAAAGGAGAGGTGGATGTTTCACTTCCAAATGTAGAAGGTGATTTGAAAGGGCCTTCTCTTGACATCAAAGGGCCGAAGATGGATGTAGATGCACCTGATATTGAAATTCATGGCCCAGAAGGCAAATTAAAAGGTCCAAAGCTGAAGATGCCTGACATGCATGGAAACATGCCTAAGATCTCCATGCCAGAAATTGACCTGAATTTGAAGGGCTCAAAACTTAAGGGAGATGTTGATGTTTCTGGGCCCAAATTGGAAGGTGATATTAAAGCTCCCAAGTTGGATATAAAGGGCCCAGAAGTGGACATTTCTGGTCCTAAGCTGAATATTGAAGGCAAGTCGAAGAAATCACGTTTTAAGCTTCCCAAATTTAATTTTTCGGGCTCCAAAGTTCAGACACCTGAGGTAGATGTCAAGGTCAAAAAGCCAGATCTTGATGTAACAGGTCCAAAAGTTGACATTAATGCTCCTGATGTTGAGGTCCAAGGAAAGGTGAAAGGACCCAAGTTCAAAATGCCTTTCCTAAGTATTTCATCTCCTAAAGTGTCAATGCCTGATGTGGAGTTAAATCTGAAAGGTCCTAAAGTCAAAGGAGACTTAGATGTTGCAGGTCCTAATTTAGAAGGTGAACTTAAAGGACCCAAAGTGGATATTAAGGCACCAGAAATTCATCTGGATGCACCTGATGTGGATGTTCATGGTCCAGACTGGAATTTGAAAATGCCCAAGATGAAAATGCCCAAGTTCAGCGTGCCTGGGTTAAAAGCAGAAGGACCAGATATGGCTGTGGATCTGCCGAAAGGAGATATCAACATAGAGGGTCCCAGAATGGACATTGAGGGCCCAGAAGTCAAAGTGGAAGGTCTAGACGGAGGCTTAAAAGGCCCCAAACTCAAGATGCCTGACATAAATATCAAAGCTCCCAAGATCTCCATGCCTGATGTTGATTTAAACTTGAAGGGCCCCACGGTGAAAGGTGATATGGATGTTTCTTTGCCCAAAGTTGAAGGTGACCTCAAGGGCCCTGAAGTTGACATCAGAGGCCCGAAAGTGGACATTGATGTTCCAGATGTGGACGTTCATGGCCCAGACTGGCACCTGAAGATGCCCAAGGTGAAAATGCCCAAGTTCAGCATGCCTGGCTTCAAAGGAGAGGGCCCAGAAGTGGATGTGAACCTGCCCAAGGCCGACATAGACGTCTCCGGACCCAAGGTGGACATTGATGTTCCGGATGTGAACATTGAAGGTCCAGATGCAAAACTGAAGGGTCCCAAGTTCAAGATGCCAGAGATGAACATCAAAGCCCCCAAGATCTCCATGCCTGACATTGACTTAAATCTGAAAGGACCCAAAGTAAAGGGAGATGTGGATGTTTCTCTGCCTAAGGTGGAAGGTGACCTCAAGGGCCCTGAAGTTGACATCAAGGGCCCCAAAGTGGACATTGATGTCCCAGATGTAAATATTGAATGTCCAGATGTGAAACTGAAGGGTCCCAAATTCAAGATGCCAGAGATGAACATCAAAGCTCCCAAGATCTCCATGCCTGACCTTGACTTTAATCTGAAGGGTCCCAAACTGAAGGGTGATATGGATGTATCTTTGCCAAAAGTAGAAGGTGACATCAAGGGTCCCGAGGTGGACATCAAGGGTCCAAAAGTAGATGTTGAAACTCCTGATATTAACATTGAAGGTTCAGAGGGTAAATTGAAGGGGCCCAAATTCAAGATGCCAGAGATGCACCTAAAGGCTCCCAAGATCTCCATGCCTGACATTGACTTAAACCTGAAAGGACCCAAAGTAAAGGGGGATGTGGATATTTCTCTGCCTAAGGTGGAAGGTGATCTCAAGGGCCCTGAAGTTGACATCAAAGGCCCCAAAGTGGACATTGATGCTCCAGATGTGGACATTCAAGGCCCAGACTGGCACCTGAAGATGCCCAAGATAAAAATGCCCAAGATCAGCATGCCTGGCTTCAAAGGAGAGGGCCCGGAAGTGGATGTGAACCTGCCCAAGGCTGACATTGATGTGTCAGCACCCAAGGTGGACCTTGAAGGCCCTGATGTTAACCTTGAAGGACCAGATGGCAAGTTGAAAGGTCCTAAGTTCAAGATGCCAGAGATGAACATCAAAGCCCCCAAGATCTCCATGCCTGACATTGATTTACACCTGAAAGGCCCTAAGGTGAAAGGAGATGTGGATGTTTCTCTGCCTAAGGTGGAAGGTGACCTAAAGGCCCCTGAAGTTGACATCAAAGGCCCCAAAGTGGACATTGATGCTCCAGATGTGAACGTTCATGGCCCAGACTGGCACCTGAAGATGCCCAAGATAAAAATGCCCAAGATTAGCATGCCTGGCTTCAAAGGTGAGGGCCCAGAAGTGGATGTGAACCTGCCTAAAGGTGACATTGACATATCAGGTCCCAAGGTGGACATAGACACTCCCGACATTGATATTCATGGTCCAGAAGGAAAACTGAAGGGTCCCAAGTTTAAAATGCCTGACCTGCACCTCAAGGCACCCAAGATCTCCATGCCTGAAGTTGACCTGAATCTGAAGGGCCCCAAGGTAAAGGGTGATGTGGACGTCTCTCTGCCCAAAGTTGAAGGTGACCTCAAGGGCCCTGAAGTTGACATCAAAGGCCCGAAAGTGGACATTGATGTCCCAGATGTGGACATTCATGGCCCAGACTGGCACCTGAAGATGCCCAAGGTGAAAATGCCCAAGTTCAGCATGCCTGGCTTCAAAGGAGAGGGCCCAGAAGTGGATGTGAACCTGCCCAAGGCCAACATAGATGTCTCCGGACCCAAGGTGGACATTGATGTTCCAGATGTGAACATTGAAGGTCCAGATGCAAAACTGAAGGGTCCCAAGTTCAAGATGCCAGAGATGAACATCAAAGCTCCCAAGATCTCCATGCCTGACCTTGACTTAAATCTGAAAGGACCCAAAGTAAAGGGAGACGTGGACATTTCTCTGCCTAAGGTGGAAGGTGACCTCAAGGGCCCTGAAGTTGACATCAAGGGCCCCAAAGTGGACATTGATGTCCCAGATGTGGACGTTCATGGCCCAGACTGGCACCTGAAGATGCCCAAGGTGAAAATGCCCAAGTTCAGCATGCCTGGCTTCAAGGGAGAGGGCCCAGAAGTGGATGTGAACCTGCCCAAGGCCGACATAGATGTCTCCGGACCCAAGGTGGACATTGATGTTCCAGATGTGAACATTGAAGGTCCAGATGCAAAACTGAAGGGCCCCAAGTTCAAGATGCCAGAGATGAACATCAAAGCTCCCAAGATCTCCATGCCTGACCTTGACTTCAACCTGAAGGGTCCCAAAATGAAGGGTGATGTTGATATCTCTCTGCCCAAAGTTGAGGGTGATCTCAAGGCCCCTGAGGTGGACATCAAAGGCCCCAAACTGGATATTGATGCTCCTGATATTAGTATTGAAGGCCCAGAAGGAAAACTGAAGGGGCCTAAATTTAAGATGCCAGAGATTAACATTAAAGCCCCAAAGATCTCCATGCCTGACTTTGACTTAAATCTGAAAGGGCCAAACGTAAAGGGTGATGTGGACCTTTCACTGCCTAAGGTAGAAGGCGATCTGAAAGGGCCAGAGGTGGACATTGAAGGTCCTGAAGGGAAGCTCAAAGGACCCAAATTTAAGATGCCTGATGTCCACTTCAAAACCCCACAAATCTCCATGAGTGACATTGATTTGAACTTGAAAGGACCTAAGATAAAAGGAGATTTGGATACTTCCATCCCTAAATTGGAAGGAGATCTGAAAGGCCCAAAAATAGATGTTAAAGGCCCTACGCTGGACATAGATACTCCTGACATTGACATTCATGGTCCAGAAGGAAAACTGAAGGGTCCCAAGTTTAAAATGCCTGACCTGCACCTCAAGGCACCCAAGATCTCCATGCCTGAAGTTGACCTGAATCTGAAGGGCCCCAAGGTAAAGGGTGATGTGGACGTCTCTCTGCCCAAAGTTGAAGGTGACCTCAGGGGCCCTGAAGTTGACATCAAAGGCCCGAAAGTGGACATTGATGTCCCAGATGTGGACGTTCATGGCCCAGACTGGCACCTGAAGATGCCCAAGGTGAAAATGCCCAAGTTCAGCATGCCTGGCTTCAAAGGAGAGGGCCCAGAAGTGGATGTGAACCTGCCCAAGGCCGACATAGATGTCTCCGGACCCAAGGTGGACATTGATGTTCCAGATGTGAACATTGAAGGTCCAGATGCAAAACTGAAGGGTCCCAAGTTCAAGATGCCAGAGATGAACATCAAAGCTCCCAAGATCTCCATGCCTGACCTTGACTTAAATCTGAAAGGACCCAAAGTAAAGGGAGACGTGGACATTTCTCTGCCTAAGGTGGAAGGTGACCTCAAGGGCCCTGAAGTTGACATCAAGGGCCCCAAAGTGGACATTGATGTCCCAGATGTGGACGTTCATGGCCCAGACTGGCACCTGAAGATGCCCAAGGTGAAAATGCCCAAGTTCAGCATGCCTGGCTTCAAGGGAGAGGGCCCAGAAGTGGATGTGAACCTGCCCAAGGCCGACATAGATGTCTCCGGACCCAAGGTGGACATTGATGTTCCAGATGTGAACATTGAAGGTCCAGATGCAAAACTGAAGGGCCCCAAGTTCAAGATGCCAGAGATAAATATCAAAGCTCCCAAGATCTCCATGCCTGATGTTGACCTGGATTTGAAAGGATCCTTAGGCAAGGGTGATTTTGATGTATCTGTTCCTAAGATTGAAGGGACTTTCAAAGGCCCAGAAGTAGACCTTAAAGGTCCAGGTCTAGATGTTGAAGGCCCTGATGCCAAACTCAGTGGCCCACGTTTGAAGATGCCATCACTGGATATCTCTGCTCCTAAAGTAACTGCTCCTGACATTGATTTGCATCTCAAGACACCCAAAATTGGAATTTCTGGTCCCAAATTAGAAGGTGGTGAACTGGACCTCAAGGGACCCAAAGTTGATTTAGAAGCTCCAAGCTTAGATGTACACGTGGAGAGCCCAGATGTTAACATTGAAGGGCCAGATGTAAAAATTCCCAAATTTAAGAAACCCAAGTTTGGGTTTGGGGCAAAAAGCCCCAAAGCTGACTTCAAGTCACCTACACTTGATGTGACAGTTCCTGAGGCAGAGCTGAACATTGAGGCTCCTGAAATTAGTGTTGGTGGCAAGGGCAAGAAAAGTAAGTTTAAAATGCCAAAAATTCACATGAGTGGGCCTAAAATGAAGACCAAGAAGCAAGGATTTGATTTGAATGCTCCTGGGGGTGAAATTGATGCCAGTCTCAAGTCTCCTGACATAGATGTCAATGTTGCGGGGCCCGACGCCTCACTGAAAGTTGACGTGAAATCTCCTAAGACCAAGAAACCTATGTTTGGGAAAATGTACTTCCCAGATGTAGAATTTGACATTAAATCTTCTAAATTTAAAGCTGAGGCATCTCTCCCTAGCCCCAAAATGGGAGGTGAAATCCAGGTGCCTGATCTGGATATTTCATCACCAGGGATTAATGTGGAAGGTCCTGACATCAAGCTGAAGGCTCCCAAGATCAAGGCACCAGGTGTCGATGTCTCAGGGCCAAAGATAGAGGGCGACTTGAAAGGCCCCAGGGTGCAGGCAAACCTGGATGCGCCTGACATCAGCATTGAAGGCCCAGATGCTAAAGTCAAAGCACCATCATTCGGCATTTCTGCCCCTCAGGTATCCATCCCTGATGTGAATGTTAGCATGAAAGGACCAAAGATAAAGGGTGATGTCCCCAGTGTGGGACTGCAAGGACCGGATGCAGATCTGCAAGGTCCGGAATCGAAAATTAAGTTCCCTAAGTTTTCGATGCCCAAGATCGGCATCCCTGGTGTGAAAGTGGACGGTGGGGGAGCTGAGGTCCAGCTACCCTCTCTTGAAGGAGGCTTGAGCGCACCAGATGTCAAGCTTGAAGGGCCTGATGTGTCTCTCAAGGGGCCAAAAGTAGACTTGCCATCAGTGAACCTCTCTATGCCAAAAATCTCTGGACCTGACCTTGACCTGAACTTGAAAGGACCAAGTTTGAAGGGAGATCTGGATGTATCTGTTCCCAGCATGACACTGCATGCCCCTGGGCTTGACCTCAGAGGTGCCGGTGGAAAGGTGAAGGTAGAAGGTGACGGAGTGAAGGTGCCTGGAATCGATGCCACAGCAGCCCTTGACATTGGTGTGCCGGATGTGACCCTGAAAGGACCAAGCCTGCAGGGCGACCTGGCCGTCTCTGGTGACATCAAGTGTCCCTCGGTATCAGTAGGTGCTCCTGATCTAAGCTTGGAGGCACCTGAGGGTGGTATTAAACTTCCCAAGATGAAGCTGCCCCAGTTTGGCATCTCCGCTCCAGGGTCTGACGTGGACATCAACGTCAAGGGGCCACAGGTGACTGGAGAACTCAAGGGGCCTGGCATGGACGTGAACCTCGGAGGCCTGAACCTGAAAGGGCCTCAGATCTCTGGCCCTCAAATCTCAGCGCCAGATGTGGACTTGAACTTGGAAGGACCAAAAATAAAAGGCAGCCTCGGGGCCAGTGGTGAGATGAAAGGCCCCACAGTTGGTCTTCCGGGCATCAGTGTTCAAGGCCTGGAAGGAAACCTCCAAATGCCTGGAATGAAGTCATCTGGATGTGATGTGGCGCTGCCAGGTGTGAATGTGAAACTCCCAACCGGGCAGATTTCTGGTCCTGAAATCAAAGGTGACCTGAAAGGTTCAGGGATAGGTTTCCGTGGAGCTGCTCCCGATATTGGCGTGAAAGGGCCTTCATTGAACGTGGCATCTCCTGAGTCAGATTTCGGTATCAGCTTGAAGGGCCCAAAAATCAAAGGAGGCGTGGATGTTTCAGGGGGTGTCAGTGCCCCAGATATCAGCCTAGGAGAAGGGCACGTGAGTGTCAAAGGTTCCGGCGGGGAGTGGAAAGGACCCCAAGTCTCGTCTGCTCTCAACCTGGATGCACCTACGTTTGCTGGAGGACTTCATTTCTCAGGACCAAAGGTAGAAGGAGGTGTCAAAGGAGGCCAGGTTGGACTTCAGGGTCCTGGACTGAGCATGTCTGGGCCTCAAGGTCACTTGGAAAGTGGATCTGGAAAAGTAACATTCCCCAAGATGAAGATCCCCAAGTTCACCTTCTCTGGCCGGGAGCTGGTGGGCAGAGAAGTGGGGGTGGATATTAACTTCCCTAAAGTGGAGGCCAGTGTCCAGTCTGGTGCCGGAGAGGGCGAGTGGGAAGACTCCGACGTAAAACTTAAAAAGTCCAAAATCAAGATGCCCAAGTTCACCTTCTCCAAACCTAAAGGGAAAGCTGGCGTCGCCGGCTCACCAGAAGCATCTGTTTCAGGGTCCAAAGGTGACCTGAAGAGCTCCAAGGCCAGTCTGGGTTCCCTGGAAGGCGAGGCTGAGGTCGACACGTCTTCACCCAAAGGCAAATTCTCCTTATTCAAAAGCAAGAAGCCAAGCCACCGCTCAAATTCCTTCAGTGACGAAAGGGAGCACTCTGCCCCTACCACCCCCACGGGGACTTTGGAGTTCGAGGGTGGGGAGGTGGCGCTGGAAGGCGGGAAAGTCAAAGGGAAACACGGCAAGCTGAAATTTGGTACCTTTGGTGGATTGGGGTCAAAGAGCAAAGGTCATTATGAGGTGACTGGGAGCGATGATGAGGCAGGCAAGTTGCAGGGGGGTGGAGTGTCCTCGTCCTCTAAGAAGTCCCGACTGTCATCTTCTTCTAGCAATGACAGTGGGACTAAGGTTGGCGTCCAGCTTCCCGAGGTGGAGCTGACAGTTTCCACAAAGAAAGAGTAGCCGGCCTCTGTGTGTGTATATATCTGTATAGAACTCCATCAGCCTTGGGTGTGTTTGTATATAAACTCCAAAGAGAAACACGCCAACAGCCTCAGCAACAATGCAAAGATCTGGCCTCTGCCAGGGGCAAGTGCTGAAAAGCCAGCCGCCTTTAGGCTCCTCCCGGAGCTTTACAGATAGGTTCCAAGTTCTTCGTCCAGCCCACGTGCAAAATCAGCAGTATTTGCCTTCAGATTTCAGTTTTTTGTTTTGTTTTCTTTTTTGCATTGAATGCTGAGAGCTCCTGTTTACTAAGCCAGCTTTTGTGTTTATTACCTTCATTTTTACTGAACATTGTTAGTGTTGGGGTCATGGAAACCCACTTTTTTCATTGTAATGACTTTTGGGAGCTTTTGTTAGTAAGGGTGGGGTGGGGTAGAAGGCAGTAGAGGGGGGCCAGACCTTTTTCTCCTACAGTTGGGTCTACTCAAGCAGCAAACACCCAAAGATGGCTGAGAGGAGCCGGCCGGCTGGGGGTGTGGGTGTTTGTAGAACTGTGTATCATTGCTTTTTGTTTCCCCAAGGGTGGCGGTCAGTCCCAGCCTGTTCGGTGCTCACGGGGGGAGAGGGAATTAGAATCTTTGTAAATTAGGCCACCCACCCACTCGCTCCACATGAGAGCCTTCCATTCTGTGTGTTGTAAGGGAAATGTTTTCTTTGTGATCGCCACGTTCCTGATATTAGTTCTGATTTCCTTTAACAAATGTTATTGTGATTAAGAAAATTTCCAGCACTTTAATGGCAAATTAATTGAGAATGTAAGAAAATTGATGCTGTCAAGGGCAAATAAAGCTGTTTATTAACCTGGATATCCTGTGCCTTTGCATTCTGTGTTGGGAGGATGAGGCCTGGGGAGGCTGCAGGCCCAGTCCTGACAGGTCAGACTGGGTCCACTGAGTGGCGTTGCTGGTTGCATTAGTGGGTAGTGGGAGGGATTCTTTGCTTCTCGATTCTCACAGTGAGGCTGTTTGCATCACTGCTGAGAAATCGAGAGAGACTGGGCATGTTGGCAGCCCAAACCTCAGGACCTACCCGCCAATTTGGCATCCTCAGATAGGAATATACCATACAGAAATGATTCGGACATGAATGGATAAAACAGCCTGTTAGAGTGACAGAGAAGGATCTGGCCGTGGGTCACAGGCCTGTCCGCTATTCCTGACTTGGCTGCAGGCTTGCTGACTGGCCTTATTACTTGCCATCCTGGGCCTCAGCGTCCTCTCATTTGAAATAAGGGTGCTGATCTCATGTCACATATCTTTATGATTCCTTCTAGGCCATCTGAGGGCTAAACTTTATGAAAAATATCTTCTGACAAAAGTCCCCCCCTCACTCCTTTTCTTTTTGGTTACGCCATGTAGCATTGTAGGATCTTAGTCCCCTGACCAGGGGTCAGATCCGTGTCCCCTACATTGGGAGCACAGAGTCTTAACCACTGGACCACTAGGGAAGTCCAAAAGGCCCCTTTTGATTTCTAGTTCTGTGGACAATACATGGTGGGTGGAGAAGCCTCCTAGAAACTGGTTCCTGACGTCTGTCATTGCTGGGCAGAGGGCAGTGCCTTCTTAGACTGAAATGATCGAACCAAGCTCAGCCCTGGGGCCATGTCTCAGAGTTGCCATCTTTCCGCCAGCGGAGGCAGCTCTGTTCCTCTCCGGTCATCCCTGGAGTGGAGATGCCAGCTCCCACCCCTCCCACCCTCTCCAGAGTCAGTTTGTCTGTGGGTCTCTGTGCAGAGCAGTGGGGTCTCCTGCCCAGAGTGAACTCCACCTGCCCTTACTTGGATTGCAAATGGGCCTCGGCCAGCCTCATCCATTCACGCCTCAGCCAGCAGAGTCTGTGTCCTTGGGGGGATGGTTTTGGAAAGGATAGGTAATAAGGGAGACACTTGATTGCCTGTAGTTTTTAAATTTTTTATTTTTTTAATAAGTAATGCTGATTAACAATGTCGTGTTACTTTCAAGCGTACAGCAAAGTGATTCGGTTATATACATGTATTCTTCAGATTCTTTTCCCCTATAGGTTATTACAAAATGTTGAGTATAGTTCTTTGTGCTATACGTTAGGTTCTTATTGCTTATCTATTTTATATGTAATACTGTACATCTGTCCATCTCAAACTCCTAATTTATCCCTCCTCTCCGTGGCTTTTTTAAAGCTGCTTTTGTGAACTGGGGAAGAGTTTCCTCACCTGTTAAAACAGGGATAGCATCCACAGGACCAGAGTCTGTTCAGGTATTTTGGTTGTCTGCTGTGCAGGGACACCACATTTAAGCGTGCATTCGTGTCACAGCTGTGTTTGTTTATTGGGAGCACAAGGGTGGGCATGGAGTCCTAGAGAAGCAGGTGTGAGCCCTCGCAGACACACTGAAATGTTAGAGCGTGCACACCCACCTACATGCATTTGTCTTCTAACTGGGTCTGGGCATCCCACAAGGGTGCTTCTTACAACCACAGCTCAAAGCTCAATTCTCAGTCCTTCCTCCATTCTCAAGCTGACACGGGTGTTGGGGTGGGACAGGGTGTGCATGCTACCTGAGCTATGTGGCCCTGGTGTTTGGAGAGAGGTTAAGTGGGTGACAGTGGGGTGCCCTTGTGTGCCCAGCCAGGGGGATGCTCACTGGGATGCTGGAAAAATCTCCTAGGCAGAACTAAGCAGGTTGTCTAATAATATAGCAATTAAAAAAAATTTTTTTTCGCTTGAGGAAGGGGTAATGTAGGCTAGGGTGGCCCTCATTGTCCATTCACTCAACAAGTAGTTTTTGAGCATTATGTGGTTAGATGCTGTCCCAGCTCCACCTGATCTCAGAATCCTCCTCTGTCAACCTCCACAGACCTAATGCTATGATGGATGTGGGACACTGGTCCGTTCTGAACACTGGAGATATACACACTTGTAAGGGACGCTTCTATCAGGGATGATATGGGTGATATCACATGGGGCCTGGACTTTCAGGGCGAGATCTTATTGGCTGGGACAGTCAGGGGTGGTGGGTCAGATGGATGATGAATGTGGCAATGGGCCAAAGGTGAGAAACTTCTTAGCCACCCTCCTCCCACATCAGGCCCAGGGTGGAGGCAGTAGTGGCCCCAGGAAGGGATCCGCCCCCTCTGCAGTGACCCTGACCACAGACGAGGGGGCATGTAGGAGGTGCCGGGGGCTGGAGAAGCATGCGGAGGGCCCATCCCAGCGGACTTTTCTTGGCTTGTCCTGCCCTACCACTCTGAGTTCCCCCTTTGCTCTGTTCTTCTCACCTTCTCACCATTTACCCCTGCCCTCTCTCAGTCCCTGATGGGGATGGTCCAAGGTATTCCCCAAAGTCCTGCGGGGCCCAGATCCAGGAGGTCTTAACACTCTGCAGTCCCAGTGCTGGCATTCAAGGCCAGGAGTGGCCTCAGGAGACCTGGAGGGGGCAGGCCTGGGCTCCTCAGGGTCCTTGGTTGGAACTCCAGGGCTGAGTCACAGCCCAGGGCCTTCAGCCTGTCAGTGCGCCTGGCTTTAGGCTGTGTGACTGACTGTGGATGTGGCTCAGGGGACGCTTGGAAAATTCATTTATTTTGAAACGCGTCCCATGCTCACAAAAGGCAGTAAATATTTTTCAGCCACTCAAACTCATTTCTGTATGTGTCAGGGTCCCTCCCAGAAATGTAGTTGAAGATAGTTCAGCTATCGAGACTTTAATGGGGGCTCTTTATGCAGTAGTGGGCCAGGACCAAGAAGCCAACAAGGTGTGTGAGACCCCCAGGGGCAGCAGGAGGCTGGTAACCCCCAGGTTACCCCTGGACCTGAAGGGGCCCGGGAAGAGATGGTATTCCTGGAATCCAGCCATGCAGGACCACAGCATCTGCCAGAACTGCCTGCCATGAGAAGCAGGAAGAAACACCCTGAGTTTTCCCCCTGGTGGTTGCTCGTGCTGGAGGGCAAGGGAGCCCAGTATCACAGGTAGAGCGATCAGCCTCCTGGAGGCACAAAGCGAGGCAGAGACGCAGGGAAAAAGGGTCTGAGGGTGGAGGGCCAGATAGAGAACAACCAGGACAGTGTATTTGTCCTCATTTTTCTGTTGGGCGAGTTTGACTTTCTATATATTGAGATTTCTTTGAATAGCCACAATTATGTGGGATACATCTAAGATATGATCATAAAATACTGTGACCATTTTTGTTTTGAGCTGCTGCTGCTGCTGCTGCTAAGTCGCTTCAGTCGTGTCCAACTCTGCGACCCCATAGATGGCAGCCCACCAGGCTCCCCCGTCCCTGGGATTCTCCAGGCAAGAACACTGGAGTGGGTTGCCATTTCCTTCTCCATGTTTTGAGCACACACAGTTATATTTGGGAGACCCTGCACTTCTGTGAAAACTTTACTGTTAAGAATGTTTTAGTCCTCTCTCTTTAGGAAATGCTCTCAGCATCACTTGTGCATTTAAAAAATACCAGTTTCCTTGGAGAACTACAAATCTTCCTCTCTTAAGGGCTGCAAATAGCCAAAGGGCCTGGAAGATACTCCAGGGCTCCTAGGACAGAATCCTGAAAAGAGCACTGGGCCTGAGAGTCAGTGGGATTCTCCATGACCCTGAAGAAATGAAGGCCCACCCCCACCCCCTTGGAGCCTCGGTTTCCTTATTTGTAACGTGGATAAGGCATATATTCTTTAAGGCCCTTGCCAGTTCCAAGAGTCTCTGATCTTTACAGAAGCAAGGCTGGTTAATTACGTGGATAGAGCTGTTTGGGGTCAAAAGCAAAGCATGATTACAATGTAGTGCAACTAATTTTCCCATGTGGCTGGTAAATTTTCTCAAACATTTTGAGCAACAGCACTGTTGAAATACTGCTATGTTTCCAGTGTCCCAAAGCTGAAGTACTGCACCCCCAAGACTCTGCATGTCGCTGGCACGTGTCTCGTTTCTTGAGTCCCATCTTAGCTCTCTGCGCTTTAGCTGTGATGTGAGAGGTGCAGCTAAGCATGTGACTGATTTTTTTTTTAAGTGGATTTATTCACTTTAAACCTATACAGAAATTGCAAGAATGACACAGTGAATATCCATATAACTGAGACTTCCCTGGCCATCCAGTGGTTAAGACTCGGCTTCCACTGCAGGGGGCATGGGTTTGATTCCTGGTTGGGGGAACTAAAGATCCCACATGCTATGGTGCAGCCACACACACACACACAAATATATCCATATAACTTTCACTTAATTTCCCAGTTTCACCTTATTGGTTTTAATCTCTCTCTCTTTAGATGTTATAGTTGTCATTGTATCTGCTGACTCATTTGAAAGTGAATTGCAAACACCATGACCCTTGATTCCTAAGCCCTTCAGCATGTATGGACATTCTCTTACATAACAGTATCAGAGCCAAATTTAAGAAACTAAACATTGCTACTATTATCTGACATATTGCCCATGTTTAAATTTTGCCAGTTGCCTCAATGATTACAATTTCCTTCCAGCAATGTCTATTTTCCCACTGAGGCCCCAACTATCCATGATCCCACATGACATATAATTGCCATGGTCTCTTTAGTTTCTTCAACCTGGAACAGTTTCTCCTCTTTTGGTTGTCATTTGGACACTGATTTTTGAAGTGTAAGGGGCCAGTTGTTTTGCAGAAACGTCCCCAGTGTGGGTTTGTCTGAAGACATTTCTTCATGCTTTGGTTCAGGTTTTGCCTTCTGGGGCAGGGAGCGCACAGAAGTGGAGTGAGGTCCCCGCTCAGGACCCTCAGGACTCGGGTCCCTTGATGAAGGAGGAGATTGCCTAGTTTCTCCATTGTAACAGTACCGTGCTTTTTTTCCCCTTTGGAATTAACAAGTAAACCCAAGTTTTCAAGAAAAAGTCCAAGTTTGGGCAAGTTTATTTTGCAAGCGCACTTGAAAGAGCTGGTGGCCTGCACTCTCCAGCTGGGGTTTGGAAACCGGAGTTCTGGCTTCGGGCTCTGCAGCACAGAGCAGCTCTCTGTCCTTCCTCCCAAGGACAAAGAATTCGGTGCATGAATGCTTGCCATGGGGTGGGAATGCCAGAGTGTTTACCAGCTTCTGAATGGCCGGGTGTCAGGCATTTGATTCCCAGGGGTGACTGATCCCAGCAGAGGCGCTGCCCTGCATGGGCCGAAGCACATGTATGGGGAACATTCTGCTGAGCACGGTGATTTCAGTTCCCTTTGAAACCCTCTGTTGTTTTCCGCCACAAACTTGAGGCCTGGCCTTCATGGAAAAATTTGCCAGCAGTGAGGCCAAGGATCAGAAAGAGTTAAGGATGAAAAGACCCTCTCTAGGGACAGGGGGCCTGCTGGCCCACAAAGTACCCCTCTCCTGAGATTTCATGCTGGCTTCTCCCTGTGCTTAGTCGCTCCAGTTATTACCCTTTGCGACCGCATGGACTGCAGCCCACCAGGCTCCTCTGTCCATGCGGATTCTTCAGGCAAGAATACTGGAGTAGGTTGCCATACCCTCTTCCAGGGGATCTTCCCAACCCAGGGATCGAACCCAGGTCTCACACATTGCAGGCAGATTTTTTACCGTCTGAGCTACCAGGGAAGTCCCCTAGCCCCCCAAAAGAAGGCTACAGAAAGGTGAGGTTCAGAGAAGTGAAATAATCTGTCTCACCTCTTACAGCTGGAAAAGGTGACTCTCTCTAGGTCAGTCTAGGCATCCTGATTAAAAAAAAAAAAAAAATTCCCCCCTTTCCTGTGACACCATTGCTGCTTCTCTGAGGAAGTTGGGAATTAATTTTTTTTTCTGAGGAGGTTTTAGGAAATGACAGCTGTCTTTCAAAATTTGTAGGATCTTGACCTTTTCAGAACTGAAATGTGTGTGCTAAGTTGCTTCAGGTCTATTCTTTGTGACCTCCTGGACTGCAGCTCGCCAGGCGCCTCTGTCCACGGGATTTCCCAGGCAAGAATACTAGAGTGGTTGGTATGTTCTCTTCCAAGGGATCTTCCTGACCCAGGGGCTGAACCCTGGTCTCCTGCAGCTCCTGCACTGCAGGAGGGTTCTTTATCTCTGAGTCACCTAAATATTGTGTGCAAAGCCCTTTTCTTCAAAGGGACCTGCAGCCTAGTAGAGGAATAATAATAAAGATGATAATGATAGCTCTCATTTCTTCTGCTTCCTAGCTGTGTGATCTTGGGCAAATTACTGCACTCTCTGTGCCTCAGTTCTTTTATCTATAAAACGGCAATGATATGTTATCTCTCTCGTAGCTTTCTTGTGAGGATGATGCGAGTTGACACATATAAGGTGCTTGGCATATAGTAAATACTGGAAGTGTCAGCCGTTTCTACGGAATACCTACTTTGTGTTAGGCATTGTATATGTACTGTACATGCTCTATCTCTTTCGATTTCTACAACATCCCTCTAAGGTGGGTATTGCTTTCCTCACAACAAAACTGAGGCTCAGAGAGGTTAAGCAATTATTTTCAGGGTCACACAGCTAGTAAGCGGCAGAAACTGGAGAACTCGGGGCAGCTTGGCTGGTTTCTGGTCCAGCCCAGAAAAGGCTCTTATTCATCTAGGGAGTAAGAGGAGGCTCCAGGCTTCAAAAAAAGTGAACTCTTGGTGTGGGTTCAGCCTCCTCAGCAGCTGCCAATCCCTCCCACCCATTATTACCCTAGGTCTTTTCCCCTTTGGAGTATTCAGAGTATTCACTCTTCTGGATGATAATAAACAAGGGAGGGTCCATAATCAAAGTGTTTGCATTGTAACTGGCCCCACCCACTGTCCCTGACCGCAGTCCAGGCAGCCTGGAGGCCCCTTCCACCACCCTCTCCAGTGGAAGGGTTGCCCCCAGCCGTGGGAATGCAGGCCAGAGATGTTGGGTACATCTCTGGGGGAGGGCCTGAGAGCATGAGGGGACTCCAGAGAGTAGTTTTGGGCAGGACATGGGTGTGTGTGCTCAGCTGTGTCCAATTCTTTGGGACCTGGCGGACTGTAGCCCACCAGGCTCCTTTGTCCATGGGATTTTCCAGGCAAGAATACTGGAGTGGGTTGCCATTTCCCACTCCAGAGGATCTTCCCAACCCTGCATTGGCAGGCAGATTCTTTACCACTGGACCACCTGGACAGTGGCTCCCAAAGTGGACAGTCTTCCTTATTCCTCCTGCCAGCTTCCTGGGCTCCAAGGCTGAAGCCTCTCAGCCCAGCCTGAGAACTCGCTAATGGTCATCTGTCATGGGAGTGAGCCAAGGACTTGCTCAGTCCCACCCACCCACCACCGGCGCCCCACCCAAAGGGAATGGGAAGGAACTGGAGCCTCCTTGAGGTTGGACCACTGGCTCTTTACTGTGGAGACTATGGGGGTCCGAGGGAAGAAGGAAGCAAAAAGCAATCTATAAGGAAAATAGAAGTGCGAGCCCGGGAGAGGACAGAGGTGGATAGGGCGGCGTGGCCGGCGGTGGGGGCCGGGAGGGAGAAGCCAGTAGGGGTGGAGCGAATCCCCAGGAAGAGGGGAGCGGAAAATGGGGAGGTTTGGAATGAGCAGCTGGGAACGTGACAGGGCGTGGTGACGGAAGGAAAGAAGAGAGGCTTTACAGGGAGCAGGGACTGTGCCAAAGGGCTTTGAGGGGATTTTAGCCCTGCTCCCCATGTCTCTTAAGTCCCTCGTAGCGCCTCAAATGAATTTACGACCTAAATAAAACACCACCCTGGCAATGTCAGGTTCTTCCACTCCAAGCAGAAACTAGATGACACCCCTAAGCTCCCCATAATGTAATCACGAGACCGCTAGCGTCCAAGGAGTGAGAGAACCACGCCGAGACCCGCGGTCCGGGAGAAATGAGAGGGAGCGAGGGAGTGAGGCACCCGAGAGGAGGGCGGAGGGCAGTTTCTAGGGAGCCTCTGACGCCACGCCCCCTTCAGCAGAGCAGCCAATCGCCAGGCTTCATCCTGTCCCCGTGACTCGTTGCCAGGCAGATTTTTAGCCACCTCTGGGCTGCTGTGAGCCCCCAACGTAGCTTTGGATGAGGAGGGTCGGGCGCGGAGCATCGCGGGCAGAGAAGAGGTGGGGAAGAAAGCAGGGGGTGGGGAGGCTTCGGAAAGTTGCTGGAGGCCAGGTTAACACTTCCCAGGGAGGGCGTGGCCGCAGGGGCTAACCCCCTCTCCCTGGTGGGTCCCTAAGCTCGAAGCCTTGCGGGGACACGGGCTTTTCCCGCAGTCAATCGACAGCTTTGTGCTCTGAGAAACTCCTGAGCTGCGGAGAGCCAGGGCCCTGTATGTTAATACTTCGAAATATTTACATGTAAAAAGAGGACTTTGGGGCCCTGAGGGTGGGTCCGTCTTGGTGGTTATTTCAGGCCTTTGGGCAGGTCAGCTCTGAGTATTTTGGGAGAAGAGAGCCTCTTAGCAAAGCCTCACAAACAACGTGAGTAGGTGCCCGCGTGCCCGCCTTACTTTCTCCCCCAGGGGCCTGACTTGGCTTCTCGCCTGTAACCTGGAGTTTGACCCCTGCCTGCTGCCTTTTTTGTTTTGTTTGACCACACTCCCTGGCTTGTGGGGCCCTGACCAGTGGAAGCTCAGAATCTTAAACACTGGTTGTTGTTATTCAGTCGCTCAGTCCTGTCCGACGCCATGGACTGCAGCATGCCAGGCTTTCCTGTCCTTCACTGTCTCCTGGAGATTGCTCAGACTCATGTTGGTTGAGTCGGTGATGCCATCCAACTTATCTTATCCTCTGTCCCCCTCTTCTTCTTCTGCCCTTAATCTTTCCCAGCATCAGGGTCTTTTCCAGTGAGTCAGCTCTTCACATCAAGTGGCCAAAGTATTGGAGCTTCAGCTTCAGCATCAGTCCTTTCAATGAATAATTCAAGGTTGATTTCCTTTAGGATTGACTGGTTTGATCTTGCAGTCCAAGGGACTCTCAAGAGTCATCTCCAGCACCACAGTTCGAAGGCATCAATTCTTCATTGCTCAGCCTTCTTTATGGTCCAACTCTCACATCCTTACGTGACTCCTGGAAAAACCATAGCTTTTATTATATGGACCTGTGTGGGCAAATTGATGTCTCTGCTTTTTAATATGCTTCCTAGGTTTGTCATAGTTTTTCTTCCAGGGAGCAAGCGTCTTTTAATTTTATGGTTGCATTCACTGTGTAACCACTGGACCACCAAGGATTCCCATCCCCTGCTTGTCTTAAGGTGCCCCACTCCAACCCAGGTGAGGGAGAAGGCTTTTGACTACCTCTGGCTTTCCAGCCAGTGCCCAGTGGGTTTTATCTGGGGGTGTGGTCTCCTCCAGGGCACAGGGCTGGATCCTGGCCTCCAATCTCTGGCTTAGTGGGCAGGCAGTGGGGAGGGCTGGAATGTGAGCAGGGAGGAGAGGATAATGCCAGGGACCTTTTCTACTTGTAAGAGTGTAAGTTCGCTTACAACTTGAATTTCAAGTGGGCCCTTCAGGCAGATTAGGGAGGTCAAGTGAGAGTGTGGAGGCAGCCGGTGTGGATTGTCTAAATTCCTAGAAAATAAATTCTAGGAATTTAACTGCAGGAGGGAGGCGTGCCAGGTGAGTACTGCCAGTGCCATGTATGGCTGGGGTTAGAGTTGGTGGTCCAGGAGGACTGGAGGGGAGGAGGTGGCTTTTTGCTTCCCTTCCTCTATTCTAACACTCTGTATTCCAAAAGTTACTTGTTTTCTTGAATAGTATCTAAGAGACAAATGAATCCTTTTAGCTAAGGGCTTTAAAAATTTATTGCTTTAAAAAAAAAAAAAAAAAACTAAGCTGCAATCCTCTTATGGAGGAGAACCAGTCCCTCTAAAATACTGTTTTTGGGAACTGCCCTTTGTTTGAAGTAATTATTGTCCCTAAAAATGGGAAATTACACATACTGTTTATCAAAAGGAAATAAACATCTTGGACTAATAGGGTTCTCGCCACTGGATGGTGATTCCAAACCTTGCCAGTAACCCAGGGAAATGGCCCTCGCTGCACGTTGGGCTCACACACACTTTTGGTGTTTTGCATTTTTTAAAGGGGAAACTGTTGGATTCTGTGTGTCCCTCGAAGGCTGCTTGCCCTGTTCTTGTTATGTGATCACGGAGAACCTTTGATAGGGCTTTTTTGGAGGCCAAAATAAGTTCAGGAAAAAACACAGGGAGTGGGGCGTGTCTCCCATTCGCTTTGCTCTGACTTGGATTGGCCCCTTAGTTGTTTTGTGTTCACGGGTGTTTGGTGAGGGATGCTTTATTGAGACAGCATGTGGGTTCACACAGGGAAGAAAAGGTCGTGGAGGGGGCTCCGGGTGTGGCTCAGCCTTTCCTGCTCCACCCAAGGCCCAGGGGAGTGCTCCAGCGCTCCCCGACTTTTGACTCTGGTCATTGTCTGCCGAGGCAGCCTCTGGCCAGTCTCTCCAGCCACACCCAGCTCTTTCATCCCCTGCTCGCTCTAACCTCTTGGCTTTCAACAGACTTCTCTTCCTCAATGCTTCGAGTTTCAGCTTAGGGAATTTCCTTCTAGAAGTCTTCTTCCCGGAACACACAAAGGCCCCTCCACCCCACATCCTCTTATGGTCTGTGTGCCCATGTTGCTCTGTGCTTTCCTGTCCTCAGCACAATTTGTATTAGATCATCAGTAACTGGCCACCTCCTGCATCGGACAGTCAGCTCCTCGAGGGAGGAAGGCAGTTGGCTTGTTCACCATCATATCGCCAGCACAATGCCAGGCACGTGGTATGTGACTTGTGGCAGAAACACCACTAGCCCTATCACTCTCTTATCACTTAATACACTTCCTCTTATCAACATGGGCTCCTATTCTCCTTCTGTCCATTACTGGTACTTCCTTGATCTCCAAGGCATTCGCTTAGACTTTGGGTGAAAACCAACCAACCAAAAACAAACAAAACAAAATCCAAAAGCAAACAAAAGAAGCAAACACCAGAACTGATTCCTTAATAGGTTATTACACAAGTTGTACAAATCAGCTGCTCTCCTGGAGCTACTGATGAGCCTGACTTAACTTCAATAAAAGAGGGAAAGTCAGCAGATTTCAAAATCCACACTTTTCCAGTGTGCAGGACAGCCTTCTTAGGGGTGGAAAAGGAGATAGAGCAAAAGCTTGGAGATTCAACCTTGTAATAAACTATAATGTAAAAGAATCTGAAATATATATATATAGACATATACATATATATATAACTAAATCACTTAGCTATACATGTGGAACTAACATGTTATAAATCAACTATACTTCAGTTAAATTTTTAAAAAAAAATTAGAGACTGGAAAGGTAAAGAGCTGATCTAACCTGTGGGGTGGCAGCCTCAGAGGGATGCTGAGTGGGGAAGAGATCTGTGGGGGTTTCATAGAAGACAAAGGTGAGTCAGGGGTGGGTTGGTGATGGCCCCCACCAGAATTATAGCAGAGATTTAAAAAATATTTATTTAACTGTTGGCTGCACAGGGCCTTCATTGCTGCACTTGGGCTTTCTCTAGTTGCAGTGAGTGGAGGCTACTCTTCATTGTGGTGCATGGGCTTCTCATTGCTGTGGCTTCTCTTGTGGAATCCAGGTTGTAAAGCGCCCAGCCTTCAGTAGTTGCAACACGCTGGCTCAGTAGTTGTGGCACACGGGCTTAGTTGCTCTGAGGCAGGTGGAATCCTCCCAGACCAGGGATCAAACCCATGTCCCCTGCATTGGCAGGCAGATTCTTGTCCACTGCGTCACCAGGGAAGTCCAGAGATTTTTTCTTTTTGGCTGCACCGCATGGCATGTGGGATCTTAGTTCTCTGACCAGGGATTGAACCCGTGTCCCCTGCAGTGGAAGCAATGGAAGCTCAGAGTCTTAACCACTGGACTGTCAGGGAAGTTCCCACAACAGATACTTAATGGCCAAGAATTGCAGTTGAGGAAGGGGGTGGGGAAGAAAGCTGGGGTAATGAGCAGGAGAGGACTCCCCAAATCTGATCAGTTTGTTCCAGTTCCTGTGACTGGTATCTGAAATGTCACTTAAGACTGGGAAGTATGACTTTTGACTGTTCTGTTCCCAATTGATTACTTTGTTTTTATTAATTAAATACATCTTTTGGATGAGATTCTGATGCCCCGACCAATTTGTTTTATTAAGGGAGTAATACAAAGAAAGCAATGGCACCCCACTCCAGTACTCTTGCCTGGAAAATCCCATGGACAGAGGAGCCTGGTAGGCTGCAGTCCATGGGGTCTCGAAGAGTCAGACACAACTGAGCGACTTCACTTGCACTTTTCACTTTCATGCATTGGAGAAGGAAATGGCAACCCACTCCAGTGTTCTTGCCTGGAGAATCCCAGGGATGGGGGAGCCTGGTGGGCTGCCGTCTATGGGGTTGCACAGAGTCGGACACGACTGAAGCGATTTAGCAGTAGCAGCAGCACAAAGAAAGCACCTTCATTTTTCTCCCTCATCCCTTCCTTCCTAGTGAGATCTGTGACCAGAAACCCCAGCAGGATGTGCAGAGTTGCGTTTGCCCTCTGAAGCAAGTTGTGTTTGTTGTGGGGCCGACCCTCTCTCCGTGGCAGCTCACTGCCACCCTCCACCCAGCTCCCACTCCTTTTTGAGCTGGACAGACACAGGGACAGTGGCTCCGATGCCAGTGCAGACTGTTGCAGACTGAGAGAAAGCCCTCGTGTATATTGCTAGGAGGCACTTGGCCGTGAAGTAGTGACATGTGAGCAGGGGCGCATGTTTGGTGACAGCCACGCCTTTGGGGTGTTTGTTTCTAAGACTTCTTTGAAGACAGTGAGACTGGTGTTTGGCAAATGTGTTTTTCTTTCTCAGGTTTGGGCAAAGTCCTTCTAGAAGTAGATCTGAAAAAGAAGATTTAGAGGCCTCGAGATCAGATATTTCCTGGGGAAGTGGTAGGGAATTGTGTTTTAAAACAGTGTTGTGTGTTTGAGTAATGTCCACCTCCAATTGCTAAGAGAGAGACACTGTTGTCAGCCCCATGCAGATCTGTGCAAATGGCAGTTGACCCAGGTGGCCTGTGCTGGTTCCTTGTCCACAGGGCAGGGTCGTGAGCTGGGAAGGACTTCTCAGCTGACAGTGGGAAGAAAAGATTATTACTTTAAAAATTAAAAAAGAAATTTATTCAAATTTAGTTGATTAAGAATGTTGTGTTAATTTCTGCGGTATAGCAAAATGATTCTGATACATTCTTTCTCATAATGGTTTATCATAGGATATTGAGTATAGTGCCCTGTGCTATACAGTAGGACTTTGTTGTTTATCCATTCTCTACTGAAAGGATTATTTGCAATGTGAAGTGGTGGGTCAGGAAATTCCCGGTTTATTCTCTGAGTTCAAAGTGGAAAAGAAATGAAGTGGAGGTGGTTGTTAACTTGAGATCCAGTTTGGTCAATTGGGCATGGCAGTTTTAAACCCATGAGGAGCTTCAGAACTCTGCAAAGCTGCTCAACCCGCCCTGTGCGTCTCCCTGTCCGGCTCTCTGCGGGACAGCACGTAGGTTTGGGAAGAACAGGTTCAGACCTGTCCCTGATCGTTAGCAGAGCCAGTCTTCACTAGCACACGTGACTCTCCAGGCCAATCACACGACCTCCCTCTCCCAGGACCCGTGTGAATTCGTATCTCAGGAAGCTGACTGGGCTGGGTTCAGGTGGGGCAACCTGGGGCCTCTGGGGGATGATTTGAAGGCCTCAGGAGAGGCTGCCAGAACCTGAAATCTCTCCCTTGCTGGCTCATCAAGGATGTCTGCCATTTCACTATTACTGAGTCATTCCTTTGTTTGTATCGTGGGGCCCTCTCCTTGCCATCCTTCTGTGAATATGGGTTGGTCTGGGATATAGGATTCCCTTAACTTTCCCCTTTCCCCATAACTTTCCTTAACTCTTTCCCCTTAAACTGTATATTTAATCTCTTGCATAGGCTTCCTGGGTAGCTCAGCTGATAAAGAATCTGCCTGAAATGCAGGAGACCTGGGTTTGATCCCTGGGTTGGGAAGATCCCCTGGAGGAAGGCATGGCATCCCACTCCAGTATTCTTGCCTGGAGAGTCCCCATGGACAGAGGAGCCTGGCGGGCTGCAGTCTGCGGGGTCGCAAAGGGTCAGACACCACTGGGCTACCAAGCACAGCACAATCTCTTGCGTAAACCACAAATTCAGTTCCGTTTTTACTTTTTCCAGCTTTATTGAGGTGTGATAGGTATATAATATTGTGTTAGTTTTAGGTGTACGAAAGAATGATTTGATCTATGTATATACTGCAAAATGATGACTCCGTTAAGCTTAATCTCAGTTCTGCTTTTTCATGTTGGGTCTCTGTGGAGTCACTTCACCTACCCTGTTCCCTATACCGTTCAGCTTAGACAGGAAACAAAGGGAAGCCAGGTGGCCTGGGGTGGGGACAGAGGAGTGGAGGGAGGGGAAGTGAGGATGCTGGGGACCCGCAGGTTCTCTCATGCCTCCTGCACAGTCGGGGCGGCTGGGTCTTGCTCTGGCGACAGATGACACACAAAGGGAGAGATGGTCTCCCCGCTTTTGGCCGAGGTAGAGCATAGGCAGCTCCTCTGCGAGCTCGCCTCTCTAATCTCATTTCCTTTCACTCACTGTCCTCTTCCTGTCTGTCTCTTGTCCCCCTTCCTGCTGGCTCTCAGCCATCGTCATTCTTAAGTGGCCCTGTGCAGCAGGAAGGGAACTCTCCTTGGTGGCCTTAAGCACCCAGGAGTTCCTAAGTCAGACCAGGCTTGGCTGTCCCCTTTCTTCCCTCTGTAGTTTGCTCTTAATCCCTCCATGAGGCCTGGGTAGTGGCATTGCAGCTGACCAACTGCAGACACCTTTTCCTCTTTCCCTGGCCTCAAAGAGCTGACCCTGACTTGGGCATATTTTATCAACCCCTGCCTCTCTCCCAGAGACCCCTCTGCCGTCGACAAAGGAGATGATACCATAAGCTCCTCTATAATGTAAACTTCATGAAGGCTTATATATATATAACTAATACGTATGTTAGCCACTGCACTGAGTCTTTGTTGCAGCGCATGGACTTCTCTTGTGATGGTCACGGGTTTAGTTACCCTGTGGCATGTGGGATCTTAGTTCCCTGACTAGGGATTGAACCTATGTCCCCTGCATTGCAAGGGGACCATTAGACCACCAGGAAAGTCCCCTGAAGTCAGATATTTTGAAGATTCCTCAGAGCCTAGAACAGTGCCTAGCCCTGTAGCAGGGTACTCAATAAATATCTGTTGAATGACCCTCCTCTTGGAATAATCACCCTCCCGATGCTGATGGACACTTGGGTGGGCAGGTAGACATTTTTAGAGCTAATATTTCCAAAGACTTAATTTTTAATTATGCTGTGTAGCAATTAATTTTTGTAAAAATCTTAAACAAGGTGCGTTCTCCTTGTCTCAAACCCATTTGCACAGTCCTCTGTAGTGCTGACCACTGTCATCACCTTGGCGTGGCCCCCTTGCAGACATTACTTGAAGTTTTTTGACATATCTGTTCAATAATCCAGATGTTTACAATTTGGTGGGTTAAAAGAAATCATAAATAAGACTATACCATATTGTCTTGCAATATTTTTTTTTTCTGCCTTAACGAGATGTTGTGGAGATGTTCTGTGTAGGTAGAGACAGATCGGTGTCATTCTCCTTCACTGCTGTGAATTATTGCATGGCCCAAATGAAGTACTGTATATTGTATGGTATTTCCCATGTCTACAAACAGCCTGGCACGTGCCATTTTGAGCACACGTAGAAGGATTTTACTTGACTACCTAGCTGTGAAATTGCTGAGCAAAGGAGCACGTGCATGTCGCATTTTAACAGCTGCTCCCAATCACCCTCCCCAAAGACTTGTATTCTTGCACATTCTGGGTATGAAAGCCCATGCTTTCTCTATATCCTTATTGATTTTTATTGAGCTCTGTTATTTTTCACCAATCTGTTGGTCAAAAAAAACATGATCTCATTGTTAGAATAAAAATTTCAGTTCAGTCTTCTTGGCCAGGAAATTGTGAGTGATTCACATTAGTAACATAATCACATGTATAGTAATAGCACCATTTAACCGCTATGTGCTTGGTTACTATTTTACACTGAGTGAGTAAGGAGGTCTCTACTCTTTTGCTTGGGAATATAGTTATATATCAGTTTTCTCCACACAGTTCTCTACAGTCTTATCCATGTTAAAAAACCAGCATCTGGGGTCTTGGAGGCCCCCTGTGGAATGGCTCCCCTCCCCCGTACCACGTATCCTCTCTTCTCTGGAGTGGCTCCAGCGAGTTCTTTGGTCACAGCCTGCCCTTCCTCCACGTCCTTTCCTGCCACACAGTGGTCATGTCCTGGAATGACGAGGCTGATTGTCCGGTCTGACACAGCAGTGCATTCTCAGCCTGGCCTCTAGAAGTTTCTCCTTTGATCAGTGCCGGACACGTCAGCAGAAGTCTTTAGCTTGTCCCTTGCTTGGCCTATCTTCTGGTACATCAGAAGCTGTATCACTGGCTGGACCTTGTCTTAGTTTTTCCCAAGCTCACAGGTCACCTAGTCCAATGTTTTCCACAGAGGATTCCCTTTTATTTATTTATTATTAAAAAAATTTTTTTGGCCATGCCAGGAAACATACAGGGTCTTAGTTCCCTGACCAGGGATTGAACCCAGTGTCCCCAGCAGTGGAAGTGCGGAGTCTTAACCAAAGGACCACCAGGGAGGTCCCAAGGAGTTCCTTTTAAAAAGAAAAACTTTAAGAGCATTTACAATCTTACATCATTTAATTTCATGATTCTTCCCTGTGCCCACCTCAACATCTTGGGTTCTTTCTTCCATTTCCCTCATCACCTGTATTCAGGAAAATGCTGAAATGGTGGCTGTGAAAGGATTTTTCTCCCTGAAAGTTTTCTCTGGGCTTGGTTCTCTATTACTAACATGGTATAGCTTAAAATCATTTAGTGCCTTAATGTTTATCTCTGGGGATTGAATTGGACTCACTACGTAGTACAGCTGAATTTAGGTTTCTGCCCAAGGTTTACAGTTGTTAGAGAGAACACAGGATTTTAAGGCAGTGTGGCTTGTTTTGATGGTTTCAGATTAGTTTCCTATTTGTATCAGAAATTCATTGCTGGATGATTTATTTCCTTTCCTAAAGTCAGCTGAAAACAAATTTGTCTTTTACCCCTTTATCCAGTCCAACCGCTACAGAATCTTTTTTTTTAAATTTAATTTAATTTTTTTTTTTAGAATCTTTTTTTGATGGTTTATTAATGGTAGTATTATTCTGTTATTTCTAAAGCACTCAAGTTTTGGCTACAAGTTTGCCAACAGGACACAGCAATATAATCTATGTAATTAGCTTAGGACCATACTTTCTTCAGGATAACTTCTTCTTTTGGAGATACTGGTAACTTTGCCTTGGACTTTTTTTTTTTCTCCTTTCATATTTTCTAATATATGCTGCAAAATGTGAGTGGATGGTTTGATGGTTTTGAGTGTGGGTTCCTGAACCACATGGCCTGGTTTCAAATCCCAGCTCTACGACTTCCCAGCTGTGTGATCATGGGCAACTTACTTAAAGGTCTCTGTCTCAGTTTTCATGCCACTGGCTGTTAAAGAAGTGCAAGTGCAGTGAGTCCCTTACTAGGGACCTTCAAGCTGTGAACTTTCAAAGATGCCCGTGTGCTTGCCGCCTCCTATTGTTGACGATCCTTCAGCTCTACCACCTCCCAGGTCCCCTCCCTCCTCCAGTCAGTAACTCTTCTTGCCTGTTCACTCGATGCCAGCCCCTGTATGCTAGCTGTTATACTGCAGTACTGTACTTTTCAAGGTACTTTACTGTAAGATTAAAACGTTTATTTTTGTGTTTTTTAAAAATATATTATTTGTGTGAAAAGTATTATAAACCTATTACAGTCCGGTACTATATAGCCAGTTGTGTTAGCCAGGTACCTAGGCTAACTTTGTTGGACTTGTGAGTGTGCTCTTGGAAAGGAACTCGTTTGTATGTAGGGGACTCACTGTGTCATTTAACTGAAAGAGCGAACACATGAAAAAAACAGCCCATGGAAGCTATTGATGTTAACTGTGTTCTCCATACATTGGTTTCCATGTTGCTGCCGGACAGGATTCTGACACTGCCCAGGGAATCCTGCACTCATATAGGCTTTCTGTCCTGATGGGACCCCTACTTCAAGATGCTGGGTCCCCTGCATTGGAGATCTACCATGTAGATTTTAGGGACTCTTTTCATGGAATCCAATCCGCTGGTTAGCCCTCCTGCCCCATGGTGCCCAGTTCAGCGTGGTGCAGGAAAAGATGCACATTGGACAGTAACTCACACCTTCCTTTCTATGCATTCTCCACTTGACAGCATCTTGCTCCTCAGTGTTGAATTGCACCTCATCTCTGTTCTTTTGCCACTGCCAAATCCTTGAGGACAGAGACTGGGTCTGCTGCACTGAGGCGCCTGACATGGCATTGTCCGTCTCCGTTATTTGAGGGTCACTGGACTTTAGCAAAAGGATGTCTTTCAGCTGATGCCAGCTCCCTTCTTAAGATCCTGTTATCGCTTCTACAGACAGAGCTTCCAAGCAAGGGGTGGGCTAGCCTGGGATGCGGTGGGGTATAAAGGTGGGCCCCTGGTTTTATTTATGCACTATTATTTTTTAAAATTTATTATCTATTTACTTTATTATTGTTTTTATTTTTGACTGCGCTGGGTCTTCGCTGCTGCGTGTGGGCTCTCTCCAGCTGTGGTGAGTGGGGACTGCTCTGCGTTGCGGTGTGCGGGCTTCTCATTGCGGTGGTTTCTCTTGTTTCGAAGCACAGGTTCAAGGGCGTGTGGGCTTCAGCAGGTATGGTACGTGGGCACAGGAGTTGTGGTGCCTGGGCTTATCTGCCCCATGGCATGTGAGATCTTCCCGGGCCGGGGGTCCAACCTGAGTCCCCTGCATTGGCAGGTGGATTCTCAGCTGCTGGACCACCAGGGAAGACCTATTTTTGTTTTTTAAAAAATATAGTATGCATTTGAGAAACATTAAGTGGTTGGATGATTTGATGTGCGACTGGTAACAACCCTTGTCCTTGTTGTTAGAACCCACCACAGCCATCAGTCCTGGAACACAAAGAGCAGAATAAACCCGAGGAAGCCGCCAGCCAAGCCCAGGCAGAGTCAGTCTCCACCCCAAACACAGGTGAGAGAAGGTCATGGGGACTGAAAGAGCGATGACTTGAATTGTAATAATGACGTCTCCATCCAGACATGAAGCTCACGGGAGCCTCCACAGGTGACCAAGCCTTCCTGGACCAGAAGTCACTCAGCAGAGAGCTGGTTCAGAACACCGGGGACCCCGCCCCTCCCTCTCCAGGACCTAGAAATTCCACAGGCATCTAAGGGTTTCTTGATACTTAAGTCCTCTCTCACCTTTCAGCTGTTTGAAAAGTCAATGGAAAATGTACTCACTCTGGAGAAATAATTGACTCCTTCCACAGGAGTCTCAGGGTTTCTTGATACTTAGAGCTGTTAACACTCGTGGCATATATAGAATGTTTACACGGTTATAGGACAGTATCTGGGTGTCCCTGGTGGCTCACATGGTAAAGAATCCACCTGCAATGTGGGAGACCCAGGTTCAATCCTTGGGATGGAAAGATACCCTGGAGAAGGAAATGGCGACCCACTCCAGGATTCTTGCCTGGAGAATTCCGTGGACAGAGTAGCCCGGTGGGTTACAGTCCATGGGGTTGCGGAGTTGGCACAACTGAGTGACTAACACACACAGGACAGTATCTGTTGAACTTGGAGTTCAGAGAGGGGCAGACACCCAAGACTTAGAACTTCAGGGTTAGTATCTACTGGTGGAGATCCACTGGAGTCTAGGAAAAAGGCTTTTGGATCCTGTGAAGGAAATGCTTTCTCCAGAGGGGAGACGCCTACATGAAGGGTGAGATGAGAGGAAGCAGTAACCGTGGGAAGAGGAAATCCTGCTTGCAGGGGGCTTAATTTGGGTCACAGTCAGATCTTGGGCTTACTGTATTTGAAGTGGTTGCAAACACTTGAAAAATCAGGAGATTTCCAGAAAATCGGGAATGCGTTCGAAAGGAACAGCCTAGCTTCTCTTGAAATGTTTGCATCTCACGTTTCACCACCAGCTGGAGCAGAGTCACAGCCTATCCCTGGGAAACGGGTTTCCTGTCCCTTTGTCCCATGGACACCCACCCCCACCTCCTCCCTCCCCGAATTAGCCTTGCTTCCTGAGGCTAATCCTTCCAGGGGTTTCGTGCTTCCCCTTCCCTTACCTCTTTCAGTCACCCCTACTCTCCCTGGCACCCCACCTCTATCCTGGCATCTCCCAATAAATACGCACACTCCCCTCCCTGCTTGAAGAAACCCTCCTTCAGCCCCTCCCCCTTCTTACCGTGGTATTGTCCCTGTAGCACCAACCTGTTTGAAAAGGTCACCTGCTCTTCCCATCACCTCTGTCTCCCGTGCCACTCACTCCAGCGCTCCGCCGCCGCCATGGGGCTTCCTCCGTCTCCACCCAGAGCTGTTCTCTCTCATCCTTCATTCTGCCCAGGGTGGTCTCAGGGCGCTTGGCATTGTGCTTTCTCCCTGCTGGAAGCCCCCTCCTGCCTTGGCTTCGGGATTTCTGTCTCTTTTCTGTGGGCTCTTAGGGCTTCCCTGGTGGCTCAGTGGTAAAGAATCTTCCTGCAATGCAGGAGATGTGGGTTTCATCCCTGGGTCGGGAAGATTCCCTGGAGGAGGAAACGGCAACCCAATCCAATGTTCTTGCTTGGGAAATCTCACGGACAGAGGAGCCCAGCAGGCTACAGTCCACAGGGTCACAAAGAGGTGGACATGACTTAAACAACAAAGTTCCCTGGCTAGGGATCAAACCCGGGTCCCAGCAGTGAAAGTCCTGAGTCTTAACCACTGGATGGCCAGGGAATTCTCTATGATTTTGCTTCTGTCTGCATGGCTAGGACCACTTCGTCCTCCTTTCCCAGGCCCCTTATGGCCTCCTCTTTTCCCATAACCTCACAAATGGCAGAATTTCTTGAGCACCTATCCTGAGCTCTTCATTCTTCTTGCTGGGGACTCTCTGGGCAACCTCTTGGGGCTGCTGATGCTTAAACCTGCTTTCCAGCACTGGGCCCAGCTCTGCCTCCCCTTGGAAAGAAAACTCAGACCCCCGTTGAGTTTTCTTTGCCTCTGATCAGCTCTGTAACCTTCTGCTTACCGCAACAGTCACCCCTGCCACTCCTTAATATCCCCAACATCTTAAATTTTCATTATTTCTGCAATTGTTTCCTAATTGGTTCGCAGTCTTAAACCTTTCCTTCATGAATGGAGAGGGCTTTAAGTAGAGGCCAGTCTAAAATAAAAATCAGATCATGTTACTCCCCTCCTTAAAATTCTTCAGAGGCTCCTCTTGACTTTCAGGGTGAAATTCATGTCCTTGACTTAGCACCCAAGGCTGCCATTACCTGCTTCCATCTCATCACTCCCCGCTTGTACCTTTCATCCCAGCCATACTCAGGTGCTTGCTGGTATCCAGGTTCATGATGCTGGTCCCTGCTCCTGTCTTCACAATGCCCTCTGTTTATCTGGGCCTTCAAGTCACCACCCCAGACACCCCTGAGCCTCCGGGTCTGGGCTCTGTGCTCCTCCTGTGTGCTCTCCCGTAGTGCCAGGCACCCCGTTTCAGCTCCAACAGTACTGGGCTTCTGCCAGACTTCACATCCCCTGAGGGCCTAGGAAGGTCCCCAAGACAGCATGCCTGGCACGTCAAATAGAGAGATGATGGCAGGAGCTTCTGGCTGGCTTCCCAGCACTCACGTGGCTGTGTATTCCTCTCTTGTTTTCTTAGGAGCAGCTTCTAGCCTCTCAGTGTTTGCATTTTCAGCACAGTATTTTTTTCTGGTATGATGTACCTTGACATTTATTAAGTGTCTCGAGATTTAAAGATGATGGAGACTTGACCCCTTTCCCTAAAGGATTTGTTATACACTGGGCGCATCCGTCACGTGTATTCATTCAGTGAGTATTTATCAACAGCCAGCACGGAAAGAGGTAGAATTAATGCAGCCAGGCACGGGAATTCATGTAAAGTCTGCAGAGCTTAGAAGAACTTGCTGTGGTTTTTCATCTTCACAAGCTTTGCTTTAAATGACGGGAGAAAGATGACAGTTATCCTTGCCAGGCACTCCGCTATCAGCCAGGTCAGAGGCTTTTCCCTGGTCACAAATGTTTCCTTTGAAACCTGCTTGCATGGCCCTCACTTGCATGGACTTTGAAGTCAGGGTTTTGTGTAAACATGACTTCGTCAGAAACAAACCTTTCCTGCCCCTGCCATTGGCCTCCAGCTTTCTCTGCATCAGCTTCTCAAGAGAATTCTGCTGTGTCCCTTCTTAGTTAAACACACAACAGAGCTTGGGGCTGGCTTTCTCACGGCAACCCTGCTGTCTGCTCTTGCCATAAAGTCTCTTTTTGTAAATAAACAGAAAATCAGTGTGTCTGATCTAAGAGCCATGGCTGGACTTGGAGATAAGGCTGTGGAGTTCACACCAGTGGGGCTTTTGGATGCAGACATCTGGCCCCATGGTATTTTAAATGCTTAAGAGGGTTTTGGAAGATGAACTGCTGGAAAGTGCAATCGATAAATGTCAGCTCCCAAAGTCGCCACGCTGCATGTCACACTGTCTGGCATTGAGAGCTAGATAGCCTAGTGGTTAAGAGCTCTACTCCAGAACTCTTGGGCTGCTTCGGTTTGACTTCTGTTTCCGATACTCTAATCTTCTAATGGGGTGAGTTCTAGTTTCCCCATTTCTGAGATCAGGATCATTTGAGTATTTCCCTTGAGTGGTGGTTGTGAGGATTAAGCCAGTTAGTAGCTGTGCAGGGCTTAGACACAGTAAGTACTCGGTAATGTGAGCTTTTGTATAATTATGCCCTTTTATCAGCTTCTCAGGGGATGTTAACCACTATGACTTTCTCTGGGTCACCAAAGCTGTAATCAGGTCTCCCCACCTCTGGTGGCCCACAGCATCTCTGAGCCCGTTGTCAATCCTCTTTGCTCACTTTGTATCTCTGACCATCTTATTCCAGTCTTTTCTCTCTCTCTCTCTCTCTCTCTCTCTTTTTTTTTTTTTTTTGGTTTCACAGCAAGGTTCATAGGATCTTAGTTCCCCGACCCAGAAGGGAAACTGGGCCCCTGGCAGCGAGAGCCCTGAGCTCTAACCACTGAACCACCAGGAAATTCCCAGTCATACCTGTTCCACATTGTTCTTTGTGCCTGGAATAGGCTTCTATTGCATCTCTTCCCCTCCCCCAGTGCTGTTCTTCTTCCTCTACTGAAGCCCTCTTGGTGGATTGGGTACAGGAACTATAGGGAAACTCTAGGATTATTTGATTTTTTAAAAAAAATTATTAATCTTTAAAGCCTTCTAGAGCCTTTGCCAGTGGACTAACCTGTGAGATTGCCATCTGTTTCTTTAAAATTATAAAATATGCTTAAGATTTACTGCTGTAACCATCTTTAGGTGTACAGTTCAGGGGCACGAGTACATTCACATCTGTTGCGCAATCATCACTGCTCTCTGTCCCCAGAACATTTCCATCTTCCCAAACAGAAGCTCTGTACCTATTAAACAATAACTTCTCCTTTCTCCTCTCCACTTCCTGGCAACCATGATTCTGTTTTCTGTCTCTATGGATTTAACTACGTTAGGTTCCTCGTAGCAATGGAATCATGCAACATTTGTCCTTTGGCGGCTGGCTTACTCCACTTAGCATAATATCTTTAAGGTCTATCCGTGTTGTAGGACGGGTCAGGATTTCCTTTCTTCTAAAGGCTGAATTGTATGTAAAGTCACATTTTATTTATCTGTTCATCTGTTGATGGACATTTGAGTTGTTTCCAATTTTTTTTTTTTTTTTGCCACTTCCCACAGCATGTGGGATCTTAGTTCCCTGACCAAGGACAGAACCTGCGCTTGCTGCATTGGAAGTGTGCAGTCCTAACCACTGGACTGCCGGGGAAGCCCCTGTTTCCACTTTTTGGCTGTTGTGAATAGCACTGCCATGAACACTGGTGTACAAGTATTAATATGTATAAGTCCCTGCTTTCAGTTCTTTTGGGTGTTATGCTCAATGGTAAAATTGCAGGGTCATAATTGTCCATCTTTTATGCACGGTTGACTTTATAAATCAAGATAAGAGCTTGAACACCTGCTGGGAGAATTCTCTTGACCTCCCTTCTCCCCCACCCCCACCCTGCCCCAGGCCCTCTCATGGACTTTATCTCCATCAGGGTCAACTCTACACTCAGGTTCTTCCAGCTAAAGCTCTGGTGTCATCCTGGACTTCTCGAATTCTTTTACATGTTTAGACAACGAGCAGTTCCCATTCGGTCCATCTTCTGTATCCAGAATTGAGTCGCTTCTCTCCATCCCACCTTTGCTGCCTGGATCCAGGCCCCACGGCTTCATCTGGATCGGGACAATGGTTTCCTGACTGCTCTCCCTGTTTTGATCTTGGTCCCCCTGTGGTCTCTTTCTGGGCACAACAATTGGTTCAACCTTTTAAAGACATTCTCAGACTTCCCTGGTGGCTCAGTGGTAAGGAATCCACCTGCTAATGCAGGAGATGAGGGTTTGATCCCTGGGTCAGGAAGATCCCCTGGAGAAGGACATGGGAACCCACTCCAGTATTCTTGCCTGGAAAATTCTTCATGGACAGAGGAGCCAGGCAGGCTATGGTGGCAAAAAGACAGATAGGGCTGAGCGACTAACACTTTTAAGATATCAATCAGGTAATGTTATTCCTGTTGACCGTCCAGCATCTCACTGTCCATCTCACTGGAGGCCAAATATAAGTGCTTGCAAAGGTCTGTAGGTCCCCACTGCTCTTCTGACCCTATTTCTCCTTCCCTCCTCAGCTCAAGTCATGAGTGTCCCCTCACTGTTCTGCCTCAGGGCTTTGGAGCTTTTGGAGAACTAGCCTCGAATGTTCTTACCTTAACAAACCCTTCACCCTCCAAGGTCACTTCTGGAGAGCGCCCTGCTCTGAAACTTTAAGGTAACAAGCTCTCACTGTCCTGATTCCAGGCATCACTCATGTCTTTCACCCACTTACTTAGCGCTTTCTGACACAGATCACTCCCCAGTTTGCTCATTTCCTTCCTCCTCACTAGAGTGTGTGTATGTGTATATGTGTGCCCAGTCATGTCCGACTCTTTTGCGACCCCATGAACTGTAGCCTGCCAGGCTCCTCTGTCCATGGGATTCTCCAGGCAGGAATACTGGAGTAGGTTGCCATTTCCTTCTCCAGGGGACCCAGGGATCGAACCCACGACTCTTGCATCAGCAGGCCGATTTTTTACCACTAGCGCCACGTGGGAAGCCCCCTTGTAAGCTTCATGATGTCATGATGTCAGGGACTTTGGTTTCCTGTCGTATTCTCAGTGCCTATTACAGGGCCAGGCACATACTAGATGCTCAGTTTGTATCTGTTCCATGAATGGATGGATGGTGCTGTGAGGTCCCCCCACTCGAATGGCCCACAGGTGTTCCTAGTCTCTGAGAGATATGCAGACACATCAAAGTCCTGCTGCTATCAGGCTCCAGTATCATCCTTGTGGCCCAGTTCAGTTCAGTTCAGTCTCTCAGTTGTGTCCAACTTTTTGTGACCCCATGAATCGCAGCACACCAGGCCTCCCTGTCCATCGCCAACTCCTGGAGTTCACTCAGACTCACGTCCATTGAGTCAGTGATGCCATCCAGCCATCTCATCCTCTGTCGTCCCCTTCTCCTCCTGCCCCCAATCCCTCCCAGCATCAGAGTCTTTTCCAAAGAGTCAACTCTTCCCATGAGGTGGCCAAAGTACTGGAGTTTCAGCTGCAGCATCATTCCTTCCAAAGAAATCCCAGGGTTGATCTCCTTCAGAATGGACTGGTTGGATCTCCTTGCAGTCCAAGGGACTCTCAAGAGTCTTCTCCAACACCACAGTTCAAAAGCATCAATTCTTCGGTGCTCAGCCTTCTTCACAGTCCAACTCTCACATCCATACATGACCACAGGAAAAACCATAGTCTTGACTAGATGGACCTTAGTTGGCAAAGTAATGTCTCTGCTTTTGAATATGCTATCTAGGTTGGTCATAACTTTTCTTCCAAGGAGTAAGCATCTTTTAATTTCATGGCTGCAATCACCATCTGCAGTGGTTTTGGAGCCCGCCAAAATAAAGTCTGACACTGTTTCCACTGTTTCCCCATCTATTTGCCATGAAGTGATGGGACCGGATGCCATGATCTTCATTTTCTGAATGTTGAGCTTTAAGCCAACTTTTTCACTCTCCTCTTTCACTTTCATCAAGAGGCTTTTTAGTTCCTCTTCACTTTCTGCCATAAGGGTGGTGTCATCTGCATATCTGAGGTTATTGATATTTCTCCCGGCAATCTTGATTCCAGCTTGTGCTTCTTCCAGCCCAGCGTTTCTCATGATGTACTCTGCATATAAGTTAAATAAGCAGGGTGACAATATACAGCCTTGACATACTCCTTTTCCTATTTGGAACCTGTCTGTTGTTCCATGTCCAGTTCTAACTGTTGCTTCCTGACCTGTGGCCCAGGGCAGCTTCAAAAGGAAGCAAACTGGGTGGATCACTTTTTGCAACTCTCTTTAGCCTTAGCAGTTCTTATAAATGCCACTGATTGCTGCAAAGATTTATCCTATAGCAAACAGCCCTTCAAAAACCTGTATCATATTCAGGTTCCCCAAACTGGACTCCAAGTTACCTTCTCAGGGGCTCAAGGAGTCTTCGTGTTAGTCTCGCTCAGTCCTGTCTGACTCTTTGCCCTCCAGGCTCCTCTGTCCATAGAATTTTCCAGGCAAGGATATTGGAGTGGGTTGTCATTTTCTTCCCTAGGGGATCTTCTTGACCCAGGTCTCGACTTAGGTCTCCTGCATTGCAGGCACATTCTTTACTGTCTGAGCTACTGCCGCCTATACGAATCAGCTATTGTTTTTACAACAACCTAAGCGGGAAAAATGGAAACAAATTCTTGGTCTTTTAACCACTGAATTACAGCTAAGGAATGTCATGTGAGCAGTGCCAAGGTGCCGTGTTTGCATTTGTGTGTGAGGTATGCTTGGTGCCCAGGGACCCCCTGAAGTGATGGTCTTTAACTCTTAGTTGTTTAAATTGGGGTCACTGGTTCATGGGTGTCTTCTTGCAAATTCATGATAATCTCTTCCCCCTTAAGTGTGTCTGATGGAGAAGGCAATGGCACCCCACTCCAGTACTCTTGCCTGGAAAATCCCTTGGATAGAGGAGCCTGATGGGCTGCAGTCCATGGGGTCGCGAAGAGTCGGACACTACTGAGCGACTTCACTTTCACTTTTCACTTTCATGCATTGGAGAAGGAAATGGCAATCCACTCCAGTATTCTTGCCTGGAGAATCCCAGGGACGGGGGAGCCTGGTGGGCTGCCGTCTATGGGGTCGCACAGAGTTGGACACAACTGAAACAACTTAGCAGTAGCAAGTGTGTCTGCATGAGATATATTCAGACTGCACAGCTAATAACCATGAGCTACAGGGCAGACTGAAATACAATACAGGAGAGAAATCTTCCAGGTTCCAGGCCACAGTTTCACATGGGTCTGAGTCAGCCTGGGGCAACGAGGTATGAAGCAGAGAAAAGAACATGGTCTTAGAGACAGGAGACTGGAGTTGGAATCAATCTTGGCTTCTGAACTAACCATGGGAACCTGGGTGTGTTGGCCCACCCCTTTCTGGGTTTCATTCTTCCTTGATAAAATGAACCAGAGAATCTCTAAGTTCTCTTCCAATTCATACTTCTCTTTTGTGAGGTATGTTGGGCAGAAATGCTCATTTGGACACCAGGAAATGTACACTGTTGGCACCAAGCCCTGAGTACTGGCCATGAGGATGATAGTGACATTTCCTGAGGTGTCCATTCAAGGCTCATCTTCTCTGAGTGGCCTTTGCTAGGACTGTACCTAGAAATCACACCTGTACTTCTATCCTGTTTATCCTAGATGAGTTTTCTTCATATCCGTCTCCTGCACTTTTGAGGAAATCTGATCTTTATTAAAGTTATTTCTTATTACCTATCTTCTACTTCTAAAAGTAAACTCTATAAAGAGGGTTTTTTCTCTCTCTCAAGACTGTGCCCCAGTGCCTTGGAACAGTATCTGTCTCTTAGTGGGTACCTAATCAACATTTTCTGAATGATTTGGGTACCTCCTCTGCTTCGGGTACTGTGCAAAGTGCTTTATATTTTAATCAATAAGTGCATGAAGTATTATTACTAACCTTGTGTACTGGCTGAGAAAATTGAGGCATCACAAAAATCAGATAACTTGCCTGTAAGTATCAGAGCTGAAACTTGAACCCAGGTAAGTGCACACCTTGCTGGATTCATCCTTGGCCTTGGCACCTCTCAGCCAAGAGGGCTCTAGTGCCAAGTGCATCAGGTTGTACTGTGTCTCTGTTTTTTTCTTTTTCCCCATTCTTTTCTGCAGCTCCGTGTATAGAGATGGAGGAATTAACCTCTCATTTATTGAAGAGACTATCCTTTCCCCATTGTATATTCTTGGCTCCCTTGTTGTAAGCTAATTAACTATAAAAGGATGGTTTTGTTTCTGGGCTCTCTATTCTGTTTCATTGATCTATGTGTCTGTTTTGACTATTACAGCTTTGTAATATAGTTTAAAATTGGGACGTGTGATGCCTCTAGCTTTGTTCTTCTTTCTCAGGATTGCTTTGGCTATTTGGAGACTTTGGGGATTTTTTTTTTTTTTCTATTTCTGTGAAAAATGCCTTTGGAATTTTGGTAGGGATTGGATTGAATCTGAGGAGTGCTTTGGGGTAATATTGACAGAAATCAAACTCTCAGAGTCGTCCTTGACTACCTTTGCCTACTCTGACTGTGCAGAGAACTCACTGTGCAGAATTATAGAACTGAGTGGTTTGTTAGCTCTCCTCTGGTTCCAGCAACCTCTTCCTTTTAAAGCTGAAGAAATAGAGACCTGAAACAGCTGAGTGCCTCTTCACTCCCATGTTATCTTGATCTATGGACTGACTGATTCATGAACTTTCAGCAGTCTGGGTGGTAAGCCAGAAGTCCCTTGGCAGTCATGCTGGGAGCCTGTGCAGCGTTGGGGCCTACCCTTCCTGATACTGTCACCATCTGCTGGCCTCTTGGGCCCTGGACCTTTGAGATCTTCCATTACTTGAGGTGCAGTTCAGTTTCCGGGAGTAGATGCTGGCTGAGGGCCCTGCCTCTGGTCAGGCCACTCCGAAGACAATGCTTCTTGATTCGAAAACCACATCTGTCAAAATCTCATCTTCTTGGTGTTCAGATGCACCGGTAGGATGGGTTTCAGGACCATTCTGTGGGCATTTTTGTGTCTTCTGCTCCTGATGATTTGTCCCCAACTTTTCCTTTCTAGATCTCTTAGGGGTTAAATGCTACCAGGAAGAAGCAGGGCAGTTTCTCCCCCCTTATGCTGCTAGTTAAGAATGAGGAATATTTTATGTTCATGAATAGGCTATTGCCTATTGGTATTCTGATCATAGATAAAATGTCCTTGTTCCTGTTTGTTACACATGGAATCACAGCAAACAGTACAAGACCGACTGTAATTAAATAGTTGAGTGATGTGGTCTCTACCATACCAGGTGTAGAAATTCAAGGAAAAGAGTATTGGAAAGGATGGGATGATCAGGTAATAATACAAATGAAATAAGAACCAACGCTTATCAAGTGCTTTCTATGTGTCAGGCACAGTAAAAAGCTTTATGTGTCTTAACTCACTTAATCCTCACAATAACCTTGCGAACTCCTTATATCCCTGTTTTGCAGTGGAGGAAACTGAGGCTCAGAAAGATGAAGTAATTTCTTCAAAGTCATTGAGAGCTGGAAGGGCAAAGCCAGGGTTTGAATTCAGACAGCCTGACTCCAGGGTCTTTTCTCTTAAATTTTGCACCTGACGGCCTTGATGAAAGTTTTGCGAAGAAGATCAGACTTGAACTGGACCTTGAAGAAGGAGAGGGCCAATAGTGTGGGAACAAATCTAAGAGATGGAGTGGGCATGGCAGATCCCAACTGGAGAGAAGGGACTGGCCTTGCTTGGCAGAATGCACGTGTTGGGAAATAGTGGGAGATGATGGGACAGTAGGGTAGGGACATATTATAAAAGGTCTTAGCATCAAGGCAGAGGGTTTAGACTTGATCTGGAGGGACCTTGTCTTTGAAGAGTGTTGAAGGGTGACTTGCTAGAAGCAGACGTTTTGGGAGGCTTTTGGGTGGCGGTGGTAGGTCTGGTAGGAGGTGTGCAGGCAGTAATGAGGCGCTGGAGGGTTGAACCTGGAATGCTGGTCTCCACTGAGCCAGCTCGGGAGGGAAGATGGATGTGGAGTCGGGATGAGGGACAGCCTGGGAGAGCTCTCACCACCTGTGATCCCCATGATACAGCTACCTGCAGGACAAGCCGGGGCTCCGCACCCCAGAGTCTCACACACCCAGCCCGGAGTGGAGGGGCTGCCCCACCACCAATGAGTGCCTGAGCCACCCCTCATCTGCCTGCCCTGCTCCACCCTCAGAGCACAAAAGGGCTTGCTTTCTCTCTGCCTTCCAAGTCCACACACCTTCTTCCTGTGGCCACCCCAACACAGGACCCAATGGAGAGGCAATTCTGGGAATTCCACGTACAGGGTTGGCCAAAAAGTCCATTCAGGTTTTCCATTACATCTCACAGAAGCACGCAAACAAACTTTTTGGCCAACCCAATACACAGAGGATTTCTTTCATTCTTCTCTTCTCTGCCTGACCGATTTGATCGGAAAGGCTTTCACAGATGCAGTGTAAACTCTCTTAGCAAATCAGTTGCAGCCAAATATCATGGCTGAGGATCTCTTGCCCTCCCTGCAAGTTCTTAATGCATCTCACCTCGTCTCTGAACCTCCCAAAGTTTCTCTCTGTCACTTGCGTGGGGGCATGTGATTGTCTACAGCTGCACCCTCTGTGCTCGTTTGCTTGGGCCTCTAGGACAAAGCACTGTCAACCAGATGGCTGAACATCAGGCATTTGTTTTTGCACAGTTTGGAGACTAGAAGTCCAAGATAGAAATGTGGCAGGAAAGGTTTCTTGAGACCCCTCTTGGTCTTCTGTCTCCTCGTGGTTGTCCCTCTTTAACTGTGTCTTTATTTCCTCTTGTTATAAGGACACTGGTTGTATTGTGTTAGGGCCCACCTTAATGACCTTATTTTAACTTAATTACTTCTTTAAAGTAGTCATGTATGGATGTAAGAATAGGACCATAAAGAAGGCTGAGCGCCGAAAATTTGATGCTTTCAAACTGTGGTGCTGGAGAAGACTCTTGAGAGTCTCTTGGACAGCAAGGAGATCAAACCAGTCCATCCTAAAGGAAATCAACCCTGATTATTCATTGGAAGGGCTGATGCTGAAGCTGAAATGCCAATACTTTGGCCACCTGATATGAAGAGCCAATTCACTGGAAAGGACCCTGATGCTGGGAAGGACTAAGGGCAGGAGGAGAAGGGGGTGACAGAGGATGAGATGGTTGGATGGCATCACCAACTCCATGGACATGAGTTTGAGCAAACTCTGGGAGATAATGAAGGACAGGGAAGCCTGGCAGTGCTGCAGTCCATGGGGTTGCAAAGAGTCAGACATGACATCAACTGAACAACAACTTCTTTAAAGACCATCTTCAGGGAATTTCCAGGCTGTCTAGTGGTGAAGACTCTGCACTTTCACTGCAGGGGTCCCAGGTTCAATCCCTGGTTGGGGAACTAAGAGCCTGAAAGATGTGGCAAGGCCAAAACAAAGCACCCACTTCAAATACTGGAAGTACTTCTACGTATGGATTTGCAGGGCAAGAGACACAATTCAGCCCAGAACACTTTCCTGCTCATCCAAGTTACCTCAGGGTGAAAGGTCACCCAGCAACTACCCAGGCTGTGCAGTTTTTGTGTCTGGTTCCTCAAGGCAGGCAGCCTCTGGGCTTTCCTGTGAAGGTCCAGGGTGTTATTCACTGATGTGCAATTTCCTAGGCTGGGTTGTCCTCCTCCAGGCGAGGAGCATTCCTCCATGCACACATTCCAACTTGGTCAGGTCAGAAATTGTCAAATCCAGGAGGGATTTTTTTTTTTAACTGAGTGCAGAATTCCTAGCATATCAGAGAGCTCAGGAAGGAAGGCCCTGCTTGAGGACAGAGGTCAAAACTTTGGTGTTCAGAGCCTCTGAGAAAGGGTTAAGCCTAATTCTGTTTGCCTGATTAGCCTCTGAATGAATGCAAGGATTTAATGCAGGGGTCCCCAGCCTCGGGAATCTAATGCCTGATGATCTGAGGTGGAGCTGAAGTAGTAATAATAGAAATAAAGCGCACAATACATGTAATGCACTTGAATCATCCCAAACCATCTTCCACTCCCACCCGTCCATGGAAAAATTGTCTTGCACAAAACCAGTCCCTGGTGCCAAAAGGGTTGGAGATGCTGAAATAATGTAACCCTTGAGCTTCATTTTCTTCCACTCTTAGAGTATCAGTCACTAGGGGATCTGGAAAGGAGCAAAGAGACAAGATTGGCAAAGGCGAGGGTTGGGTGGCTCTCAGGGCTCAGGACAGCTGGCCAGAGGGTCCAGCCTGCTTCCGTAGCAGGTGTGAGTCTGGACAGAGGCCTCCCTGCCTAGCAGGAAGTGGGGGTCTGGGCAAGACTTTCCAAGGCCTGCCTACTGCTCTCCTGCTGGAAATGAGGAAGGGATGCTAACCTTCTACAGATCCAGCAAAATCAAGCCACAAGGACACCCAGCATCTTCTCTCTCTCTTCTCTGGATCCCAGCTCCCAGGCACCTGCCAAATTACCATCGCTTTTTATCCAAGTGAAAAGCACTTCACTGAAGTGAAACATTGGAGCTAGGAATACTCTAAAAAGCCATTCTGGAAAACTGTCAAGAACAGTTTCATGGGCAAAACAAAGAAAGGGACAAGACTGCACGCAAAGCTGGATCACCTGCCTGGAGAGTCTGTTCTAGAAAGACGACTTGGATTTTACGCAGAGAGGATGAAGGGAGTGGGAGGGTTGGGTTGGAGAGCTGAGGCCTGGCACTTGCCCAGGGTGTCCTCCTCGGCACGTGACAGGCCCTTGGGGAGAAATCTTAATAAAGAGGTCACTAGCCACCTGGCAGACCTCCAACCCTCCTGGTACCCAAGACAAAAATGCTGGCCTGGCGAGACTGTTTAGGTAATTTCTTAGCACATTTACCACTTCACAGACCCCAAACTACGCAAGTAAATGGATCTTTTTTTTTTTTTTAAGGTATTAAAAATGTCCAACTATCTTATTACGGTAAGAGCTGAAATAGGCGTACTTCGTAATCTTAACTGTCGACATTAGAGAAACGTTTTTATCCCCAAAGGCCTGGGAGGTATTATTTGAAAGCGATTTTTGTACCGACTTAAACTTTCTTCTTTTCTAAACATAGCTAAGGGTGGTCAATTTGGGAAAAGTAAAAGAGAAAAAAGAAAAAAAAAGAGACGTATTTCTACTGGTGCTCGCCTGAGGTCTAGAAAGTGGTAGAAAGGATGTGAGTGAGACCTGAACTAAGTGCCCTGGGTCTGTTTTGGAGGGGTGGGGGAGACTGGTGGCCAGAGGGGTCCAGTTTTGGTGTGAGAAGCCCTGGGATGGGAGCAACCCCACCCCTCCCAGGCCCTGGGCTCTTGCTGAGAGGAATGGAATGTTTGTGTGCTGACCAGACCTGCCTGACTGAGTCTGTGGGAGGGACAGGACATCAAGGGGCTGAAGGCTTTGTGCTCTTAAGATAACACTGTCTCCTTGGAGGAGGATTCCCTTGAGCACAAGAAAGAGATTCCAAGCTGGTTCCCAGCAGGGACTGCTGATTAGGGGGGTGGTGGTGGGACTTTTGGGATCCAGAGGCTTCTGAGTAAAACAGTCTGCATGCCAGGCTTCCTTCTATATGCCAGGCTCCCGCCTGCATCAGTATACCCTTCTCAGTCCCCACCACCTGGCTTCTGCTCCTGCCCAAACACACCAGCGGCCTCTGGGCCTTTGCACATGCTACTCCTTTGGCCAGAAGTGCCCTGGCCACCCCCTAAGTCAATCAGCCCTCAGGATCTGGTGCAACCCTCACCCTTTCAGGAAAGCCTGGACCCTGGCCTGTGTCCCCATCCCCTTTTACACGCTCAGAGGTCTTCCTGCCCCTCCTGCCTCTAACTTGTCCTCTCCTTCTCCTGGCCTGTGAAGGAAACTGCGGGGGATCACTGGCAGGGCTGAAGGGGTCCAGTTTTGCTGTGAGGAGGTCTTGGGGGCCAGCTCCACCCCTCCCAGCCCCTGGACTCTTGCTGAGAGGAATGGAATGTACGTGCTGACTGGATCAGCCAGGCCCAGGCCTCTAAGAGGTCAGGAACCTCCTTATTGGCTGCCAGGTGTGGCTTCTGGCAGGTAACTCTTTAGAGGCCTCAGAGTGGGGAAGGGAGACTTCTGCTTTGCGCAACAGCTGGGACTGCAGGGGTGCTGCGGGCAGACCCCTGCTTAGCTTGGTACCCCAGCTGCTCAGTAAGCGCTGTGGTGTGTGTGCACCATTGCTCAGCTGTGTCTGACTCTCTGCGACCTCCTGGACTGTAGCCCTCCAGGGTCCTCTCTTCACAGGATTATCCTTGCAAGAATACTGGACTGGGTTGCCATTTCCTCCTCCTTGGCAATCTTTCCCAGCCAGAGATTGAACCAGCGTCTTCTGTACTGGCAGGCAAGTTGTTTACCACTGAGCCATCTGGGAAGCCCTAAACGCTTGTGGACCAACCGTCAAATTTGCTTTTTCTGGGCAGCTCCCACATACCTGGCACTTTATATTCCGCATCTCGTGTAACCTGGACAAGAACAGGTGAGGAAAGTCTCGTGTCCATTTTCAGACAAGGGACTTTGGGCTGAGTACGTTCTTTGACCTGACTGAGGTCACACAGCTAAGTTGTTCGGTCACCAAGTCGTGTCTGACTCTTTTTGACCCCGTGGACTGCAGCACGCCAGGCTTCCTTGTCCTCACCATCTCCTGAGTTTGCCCAAGCTCATATCAGTTGAGTTGGTGATGCCATCCAACCATCTCATCCTCTGTCACCCCCTTCTCCTCCTGCCCTTAATCTTTCCCAGCATCAGGGTCTTTCCCAACGAGTTGGCTCTTCGCATTAAGTGGCCAAAGTATTGGAGCATCAGCTTCAGCATCAGTCCTTCCAATGAATATTCAGGGTTGACTTCCTTTAAGACTGACTGGTTTGATCTCCTTGCAGTCCAAGGGACTCTCAAGAGTCTTCTCCAGCCCCACAGTTCGAAAGCATCAATTCTTCAGCGCTCTACCTTCTTTACTGTCCAGTTCTCACATCCATACGTGACTCCTGGGAACACAACTAAGAGGCCATAACAATTCCTGGCTTTCACACTGAGGAGTGTGGAATCAGTGGGGAGCTGCTTAAAAACGTGAGTTTCTTCACACTTCCCCCAAGATTCTGATTTTGTCATAGCATTTTTTTTATTGTGATAAAATATACAGAATGGAAAATTGACCATTTTAACCATTTTTAAATGTATAGTTCAGTGGCATTAAATACATTCACTATGTTCTGGAACCTTCACCACCAACCATCTCCAGAACTTCTTTCATTTTCCCAAACCGAAACCCTGTCCCCATTAAACAACCATGCCCCAGACCCTGGCAACCACCACTCTACTGTCTGTCTCTGAATTTGACTACTCTAAGGACCTCTATTTGGATGTTCTTGGTTCACGTAATGCTGAAACCTAGCAAGCAGGATTTTGAGCATAACTTTACTAGTATGGGAGATGAGTACAATTATCCAGTGATTTGAGCATTCTTTAGTACTGCCCTTCTTGGGAATTGAGATGAAGACTGACTTTTTCCAGTCCTGTGGCCACTGCTGGGTTTTCCAAATTTGCTGACAGGTTGAGTGCAGCACTTTGATAGCATCATCTTTTAAGATTTTAAATAGCTCTGCTGGAATTCCATTGCCTCCACTAGCTTTATTGATAGCAGTGCTTCCTAAGGCCGATCAATCCTAAAGGAAATCAACCCTGAATACCCACTGAAAGGAGTGACGCTGAAGCTGAAGCTCCAGTACTTTGGTCACCTGATGCAAACAACCGACTCACTGAAAAAGACCCTGATGCTGGTAAAGACTGAAGGCAGAAGAGGGCAACAGAGGATGAGATGGTTGGATGGTATCACCAATGCAATGGACGTGGACTTGGGCAAACTCTAGGAGATGGTGGGGAATAAGGAGGCCTGGCATGCTGCAGTCCATGGGGTTGTGAAGAGTCGGACATGACTTGGCAACTGAACAACAAACAACAGGGACCTCTATAAGCAGGATCACGTAGCGTGTGTCCTTTTGTGTCTGGCTTATTTCACTGTCACAGTATTTTAAACAAGGGCCCCTGGCAATCCTCCTGTAGGGGCCTGGACCTCCCTGAGGAATTCTGGCAGAGGCTGGGAGGAGGGTGAGGGAAGCACGGTCCTGCAGAGGCTTTGCAGGCTGAGTTGCATGGAAGGGAGGGCTGGGATGAGTCAGGGAGGTTGGGCTGAAAGGTAGGGAGGGGGAGGTGACCCTGTGGTGGCACAGGGACCCTGGGGTGGGCAGTGGCCGGCTTCTGGCAGGTATTGCTCAGGGCAGGGTGTTGACCCACGCCTAGAGCTCAGGGCAGGAGGATGGGAGGGACAGTCGTGTGGACCGGTCAGTTCAGGGAGGGCCCATGAGCCCTGGCTCATAGGCCAGGGTGAGGAACCCTGTTAGTTCAGTTCAGTTCAGTTCAGTCGCTCAGTCGTGTCCGACTCTGCAACCCCATGAATTGCAGCAGGCCAGGCCTTCCTGTCCATCACCAACTTCCGGAGTTCACTCAGACTCACGTCCATCGAGTCAGTGATGCCATCCAGCCATCTCATCCTCTGTCGTCCCCTTTTCCTCCTGTTCCCAATCCCTCCCAGCATCAGTCTTTTCCAATGAGTCAACTTTTCGCCCCCAAGGGAAGGCCAAAGGAGGGCAGGGGTTCTAGGTTTGGAGGACTATGTGGGGTCCACAGTGGTGAGACGAATCAGAGGCGCCTGGTGGGCGAGAGCCCCCTGGGCCAAGTGGAGGCTCCCACAGAAGCAGGTGTCAGACCCGCCCAGGTCTAGAGGCCTGTGGTGGAGACGGCTGGGAAGGGGGAGCAGGAGCGCCAGAGGGCAGGGTCGGGAAGAGCGGGCGGGTGGGCTCGGGAAGAGCTGACACAGAGCCAACCCTGTGCCCGCACAGGAGACTGCGCACCCCTCCTCTTGAAGAGGCAGACCCCTGACCCCAGGGAGCGGTCCAGGGCCCGCGGGGCGTGGGTGTGGCAAGAAGGGCACCCGTCTCCGCTCCAAGGAGCACAGCCCAATGGGTCTCTCCCGCCATCTCATCTCTTTCTTTCATTTCTGAGCTCCCCCTTTCCTCTTAGCTTCTTTCTGCTAACTGCTGTGGAGGATGGGGGAGGCACCGGAGGCGCGCGTGCACTGCGCCTGCGCACGCATCTCCCTCTCCTGCCCCCTCACCGCTGGCCGGGCCGCTATCTGCCTGGCCTCCTATTGGTTGCCTGTCCCGGAGCGGGTCTCCATACATCTCTAGACCTCACTTTCCCCGTTTATAGCGTTTATAGTTATAGTACCAACCCCATAGGCGTGTCATAAGGATTAAATGAGAGAATTCCTGTAAAGGGTTTAGAACAGTGCTTGTCCTAGATGGCTGTTGTCTAGTTCGGAAGTCGTACGGACAGGGAGGCCTGGTGTGCTGCGATTCATGGAGTTGCAAAGAGTCGGACACGACTGAGCGACTGAACTGAACTGAACTGAACCCGACTCTTTGAGACCCATGGACTGGTTCCTTCATCCATGGGTTTTCCAGGAAAGAATATTGGAGTGGGTTTCCATTTCTTTCTCCAGAGATCTTCCGGACCCAGGGATTGAACCCCTCATCTCTTGGGTCTCTTGCGCAGGCAGGGGGATTCTTTACCACTGAGCCACTAGAAAGCCCATAGATTAAGTGGCCATTATGTGGCCATTATATCCATTTATAATGGATATAAAATATCCATTATTGTAGGGGCTTCCCTGGTGGCTCAGTCAGTAAAGAGTCTGCCTGCAGTGCAGGAGACCCGGGTTCGATCCCTGGGTGGGAAAATCCCTTGGAGGAGGGTATGGCAACCCACTCCAGTATTCTTGCCTGGAAAATCCCATGGATGGAGGAGCCTGGCGGGCTACAGTCCATGGGGTCACAAAGAGTCAGACACTACTGGGTGACTTCACTTTCAAATACCCATTATAATTCAGAGGTTTGTGGTGTGGGGGTGTGACTAGCCCCAACTGTTTGAGTTTTGTTTTCATAGTAAGGCAAATACAGACTGGGAGGTGAGGTGGAAGACTTGTGTTAATAGCTGCAGGTTGAACACAGAGCGTGTGTAGTGAGAGTGGTAACGGTGGGTGGTCCCCATCCCAGTTTGAGCCCCTGCTGGTCTTCTGTTGGGTATCAACCTCTCTTTCTCTCAGCTGTATGAGAATATAGCAAGTAAGAGGTCGTCTGCAAACCAAGAAGAGGGTTCTCGCCAGAACGCCGCCATGCTGGCACTCCGATCTCAGCCTTTCAGCTTCCACAGCTGTAAGATATAGTCCTGTTGTTTAAGCCACCACTATGGTGTATAGTATTTGGTTCATTAGCAGCTTGAACCTACTAAGACACTTGGGATGCACAGACCCAACTCCCACAACCAAGAATTATCCAGCATGAAATGTTTGCAGTGTCCCTTTGAGAAACTCTGCTCTAGGGTAGCTTAAACTCTGCTGCAGCCAGAAAGCTCTCCTCCAAGGACTGCCTGCCTCCCCACGGCTCCAGATACTGATCCCTTTATCCTCATGCTTATGGCTGCAGGAGGCTGAAGTTCTAGCCCAGCTTCTCCTGTATTGCTGCAAATAAATCAGAGGTTCTTTAACTTGCAGCGGTAGACCACAGGTGGAGCAGGCATCTGGGGTGTGGCAGGGAAGGTTACCTCTGAGAGGTTGCAACAGACCCATCATAGATAATATCTCGTATTATCTATGTATTCAACTGAAATTCACCAGCTGGGTTAGCAAGGGGTTATTGTGGACAATTTGACTCTTTAGAAGGTCCGCCACGCCCCCCTCCTCCTCCCGGAAAGCACAGAGATGAGACATAAAGATTGGCAGGAGGTGATAATCTGTGGCAAACGGTCGTTCACAAAGTTATTGACCTTGCCCGCCTTTGATGACCACTGGTTGGACCCTTTACGTGGCATTCAAGCCTCAGTTTGTGGCTGTGTGATGAAGCAATTGGATGATTAGACGAGTTTTAATCTTCTCAGTTTTTGTGGTTTTGGTGGTTAGGAACCAGAGCTCTAGTTACACGAGTATTTTCTCAACTCTATGAGGTTTTTCCACGTAATTTTTGGTTTATGATCCAGTGTTCATACATAGATGAACTGTGCTTTCTGCTTTCCCTACCTTGTCTACACTGTAAATCTGAACAGTTTCGCATGTCACCTTCTCTGTCCCTGACACCTCTCCCCCTTGTGGAAAGATCTGTTCCTTTGTCTGTACCCACACAGCAGCTTAAGCACTCTTCAACCGTAGCTCTTGTTACAGTCTGGTTATGTCAGTATAATCCCAATATAATTAATGTAACTTGTATGCTGCTGCTGCTGCTGCTAAGTCACTTCAGTCGTGTCTGTCTCTGTACGACCCCATAGATGGCAGCCCACCAGGCTCCCCTGTCCCTGGGATTCTCCAGGCAGGAACACTGGAATGGGTTGCCATTTCCTTCTCCAATAATGTAACTTGTATAATTCCCCCCAGTGGAAGAAGGTTCTGGAGGGGAGGAAGGACATGTTTTCTCATCCTTGAGCCTTCAAACCTGGGGCCGGGTCAGATTGCAGGATGTGTTTGCTGAGTTGAACTTCAAAAGACTAGGCCATATGCCGTGATCTGATGGGTGAAAATGGCAAACCTGGGCCACTCGATATATATATAGATGGAAGAAAGAAAGGCACTGCTATAAGTTCTAGCAGGGTAGTTGGAAACTGCCTGAGAGCATTTCCATATTTCTTTTTCAAGCCAGCTACAGCTGCTGGCATGCTTTCCTCAGTGTCAAAAGGACTGAGTGTTTCAAGATACATTTTTGGGATGCTGGGCGAGTCATGTGGAGAATAGAAACATCGAGACTTTAAGGTGTTTATAGGATATGCTTTCTGATGAGATCACTGCAAATATTTGAATTGTAGAATATGTATTTTCTTTTATATTTATTTATATTATTATATGATTTATTATATATTACTATTATATTTTATTTATTTTTTACCACGTGGCATATGGGAACTTAGTTCCCCAATTAGGGATCTGACCCATGCTCTCTACAGTGGAAATGCAGAGTTTTAACCCCTGAATCACCAGGGAAGTCCTTGCATTTTCTTTTTTTAAAATGCAATTACATTACTTTGAAGGCTATCCTTAAAGTATTATGAACTAAGCTTCAAGGAAGAACCTAGGCTTTGCATAACCATCAAGTAAACCAGGTCTTTCAGAAAAACTTGGGGACCGTTATGTGTATACAAATAATCATAATTAACAAGCAAGTTGTTTGTAAATAGTTTGTTATCCTACATAGTTTAGATGTTTCCTCATCTTAGATATACTGTCAGTTTGCTTAATAACCTCTGTTTAAATGATCACAGATTCTCAATCAGGGACATTTTTGAACTGATAAGGTTTTACTAGATTCATTGATCTAACCAGTATTTATTGAAAGTTCATTATGTTCCAGGCCCTAGGAATAGCAATAAGCAAGATCAAGTCCTTGTCTTCCTGGAATATTCTAGTGAGGCAAGGCATAATGAGCATTGCAAAAATCCAAATAGCTAATATTCTGTATCATTAACTTGTTGCAATGTTAAGGCACTGTTGTATTGTCCTGGAATAGGTGAAGGTGGATACATCATTAGGAGCACATTTCTGGTCTATAGGACTTTGAGATAAAAGCAGAATGACACCTTGACCCTCACCTTGGATTTATTCCATTAAGGCTGTTTACGCTTACAGGATGGGGGGGACTTCCTTGGTAGCTCAAAGAATCTGCAGGAGACCTGGATTTGATCCCTGGGTCAGGACCATCCCCTGGAGAAGGAAATGGCAACCCACTCCAGTGTTCTTATCTGGAAAATCACATAGACAGGACCCTGGTGAACTACAGTCCATGGGGTCACAAAGAGTTGGATGCGACTGAGCATGTGCACACACTTACAGTGCAAACCCATTACAGCCACATCATCCTTTGGTTCATCTGCAGAAACACTTCAGAGGCTTTTTTATACCCAACACTTCTTTGCAATGAACAATGACAGTGATTTGCATGAGCAACAATTTAACACTGATAGTAAAAAGTCCCTATCAGGCTTGAATTCACTGATCTTTGTATCAAAGGAGCTCAGCTGGAGTGCCTGTTTTTACTTATTCTGCCCATTCTCTTGGCAGATTTTGGATACCAGATATTTTCAGAGTAGGTGATTCAAGAAGTAGCAAAATATATGGATTTGGAGTTAGAGGGTCCGGATTCACGTTATCCACCTGCAGCTTATTGGTCAGGTGACCTTATAAGAACTCTTCTAACCTGGAGTTCTTAGTTTCTTCATAAAAATGTGGCTAAAACTGCCCCTGCTGGTTACTTTGAGGGTGTAAGGACTTCATGAAAAATTTTAAATGAAAATGTCCTGGGTTGAATGATTGTGGGCTATTTCTATGATTGTTTGCAACACAGTTCCATGACTTTCTTCAGTATGTTTTCAGTTCTGTAGCTTTAATAAATAGAGACAGAGAAACCTGCTGACCCAACTGGACATAGCAGCTGAGTTTTCAATAACTGTCAGTCCTAAGGAGGGATGAGGAGCAGGACTAGAGACTAGAGACGAAGTGAGAGGGATGGGAAGAGATGGTGAGCATGAGGAACAGCGGTGTGGCCAGATAGAGGGACTGTGGTTATAGAGGAAAAGTTCTTTATTATTTTGATTGAAGTATAGTTGATTTACAGTGTTGCGTCAATCTACTGCACAGCAAAGTGAAAGTGAAAGTGAAGTCGCTCAGCCGTGTCTGTGCCACCCCATAGACTGCAGCCTACCAGGCTCCTCTGTCCATGGGATTTTCCAGGCAAAAGTACTGGAGTGGATTGCCATTTCCTTCTCCAGAATAGCAAAGGGACTCAGTTATATACATAAAACTATAATTTAAAAAATATTCTTTCCTACTATGGTTTATCACAGGATATTGAATATATAGTTTCCTGTGCTATATAGTAGAAACTTGTTTATCTATCCGATATATAATAGTTTAAATCAGCTAATCCCATACTCCCAGTGCTTCCCTTCTCCACCCCTTCCCCCTTGGCAACCACAAGTCAGTTCTGTTTCTGGTTTATAGAAAGATTCATTTGTGCCATATTTTACATTCCACATGTAAGTGGAATATGCTATCATAAGATATCACATGATATTTGTCTTTCTCTTTCTGATTTATTATTAGGTTGGTGCAACCTAACAATACTTTACTTAGTGTGAGAATCTCAAGTTGCATCCATGTTGCTGCAAATGACATTTTTTTTTTATGGCTAAGTAGTATTATATTATATATATGCACCACATCGTCTTTATCCATTCAATGGACATTTAGATTGTTCCCGTGTCTTGGTTATTGTGAATAGTGCTGCTACGAACATAGCGTGTATCTCTTTGAAACATAGTTTTGTTTGGGTATGTTCGCAGGATTGGGATTGCTGGATCATATATTCGCTCTAGTTTTAGTTTTTTCAGGAAACTCACGCTTTTTCCATACTGGCTGCACCAACTTACATTCCCACCAGCCGAGTAGGAGGGTGAGAGAAGGAAAGTTCTTCATGTAAGATCCTGAAAGCAGCGTAGTTGCAGGCACTCTTAAGCTCTAGAGTGCTGCCTAGAAATGGGGTTGGTGACATGAGGTCCTGGGCACTCTGTTTTAGAACGCAAGAGGCCAAGAGGCCATTTTAGAAAGACTTCTATTTAAAGGTTGAAATGTTTGTCCCTTAAAGGTTTCATCTTCAGCCATTCAGGAAATTCTAGTCCATAAAGTGACTCATTCATTCCCCGAGGGTTCCGCAAAGCCAAGGTTTTATTGGGCCAACCACAGAGACATCCATTCCTGGAAGATTGTTCCCATTTTGTCATGGACTCGGAGGGAATATTTTTGAATTCTCAATTACGAAGAACTCAAAATACTCTTTTGAGATCAGTTCGAAAATCCTCAGGTATTGTCCTCCTTTACTATTGAGTATGAAAAATGGAAATGCCTTATGATCTCCAGATTAAATCATCTATCTTATTGTGCTTGAAAAAGCAAGTTAGAGTCCATTCCTGCAGCAATACAGACACCCCCCGTCTCCAGGATGTCTATGACCACCTTCTTTCCAGTTAATGAGGGTCCTTTGATTTTTTTTTTTGTCTTTGATCCCAGCCTCGACCTTAAAATTCCACCATCCTCATCTCACATCTTCTGGCTAAGCGCAGAGCTCAGGGCTTAGCCTCCGGCTCTTCTCTATCCACTAAAGAAAGATTCCTTTTCCCTGGAATCATTTTTTTCCTTTTCGTTTTTTTTTATTGACGGATAGTTGATTGTGTTATTTATTGTGTTAGATTCCGGTGCACAGCAGAGTGACTCGGTTACACATAGATGCGTGTATAACTATATTCTCTTTAAAATTTTTCTTTCCATTAGTTTATTATAAGATAATAAATGTAGTTGACTGGGCTATACAGTCAGTTTTTAAGGATATGAAAAAAAGCCAAAATTTTACTAATTATCTCATACAACTCAAAACGGGTGAAGGGGAAAAGTAGACATCACCCCCAGGTGTGCCCCCTCCAAGGTCATCCCTACTTGGCCGAGTACACACTCTCTCTGGAAAGTTCTCCCAGGCTGAAGGCTTAGGGACAGGGTCTCTGGATCCAGGTCTCCAGCTCCAACTCCTGGTGGTCCAGCCCACCTTTCTGCTGAACACTGTCACAAGAGTCCCTCATTTCAGATACAGCAAATCTTAAGATCCATTGGCAGAATCCACTTCTTCAGCCACTGTGGACAGATGACTTGCAAGGCAGTTTTCCTGCATGTAACCATGGAAACCACATTGGACCTCTGTGTACCTCAGTTTCCGCATCTGTAACACGGGTTAGAATACCATGGACCCTCACACACTCTTTCACTCATATCAGTTTGTGTGTCCAGCCCCCTCCTCAATTAGTATTTCTAGTTCCCCTTCCTGCATGGCTCATTATTATTATTATTATTATTATTGGCTCATTATTTTTTTGCCCAGTTGGAGAACTTATGGAGCTGTGTGACCTGCCAATCACGTGGCCCTGGGGATCGTAGTTTTCTCCTCTGAGAAATGGGGGACCAGGGCTGCCTGGTCTCCAGGAGACTTTCTGGTTCTGACACCATGTGAGTCTCATGACCCTCTCCTGCCCAGGGTGACCCCTCTGATCCCAGGGGAACAGTTCGCTCAGGGCAGGCATTTGCTGCTTTCAGCACAGGGTGGCAACAGTAGGTTTTGGGGGAGGGGACAGCCTAGGGAGGATGCACCCTTTTCCAGAGCCCCCAAGTCAATTCCTCTTGGGCTGACTTCCTTTTTTCTTTTGAAGTGTTGTGAAATCCCATCACATCATCAATGCCCACATTCAACTCTGAGTACCTCTCAACACCATTCCAACTTCAAGTATGAGCAATTTGGAGATAATCCCTCACCTGTGAGCTTGGGCACTCCTGCTTTTTGTCCTTGTATGTTTTGTTTTGTTTTGTTTTAATCTTTTATTTATTTATTTAGGTTGGTGCCACACGGCATTTGGGATCTTAGTTCCCTGACCAGGGACTGAACCCACATCCCATGCAGTGGAAGCGCAGAGTCTTTATTTTTATTTTTTGACATTTTTCTTTTGATGTGGACCCTTTTTACAGTCTCTACTGAATTTGTTACAATTTGTTTGCTTTGGTTTTTTGGCCTCAAGACATGTGGGATCTTAGTTCCTGGACCAGGGATCGAACCTGCACCTCTTGCATTGGAAGGTGAAGTCTTAACTGGACCACTACGGAAGTCCCTTGTGTGGAGTTTTGAGAGGAGCTAGGAAATGGCAACCCACTCCAGTGTTCTTGCCTGGAGAATCCCAGGGACGGGGGAGCCTGGTGGGCTGCCGTCTATGGGGTTGCACGGAGTCGGACACAACTGAAGTGACTTAGCAGTAGCAGGATAACCAACCGTCCTGGCTTGTCCCGGACTCTTCCAGCTTTAGCCCTGGGAGTCCCCCATCCCAGGAAATCCCTTAGTCCACACCTGGTTGGTTGGTTCCCAGCCTGATGGTTCCCATCAGGGCCTGGCCGCCTTCCTCAGTGGGATGGGCCGTGGTTACATAAAGGAACCACAGTGAACCTCAGAATCAGTGGGAGTGCTGGATACACACAGATTTCTGCGCCCCACCCTGGAGGGTCTGAGTCAGTAGATCTGGAGTGGGGGCTGGGTATTCGATGTCATCAGGCCCCCAGGTGGATCTGGTGTAGGTACCACACCTGGAGAGACTCATGCTAGGCTTGGGGCAACGAAAGGAGGCAGAGCTGGCTCCTGCCCGCACGGAACTTATGACACAGACAGGAGGAACCAGGAGGGGGACCCTTTGCCTCTGATAGGCAGGGGAGCGAAATCAGAGCTGTAAAGTGAGTAACACAAGTACCGGCCAATTTTTTCCCTCCACCCACCTCCAAAGTCATTCCGTGCTTAACAAAGCTTGGCTTTGTTCATTCTGAGGGCTGACTTTACATTTTTCTGCAAGGGGCTGGCAGGGAGGGTAGGTGAGGGGGCTGAGGGGAACCATTGCTAAGGCCCGTTGCAGCTCTGACTTTCTGGCCCCTGGGAACTGAGGATGTAGCTCCGCCCTCATTCTTGGTGCGCAGCTGTTGCTTATGAGCTCAGCCTTATTCTAAGGTGAAGTGATGCTCTAGGGTCCTCAAGGGCCCTCAGTGATAAGGATGATGGAGGAGGACCTGGAGATTGAGTGGCCAGTAAGGAGCTCACATACTCCCTGGACTCGGGGATGCTCCCTCGTTCCCTACCGCCAAAGGATAAAGTGGCAAAGGCAGCTCCTTCTTCACGTCTCTTGTTATTTCAATTTTTTTTTTTTAAGTTTTAATGGAAGGGTAAGTGCTTTATAGTATTGTGTTGGTTTCTGCCAAACATCAACATGAATCAGCCATAGGTACACCCATGTCCCCTCCCTCTTGAACATCCCTCCCACGTCCCTCGCCATCCCACCCCGCTACAGAGCCGCAGTCTCAGTTCCCTGAGTCAAACAGCAAATTCCCATTGGCTATCTATTTTGCATATGCTAATATGTGTTTCCGTGTTTCTCTCTCCATAGATCCCACCCTCTCCTTCCTCCCTGCCCGGCTCCCCGTGTCCATAAGTCTGTTCTCTACGTCTGTGTCTCCACTGTTGCCCTGCAAATCGGTTCATCGGTACCATCTTTCTAGATTTCATGATGGTTTGGTTTTTGATAGCTTCTTTGTTTGTGATCATTCTGAGGGTGCTGGCGGGTGGTGGAAGATGGCATTCCTTCCAAGCCCTTTGGTAGCCTCAGAGTAAACTTGGAGCTTCCGACTGTGCCCGTGGCAGTGTGTTTAGACACAATCCTCTTGCTGAGATGTGTTCTGGAATCAGAGTGCCTACACCCAGACCTAGAATTCAAACTATACCTCTTACTTCCAGGCTCCTCCAGTCCCCACTCCTCTGGGTGAGCCAAAACCTCCTGTGGACACCAGACTGTAACCTTCATGGAAGGTAGTGGTGCAAGTCCTGGGTTCACATCCTGGCTCTGCTATTGACTAGCCAGGTCTTCAAGATAAAAACATGGCAGGCGCTGTGATGGCTCTAACCAGGCTCTAGCGAGAGGGGACTGTGCTGACAATTCCTTCCTGCCTTCCCCAGTTCAGTTCAGTTCAGGCAATCAGTCGTGTCTGACTCTTTGCGACCCCATGGACTGTAGCCTGCCCGGCTCCTCTGTCCATCACCAACTCCCAGAACTTGCTCAAACTCATGTCCACTGAGTCGTTGATGCCATCCAACCATCTTATCCTCTGTGTCCCCTTCTCCTCCTGCCTTCAATCTTTCCCAGCATCAGGGTCTTTTCCAATGATCCTCGCCCCACTCCCCTACCCCACCAGATAATAGCAGCTAATAAGAAGCTATAGGAATCAACAGACCCCCCAAACCATGGACTCATGGAATCATAGCCCCCTCTGCAGGCAGTGCAGAGGAACAGGCAGCGTAGTGGGTAGGACCTCTGGCTCCTGAGAGAGGCTGAGTGCATCCAGTCCCAGCTCCTCTTCCCCCTGCTGCCGCTTACAAGCTGTTCTCTAGCCTCAGTTTCCCCCTGGCCAAAAATGGGGACAATAAAGCAGTGTTCATGGCAGTGCTGTTGTACAGATAAGATGGGATTATAAATGTGAAATACTGGGCATGCAGGCAGGGCTTAATAGACATTATCTGTTATTGTTGTTCCTCTCATCGAAGTGGGGTGTGTGATCTGCCCATGCATGGTCGGTTGTGTCCGAATCTTTGTGACCCTATGGACTGTAGCCTGCTAGGCTCCTCAGTCCGTGGGATTCTTCAGGCAAGAATACTGGAGTGGGTAGCGATTTCTTTCTCCAGGGGATCTTCCTGAGCCAGGGATCAAACTTGGGTCTTCTGCATTGCAGGCAGATTCTTTACCATCTGAGCCCCCAGGAGTCCACCTGCAGGCTCCTTAAGAATATATTAATTGCAGGACTTCCCTGGCAGTCCAGTGGTAAAGACTTCATGTTCCCACTGCAGGGGGCATGGGTTTGATCCCTAGTTGGGAAACTAAGGTTCCCCATGCTATCCAACCTATAAGATTAACACACATTTTTTTGAGACTAAAGACTTCTGCCATGAAAATAAAAGATGCTTGCTCCTTGGAAGAAAAGCTATGACAAGCCTAGACAGCATATTAAAATGTGGAGACATTACTTTTGCAACAAAGGTCTGTATAGTCAAAACTATGGTTTTTCCAGTAGTCCGATGTATGGATGTGAGAGTTGGACCACAAAGAAGGCAGAGTGCTGAAGAACTGATGCTTTCAAACTGTGATGTTGGAGAAGACTCTTGAGAGTCCCTTGGACTGCAAGGAGATCCAACCAGTCAATCCCACAGGAAATCAGCCCTGGAAATTCATTGGAAGGACTGATGCTGAAGCTGAAGCTCCAATACTTTGGACACCTGATGTCAAGAGCCCACTCTTTGGAAAAGAGTCTGACATTGGGGAAGATTGAGGGCAGGAGGAGAAGGGGACGACAGAGGACGAGATCGTTGGATGGCATCACCGACTCAATGGACATGAGTTTGAGCAAGCTCTGGGAGTTGGTGATGGACAAGGAAGCCTGGTGTGCTGCTGTCCATGAGGTTGCAAAGAGTCAGACATGACTGAGTGACTGAAATGAACAAGAGCAAAAGGCTTCTGGTCTTCTAGAGAGGCTTTTTAATGAGGAAACCTTCCAGGCGATCACTAGTAGCTCTTCTGCCAGGTTTCTGGCTGAGCAAGAACCTGGGGTAGACGTGAGGTGCGTTTCTGGAGATGAAAGCTGGGCTGCGGAGGGTGGGGTGGGGTGGCGTGGGAGAGACAATGGGTTGGGGGACAGCCTTTCTCTGCCCAGACATTGTTCCCTGGGCTTGTGTTCCCTCAAAACCTTCAGTTGTTGGTTTCCTTCAGTTTAGAAATCTTGCTCCCAAGATGGTTCTGAAGTTTTGTTGGAGGAGAATTAAGTTGAGAGCTGTGTTTGGCTTGTGGGGGTGATGGCACTGATGGCAGCTGAGAGGGCTGGCCCGAGATGCTGGCTCTTCCTGGAATCTTGAACTGAGCTCCTCACCAATCCTCTCCACACTCCTTTTTAAAAAGGTGATGAGCTCTTGATATTTACATCTGTCCGCACTCCTGAGTAACTGATTCTATGCTAGGTGCCTGGGATGCAAGTATGAGAGAGACATCCCAGACTGTGGGTCCAATAAGCTGAAAGCTGGGGGGTCTCTCTTTTGACGACTTCCCACCTCCTCCCTGGTGGAAAGGGCAAGTAGAGTGTTCTGGGCACAGAACCAGTGGGAGCGGAGGCTCAGAGGTGCCTTTGGGAAGCGTGAGAGGCGGGGCATGGCCGAAAGATGTTTTTCGTGGGGGAGCCAGCTGGTGAGACACGGGCATCCTTATCTTTGGGGAGACCCGGGTGACCTTATCTTTGGGAAGTGGGAGCCACTGGAGGTTTTCATACAGGGAAATGACACCAGCTAACTTTTGTTTTCAGCATCATCAAAACAATAGCAACCACAAAATCAGTATTAGGCACTTCCTTTGTGATAGGCATGAGCCAAATGCCTAATGTGAGTTAACTAGCTCACTTAATCCCACTTTGCAGAGTTCACAAAGCCCAGTCATGCAGCTGGGACAAACCCATATCTGTCCAACACCTAAGCCCTGGCTGTGACCGCTTCTCAACCTCCCCGAACCTCAGAGTCTGCATCTGTGATAAATTGCCTTGTAGATAGGGTTGTTTTATTAAATGAGGGACTATATGTGAAGCACTTGGCACAGTGCCTGGCACATGGTTAAGTGCTCAATAAACGTTAGTCATTGCTATTTTTGTTATTGTTGCTGATATCTGCTTTAGAGAGGGCCCCTGGCATGCTGGCTGTTGGGCGGTACCTTTAAGTTTGAAACCACATGGGCTGGTGCAAGGGAACTGGGCTAATAAAGCCAACCCTGGCCAGAGATGAACTTTTAATAGGGTGCTCAGCCAGCATCTGCCACACCTTCCCTGGTTGCCATGGTTACTGGCCTGGGCACCTGGTTCTCTCTCTCTGTTGCTGCTGCCTCTCCAGCTCAGGTCTGGGTGACCCTGCTCCCTCCTGGCAGTGTTCCATGACAGCTTCTCTGAGGTCACCTCCTGGACTCGCTGGTTTTGTTTTTGCTCCTGCTGAGCAGAGGCAGACTCCACAAGTGGCAAAATGAAGGATGAACTGGAGGGATCAGAGGCCAGGAGATGGTTGAAAGTCTCCAGCGGAGACAGGTGAGAGCTGGAAGGACTCCAGCCATGGGACAGGAGAGAGGACAGCTTTAAGCCATGTTCTGAGTTTAGAACTGATAAGATGTGGCAGTCTAACACATGAGAAGAGAGACGAAGTGAAAAGGAAATGATAGTTCTAACTTGAATGGCCCTATTGTGTTCTTGGAGCTTCACTGGTGGCTCAGTAGTAAACGAGACGTGGGTTTGATCCTCGGATCGGGAAGATCCCCTGGAGATGAAAATGGCAACCCACTCCAGTATTCTTGCCAGGGAAATCCCAAGGACAGAGGAACCTGGCAGTCCATAGGATCTCCAGGTTCATGGGGTCAAAGAGGAGTCGGATACAACGTAGTGACTGAACAACATTTCTATTCTTACTGTGCTTCATTCAGTGGATCTCATTCATTCTCGTGGCTTTAAAGACCCTGTGTAGGCTGTTCATCTCCAAAGTCTCAATTCCTTGAGCCCTAACTTTGCCCTCTTCATTGGATGTCTATGAGGCATTTCAAACTCAGCATTTCCAAAATGGAGCTCCAAGAATGGCTTCCTCTCTCCTTCCTGAACCTGCTTCTCCGTCTCAGTAAATGGCACTATTCTCCCATGTGTTCGAGGTGGAGCATGTGAGTGCCATCCTCCGTGTCTCCCTTTTCCTCCTCTCCTGCATCTCACTCATCAGCAAGTTCCATAATGTGCACCTTGGGACCACATCACAAAGGAAATACACCTCTTCTCTCCACCTCTATTGCCACCCTCCTGGCCAAGCCACCACTGCCTCTCACCCGGGAGACTCCTGAGTCCACAGGGGGTTCCCACTTCCACTCTGGCTCCAAATTCCAGCCGTGATGACCTTTTAGGAACAGAAATTTGATTGCTAATCCTCTTGCCCGATGACCTCTTACTGCACCTAACGTGACAACCACCACCATCCTGTGACTTAACAAGTGTCTACCCTCGTAATCTTCATCTGACTTCCTGCCTCCCATCACTCACTTCTCTGGCCTCACTGGCTTCCTTGGGATCCCCATAACGTGCCGAATCTTTCCTTCTTTGGGTTCATCCTCCATGCCACTGTCTGGAATGGCCAGCTTCTTCTCATTCTTCAAACTTCAGCATAAATGTTGCCTGTTTGATCACTCTCCAAGACCCAAGGAGGCTCCACATCCTTCTCAACATCCTCTTTAGCCAGTCATTTCACTCAGAGCACTCACTGATCACAACTTGGCATTTTTATTTACTCATCTTGCTTACTTTTTGTCTCCCCACCTGAGTGTCAAGTCTGTGAGGGAAACCTGGCACACAGAAGGTGCCAACAGGTATTTGGTGAATTGATCAACAGGTGGCTGATGGGGGTATGCACGTATGGAACACAGAGGGCCAGGACGACACTGATTTTCAAAGAGGGTGGTGGAGGGGCTGTCAAGGGGACCTGAGAATGAGGGATAGGAAGGTAAGAGTCAGTAAGAGGAGGGGCGTGACACATTGGTAGGGGACCCTTTTGGCTACAGCTAACAGCAAATCTGTCCAGTGATGATGTAGACAAGAGGGATTTATTTTTAGTTTTAAAAATTGAAGTACAGTTGATTTACAGTATTGTGTAAGTTTCAGGTATATAGCACAAAGATTCAGAATATATATGTATATATATACTCTTGTTCAGATTCTTTTCCCTTATAGGTTATTACATCATATTAAGTAGAGTTCCCTGAATTATACACTAGGTCCTTGTTGCTTATCTCTTTTATACACAGTAGTGTGTATATGTTAATCCCAGCTTCCTAATTTATCCCTCCAGTTCCAGTTCCAGTTCAGTTGCTCAGTCGTGTCTGACTCTTTGTGAGCCTATGAACCAAAGCACACCAGGCCTCCCTGTCCATTACCAACTCCCAGAGTTTACGCAAACCCATGTCCATTGAGTCGGTGATGCCACCCAACCACCTCATCCTCTGTTGTTCCGTTTTCTTCCTGCCTTCAATCTTTCCCAGCATCAGGGTCTTTTCAAATGCGTCAGCTCTTCGCATCAGGTGGCCAAAGCATTGGAGTTTCAGCTTCAGCATCAGTCCTTCCAGTGAACATTCAGGACTGATCTCCTTTAGGATGGACTGGTTGGATCTCCTTGCAGTCCAAGGGACTCTCAAGAGTCTTCTCCAACACCACAGTTCAAAAGCATCAATTCTTCGGCACTCAGCTTTCTTTATAGTCCAACTCTCACATCCATACATGACTACTGGAAAAACCATAGCCTTGACTAGATGGACCTTTGTTGGCAAAGTAATGTCTTTACCTTTTAATATGCTGTCTAGGTTGGTCATAACTTTCCTTCCAAGGAGTAAGTGTCTTTTAATCCCTCCACCCACCCCCTTTGGTAGCCCTAAGTTTGTTTCTCGGTCTGTGAGTAAGAGGGATTATTTTTCTCGTGGTTAAGATGGCCAGTAGCAGACCTCTGGTCAATGTCACTGAGGTCCTCTTGACCTTCCCTCAGCTTCAGGAATCACATTCTCACACGGCTAAGTTCAAAGACAGGACACAGAGCCGCTTGGGCAGAGCAGGAAACAGCATCTTGTCCTCATGTCTCCCTCTTATTTGTGGGGCTGGGTGGTGGTGGGGGGTTGTCCCCAGAAGACCCCAGCTGATCTCCATCTGTGTCCCACTGGTCAGAAAGGACCCATGTTGCTGTTGGACTAGAAGCTGAAATAAAAGAATCTCCTTCCTGTGTTTGAACCAAGCTGGGAGTCTGCCAGCTAAGGAGAAGGGAAATGGCTTTGAATAGGCAACAAGCAGTGCTTGCCCCACGTACCTCTTGCAAGGAAAAATCTTTTCTGTTGGGTTCATTGCCAAAAGGAAGTCAAATGGAATGGGTGTTGAGAAGTGGCTGTGAGCTTCAATGCTTCTAGATTTTTGTGACTCTTGAGAGGCAGTTCCCATTGAGTAGCCAGGCTGGGTTGTAAACGGCAGGGGCCTTAGGAATCCCCAGGGGGAAGTTCAGGAGATGAAATTGGGCTACTGGGAAGTTTGGAGTTCAAGGCGAGAGGAGAGATGGGACCTCTCTGGGCACAGGAGGCAGACACAGGAATTTTCATTCGAGGCATACCTGAAGGTGTGTATAGGCAGAGCAGAAGAAGCCAGCAGGAAAGAGAGGTAAGGATTTTGAAGCAAGATTGCAGTTGATTAGTGTGCCCTGAAAGAAACCGGGGGGGGGGGGCGGCGGCAGGTGAGATCACTGCACAAGAGGTGCTGGCTGTTACTGGAACACAGGGGAGGTTTTTCTAAAAAGACTCAGATGCCTTCTGAGACTGGAGGTGGCCAAGATGGTGAAGACCCCTGGGGGAATGAAAATTCCTTATTTCCCTTGATATGACCACGGGCTTATTTAGAAATTGAATCTGTAACCCTGATCTTTACATCAACATTTGTCTTAACATTTGATATAATAGACTCTCAAGAGATCTCCTTGGACTGGCAAAGAGATCATGCCAGTCAATCCTAAAGGAAATCAACCCTGAATATCCATTGGAAGGACTGATGCTGAAGCTCCAATACTTTGGCCACTTCATGCAAAGGGTTGACTCATTGGAAAAGACCCTGATGCTGGGAAAGATTAAAGGCAAAAGGAGAAGGGAGCCGGAGAGGATAAGATGGTTAAATAACATGATTAGATAACATCGCTGACTCAATGGACTTGGAATTTGAGCAAACTCCCGGAGATAGTGAAGGACAGAGGAGCCTGGAGTCCATGGCGTTGCAAAGAGTCGGACTTGACTTAGCGCCTGAAAAACAGCAACATACCAGACTCTAAAGAAACAGATCACACTTGTGTGATCGTACACTGGAGAGCCCAAGAACAAAGCCTGTCCTTGGATTTTCTTGTTCAGAAGGACGCAGCAGCCCAGGACAAGGTCAGAGGCACGGCTACTACGCAGTATGATCCCGAGGGTGGAGGTCACTGCACACACAGCATGGGGCTATCAGATCCTGAAGCCAGTGGCCAGCAGGGTGGACAGCGAGAGCCACGGGCTGGACAGAGAGGCCTTGGGATCCAGGTCCAGGCCCATCACGGACAAGCTGGGATTCGCTGGCACCTTCCAAGCCTGACATCATGTGCAGGGCTGTGGGTCATGGCGCCCGGCTCCTCCCTCTGCTGCCCACAGTTAGAGAACTTGCTGGCTCCACACAGGGGTTAAGGGAATGCCTCCCTGCCCCCTCCCCACCCCTCTCTGGGGAGTTGTGACCCTACTCAGTAGCCCCTGGAATAGAAGAGTGTTTTTCTTCCCCATTAGCCCTGGTCCGTCACTCCTGGCATCTTTCCCCTTTGTTTGGGGGAATGGTGGCCCAGCGCCCAGCTAGTAGGACTGGGAGCCAAACCTCTCCCCTCTGTTTATTCCAATCGTAGCTATGGCTGCAGCAGAAAGCAAACAGCAGTTTGACTAGAGGCAAGAGCTCAGTATTCCACAACACTGGAGGCTCGTGTCTGCTTACGTAGGCGGCATATAACACAACATTACGTTAAAATGAATATTAGCCCCAACAGGAAAAAAAAAATGCATTTTTAAGGGAAAGTTCTTAGCAGGAGTGTACGTCTGCTGAGTTGGTAAGATTGACACCTCCTCAAAAACTCCTTCATGTCCATCCCCAGCCTGTGCTGTCTCTGGGGTGTGGGTTCTGAAGGGAATACATCTGTCCAGGGATCACCCTCCTTATCCAGCACCTGGGGTAGGACTTTGGGCTTCATACACATCTCACGGAGTCGCTGGGGGAGGCTGACGTTGGTGAGAAGTGAGGAGCAGGATGGTCTGATCCCGTCAAACCTGCCACATTGGATCAGTCCGGCCCCGTTGGCTGGGTTGCCTGGACCCCACTTCATCATCTCTAACAGGGGACTCATGATAATTTCTCCCCCACAGGGTGGCTATGGGGAGAGTCAGTGAGTTTATACCTGGGAAGTGCTTAGACGGGTGCCCAGAGGGAATCAGTCACTCAGTCAACAACACAGGGTGCCTGGAGCTTGTCCCTGTTGTGCCTTGTGGGAAGGAAGCTCCAGACGTGCCCTCAAGGAACCACCAGCATCTCAGTGGAGGAGGAAAATGGACACCGTGGATAGCAGCAGGGAACAGCGAGGCCTGGGGGACCAGCCCTTCCCGTGGAGTGGCTGTCCTGGAGGGCCTGCAGCTGCTGGGTGGGGTGCGCTGTCAGCCAGCCTCGCTGCTTAATCTCCTGGCAGCCGAAGCAGGGAGAGAGGAGAATCTGGTATTCATCGTATGGTTGTTTCTAATTTCCTTCTGCTTTCGAGATCCTCTTCTGTGAGAGAACAATGCCCTGAGAGGCTCAGGCTTCCTCAGCTGGGCACCCGCCCAGCTCTGGGGGAGGTGGCGTCCAGGAGCCAGCTAGACACTTGCAGGCCAATGACATCTGATTCCCATCTTCTGAGAAATCTCTGGGCACAGTGGGGTTTGGTGGCTGGTTCGAATCCCCTCTTGTTATTTGTCATTATATGCCTGGGGCTTGGAGTGAGTCCTCTGGATCTCATTTATGAGTATTCTCTGAAAACGTTCCCTATTTGCCCAGGAAGGACAGTCCTTCGTGTCCCACCAGGAAAGCAGTACCATTGGAGGCTGGCTGAGCAGAGCGGGCTGTCGAACCCACAGCTCTTGAGACGAGAGCCACGAGGCTGCTCTGTGCCACTGTGTCCCCAGGAAGAGGGGGTAGAGGGCAGGGCCCTTGGGCACATCGTCCAGCTCACAGAACAGTGCTGGGGAGAGACCCTCAGCGGAGGACCCCTGGGGCTGGTATGGCCCCAGCCGCAGAAGTCCAGCTGGGGGCAGAATGCCCAGGACCACGTCCAGAGAAAGTGGGGTGGGGTTTCCTCATTCCTTTCTGTTGTCACACTTGGCCTCTTACTTGTGGATTTGAGTATATTTATCAGCCTTGCTGGGTTACTCTTTCATCACCAGAAAACAGAGAGAATCCTAAAATAGTGACCCACATGTGGAAAGGGGCAGAGACGGCAGAGAGCTATTTGACTCTGATCTTCAAGGCTGTTGAGAAAGAGGCTCTGAGGATGGCAGGTGGGAATAAGAGGAGTTAGGGGACAGCCCAGGTCTTCAAGGTCTTCAAAGGGTCGGCAAAGATCAGCTGTTCTCAAGATGGGACGAGACCAGAGCAGGCTTGCCTACATGTAAGTCACTCCGATGCTATCGTCAGAATTTCTGTCACATCCACATACCGTCATTTGCTATTTGTTTGATAGCTGTCTTTAAGTAGGTTTACTTTAAAAACCTTATGTTTAGGGCTTCCCAGGCACAGTGGTAAAGAATCCCCCTGCCAATGCAGGAGACCTAGGAGATGCAGGGTTCCATCCCTGGGTGGGGAAGATCCCCTGGAGAAGGAATTGGCAACCCACTCCAGTGATCTTGCCTAGAGAATCCCATGGACAGAGAAGCCTGGTGAGTGACCGTCCATGACGTCACAAAAGAGTCGGACATGACTGAGCACAGATACATAACTCGTGGTCTGGTGGTTAAGAATGCGCCTTGCAATGCAAGGGACACTGGTTTGATCCCGGTCCAGGAAGATCCCACATGCCGTGGAGTAAATAAGCCAGGGCGCCACAGCTCTGAGCCTGTGCTCCAGAGCTGGTGCTTGGCAACCAGAGAAGTCAAGGTAATGAGAGGCCCACAACAAAGACCTAGAACAGCTGTGACGTAAATAAATTAATTAAGAAAATAAATGTTAAATCTTACATTTAATTGCAAAAACACCTTTATATCACTACCATAAATGAAACCTGGAAGTTTTCTAGTAAGCACTGAAACAAAGTCTTAACTGCTAAAGTAAAAATGTTCGTCATGTGCCCCTGAAATCTTGAGCACCACCCAGGGCTTTGTGTAGGTTCTTGGTGTAGGCTTTTAAAAAAAGATTATTTATTTAAATTTACATTTGCTTTACTATTTATTAATTTTGGCCGTGACACTCATATTTTGGGATCTCAGTTCCCCATCCAGGGATTTAATCTGGGCCCTCAGTAGTGAAAGTGCAGAATCCTAACCACCAGACCAACAGGGAACTCCCTTTAATTTATTTTTATTAAAAAAAATTTAAATTGAAGTATAGTTGATTGACAATATTGTGTTAGTTTCTGGTGTAAAGCAAAGTGATCAGTTATACATATAAATATATATTCTCTTTCATAATCTTTTCCATTATGGTTTATTATATGATACTGAATATAGTTCCGTGCTATATAGTAAGACCTTGTTGTTTATCTGTTTTATATATGGTAGTTTGTATTTGCTAATCCTAAACTCCTAATTTATTCCTCCCCCGCCCCCTGCCCCCTTTGGTAACCAAACTTTGGTAAGTTTGTTTTTCTCCTATGCCTGTGAGTCTATTTCGTAAATAAGTTTGTTTCTATCACATTTAAAATTCCACGTATAAGTGATATCCTGTGATACTGGTCTTTCTCTGACTTACTTCACTTAGTATAATAATAGGCTCTAGGTCCGTCCATGTTGCACAAATGGCATTATCGCATTCTTTTGCGTGGCCGAGTAGGATTCCACTGTATATCTATAGCGATGGATATATAGCTACAGGGATAGACGTTTACACACCAGAGTGCCTCCACACTTGTCTGAGGGGGTGAGGTTGACATGGGCTACAGTAGGAGGGGGATGATTTGTATTGCCTTGTGACCCCATAAAGATGCCCCATGAGAGCACCCCAATGCTTGACAAAGGTTTCCCTGGAATCCGTATCAGCATCTCCAACATGGGAGAATGACAGCGTCTCCTTCAGAGGCTGGGGGAGGAGGGACTGAATTCATATATTCACAGGATGTTTAGAACAGTGTCCAGGGCCTAGTAAGCGCTCAACAGGTGTTAACACCTACCATGTGACTTGGGAGATTCTGACCGAGGGCTCTCCCAAGCCATCTGCCTGCCTGGAGACAGGCCAGGACTGACACGGTCTCAGGGCTCCCTCCTGCTCTCATGGATCTCTTGCTCTGTAACTTCTCCACCAGGACAGGTGTGGCCAGGTGGCCTGACCTTCAGTTCCCTCATAATTATAGGATTAAGCTAAGATTAGTCATATATATATATGACTTACGGTATTAGTCATCATGAAACACCCTCGCTGAAACTGTGGTCATCTATGTCCACTGGAAGCGCTGGCGTGGGCTGCCAGGGACCGGCACTCCTGACCCCATGCTGGGGGCTTGCTGGTTCTGGTTCTGCACCTCCATCTGACCAGTACTGGGCTGTTTCTGGAATGGGGCTCGTGGCTTGGACAGAGAAAGGAGCTGTGGGAAGCCATCCCAGATTCCCTGGTGGGACTGGAAATTCTGCTTCAGGCCCTGGAATTTTGATTTCCTCTGTGGCCTGGCACTTGCCTTTCCCTCCCCCCACCCACCCCTTATTCCTTTTTTCTTCTCTGATGCATCCTCCCCTCCCCCACTCAGATCCGTTTCCTCATCTCTAAAAGCGGGGGTTGCACTAGATCATATCTGAGGCCCCTGTGAGCTTGAAAAAGCTATGATTCACCTCCCAGCCACCCCCTCACTTTTCCTGTGGGTTTCTTGATTGACAGGGAGAAGAAAGGTAGGAAAAAGAGAAACAGGGAGAGTCCTGCATCCTCCAGTGTAGAGACCCCCACCCACCAGCACAAGAGTATCTGGTCCAAAGTAAAAACAGGACTGAGGCTGAGAAATGCTGCTTTTAGGGATGGAGAGACAGAAGGGAAGAAATGATTTAAAAGACAAATGTATAACAAATGCCCCCAGTTGATAAATGGCTAGATAATGAAAGGGACATTTCAGGGAGCAAAGAAATACATGGGAAAAAGGTTTTTAAAGGGGAAGAGGAGGATGTGCTTGCAAGGTGATCACCATGGGGGGTGTGAGTGTGAGCTGCTGGGCCCACGCTGAGGGGGACTGCCATCTCCTCCTCCGTGATTCACTCTAAAAGATGCTGCTCCTCTCTTAGGGGCTCCTCCAGTGAAATCTCAGCAGCACAGCCAGTCAGCAAGGGTCCCTGCTGATGCCGCCAATGAGCAGACTGGACAGTCCCAAGACCTAGGCAGTCGTTACCGCCTGAGCGTTATCATGGGAGCCGGTCGTGCTTCACTGATGTTTCGTGTGAGAACTTTGCTCCTCATTGAATTAACAATCAGTCTCCAACTCGACAGGAAGAGACCGCAAACATGAGATTATTAAAATAAATTAATATAGAGTGTCTTTATGACTGTGGAGGTGGGCAAACATTTCTGAAAGAGAACACCAAAAAAGCACTTCTTAACCATAGAAGAAAACTAGATAAATTGGACTTTATCAAAATTAAAAGCATCTCTTCATCAAAGTGAAAGTGAAGTCGCTCAGTCGTGTCCGACTCTTTGCGACCCCCATGGACTGTAGCCTACCAGGTTCTTCCGTCCATGTGATTTTCCAGGCAAAAGTACTAAAGTGGGTTGCCATTTCCTTCTCCAGGGGATCTTCCCGACCTAGGGATCGAACCCTGACCTCCTGCATTTCAGGCCGGCACTTTACCCTCTGGGCCACCAGGGCGCTTCATCAAAACCACTGTTAAAAACAGGAAAAGAGGAAAACTCTAATTAGAAAAGATACGTGCACCCCCAATGTTCACAGCAGTCTTACTCGTAATAGCCAAGGCATGGAAGCAACCTAAGTGTCTACTGACAAATGAATGGCTAAACAAGATGTGGTATACACACACAATGGAATATTACTCAGCCATAAAAAGAATGAATGAAATAATGCCATTTAGATTATCAAACTAAGTGAGGCAAATCAGACAAAGAAATGTAAATATATGTTATCACTTATATGTGGAATCTAAAAAAATGATACAAGTGAACTTATTTACCAAAATAGACTCACAGACATGGAAAACGAACTTTTAGTTATCAAAGGGGAAAGGCAAGGAGGGACAAATTAGGAGCTTGGGGTTGACAGATATACATTGCTATGTATCAAATAGATAACCAGCAAAGACCTACTGTATCGCACAGGGAACTATACTCAATATTTCATAATAACCTATAATGGAAAAGTATATGAAAAAAATCTGACTCACTTTGCTGTATGCCTGAAACTAACATAACATAGTAAATCAACTTCAAGTAAAAAAATAAATTTTTAAAAGGCAACTTTAAAAACATGAAACGGAAAGTCTCAGTTTTGGAAGAAGATAGCTGCAATATATATATCTGTACATATATCATTTCCAGAGTAAATGAAGAACCACTATAAATCAATAAGAAAAAGGCAAACAACCCAATAAAAGCTGAGCAAAAGCCTTACAGACACGCACAGAACAGCATGTACAGATGGCCAAATAAACTATGAAAAGGGGCTCAATATCATTACTCATCAGGAAAATGCAAATTAAAACCACAAAAAGATACCTCTGCACAGCCAGCAGAAATCCTAAAATAAGAGTGAACGCCAGGTGCCACTAACGACATGGGACCACTGAAACTACCGTGCATTGCTGTGGGAGATTATAGAGATAGCATAGCCTCTTCAGAACACTGGCGGATTCTAGTAAACTTAAAGCTATGCCTACTCTTGAATCCAGTAATTCCACTCACAGGTATGTATGACCAGTGCCTGAGCTGACCAAAAATTCTGTGCAGAGTGTTCAAAGGAACCACTGCCCAATCCCATCAACAGAAGACTGGAAACACTGATTATGGTACAGCCACACGATGGAGCGCCACACATGCCACCAGGACAGATTGCACGCTGTCTGCATCCACTCATCCCAAGTTCAGTGCAGTTCAGTCCAGTCGCTCAGTCGTGTCCAACTCTTGTGACCTCATGGACTGCAGCACACCAGGCTTCCCTGTCCATCACCAACTTCCAGAGCTTGCCCAAACTCATGTCCATCGAGTCAGTGATGCCATCCAACCATCTCACTGTCTGTCATCCCCTTCTCCTCTCGCCTTCAATCTTTCCCAGCATCAGGGTCTTTTCCAATGAGTCAGTTCTTCGCATCAAGTGGCCGAAGTAAAGTCTTTTTAAAGTGGAGTTTCAGCTTTAGCATCAGTCCTTCCAATGAATATTCAGGACTGATTTCCTTTAGGACGGACTGGTTGGATCTCCTTGCAGTCCAAGGGACTCTCAAGAATCTTCTCCAACACCTCAGTTCAAAAGCATCAATTCTTGGGTGCTCAACTTTCTTTATAGTCCAATCCCACATCCATACATGACTATTGGAAAAACCATAGCTTTGGCTAGACATCTGAAGTTCAGGGAGAAGCAAAGAGAAACTATGATGAGTCTGATGATGGTTGTGTTTGGTGGGTATATGGAATGAGAAGGTGCAGGAGGGAACTTTGGAGGGAGACAGAAATCACTTGTATACGGACTGGGGTGGTGGGTATATACGTGCATATAAATGTAGATGATTATCAAGTAGATGAATGCATTTTATGTACTTTTTACATGTGATGCTTTGGTTTAAAAAAATGAAAAGGAATGCAGATTCTCATGTCCAAGGGAAGTAATAACAGCAATAATAACGTATTAAACATCTTATATGTACCAGGAGCTTCGTATAGATTATTTCACTTCATCCACCCAAAGTCCCCTTTGACCAGGTAACTATGCTCATTTTACAGATGAGGAAACTGAGGCTTAGAGAGATTCACAAGCTTGTCTGAGACTCCCAGCTGGTAGGCGCAGGGGTCAGGACTTGAACTCCACAATCAGAACTCTTGCCGATGCCCGGGGATCAAACCCATACCCCCTGCACTGGAATCACGGAATCTTAACTGCTGGGACACCAGGGAAGTCCTTAGATACGATATCTTACAGAGAATTTCAGGGCTTTCCATCTATCTGCCAATGTAAGAAACGTGGGTTCCATCCCTGGTTCGAGAAGATCCCCTGGAGGAGGGCATGGCAACCCACTCCAGTATTCTTGCCTGGAGAATCCCATGGCCAGAGGAACCGGGAGGGCTACAGTCCACAGCGTCGCAAAGAGCTGGACACGACTGAAGCGACTTAGCACAGCACAGCACATAGAGAACTTCATCATGCATGCTGATATTCCAGGAACTGAAATCCGTTTTTCTTCTTTTTAAAATCCCTTTTATGCATCCTTTCCATGAATTTGTTTCAGTCGGAAGAAGAAAGAACTCATGGTTTCCTTCCCTGCCAGTTCATCCCAACTGTTCTGTGCGGTAAATTCTCTGGGAATGAAGTACTGATTACTGGCCATAGCGATCCGTGTTGTGAGCCAAGCTTGAATCTAGCTGTGCTTCCCTTAAACTGTGAGGCTCAGGAAATTTCTCAAAGCCCTTGTTTCCTTGTCTGTACAAAAGGGACTGCGGTACTTACCTTGTAGTCTCATTGAGAGGGTAAATCGAGGTCGTACGTAAGAAGTTCTCAGCTCAGTGGCAGCCCCATAGCAAGCGCTCAGAAGAGGGTGGTGTAGAAATGTCAGAGTTTTCCCTTTACTGATTCCCTTTTAATAATTCCCTCCAACACTGTTATTATTTTTCATTTTGGGGCCAGGATGCACAGCATGTGGGATCTTAGTTCTCCCAACCTGGGATTGAATCTGCACCCCTACATTGGAAGTATGGAATCTTAACCACTGGACTTCTAGGGAAGTCCCTCAACCTTCCTAAAAAGACTTTACTCCTCTCAACCATTCAACATATGTTTTGGGGAAAAAAGTTATGCTAATGATTTCTTCACAAAGTGGAGATACAGAGAGAAGGGGGCAGAATCATAGTGCTTCAGTGAGGGAGAAGATATGGAGGTCATTTTCAACCAGATTGATCAGCAAGATGGTATTGTTTGTGTGGACCTTCAAAAACGGGTAGGACTTGCACCTAGAGAGAGAACCGAGGTTATTCTAAGTCAGGGGAGGGAGAAGGAGGGGGTACCTAGAGGAGGTGGGATTGGGGGAAAGTGAGCCCCCAATCACTGTTTGGGTGAGTGCCTAAGATTTATGTTGAGACAGTGGAAGATCAAGTTGGAAAGGAAGACCGGTCCACCAAGAAGGCTGAGCATTTTCTAGAGGAACTGATGTCGTGGAACATTCTTGAGCAGGGGGTGGTGTAGGAGGAAGGTGGGGTATGCAGACCCACGTGGGAGATGAAATCAGCTCGGCCACAGGTAGAGATGAGTGGAGGGGTGGGATGGAAGGAGGGTGCTGGTAGATGGCAAAGGGGGAGAGAGGACTCAAGTCTGGGAGCTCCTCTCTGGCGTGTAGGAAGCAGGAAGAAAGTTGGTTTGGAGACAATGATGAGAGGCTCCTTAATGGCTAAGACCAGAGGTCGCACATCTCACCCCGCCCCGGTTCCTCACCACCTTCGGCCTGCTGTTGGCTCGTTCTCAAGAACACACTGTCCTCTCTGGCCTCAGACTTGCTCGGGGCACACGAAGGACAGACCCTGCCTTTCTCCGGGCTTCCTTTCTACCCCTGCCACATGGGAACCCGCAGAGGGAGGCGTGTCAAGACCAAAACAGATTCCACTGTGGAATCGCTTCCAAACTGACCCCTCCCAAAGGCAAGCATTTGTTAGGACGCTCTTCCAAGGGATGAGGGGGAACATTTTTTTTCTTCAGCCTGTGCACAGTTAACTAGAAAGCCCTCCTGATTTCGTGGGGAGATGCAAACTGTTTTGAGTAAAAATCTCTGTGCTATTGTTGTTTTACAGGGCCGTAGCCGAGGCCAGGAAGAAACCCGCCCCCTCCGAAGGTTGTTTTTGTGACGGTTCTTTGGAGCATTGTTCTAAAAATGGGAAATTACATATCGCTGTGCCAAAGGAAACAAACACCTGCAGTTAAAGGAATACCTTCCACGAGGTGGCTGTTAGCGCCGCAGCCAGTTCTAGAGGCAGGACTGCTGAGTGCCCGCTCTTTCTGGTGCATTTCGTCACTTCTCAGGGGAGCGGGTTTGTAACCAGAGTGGGCTTTGGTGACAGGGCTTAGGTGATGGTTCCTCACTTATTTACTCAATAAACATCTATCGAGCTTCTGTGCTGAGTCAACCTTTTCACTACTCCCTTCCCTGGCGTTGTTAAAATTACTGGGCATGTTGACGACAGGCAGCAACTGTCTGAGGCTGTTTTTGAGAGCCGGTTATCTGACTTCTGCCCCCAAGTGATGAAGACACAGAACATCAACTCCTCTCCTTCCTCTCCTTTCTTTCTCCATCTTTCTTCCCTTCCCCCTCCCCACTTTTTCTTCTCTTTTGTTGTTGTTCAGTTGCTCCGTCTGTCCGACTCTTTGTGACCCCATGGACTGCAGCTCACCAGGCTTCCCTGTCCTTCCCCATCTCCCGGAGTGTCTTTATTAGTCTACACACATACACACACAAATCAGTATTTTCAACATGTCATTCAATACATTTCTTTAGGCAAAGAATTTTTCAAAGTTTCGGGTCACTGGGGTACAGTCTGAAATTCTTGTCTACGGGGTAGATATCAAGAGATAATTTTTTTGGTTTTGGGTTAATATTTAACATCTTCAACGTCAATGCGATTGCAGAATAGTCAGGTCTTGAAACTGATCGATCGTGAAGTGAATACATTTCAGATGGGTTTGTGGGTTCAAAGAATCCAGTTTAATTGGCGAATCTCATCTTCATGAGAAACGAGAAGGAAGAAGGAAAGAGTGAGTTTCTGAGTTTTTGGAATGTGTTGATGACTTCGGTTAGAACTTCCTGCCCACAAAGTGCTTGCCTTCCTCCAGCAGGTTGGCCAAAGAGTGATAGCCCTGACTTTGGGAGTTAGGGTTACCTCGCTGGCACCATTTGGTCATCACTGCGGTCCCACCTGGAAGAAGAGAGGGGGAATAAAAAGGCTCTCCCTTCGTGTAATGTACTTAATCTACAGTCTTAGTTTCCACACTGGTCTTAACTTATCCACTAGAGGACGAGTCCAGTAGCTGAGTTTTGTTTTGATTTTTTTACAAAGATGTATTTTTTTAAAAAAAATTTTATTTATTTATTTGTTGTATTGTTTTTTGACTGCATCGGGTCTTAGTTTTGGTGTATGGGTTCCAGAGCCCGTGGGCTCTGTAGTTAAGGCACGTGGGCTTGGTTGTCCCTCGGCATGTGGGATCTTAGTTCTTTGACCAGAGTTCGAACCCAAATCCCCTGCATTGGAGGGTGGATTCTTAACCACTGGACCACCAGGGAAATCCCAGGAGCTGAGCCTTGAAGGAATCTTAAAGTTGCCAGATTTCGCAGATAACAGCATTAGGTTGGTCAAAAAGTTTGTTTGGGTTTTCCCATAAGATCAATGCAAGATGCCTGGTTAAATTTGAATTTTAGATAAAATAATGAATTAAAAATATGTATGTTATATGTATATAGCTATATCCCAGACTTTGCATAGGGCATGGAGGACGGAGCTTGGGTCTTCAGGTGACTTTTTGGAAAGGGGAGACTAGAGTTTGGGGAGGCGGGAGTAGCATGGGTTTGTGGCCTGTTTCGATATTAATATGTGTGCTGCATGGTAATGCGGGAAGTGTCGCCCGAGGAAGGAGGTCTGCGGCCGGGAAGATGGTCTGTCGGGGGCTGGCAGCATTAGGACACGGGCCCTTTGCTCTTCCTTCTGCCCCATCCCCCTGGGTTGGGGGACTGATGAGAAGTGGGTTCTGGTTGTCCTTAGACACCCCCTGCCAGGGTATACCTCGTGGCTCTGTAGCCTCAGGACCTGCGTGAGGGACACAGTATAAGAGCTGCGTCTCCCAGGGGCGGCTGCACACTAACCGAGCGTCCAGACTGAGGGCTGCAACCAGAAGCGCATTGGTGGCGGGACTTCCCTGGTGGTCCAGTGGTTAAGAATCCGCCTTCCAATACAGGGGATGCAAGTTCGATCCCTGGTCTGGCAACTAAGATCCCACGTGCTGCGGCATGCAGTCTATACGAGAACCACCCTGAACACACGTGACTTTGTCTAGAAAGCCCATTCACCACAACTAGCGAAGCCTGTGTGCAGCAACAGGAGCAGCCTGTTGCCAAAAAAAAAAAAAAGCATGTTAGCAGGTTCATCAACCAGAGGCTAGTGAGCCGAAAGGCACGCCCTTTCCTGCAGACGAGCGTCAGGAAGGTCGGGAGGCGAGTGCAGTTAGAACCGCTAAGCATTCTTCCACCGCACTTTCTCTCCACTCAGGACCCCTGTGCCTCCCTCTCGATGCAATCCACTTCCTTCTCTGTGGCCCAGGACACCGGATTTCCATGTCCTACACGACACCCACATTCTAGTCCCACCCCCCAGATGACTCTGTCATCACCCTGGTGGAGTGTAGGCTGTGGCTGCATTCTTTTCTTCTAGTTAGAGACCGTCTCTTGATTCATTCCCCGAAGATGGCTTACTGTATCCACTGTCTGTGAATGGACCAGCCTAACCTGGAGGGCAGCTTATTTCCAAGCCCTGTCCACTGCTATACCCCTGGTGTAGGTAGGGGAAGCAGCAGGATTTGAGTCCAGAGCTTGGGCAGGGCCAGGCTCCCAGGAGGGCCTCCTAGGCTACTGAGGAGTCTGGACTTTATCCCGTAGGGGACTGTTAACAGAGAAGGATTTTCATCAAAAGCATTGAAGATGACTCTTTGATTTTTGGCAACCGTGGGAAGTATATTGTGGAAAGGGATGAAACTGAAATCTTAGAGGCCACTTAGGATGTAGGATAATGGTCTCCCAGTTTGATCTCATCTCCAGAAGCTGTGAATATGTTAGGTTACATGACAAAAGGAAAGGAGGGTGGCAAATGGAATTGAAGTTGCTAATCAGCTGACGCTGAGATGAAGTGATCACACCTGGCTGGGCCCAGAGCAGTCACAAGGGTCCATCCACATGGAAGAGGGAGGCAGAGGAGGAGGCCAGAGGGAGTGTGGAGCCTGCACCACTGATTTGAAGGTGGGAGCAGGGGCCGGAAGCCGAGGAATGAAGGTGGCCTCTAGAAACTGAAAAAGGAAGGAAACGCACTCTCCCCTGGGAGTCTCTGGAAGGAGCACAGCCTGCCAACACTTTGGGTTTTAGTCCAGTGAAATCATTTTTAATTTCTGACCTCCAGATCTGTAAGATAATACATTTGACGATTAAAAAAACAAAACAAAACATTAAGGTTGTGGTAGTCATAGGAAACTAGTTCAGAGGTTATTTGCAGTATCCCAGGCCACAGACAGCAAAGGCATGGTACTGGGATGGGAGTAGAGAAGGGGGCACATTCAAGGTAAACTGAGAAAGCGGTGGACTCAGAGACCTATGGATGCATATGGTCAGATCCTTCTTCTGGCCCCAGTGCCCTGAGGTCAGTCCTCATCGCCTCACTACCCATGAGACAAGAAGAGGGCCCAGGCTCTGTCCCTGGGAGCCGCTGACTTCGAGCATCTCCAACCTGTCCTAGGGCTGAAGGAGTATCCACGTGAGTCATCAGCGTTGTAAGAGGGAATTCTAAAGGACACTTTGAGCTGAATCCCTTGCAGACACTCAGGATGCTTGGGTGCTGCAGACACAGCTTCAGCTATTTTAGGAGTTAACTAGATTCTTCTCACGGGCTTGGAATCCATTCATTTGATGGGGGACAAGTCTGAGTTTCAAGGCCCCGGTTGACCCATTCTGATGCTAGCAACTGTGCATGCTTAGCTGAATCTATTTTCAGATTTATTTCTGCATATACTAAAGGTTCATAATTTGGGTTTGCTCATGGAAATATGTTGGGTGGCTAACTCTTAATGATTCATTCTCACATTGTGTCCAGGTGCCCGCTGGTGTGTTCCATAAGTGCCTGGGGAGGAACGCTCCCTAATTACACGCTGCAGAAGGCATTGTTTGTGTGGCCCTTTCATCATCAATTGATGTTTTCTTTTTCATTTATCTGAAGCCACTCTGAACAACAACCACCCTATGGTGAATGACTACCCACAAAACCCCTGGCATTTGCAAACAGCTTGCTTGCATTAGCTGTAAACTAGACATTATTTTATCCATATCATCTTGATAAAGTTGATGAGGGTTGGTTTTGGTTCCTCTTCCTGCTTTATGAATCATTTATAGATTTTCCTGCCAGGCTAACTTCAATCCACTCACGTGTTGAGGGTGTAAAACTGCAGCTTTCCTTCAGATCCATCAGTTTAGGTTATATATTGACATAGCAAGGGCAAGTCCTTGGATTTTGCAGTGTTGCAATGATTCTGCTATGACGGCCATGTTTAGTAATGACGACTCCTCTTCAGCTTCCTTTAAGAATAAATCTAACTGGGATTTATCTGGTGGTGCAGTAATTAAGATTCCACACTCCCAATGCTGGGGGCAGGGGTTCGATACCTGGTCCAGAAACTAAGATCTTGCAAGTCACATGGGGTGGCCAAAAATTAAATAAATAGTCATTGTTCTTTTGGTTGCAGGTTGTGGGAGTAATATATTAAAAAAAAAAATTCTCCCAGATTCACAGTTTAGTTTATAACATGATCAAGAAATGGGGTCTTTCCTCTGGGCTCTTCAAAAGTATGAATGCTAAAAGTAATACAGTGCTAACAATACATTTCTTGCTTTTAACTTTTTTGGCTTTATTGAGATACATTTTACATTTCTTGTTAAAAAAAATTTTTTTTTTTACTGTTTTTAATTTAAAAAACCTATTTATTTATTTGGCCGCCGAGAGATCTTAGCTGTAGTATGCACAATCTTTAGCTGTGGCATGTGGGATCTAGTTTCCTGACCAGGGATTGAACCTGGGTCCCCTGCGTTTGGAGGGTGGAGTGTTAGCCAGTGGACCACCAGAAAAGTCCCACATGTATTACATTGTCACTTTACATAGTCTGTGCATAATGCTTCTCAAACCCGGGAAGCTTCTATTCATTACATTGGCCTCCTTGCGTTTTAGAGTTTAGTATTTTCACAGTGAAAAAGGCTGATCATATAATTATATATTTATATAACTAGGGCTGGACGCACTTCTCCTCATCCTCCTTCTTCAAACATAAAAATCCTTCTTAGCTTGAGGTCTGTTCAAAGATAAGCCATGGCCCTAGTGTGGTCAGGCAGAAAAGGAAAAAAAGACAAAAAAGAATCCCATGACATTCTTTCATTTCTCTAATTTTTTTCTGCTTTCCCCAAACATGAGTCACACAGATATGTGCTTTTTCTGTGGCTGTGATCAGTTCATCTTGCATTCTGCTCTTTTAAAACTGAATGTACTCTGTGTGCTGACAGCTCGCATTCTTGGGATCGCCTACATTTGCAGCTCCTCTGAGGTGGAGACTCTCCCTGCCATATAATTGGACTTCCTTTTGTCCCTAGATACCTGCTGTATTTGCCCTAGGTAAATATTTCCCTAGTTCTGAATAGGTAATTAAAATTCTGAACGTTTTATGGCCCTGGATCCTTATCTGTTTGAACAACACTCACCTAGGTGGATGGCCAAGGTATGTGAGTTAAAGATGACCTGGATGCAAAGGAACCCAGGGGACTCAGCAGTGGGGGAGAGGGGAGGCAAGAGGCTCACTAGCCCCAAGGAGGCCCCACCCTCTACCAAGAATCTCTTCTGGAATTGTCAGTTCCCCTGACTGTCTCTGGAATTTTTACAATCACAGGCCCTCCTTTATGGCAGATAGGGAGGGGTGGGATGGCTATAGTCCGGGTGTGTGTGTGTGTGTCTGCATAAGCGGGCACGTAGGTGCATATTTTGGGGGGGTAGGTGGACATTTTTCATCAGCGTCATTTCAGTTAATAGCTCAGGAAATTCCTGCCTTTGGGATCCTACTCTCTACTGTAGGGCAGGGGTTGGGGGTCTGGCTTTGAATCTGGATTGTGTGAGGAAGAAATAAGAAATTGCAGAAATGCTTGCCAAGGAGTAAGCAATCAATAAAATTAATTATTAGGTTACTTGAGATGTTAACAAAGGTGGACGGAGGTCAGAGGACGCGCTCCACTAGCGCCCGAGGCTCCTCTGTACCTTCCGGACCATCTCACGTTCTAGATTCTGCTGGACTGGCCCTCGCAATTGTTCGGGAAGGGAATTATTACTAATTCCAAAAGAGCTGACACATGCCTGGCAGGGTTCAGCGGGCAGCAATTTTGTAAGACTGCCCCTGTTTTTCCTCAGAATTCTTATTAAGAAAAAAAAAAAAAAACCAACCCTGAAAAATCAAGTTAAAGCAATCACAGATGATACCAAAAAAAACCCCAAACACCAAACCTAGAAAGGAACTGTATTTCATCATGCGTCCCGCGGATTGAGCCAGGCTGCGTGGAGCTGCAGGGCTCAGAAGCCCCGACCTGGACACCTTGGTCGACACTGCCCCCTAGTGGCCATGGTGGCGCCGGCTGCTGAAGGCGCGTCCCCGAGGGACCACGTAGCTTCTTGGAAAAATCTGAACCGAAGAGGTTTCTCTCTGCAACCCTCTGGTTCTGTGACCTCTGCGGATGCCCTCTCCATTCCCGCTTTCCCTGTGCGCGTCCTCCCCTTTCATTCAATATCTGGGGATGCTGTGGCCGGGTCAGGGACCGATTGCCCCGGGACAAGGGGGTGTTTGGAGGGTGTTTATATCCACATGGGACCCACGTTTCGGATGAGTTCTAGTCTTTGCCTATTTTGCTCTAGGGCGATTTTTTTTCCTTCTTTTTTGTGGGGGGGGCTCACCAGAGGGCATGTGGGATCTTAGTTTCCCGACCAGGAATGGAACCGGTGTCCCCCGCATTGGAGGCATCAAGTCTTCTTTTTTTTTAATAAATAAATATTTATTTATTTTAATAAATATATTTATTTGGCTGTGCAGGTCTTAGTGGTGGCACGTGGGATCTTTGGTCCTTGCTATGGCGTGTGGACTCTTTTATCTGTGGCATGCAAACTTTTAGATGTGGCATGTGGGGGTCTAGATAGTTCCCTAACCAAGGATGGAACCCAGGCCACCTGCATTGGGAGCTCAGAGTTTTAGCCACTGAACCACCAGGGAAGTCCTTAGGGTGAATTTTTACAGCAACTGTCAACAGTTTCCAGCAGTTAATGCTGTGTGGCCTGTGCAAAGGCCCTGAGGTAGGAACAGGCTTCGTGGCTTGGTTCTTCAAAAAACAAAAAGAACTGCAGGCCAGCAGGGTGGACTGCAGACAGGGAGTGAGCAGTGGGGAGGATGGGAGATGAGAACCCGTGAGGGGTGCATTCTGGATTTGCAGTTGATGAGAAGAGTGTGGGGAAGCTTCCAAGAGCTGGACTTGATTGGAGTGGGGGAGCGGCCGTGAAAGGGGGTTTTCATTTGATAACTGGATCTGTCCTTACTGTAGAGAGCAGACTGCAGGGTACTTGAGTGTGAGCTGGGAGGCAGTTAGGAGCCCTCCTCCCCCAGGTTGTGCAGGTGAGGGGGCGGGTGGGGCCCAGGGTGGCTCTGTGGGCAGGCAGGCGTTTCTCAGAGGTGTTTGCGGCTGACTTGCTTGGCTGGGCATGACAGTGCTGGAGAGGGACGGGTCGAGGCTGCCCCTTGGCTTCAGGCCAGAGCAGCTGGGAGGCTAAAGATGGAATTTACAGAGGCTGGAAAGAGAGGAGGGAAGGGGGAATCAGATTTCTCTTGGACAAGAGGAGACTGAGAGGTTGGGTGGATGGTAGGACATAAGGGGAGGAGGTCTGGCCTGTTTGCTGGCAGGTGAAAGATACCTAGAGCTAAGGTTCTTCAGAAGGTTCTACATTTTCTCCTGGGGCCCAAGGGCAGGGCTCCAGGGTGCCTCAGGGAGGGCAAGGGTACGGGAAGGAGCCTGGGCAGCCTTCCCACGGTCCCCTCCGTGCCCCTGCCTGATCGTCCTCCCGTTTCCCCTCTGCCTCTGGCTGCCTCCCCCATCTCCTCCAGTCCCTCCTGTCTCTGCTCAGACCTTGAGCCCGGGGATTCCTGGGCTGGCCTGTCCACGCTACTCTTTTTTTTTTTTTTAATATTTATTTGGCTGCCTCAGATCTTAGTTGCTCTGCAGCCTTTGAGATCTTGGTTCCCTGACCAGGGATGGACCCTGCATCCCCTGCTTTGCAAGGCAGATTCTTAACCACTGGACCACCAGGAAATCCCATGTCCAAGCTCCTCTTGCTTACATCATTCCCTTTTTTCCTTTTTTCCAAACGAATTTTACCTATGTATTTATTTTTGTCTGCCCTAGATCTTCGTTGCTGCGAGGGTTTGGCTCTAGCTGTGGAGCTTGGATTTCTCGTTGCGGTGGCTCCTCTTGTTACAGAGTGCAGGCTCTAGGGCACGTGGGCTTGGTAGTTGTGGCTCCTGGGCTCTAGAGCACGCGTTCAACAGTTGGGATGCATGGGCTTAGTTACCTTGCAGCATGTGGGATCTTTCGGGATCAGGGGTTGAACCCATGTCTCCTGCATTGACGGGCAGATTCTTTACCACTGAGCCACCAGGGGAGCCTCCTCCCTTTATTTCTTTCATGCTTTTAGCACGGGTTTACCTATCTGTCTGTCTGCTTCTTTGTTGATTTTTGGGGGGCTGGCGATCTTCTCCACCAGGTCACTAGCTCCCTGAGACCAGAGGCCGCCGTCGTCTTCACTCTGCTCTACTTGGGCCTCAGTGCGGTTGTACACTGAGAAATCGCTTCATGCATATTTGCTGGGTTGTGAAATCTGCTCCTGGCTTCCTCAGAGCCCCGAGCGCCACCATGAACATGTGGCAAGTGCCAGTAAATACCTGGGGATTGATTTCATGCAAGAAGGAAGGGGGTGGCTGATTCACTTTTTGAGTGAAAGTTGGCTGGATGTGACTCAAGGGATGGCGGGGGGCGGGGCGGGCAGGGGCAAGTCAGAGAAGGGCTTTGGGGTCAAATAAGAGCACCATCGCCCGTGGGCAGCAGTCACCAGGTGCTGACCAGCCTGACCCCCTCCCACCCACTCTCCACTAGCCTCTTGGGGACAGAGAGTGACGTGAATGGACGGCTTGACCCATAACCCCCTGCACCTTCAGCCTGGAAATAGGATGTCCTCATCAGGATGGCTGATAAAGGATGTGGAAAATGCACAAGAGGAGGGGTTTTGCTTGAAAAAATAGTTTGAGAATAATTCCATGCGGCAAATGTGAAGTAAGCGAAACACTTAACCGACCCTCTCTGGGGATGCCCCCCAGACCCTGTCTGTCCTCAAAGTCCCCCTCAAGGACCCTGCATCCCTAATCAAGGGATTGAACCTGCTCCTCCCTCCAGCCTTTGTTTTCTAAGTTTCTTACAGGAATCGGATCCTTCCATAGGTGGGAAGAGACCATCTGCGCTGGAAGTGATTGCAGACTGTCACAGGGCCAGCCAGCCCCTCAGAGCACCGCACTACTCTGTCAAAATGCTTCAGAGATCCCCCATTTATCTTTGGGAGATGGACCTCTCTGGAAAACGCCATCATTGTTTGCAGTTATGTCTGGGTAGCATAATCACCTTAAATATTTCTTTTTCAAACCGAGAGAGGGATCCCAAAGGGCTTGGAAGAAACAGAACGCTGAATTTCATTACTAAATGGATGGGGGTTGGAAGGTCAGCCTGAGGTCAGCTGCCAACATGTCTAACATTCCCCCTGCCGACAGCCCCCCTGCCCCCACTGTTCCCTGTAGGTCAGGTTTGAGCAAGGCCCTGGGAATGTTTCCAGGCTGGCTCTCTGCCCGTGGAAGGGAGTATGTGCTAGAAGCTGGTCTGCCCATCTGTGGACTGGAAGTGAGACGAGGCCTGGACCCTTGGGGATGTGTTTCCACGGCCACTGCCTTTCTTTTTGCTCTAATCTTACCCCAGCAGCAGCACACCTTTCATTCTAGCAGGTGAATAAAAAAGGCGGGGACACAGATGAGATGCTTGCTTGTACTTTATTGCAGGAGTCAGGTGGGGCTGGTGGGGACGGAGTGAAAGGAGCATCCGGGGAGTGGCAGGGGCCTCGGCAGGTGGAGATCTTCAGCTTCTAAATCCTAAGCACACTCTGGGCTTTGTACTATTTTCCCCTAAAACAAACAAACAAAATCCCCAATACAATAGTGAATGAAAATGTCAAAGCCAGACCCAGAAACTTTAATGTCACCTAAGAGATTCAGTATTTGTGGAAGGAGCTAAGCTTGGATTATTTCTCAGAAGCTTCTCTAGTTTTAATTTTTTTAATTAAAAATTTTGCCACCCTGACTAGGGATTGAACCCATGCCCCTTGCAGTGGAAGCTGGGAGTCTTAACCACTGGGCTGCCAGGACGGTACCTCAGGAGCTTCTTTAAAAAAGATAAGATGACTGTGCCTGCTTCCCCAGGGACATTTACACTGTGACTCTTCTCTCTGGATTAGAAAAGTGTCCCCAAAGTAGGGACTTCTCAGGTGACGTAGTGGTAAAGAATCTGCCTGCCAATGCAGGAGATGGAAGAGATGTGGGTTTGATCCCTGGGTTTGGAAGATCCCCTGGAGAAGGAATAGGCTACCCACTCCAGTATTCTTGGGGCTTCCCTGGTGGCTCAGATGGTAAAGAATCTGCCTTCAATGCGGGAGACCTGGGTTCGATCCCTGGGTTGGGAAGATCCCCTGGAGGAGGGCATGGCAACCCACTCCAGTATTCTTGCCTGGAGAATCCCCATGGACAGAGGAGGCTGGTGGGTTACAGCCCATGGGGTCACAAAGAGGTGGACGTGACTGAGCGACTAGGCACAGCACAGCACCAGTATGCTTGCTTGGAAAATTGTGTGGGCAGAGGAGCCTGGCGGGCTACAGTCCATGGAGTTGCAGGGCTGGACACGACTGATGGACTGAGCATGCACGCATGCCCCGAAGTGGGTGACACTGCAGCCCAGGACGCGGGCAGCGGGTGTGGAGGGAGCCGTGTACCATGAGCTGTAACACGCTGTCCTTGGCCTTCGGGGAGAGGGTGTCTATCAGCTCCTTCAGCTGTCTTGTTGCTTCTTTCATGTCTTCGTCAGGGCTGAAAGGTTCCAGGGCAGCCTCGTAGCTGGAAGGCGTGCCTATGAGGAGGTTTCCCAAGGCATACAGAAGGCTGGGGCACACCTCTGTGGATGCTGGAGAACAGAGAGGAGGGATCCCCTGTATCTGGGCCCGTGTCTAGACTGGCCAGCTCCCTGCTGGCACCTGGCCCAGATGCACACAGCTGAGCCTGTCCACAAGAGCTAGGGGCCCTCTCACCCCCACCCTGGAGGGTGATGCTCCAAGCAATTGGCTCTTTGGCGCCAAGTGGATGCTTTCTGGGTTGTGGCCAGCTTTTTGTAGCTTGCCTGAGCCTTCCTTGTGCTTCCTGGGTTGCAACGGACAAGGTGCTACCAGCTCTTTCCAGGCGGAGCTCTGAGAATAGAAGCTGCTGATCTGACTTTTTTTTTTTTTTTTTGGTGTGGTGTGTGGGGGCTGGGGAGAGGCCGCAAAGGGTTTAGGCTCCTACCGGAAACATACCTCTTACTGATGGTTAGTGATGGTCGGAGTCCCCGTGACAAAGTTAGGCTCTGGCAGGAAGAGGCACTCGCACCCGCCAAGCACGAGCCCCCGAGCCTGGCTCAGAAGGGACATCTGCCGTGGGCGCCAGGCCTGTGGGCTCCTCCACCGCAGACACGCCTCTGCCCCATCCCCAGCCCCCCTCCCGTGTTCCCTTCATCTGAGGGCGCCCCCCTCGTGCTCTCTTTTTAGGTCCCTGCCCCCAGGATCATGGGGCTTCCCAGGTGGCTTAGTGGTGAAGAATCTGCCTGCAATGCAGGAAATTGCAGGTTTGATCCTTGGGTCTGGAAGATCCCCTGGAGAAGGAAATGGCAATCCACTCTAGTATTCTTGCTTGGGAAATCCCCTGGACAGAGGAGCCCAGGGGCTACAGTCTATGGGGTTGCAAAGAGTCAGATAGGACTTAGCGTCTAAACAACAACACTCCCGGGATCATGGGGAGAATCACCATGCCCCACTCCCTGTTTGCCCTGTCTTCCCATTGAGTCTTAAATCCCTGTCCTTGACTTCACCACCTTGTGTGCAAACTCCCTTTCCTGAACTCCGGGGTTCCACCCAAATGGGTCACTCCAAGTCAGACCCTCTCCAGAACTTAGATCCCTGCTTTGCAACTTACTATGTCATCAGGCAAGTTACTTTATCTTTCTGTAGCTCAGTTTTTTCATCTGAAAAATGGGGGATAATGTCCCCACTTCATAGAGTTGTTGTAAGAATGAAAAGAGATAATATGTGAATGGGATTCAGCACAGGGATTATTATATGTGCACACACACAGACATACAAACACATCCCAGACCCACCACCTACGTATTTCACCCTGTCTTGCTGGGTTGTACCTGGCACTAAGATCTTCTAATTAACGTACATTTCAGTCCAAATGATGTTACTTCCCCTTTAAAACAGGCATCTCTGCACCATGGTTGCTCCTGCCGCCTCTTGCTCTCTGTTTTCTAACTCCCCCGCCACTCCCCAAGGTCATAAAACTTCTCTCTATTTTTCTTAGGGAACTTTGAAAGTGAGGGAGTTGGAATTTGTTTACATTTTTTGGTTGTTATTGTAGAAGGAATAGAAGAGACTGGTAGGGAGTAAAAAGCAGCTAAGTAACCCAGTTCCCAAAAGATCAGGGGCTTCGAGGAAGATGGGATTCACATCCCCTGCCCCGTCACTCTCCTCTTCATAACAGCTGCAACTCTTCAGAGACTCCTAATCCTTTTTGCAGAGGACAAAAAAATGTTTAGAAATCTCCATTCTGAGTTGGCAGTTTCCCAAAGGGAAGAACCCTATCTAGAATATTCCTCTCTGCCCAGAATGGGAGACCTTGCCTGAAGAAGCCATGAGGCTCCTTCCAGCCCCTTTGGCTGCCAGGGTGATGTGCTGACCCCAAACCTGGAGGTTTCTCGGCGTCTCGGGGTCTGTCCAGGCCTGGGCTTTGGGGAGCTTGTTAGTTACTCCTGTTCTGCTGGTCACTGCGTCTAGGTGGGATCTTCTCCATCTCTGCACTTCTGAGGTTGTTGGATATGGAAGATGGGGTCCTTTACAAGTTTCATCACAGCCTCAGGGCTCTGCGTAAATTCCTAAGATGGGCTTGTTTGCCAGACCCGGCTTCCTGGCTGGAAGTCAGTATTCCCAGGCTCTCCCAGCAGCCGCGCAGAGGACGTGGACAGCTGCCCCCTTTCCTGGGCAGCGCTGGGAGAGTTGCTGAGGCTGGCTTGGGATGGGATACTTACCAGGTCTGCAGAAGAGAGTCAGGGTGACCAGGGCGAAGGCAATGGTGAGCTTCATGGTGGCAGGAGGCTGGTGGGGGAGGCTCTGGCCCTGTCTCTGGATCTGGTGGTCTCATGGGTGATGTGCCCACTGGGATACCTTCTTATACTCTCCTGCAGTGAGGAGGGCAGGGCATGGGATCCACTTACGGGATCACATTGTTTACTTGGGCATCCACTCGGTGGAAAAAGTAAATATTCTCATTTCTCAACCCAGTTTCTGTCCCCAGTGAAACAGAGCTCACACAATGGGCCACTTGGGCGAGGGGAACCCAGAGTCCAATGTGGAGGCAGTGAGAGTGCCTGAGTCAGAGGGTTTGGAGAGCTGGCCGCCTTTGCTACTCCCTTCGGACCTGAGCGCTGGGCAGTGCAGATGGACAGACAGCATAGTCCACCTGATCCTATCACCCCAGGAGAAACTGAGGCCCAAGGCCCCGTACCAGTGGCAGTGATAGGACTAAGACTTGGGTTTCCTGATACTCCAGCGGGCTCTGCTCCAAGGAAGTGGCTGGACTTCAAGCCTCCAGAGTCACGCGGTCCAGAGCGTCTTGTGGTCAGACTTGGGCGAGACCCTGGACCGAAGCATGTTGACAGATTAAGTTCTCCAGAAACCTAATGCTCAGGTCGGGTTGGAGGATGCACTGTGCCAGCCAGGTCTGGAGTCCTGCCTACCTGATGACAAACCCATGGGCACTGCAGGCCTCATAGCACTTGACCTCTTCATGGCCTTAACCTCTCACCATTTCCCTCTTGAATTGTTCTCTCTCCTATGTTCCCACGACTCTCTGCTTTCCTGTTTTCCTCCCTGGCCATCCTTATTCTTTGGATGTTGATTCTTTACTGACCGAGCTTCCGTGTTGATGGCTCCAGGCTGTGACCCTGGCCCCTTCTGACACCATGTCAGTGGCGGCCTCCTTTCTTCTCCAAAGCCTGTGCCTTAGAACACAGACCTCCCCGACTCAGAGTCACCTCCTAAATGGCCTTCTGCCTCCTAGCTCTTCCTCCTCGGCCATCCTGGGAAAGGCCACTAGAATGATTTTTCTTAAGCCTGCTTATCATATTCTTCTCCTTCTTGAAACCCTTTTAAAGCTGCCTTGGGCGGATGCGATAAAATTCAAGTGCAACTTATGAGGCCCTTGTCCACTGGCCCTTGCTTACCATTTGAATCTCATTCCTCTGCTCTTCTGCGTGGAATCTTTTTTTTTTTTTTCTTCAGAAATCAATTTGATAACAGAATTGTGGACTTTTCAGTTGACTTATCAAACTACTAAAAAATTTAATTTTACATAATTTATAAAATCTCCACATCACTATCCTAAACTTCATTTAGTTTTCATTTGAGTTTCTGTTTTAAATTTAGTTTTAATTGATTGATCAATACTTTACAGTATTGGTTTGATTTCTATCATACATCAACATGAATTAACCATAGGTGTACATATGTCCCCTCCTTCTTGACTCTCCCTCCTACCTCTCACCCATTCCCACCCCTCTAGGTTATTACAGAGCCCCACTTTGAAAAAAGTGGTTAGATGCCACGAAGTTGGTGGCCATGCCTTAACCGTATTCGTGTGGTCAGGCTGGAGAACCTCTTCTATCCTTGTCAAGGGGAGTGCTAACCTTCTCTCCTTTCATACAACACTCCTGCGTGGAAATTTAACTCTTAGTATGTGGCTGATTTGGAAACAGTCCTTGTCTTTCTCCATGCCTTTTTACCTTTGTACAAGCTGTGCTTCTTGCCTGGGACACACTTCTGCCTTGTCTTCTCCAAATCCTATCTGTATTTCAAGAATTCAATCAAATGTTCGTTCATTCATTCCCGAACATCTGCTGTGTTCCAGGCACTGTGCTAGGAGTTGGGAGTTGGCATAGACATGGAGCAGCCCTGCCAGGAGCCCCTTCAAGATGAATTTGCCACCGAGCTGTGAGGAGTGAGGTCGAGAGCAGCCAGTGGCCAGTCCCTGGGGGTCTGCCCAGCCCCTGGGGGTCTTCCCCAGCTGCAGGGAGTTGCTGAGCCCAAGGTCACACCCTCCCTGGGGTGCAAACAACGAGGGCACGTCGGTGCCATGTTGGACAGCTCCTGCAGGTGGTGCTTACTCCAGAGCACCCGCCTGGCTGGCCCAGCCTTTGCCAGGTCTGCAGGGCGTGCAGGCCAGCTTCCCCTGCAGCCCAGCCCAGCTTGCTTCCCTTCACAGTTATTGGTCCCTAGTAATAACCTCGTACCCCAAACTCCACCTCAGTGTCTGCTGTCAGGACAGTATTAATCCTCGGTAGGGAAGCAAGCATAAACTGAGCGGGCCCAGGTCGGCGGGGGCCATTGTGGAGCTTCACTCTGGTGGGAGGACAGACAGCAAGCAGACGGTGAAACAAATGAGACACTCACAGATGTGCTAAGCACGGGGGAGAATGAAGTGGACACCATGGTGGAAAAGGCGAGGGAGACCGCTTTGTAGGGGGATGGGGCGGTCCTCTCTGAGCAGGTGAGACCTGCAGGGGGAGAGCGTCTGGGCAGCGGCTGAGGCATCTGTAAATGTTCTTTTCACTGGTATTAAATACCTTCACATCGATGAGCCTTCACCAGTGTCCACCCCCATGCCTCCTTGTATCTTGTGAAGCCGAAACTCTGTACCTGCTAAACAACAACTGCCCACCTCACCTCTCCCAGCCCCTGGCGACCACCGTTCTACTGTCTGTCTCGATGATTTCGACAAGCGTAGTTCAGCTGTTCAGTCGTGTCCGACTCTTTGCTACCCCATGAATCGCAGCACGCCAGGCCTCCCTGTCCATCACCATCTCCTGGAGTTCACTCAGACTCACGTCCATCAAGTCCGTGATGCCATCCAGCCATCTCATCCTCTGTCGTCCCCTTCTCCTCCTGCCCCCAATCTCTCCCAGCATCAGAGTCTTTTCCAATGAGTCAACTCTTCGCATGAGGTGGCCAAAGTACTGGAGTTTCAGCTTTAGCATCATTCCTTCCAAAGAAATCCCAGGGTTGATCTCCTTGCAGTCCAAGGGACCCTCAAGAGTCTTCTCCAACACCACAGTTCAAACGCATCAATTCTTCGGCGCTCAGCCTTCTTCACAGCCCAACTCTCACATCCATACATGACCACAGGAAACACCATAGCCTTGACTAGACGGACCTTAGTCGGTAAAGTAATGTCTCTGCTTTTGAATATACTGTCTAGGTTGGTCATAACTTTTCTTCCAAGGAGTAAGCGTCTTTTAATTTCATGGCTGCAGTCACCATCTGCAACGATTTTGGAGCCGAGAAAAATAAAGTCTGACACTGTTTCTACTGTTTCCCCATCTATTTCCCATGCAGTGATGGGACCAGAAGCCATGATCTTCATTTTCTGAATGTTGAGCGACAAGCCTAAGTACCTCATAAAAGTGGAATCACGAAATATTTGTCTTTCTGTGACTGGCTTATTTCACGCAGGAGAACATCCTCAAGGTTCATCCACTGTGGCTTATTGCAGATTTTTATTTCTTCTTGGAGGGGAATATGATTCCATTTTATGTCTGGATCACATTTTGCTTATCTGTTCATCCATCAGTGGACTCTTGGGTTGTGGCTTCATTTTAATTATCCCAATGCTGCTATGAACATGGGTGTACAATCTGGAAGGTGTTTATAGGGAGTAGCAGGGTTTGATTTCCCTTTTCTGTTATCAAAAATTTTTATTTATTTGTTTGGTTGAGCCAGGCCTTTGTTGCAGCATTCAGGATCTTTAGTTGCAGCTTGTGAACTCTTAGTTGCAGCATGAGGGATCTAGTTTCCTAACCAGGGATCAAACTCAGGTCCCCTGTATTGAGAGTGTGGAGTCTAAGCCACCGGATCACCAGGAAAGTCCCTGATTTCCTTTCTGAAGAGATGTCGCTGACTACTGCCCTGAGAGGGAGGGATGGAGTGATGGAGTGATGGAGCAGCTCAGCAAAAGGGATGGTGGGTTTGGACCAGCTGATGGCAGTGGGGTGAGGATGTGAGAAACACAGGGACAGGCTTGATGCTGGACAGATTAAAATGGGTGGGAGAGGGATGCATCTGGGTGAGCCTGGCTGGTTTCTGGCTGGGGCACTGAGTCCCCGGGGGCTATTTCCTGATCTAGAGGAGACTTGGGAGGAATAAGATACAGGAGGGGATCAGTGGGAAGCCTGCTCGAACCAGCGGTGCCTGTCAGCCATCACTCTTGCTCTCAGCCTCTACAGCCCTCTGTTTTGTGCCCACTGCCGAGGGCTTTAACTTTGCGGTTCTTTACTCGTTCTAACCTCGTACAGAATGTTTGCTAAACAAGAATCCGTGTGGCATGAACTGATGAATGAGTCCTTGTCAGTTTGTGAGAGGTAGAGAGGCTCAGAGGTGCCTTAATACTGTTACAAGCACAGGTTCTGAAGTAGCCACCACGGGGACTCACGGAGTAAATTACTGTGCAGTTGAAAGATCAGGAGAGAAAGGTTTTCTGAACTGATCATGAAATGATCTCTGAGGCAGGCTACAAAGCAGAAAATCAAACAGGCAAACAAAGGCAGAAACACAAACCACAAACCACAAACAAGGCAGAACAGAGTGAAAAGCAGAAAATAAGAGCAAAACAATCCACAAAGGTCGTTGCTTGTATGTGCAGAGGACGTCTGTGCAAGTGGGCGGTGCTGGCTGTTTCCACAAAGTGGATGAGGGAACCCAGAGAATGAGACTTCATTTATAAGCACTTTGGTGCCCTTTGAATCTGGAATTACATAAAGATATTATTAATACAAAACAATTTTTTAAAAAGGGAAGACTGGGTCTGACACTTGCTATGATGTGGGTGAACCTTGAGGATGTGGCGCTAAGTGAAATAAGTCAGTTACAGAAAGATACATACTATGTGAGTCCACTTAGACAAGGTATGGAGAAGAGTCAGATACACAGAGACAGAAAGAAGAATGCTGGGTGCTAGGGGCTCAGGGGAGGGGGACTGAGAGCTGATTTTGTTTGATGGGGACAGAGTCTCAGTTTGGGATGTCGAACTGGAGGTAGATGGGGTAACGAATACACAACAATGTGAGTGTGTCCAATTCTACTGAACTCTGTGCTTACAAATAGTTAAGATAGTGTGTCCAATTCTACTGAACTCTGTGCTTACAAATAGTTAAGATAGTGTGTCTAATTCTACTGAACTCTATGCTTACAAATGGTCAAGATAGCAAAGTTCGTGTTATATGTGTTTTGCCACAATTAAAAAAAATAATAATAAAAAGGGAGAGAACAGGATCCAGAATGAGCCTGTCTGAGTTGACTCCCAGACACATGGCTTACCAACTTTATTATCTTGGGCAACGTATCTCACTCCTCTCTGCCTCCATTTCCTTGTCTGTAGGATGAACATTCCTTTTGCATTGCAGGTGAAGAATCGGCCTGCAATGCAGGAGACCCTGGTTTGATTCTTGGGTGGGAAGAGCTGCTGGAGAAGGGCACAGCAACCCACTCCAGTATTCTTGCCAGGAGAATCCCATGGACAGAGAAGCCTGGCAGGCTATAGTCCCTGGGGTCTCAAAAGAGTCAGACACGACTGAAGCAACTGTGCATGCATGCACGATTCACATTAAGGGCTGCCTAGCATGGAGACACTTAGCAGCAGCAGCATGGAGACAATGCTCTGTGAAGGTTGGCAAGTACTGTACTGGCCGGTCTCCATGCTGAAGTCACAAGAAGAAGTCCATCAGCTTGAGTTTCCTTGTTCAAGTCTACACACATGACTCTGGGGGACGCAGAAGACCCTGGGTAAAGCATGCTGCCCACTTTCCTGACCTGACCCCAGGGCAGGGGTTGATAGGCAAGGCTATGTGAATAAAGAGAAGTTCTGAGCTCCCCATATAAGTGAGCCATGTAAAGAAGCTTAGTAGCTCAGATGGTAAAGAATCTGCTTGTAGTGCGGGAGATTTAGGTTCGATTCCTGAGTTGGGAAGATCCCCTGGAGAAGGGAATGGCTACCCACTCCAGTATTCTTGCCTGGAAAACTCCATGGACAGAGAAGCCTGGCAGGCTAGAGTCCTTTGGGTGGTAAAGAGTAGGACATTAATAAGAAACTAGCACTTTCACTTTGGGCTTTCCTGGTGGTTCAGGCAGTAAAGAATCTGTCTGCCCATGCAGAAGACCCGGATTCGATTCCTGAGTCGGGAAGATCCCCTGGAGAAGGGGAAGGCTACCCACTCCAGTATTCTGGCCTAGAGAATTCCATGGACAGTCCATGGGGTTGCAAAGAGTCAGACATGACTGAGCGACTTTGGGCTTCCCTGGTAGCTCAGATGGTAATGAATCTGCCTGCGATGTGGGAGACCCGGGTTCGAGCCCTGGGTTGGGAAGATCCCCTGGAAAAGCAAATGGCAACTCACTCCAGTAATCTTGCCCTGGAGAATCCCATGGACTGAGCAGCCTGGCAGGCTACAGTCTGTGGGGTTGCAAAGAGTCAGACATGACTGAGTGAGTAACACACACACACACACACACACACACACACACACACCACAGTGAATTCCAGACCAGAGCTTGCAGCCCGCCCTAGCACATGGTGATGGCCGGGAACCACCATTTCTGGCCACATATGGGCAGTCGCCTGGTCACTGTGCCAAGAAGACAAGTGCCTGCAGGAAGACAAGGCTCTGGGTTATTAGCACCATGGGTGTGGCGGTGTGTTGGCACAGTTCCTGCTGGGTCCCCCCAACCAAAACCTTAGCCCATGTGGGCGGGGCTTGGCTCTGGACCTACAGAGATGAGGCCTGGCTGCAGCTAGGGCAGTGGCCAAAGAGCCTGCCCTGGGTCCACCCTTCCCTGGGCTCCATCTCGGAGGCCGAGGGTGCCTTGTGCCTGGCTCCAGCTTACACCGGGGCCAGAGGGTGTGAGGGACCCAGGCTGTCTGGAAAGCTTGCTTGGGGTTCTGGATTTTAAGGTCTGCCAGTCCCTCCACTCTGCATGTGGACTGCGCGTGTGCACACGTGGCTGCCAGCTTTGTGAGCTCTGAGCAGTGCCCCTTGGGGAGTCCGCCCAGGTGCCCACTTAGAGGTCTTGTGGGGAGGGCTCAGCCCAGCAGCAGCCCAGCAAAGGCATTGACTGAGACCAGCTGTTCCCTCCTGGGCTTGATGCTTGCTGTATCCTCTGAACCGGAAGCTGGGGTGCAGCCTGGGCTGGCATCTGGCCTATGGCAAGTCCCAGCCTGGCCCAGAAAATAGGTTGGAGGCTGTGGGAGGGCCATTCTGATCCTATCCATCCTGCCTGGCTGCTAGAACAGGGCTGGTCAGGCTACAAGCTTGTGGGGTCAGCTCATGGGGCAAGCTTTAGACTTCAGCCTCCTCCCTCCACTCTGGGTTTCTGACTCTGGGCTTGTTCAGGAAATAGTCCCTGAGAGAGCAGAATTTTGCTTGTGGTTCTGGTCCATTCTATTCTGTCTCAGTGGCTCCTGAGAATGACTCCTGCACTGACCCAGCTCTCGCAGGCGGAGTCTGGACATTCCAGCCAGAACAGACAAAACTGTCCACTGGCCCTGATGCCTAAGGCCTGTGAGCTTTCAGAGGGCCTAAAAAATTGTCATGTATGTCTTGGCTTCCAAGTATAAAAAGAAAAATTTAAAATTGTAATCAATGGATATTTATCTAGGTAACAATATTTCCACTAGCTTGATGGGACTCAGTTCAACCATGATATAGTTATACGTAGGGCTCCCCTGGTGTCTCAGTCAGTAAAGAATCCGCCTGCAATGCAGGAGACCCAAGTTCAAACCCTGGATCAGGAAGATCCTCTGGAGAAGGAAATGGCTACCCACTCCAGTATTCTTGCATGGGAAACCCCATGGACAGACGAGCCTGGTGGGCTACAGTCCATGGGGTCTCAAGAGTCGGACACAACTTAGTGACTAAACTACCAACCACCAGGTGCAATAAACTTTAAGTTGTATGAACCAAATGTATAATCTAGTCTTAGGAGCAGAATTATTAAATTTATACAAGCTCCTTTTGAAACTTGATAGGCAAAATTATATTGGGAGAAGAATATATATTGTAATGTGTCTGCTATGATATGGGGTAGAAACATCAAAACCAGTAGGATTTCACAATATCTGTAGGAGTGGCCATAGCAGAACACAGCCAGCATCAGAGCAGGCAAGGAGGGACCGGAGGGAATACCTCAGCTTCTGCCTCTTCCCATCCTCTCTGATTTATAGCCAGAGCCTTCCCTTGGCCTACCCAACTGGTATTCAGCAGCAAGGAAGCCTGGGTTTTGTGGTCCTTAGAGATCAGCCTCCAGGGACACAGAGCAGATCATAGAAAGGTCAGAGAATGAGTGGGAGGGGAAAGTGAAAGGTGTTAGTCACTCAGTTGTGTCTGACTCCTCGCGACCCCATGGACTGGGGCCCGCCAGGCTCCTCTGTCCGTGGGATTCTCCAGGAAAGAATACTAGAGTGGGTTGCCATTCCCTTCTCCAGGGGATCTCCCTGACCCTAGGATTGAACCCATGTCTTCTACACTGCAGGCAGATTCTTTACTGCCTGAGCCACCAGGAGGGGAATGAACGTCAAATATAGAAAAACCAGCCCATAAGAGTATCATTCTACTTACACAGCTCTGGAGCTTGCCTTTTCCACTTAATGTTACATCTGGGATAACTTTCCAAACCTTGGCACTTACAGATTTTTACTTTTCTCATGCTGTAGACTATGTGTTTGCAAGATGTAATATAATTTCCATTACCAGCACCTTTTTGACGGACCTAAAGTTTGTTTCCAGCTTTTCTGCCGCTACCAGCCGCACGGTAACGACGCAGCTCCTGCGCAGACGCCTGGCTCTGGGTGCACTGCCCTCCTCTCTGGTGTTAACATTCTCTGTGGAGGGGGTGATGGTGGGGAATGACAGGGCTGGGAGGCGGGAGCGGGAGGGTGTTGGGGTGGGTGTCCGCGGTTCTGATTTCCATGGGGATCTCACCTTCCCAGGGCAAGACGTCCCTTAGCTCTCAGAGTAAGGGGAGTGGCCAGCCAAGACGCTCTCATGGGCTCCCTAGTGGCATCCTGTGGACACGCTTCACCCACTCCCTGTTGTGGGTTGGACCCAGGTACAAAGCGACCTGGCTTTTGCTCTTTCTGGAGTTTCGGGGAGGGATGGGGGTGCGGCAGGCTTCAATCCGCTGAGGATCTGAGCCCTCTCTGCTGCTGGAGCTGAAACTTGGGGGCGAGGTGGGAGGGTGGGGATGGGCTGGGAGCTGGGGTTGGGCTTTCCCTGAGACCCGGACGCCTGGCAGAACCAGCAGGTTCTTGGCTCTGGGGGAAGCTTCCTCTGAGGGTGGGAACTGTGAAGGTGATAGAAGGCCCCGTCTTGCAGGGTAGAAACTGGTTCCCTTCATCTTACTGGCGGCTCTGGGGATTTGGGCAGCAGATTTGGGTTGACAGCGCGTGACAATTCACTTCCTGACCTTTCCCAGGGAGCTTTCACTTGCCGGCTGAATCCTGCAGCCTTTTTGTTCTGCCATGAGTCACCAGGTTCAGCCCTCCGCGACGGTCCTCTCCCGTCTCCCCTGCCCTGAGCTTCCTCCCCGCCGTGGACTTGGCAGGTCACCGCCGAGGCCCCTGTGCCTGGTGCCTTGGGTGGGTTGTACGACTCTGCCTGTGGCCATCACAGTGACGTGAGCCCTTGGGGTCAGCAGACGTGGGTCAGGGCCCAGCTCTGTTGCTGGCTGGCCGAGGGGCTCTGTGGAACTGTGGTGGTCCCACACGAACAGGGAGCAGGAGGGAAGACCACCACGGGCTCCTTCCGGCTGTTAGTCTGAGACCCAGCGATGTCTCAGGCAGAGGAGCCGGGTGAGCCCCTGGCCTGTGTGCCCCTCACATGGCCTGCATTATCCCTCCTGGGTACCACGTCACTCTATCAGGGTGATGCAGCATCCTCCAACATGAACGAGAACTTTATCCTCTATCTCTATTTTTATAACTACAATAGTTAAGTTTATATTTATACATGTAATATACTACGTAATGTATTTTGTCTCATATACATATATAAGCATACATAACACATATAATGGGCTTCCCCATGGCTCAGTGGTAAAGAATCCGCCTGTAATGCAGGAAATGCAGGAGATATGGGTTTGATCCCTGAGCTGGGAAGATCCCCTGGAAGAGGAAATGGCAACGCATTCCAGTATTCTTGCCTGAAAAACCCCATGGACAGAGGAGTTTGACGGCTACAGTCCATGGAGTCACAGACAGTCAGACATGACTGAGCAATGCATTTAATAATAGTATATAACGTTTCTATGATAACTAAAATGAAATGCAATTTCAGCCTCAAGCCTTCACTCTGCTAAGGGGATGGGAATTTAGCCTCAGCCCTCCTGGGCCTCTCCCGTCCAGAGTTGTACTAACTTCCAGGGGCCTTGTTCAGAACCAAGACTCTGGTGGACTTTGTGCAGTGGGGACATCAGTGCTGGTTGCTGTCACCCGTCACCAGCTCAGCTCTTGCTGTTGGTCATCAGCCTGTGCAGGCCTCAGGCTCACTGGCTTTCTCTGCCACCTTGGAGCCACTCCTGGGGGCCCAGGAATCTTGCTGCTGCTCCCAAGTGGTGCTGAGGCTGGGAGATTCTGCTGTCATCCCACCTAAGATGTTATCATTCACCCATTTCTTCTTTGGGGGGCTTCTGCTGTCTGCTCTCAGATTCTTCAGACCCATCTGGAGGCTCTGCCACCTCACTAAGGCTTGATCTCTCCATGGCTTCCCTGCTGGATTTGATACCCAGAGAGGATCCCTTTTTAATGCCTCCCTGCTCTAGACAACAAAACTTATTCTCAGTACAACTGTGAAATGAAATGAAGAATAAAGGTCAGAAAAGAAAGGCAGACAGTGGTCAATGATTTAATTATCCATCAAGATCATTTTCTTTTATTGAAATACACACACCCTGCTGGCAAAAATATCAGAGAACACCATTTTCACACGTTAAAACACACCTATTTAGTCCTATTTGCCATAGGACAAGGATGCAACCTGAATGTCCATTGACAGATGACTGGATAAAGAAGATGTGTACATATCTACAATGAAATACTTCTCAATCATGAAAAGAATGAAATAATGCCACTTGAAGCAACAAGGAAGGACCTAGAGATTATCATACTAGTAAATAATCTAGTGAAGTAAGTAAACTGGGCAAATGTCATATGATATTACTAAGACGTGAAATCTAAAAAGAAAATGGTACAAATGGACTTCTATACAAAGCAAACATAGATCCTCAAACATAGAAAACAAGCTTATGGTTACCAAAAGGAAAGAGGGTGTGGGGATATATTAGGAGTCTGGGATCAATACACACCTACTACTATAGATATAAAGTAGATAACCAACAAGGGCTTACGGTGTAGCACAGGGAACTGTCCTGTGGCTCCGCTGGTAAAGTCCGCCTGCAGTGCGGGAGACCTGGGTTTGATCCCTGGGTTGGGAAGATCCCCTGGAGAAGGGAAAGGCTACCCACTCCAGTATTCTGGCCTGGAGAATTCCATGGACTGTATAGCCCATGGGGTTGCAAAGAGTCGGACACGACTGAGCAGCTTTCACTTTCACAAGGGAAAGAGTCTAAAAATATATACGTATGTATAACTGAATCACTTTGCTCTACACCTGAAACTAATACAACATTGTAAATCAATTACACTTCAATAAAACATACACATACACAAAACATAGCAATTTATTCAATAGCTTGTATATTTACCTAATGGACTCTGATTCTTTGGTTACAGTCTGCTATATTAATATCTTATGTAAATAATTATTCAATTAAAATTTACCCAGAAGTGAATTTTTATAAAATTGAATTACATACCTGCAATGACTAAATTTAAAGGTCAATTTAGTCAACTGCTAAATTGTACCACTGATGCACTCTTTTATTTATTTGATTTGCTCTTTAGTTTTAAAACAACCAGCAATGGAAAAAGAATACATTTCAACTTTAAAGATATTAAAATTCAGTCCAACATTTCACATATGAACTAAAATCTTCATCTGAAACAAAAATATTATACTTTACACTCTTTTACTATTTAAAATTTTAAGCCCAAAGAGAAGTTTCAAGTGGTCTGAGATGACAGAAATGAAGCAACTCAAGTTTTCTTCCTTGCTCTTTACAAGCCCAACATGTTGGTAGATCACTTTGGACTTGCTGTTTGGGCACAGGGCTATGTAGCAAGCAGGAGCTAGAGGCTAGAACTGAATCTGAAGTCAGCTCCAAGGATTCTGCACCTTTGAAAAAACTTACTCTTTTTTGTAAGCCACTGATAAAATAAAATTCTTCATTACAACAAAATATAGTATACAAGTTTATAACAGAACAATATTTAAAAAACAATAGATAAATGGGAGAAAACAAACTGTAAAACGGACCCAAGTAAACTTAACAATCTGACTAGCACAGTAACTAAGAACCAGAAGGTTCAGATGGTTTTACAGAGAAGTTTTACTAAACTTTCAGGTAATAATAATAGTAAATAGTTATAATAGGTAATATGTAGTGAGCTGTTTCTGTGTTCCAGACAGTACGAAGTGCTTTCTATAAGTGAACAAATTTAATTTTCACAGCAATCTAAGTGGATAGGGAGTGGTTTCTATATGAAAACTTTCAAGATGGCAAGCTTTCTACTTTGTACTTAGCCTGTTGTTTTTATCTATTTATTTAAAATTTTTGTTTGTATTTCCTTATTTCCTTTATTGGGATATAGCTGCTTTACAATGTGGTGTTAGTTTGTGCTGTACAACGAAGGGAATCAGCTATCTGTGTACATATATCCTCTCCCTCTGGCAACTCTCCCATCTTGCCATCCCACTCCTCTAGACCATCATTCTGCTTAGACTGGTCTTTTGTTAAATAGCTTTAGCCGTCAGTTTTCTATTTACCTATGCGCAGATGTATACCTGTTAGTTCTTGTTCTGCCTTTTTGAGCAATATGACATAAATGAAGCTCTTCTTCCGTGTGGCCATCCTTTCTATGCTGGAAAGCCATTATCATATCTGCTTTCTCCACCTTAGGAGACTTCATTTAAGTCTGTCCAGGGACTTCCCTGGAGGTGCAGTGGTTATGACCCTGTGGTTCCACTGCAGGGCGTACAGTTTGGGTCCCTGGTTGGGGAACTAAGATCCTGCATGCCGCGTGGTGTGACCGGAAAACAAAAGAAAGGTTTTGTATAAACTTAAAAAAGATAATTATTAAGCTTTGGCTGATCTGGGTGCTCGATGTGGTGAGAGGGCTTTCCCTGGTGGCAGCGAGTGGGGCTACTCTCTGGCCGTGTTGCTCGGGATTTTCACTGCAGTGGCTCCTCTGTTGTGCCGCACAAGTTCCAGAGCAGAAGCTCAGTGGTTGTGGCACATGTGCTTGGTTGCTCTGCAGCTTGTGGGATCTTCCCCGATCGGGGATTGAACCTGTGTCCCCTGCATTGCCAGGTGGATTCTTAACCACTGGACCGCCAGGGAAGTCCTTGTATAAACTTTTTAATATCCATTTTTCCCACCTGCTAGTCCTGTAAGCCCTCCTAATTTCCTGCATGGGTTTACAAAGGTTGTTATTAGTAGCTTTGTGTTCTTGTCTTCATGACAAACTTATTCTTGACATGAACCTGCTGGAGACTGAGAGTCCTTAGAAATAATTTCCATGTAGAATATAATGTCTGTTGAAAGATAAGCAGTAAACGTGTGCTAATTTGGAGCTTACATATATACTATGAAAACTCAACGTTACCCATATCAGATGCTTTCAACTTGGACTTAGGAGAACATTCCAGGTAGGAGTATTTTATCACTGACATTGTTAAGAATTGCTGGTGCATGGTGATATTAAAAAACACATAGGCATTTAGTGAGTCTTACTGGTTTTAAACCCTCTTACTGCCTGCACTTGTTTCAGCAGAGACCACCCATCTATGGTAATCCAGACGTGCTTCACGAGATGGTGTTTTCTGGAAATTGAAGATTTGCGGCAGCCCTGTGTTGAGCAAATCTCTTGGTACCAATTTTTCCAACCGCATTTGCTCACTTCATGTTTCTATGTCACATGTTGGCAAGTCTTGCAGTGTTTCAAACTTTTTCATTATTATTTGTTATGGTGATCTCTGATCAGTGATCTTTGGTGTCACTATTGCAAAAAGTTTATGACTCTCTGAAGGCTCTCCGGTGGTTAGCATTTTTAACCAATAAAGTATTTCTTGATTAAGGTATGTAGGTTTTTTGCTTATTTTCTTTAAACTGAAATATAGTTGATTTACACTGTTGCCTCACTTTCAGGTGGACAGTTGTACATTTTTTTTAACATTGTGCTATTGCACACTCAATAGGTTACAGTGTAGTGTACACACAACTTTTATATGCATTGGGAAACCAAAAAATTCATGGGACTCACTTCATTGTGGTGGCCTGGAACTGAACCCACATGTATCTCTGAGGTGTGTCTATACTTACTCTGTGCCTCCCAGCTGCCCTGGGAATCCTTTTCTAGTCTGGGGGTGTGGTGGGGGCTCAGGAAGCCTGACTCTTACACAAACGAGTGCCTGGAGGTCTTTCCATGCCTCTGAAAGGGGAAGCTTTTGAGCTGCAGAAGCCAGAAAAAGACTGCCCCTTTCTCTGCCTTCCTCTGTGACAGCCCTTCCCTTGGGCCACCTGGATCAGGGCAAGAGCCAAGAGAGCAAAATAAATAAGAGGAAAAATAACATAGGTTCATGTTTCAAGAACTTCCCAGCATGAGTGAATAGCTTGGGAGCCGGCGGGCACAGGGCTGCTGCTCACCCCATCCCTCAAGGTGGTGGGACCCCAGTGACATCCTTGCTATCTCTCTAGCCAAGATAGCACGGAAGAGGTCAGACTGCCCAGGTCCCGGCCTCCAGATGACTGCACTGCGTGGCTCTCTGCAGATGGCTTGCCTCCGGCTTGAACTCTGGGAGGTTCTGCCTCTGGAGTCTGGAAGGGCTGAAGGGAACATCAGCTCCACCCTCTGTTCTGGAGAAGGGGTCTCAGGCCCAGCGAGATGCCATAAGTCATGAGAGGTTGCACAGAGAGTTGGGGCAGAAACAGTTCTTGAACTGAGCGTCTTCTTGCAGGTCTGATCTGCAGAGCACAGCTCAGAGGGCTGCTTATTGCTCAGCTCGAGCTGCAACTGAGGCAGGAGATAGATGGGCTCCAGGCTAGGCATTTACAACCGGCCTTCTGTTTACACTTCTTGGGGTGAGAAAAAGATGGACTTCAGGTCGGACACTTACACTAGCCTGCTGTTTGCATTTCCTGAGACAGGAGATAGGTGGGCATGTTAAGTCACTTTAGTCGGGTCCGAGTCCTTGTGCCCCTCTGGACTGTATCCTGCCAGGCTCCTCTGTCCCTGGGATTCTCCAGGCTAGAATACTGGGGTGGGATGCCATGTTCTCCTCCAGGGGATCTTCCTGACTCAGGGATTGAACCCGAGTCTCCTGCATTGCAGGGGTATTCTTTACTGCCGAGCCACCAAGGAAGCCCAGGCTCCAGGTTAAGCACTTACAAATCAGCCTCCTGTTTGCTGTCATCAATGGAAGTAACAACTGAAACGGGGCACTAGCCAGGCTTTGTCTCTTGTGGACGCCTTAAGTCATGTCAGGAACAAAGAGGGGCTGAACTGTGTTTGAGCAAAGGATTAAGAGGTCACATATTTCCCCTTCTTGGGGCAAGGGAGACACTACCCACGTGCAGAAAGCCTCCTTGGGGGTCAAAAGTCAGGGATGTCAGGCCATAATGAGTCTTGCTTCTTCCAAATGCCTTTGCATTGAAATCCATCTTGGCAAAAAGTTGCACTTGCATGCTGGGAGGAGGCTTAGGGCAGGTCAGACGTGGAGAAAGAAGCCAGGTAAACAAAGATGGGGAAGAACGGCCCTAAATAAATGACTTCAGCGGCTCTTTTTTGAGGTCCTTCTTACTAACGGGGACACGCACAGTCTTTCTGGTTATGCATCTCTGCCTTGCTTCCATCTTAACTAAGCAAATTGGCAAACTGTTTCTCTGTGTGCTCCCCAACTTGTTACTGTGCTGTGCGTTGTACCTGCATTTACAGTTTTAGCTTCCATGATAAATGTATTTTTTCACTGGTGGCAAAGATCCAGGGAAAAATAGTTTCTAGCCTCTAGCCCTTGCTGGTCTGATGGCTGGGATTCCTGGTTCTTATCCAGGCCACCCCGGTTCAGTTCCTGGACAGGGAACTAAAATCTCACTTCACACCACTGCTCACCACTGCCTCGCCGAGACCACAGCCAGCGTCTCAGGGACAAACAGTTCAATGATGCTGTGAACCTCATGGGCCCTTTGGGCCTGGAAAAATGCTGAAAAACAACCTCTGATGCTGTTATTTACTTTCCTCTAAACTCACTGGTGGTCTTTCCCCAGTGGATTCAGAATGCCAGGAGATGTGATAACTAGAGAGCAGGCGTTCCTGGGTTGCAGAGGCTAGAGACAGACCCACTGGCCAGGCAGGGGCCAGCTGGGAGCAGCCTGTTCCACAGTGGCCCTGGAGAGGCCTGGCCTGGGAGGACAGTGTGGGGGCTCCTGCTTGAGGCTCTGGTGGAGCATGGATCCCATGTCATGTCCCCACAGTGCCCCTTGAGGTCAGTTCTCCCCAGAGCAGCTATTGAGATCTTTGAAAAATAAATCCGGTCTTGTCGCTTCTCTGTATAAGCCATTCCCGCAACACTCAGAATAAAATCCCAAGTCTCACCTGGTCCACACGACTTGGTGTGACCTATCCTCAGCTGTCTCTCCAGTCCCATGTTGGGTCACCTCACCCTCCCCCTGGCTCAGTACCCTGTGGGCACGGTGGCCATCCTCCCTGCAGGGCATACAGAGGGCGGGCCCACCTCCCTCTGCCTGGATGCTCCATTCCAGATTATTTCTTGATTGCAACTCTCACAGCCCGTCTGTGGATAAGCCTTCCCTGATCACCGCATCCCCTCTCCCCAGTCACTCTGGATTTCAGAATTCAGCTTTCTTTCCTTTAGAGCCTTTATCACCACCTGAAATGATCTCCTTTACCTGTTTGTCTATTATCTATCTACCCCCTAGAACTAAGCTCCATGCTCACCTATAATTCTCCAGGACCCTGCACACGGGCGTGTGCCTGCTAAATCTCTTCAGTCGTGTCCGACTCTTTGTGACTTCATGGACTGTAGCTGGACAGGCTCCTCTGTCCATGGGATGCACCAGGCAAGAATACTGGAGTGGGTTGTTGTACCCTCCTCCAGGGGATCTTCTCGACCCAGGGATTGAACCCGGATCTCTTATGTGTCCTGCATTGGCGGGTGGGTTCCTTACACTAGCACCACCTGGGAAGCCCGGGCCCGGCACATAGTAGATGCTTATGAAATATCTGCTGAATGAACAGATGGAGCTCGGAGCATGTTATCCCCCCTTGTCACTGCCAGGTGTTCTGTGATCATGGGTGGGGAGGGAGCGGAACAAAGATGGCACTCAGAGCACGCCGCGTGCCTGGTTGTTTAGTTGCTAAGTCATGTCTGACTCTTTTGTGACCCCCATGGACTGTAGCCTGCCAGGCTGCTCTGTCCATGGGATTTCCCAGGCAACAATACTGGAGTGGGTTGCCACTTCTTTCTCCAGGGGATCTTCCTGACTCAGGGATAGAATCCATTTGCAGGGGGATTCTTTACCATTGAGCCACCAGGGAAGCCCCTGGCAGATACTAAATACTAAAATCCTCAGTGTTGGGACCTCCTTGGTGGTCCAGTGGCTAAGACTCCACACTCCCAATTCAAAGGGCCCGGGTTTGATCCCTAGTCAGGAAATTAGATCCCACATGCTGCAACGAAGACCCAGAGCAGCCCAAACAAATAAACAAACCCCCCAAACTCAGTGTTTTCTGTGACATTTATTGCCCCCAGGCCCTGGGGCTTATCCTCAGTAATTCTTCCGTTTCCTGAGATGCGCTCACCTGCCCTTCCTCATCTTCAGTTACTGAAATCCCCTTGAGTGCACCAACCTTCTACTCCCATCTACACTTGTTGAAACCCTTCTCACCTTCAAGACTCAGATCAGAGCCAACTTTCCATTAAGACTCCGTCACCTCTTCAGGGAGAGTACGGCCTTAGCCATGGCCACCCACCCTCTGCCCGGCACTGCACGCCACCGGATCTCTCACTTAGGCCTTACGACAGTCCTGTGAGGGAGGTTCTGCTCCTGACCCCATTTCACAGGTGGGGAAACTGAGGCTCAGGAAGTTGCCCAAGCTCTCACAGTCACAAGTAGTGGAGGGGGTAAGCCAGACAGAGAAAGACAAATATCGTTTGGTATCACTTTATGGAATCCAAAAAGCAGGGTACAACTGAACTTATCTACAAGACAGAAATAGAGTTACAGAGGCAGAAAATAAACTTATAGTTACCAGAGGGTGGGGGGGGGAGGTGATAAACTGGAAAATTGGGATTGACATATACACACAACTATATATAAAAAAATAGATGACGAATAAGGAACTACTGTATACTACAGGAACTCTGCTCAATACTTTGTAATGCCCTCTATGGGAATATAATCTAAAAAAGAGTGATATGTGTGTAACTGACTTAGTTTACTGTACATCTGAAAGTTAACACAATATGGCAAATCAACTATGCTCCAATAAAATTAAACAAAAAAATCACAATAAACAAACAAACCAAAAAACCCCCAAATAAGTAGAAGGAGGAGGATCTAAACCCTGGGAGGCTGACCCAGCTGCGACTGATCTACAATCCATCTATAGGGTCTATAGCTACAGGCCCTACGCTGAGCCCGCCTGGCCCACTAACCGCCCCCCACCCCCTTGCACCTCTGGTCCTTGTGGTCTCTGCTGCCCAGGGAGCTCAGAGCCCTTTGACCATCCTGTCTCCAGCCCTGTGTCCTCCTTGCTGTGCCTGGAACCTGGGCCATCGCTGAGGGCAGGGATTGAACCTAATTCTGGCCTTTCATCCCCCGTCCCATGTGCCTGCTTTTTAAAAACTTATTGTTGTCGAGAAATTCCATAGAATTTTTTTTTTTCCATAGAAAAATTTGAAGGACAAGATGATCATGTGTTGGGAAGGGCCTGACAGAACTTGGCAAACCAAAGACAATTACTGTAAATCGTGTCTTAACATTTTTGTGTAGTTACATACTTCTATGTGGTCCAAACTGCTCAAGAGTCAGTTTTAAAATACAACCCTGACCGAAGCAACTAAACCCTTTCTCCCTCTCTTTCTTTCTCTCTTTGTCTGTCTGTCTCTCCCCCTCTGGAAGGCTGGGGCTCTCCAAGAAAAGGTCCAAGACCAGAGGCTGGCCGCCTTCCTAACAGGCGACATGGTACCCATCACGCGGATGTTCGGAGCAATGCAGAGCATTTAGCCTTTTTCCTCTTAGCCTCAGGGATGTCATCTGTAAACTGGGACTAGTGGAGGCTGCCCCTCTAAGAGGGGCTGTCAGGGTTCAGGGACTGATGGGAGGAAGTCCATGCTTTCCAGAGACCCCGGCTTGAGCGGGGCAAGGGTAGTGGGTGGGGAAGAGACTATGGTTGGCTGGAGCCTGGGGCTTCGTGCTGCCTTGAGGGTCTCACAAGCATATGGGAAGGCAGACGGACAAGGGGACCGTGGCTCACGGGTTGTCTACGAGGAGCTACTCAGGGAAGGGAAAGACAGAAAGACTTTCTGGAGGAGGTGTCTCTGAATTGAGGGTGGCAGGGAGGAAGCTGGAAGGAAGCGAGGTCAGAGCTGGGAGTGTCTGGCCCCTCCACTGGCTGTTCTGTCATTCAGGACTCAGAAGTTCAGGTTCTGCCATGTGCCAGGCCTGGGGCTGGTACTGGGGACATCGTTTAGGGTGGGAGACACATGCTGATTGCAATGGTGATGGTTTCCATGAAGAAGAGATTTGGGGGTGTTAGAGGGCTCACCGGGCCTGGGTGTTGGAGGAAGTGTCCCTTGGGTGGGCTCTGAGATCAGCAGGCGCCGTCCAGTGCTGGGTAGGAGAGGGGGGCTCTTGGCAGAAGGGAGTGCGTGAAGCTTGGAGCCGGAGGGAGCAGGGCCCCGTGAGAAGCCGACGTGGCCGAGGCCCACGAGCTGGATGAGGCCCGTGTGCCCCATCCACACAGAGCCTTGAGTGATAAAGGGGCGTTTGCCTTTAACTTAGTCACAGGACCGCTTGAAAGGTACTAAAGTGGGGTGGAAGTCAGGCTGGAGCAGGGGCAGTGGGGGCAAGGGGCAAGGGAGGGGACACGCATTTGGTGGATGGAGGACAAACGGGCTCGCTGGGGTGGGGACGGGAGGTGGGCACTGCTCAGTTCCCTGAGTCCTCTAGCAGCACCGCGCTGGAGGGTGGGCTGGGACTGGAGTGGAGTTTGAATTCATTGTTATTTTGACCTTGTGGTCAAGGCTGTTCTGTTTGTTAAACGAATGTGAACAATCCTCCTGGCTGGGCTCCTGAACTTGGACTCAGACAGGGACACCGCCCACACATGCACACCCACCAGGCCTGGGGCTGAGCCTGGCGAGCCTACCTCGGCCCCACCAGCTCTCCTGGGATCCAGGTGGGGAGTTGGCGGTAGAAACGGCCCCCGGGAGCGATTCCTGGCCAGTGACCTTGGGCGCCCTGGCTGTGGACTTGAGTTCTGCCTGTTCCCTGATCCACTCATGTTCTCAGGGAGCCCAGCCTCCCTTCCCCACCCAAGGCCCTGACCTGCTGGAACCTCTGGTGAGTGAGCCTTCACCTCAACTGGGAGCTGACTTTGCTCCCCTACCAGTGACCCAGTGGACAGTGGGGCCTGGGGCCTCCTGGTGGGCCCAGCCTCTGGGTGGGGGTTACAGGGGGTGCTGGGCAGGGCTGGCTGTGTTGCCCCAGGTCTTGGGTGGGTTTTTCCCCGCTGAGCTCTGTTGTGAGCAGGGCTGAGGCATGGGCTGTCATCCAGCTTTCCTTGCTTGCTCAGGGAGTCACATCTCTCGAGGCCTCACTTTTCCCATCTGAAAAATGGGTACAGCACCAGGTTAGCTGGGTTGTTGGGTTTAGGGAGGGTGAATGACTGCACGGTTGGCCTTGGACACTCCTTGTTCTGACCCCGGAGATGAGCAGGCTGGTGGTCTGGTCCAGCTCTGGGGAGAGGCTTTTCCAGGCTCGGAGGGCTCCTGGCCTTTCTTAGGGAGGCTCCCTCTGCCAGGAGCTGAGCTCACAGGGTGGGCCGGGCCTCGGGGGCCACACGTCCGCTGTCCTCCCTTTCCTGGGAGCTGGCCCAGAGATGGGGGCAGGGCATCTGGTTCTCATTGGCAGCCATCTCTAATTCCTTTGGCATCTGAGCTGCTTTTCAGAAGGAGGAAGATGCACTTAAATGATTGTGACCCAGCACGGTGCTGAGGAAGCGCTGGGCTTCCAGCAAACAGAGCTGGATCCAGGGCCTAACTGGGCCACTCACTGGAGCGTAGTCAGGGTTTGCGAGGTGTTCACTGCCCCTCGGTATCAAGGGCCCCATTCGGAAAATGGGAATAATGATTTCTGCCCTGTCTGTTCCCTAAAGTAGAGAAAGATGGGAACGTGCTTTGTAACCTGCAAAAAGAAGACACTTCCCCTTTGTGCTGGCATCATCGTGGATGGGGTCCTGCCCAAGGACCTTGCCCCACATGGGGTAGCCAGGCCTGTTGGCCAAGCCCTGAGGTCTGCATGTCTGTATGGGTAAAGCAACTTCGGGGTCCATGGGATGGAGGCCCGTTTTAGAGGGCCTGGCTGGGGACCCTGAGAATGGCAGGGGCTCAGAAAAGGAAGAGTTCGCTCTGGTTGGTGTGGCCTGGGGACAAAACAACACACTAATGAGAGCTAACGCTTCATCCGCGCTCGCTATGTGCCCGACACACTTTTAGGAATTTTCTGTGATTGATCCTCACAACTCCCTTCTGAGAGAGGTTCCCATTACTCCCCCTGCCAACCCTTCAAGGGTGGAAAGGCATTACGGGAGAGGGCATGGGGTGTGCAGAGGCCTGGGGAGCCCCTCGCTTGGGGGTGCAGTGGGAGGAGCTGGCCCAGGGCTTGGGGGTCTCACACAGCAGCAGTGAGAGCCCTCGGAGGCTCTTGGGGGACCTAACCTTGAGGGTGGGCTCCTGGGAGGACTGGCCGTTGGGCTTCCTCATTCCTCTGTCTTCAAACTTGAGCACAGGCCCAGCTGCCACCCAGGCGGCCCTCCGGGAATCCTCGACTCCGAGAAGCGCCGAGGAGCTGGGTGGTGTCGGTGCAGAGGGCTGAGGTCTCAGAGCTGGGTGGGCTAGCGTGGGGGCCAAGGGGACTGTGGGCGCCAGGCCGCACCCCATCCTGGGAAGCGGACTCCCGGAAGGGCAGGGCAGCCCGCCTGCCGAGTTTTAGAGCAGCCAGGGACATTCTTCCCGCTCTGGGCCATCCTGCTGGTGCAGCCCGATCAGGGCACTGGCCCAGCTGGGGAAGGAGTGATCACGCTATGGCCCCAGTGACCAGAGAGAGGAAACCACCCTGGACACTTTCCTCTCAAAGACAATGAAACCCTTTCCCAGGGAGGCCACCCTGGAGCACCACGGTGCGGGCCCTGGTCTGAGACCTGGCGCGCAAGCAGGCAGGCACGTCCCCTCCCAGGACGGCAGTGGTTCACTGCTGAGCAAGGCCTTGGGGCTGGGACTGGGGAGTGTGCAGGGGCATTGGCTGTGCAGGGTGACCCGCCCTGCGTCCTGACCGTCTGCTTGAGCCTCCATCACCATTGACAAACAGGCAGGAATTTCCAACAAAGACAGGGATGGGGTAGGAAAAGGGCCTGCGGGGGGAGTGGTGGAGTTTTGAGTCATGAGGAATCCAGGGTGTGATGTCTGTGCAAGAGCCAGAGATAAGATGCGCAGAGATGGCTGGGGCGATTGGGAAGCACGAGGCTGACAGGCCGGATCTGGGGTGAGGTCACCGGAGAAGCAAGGGCTGCAGTGAGCCACTCAGCACAGGGGGGTTGAGGGAGCCCAGGGGAAGGCAGGGGAAGGCAGGGGAGGGGGGGGGCTGAGGGGGCCTAGGGGAAGGCAGGGGAAGGCAGGGGAGAGGTGGGAGGAAGGGAGGAACTCGCCTTGGACTTTCTTTTTGAAAGATTTAAATACTTGGTGTCTGAATAGAGCACTGGGGGAGAGAGTTCAGGAGTTCAAAGCCCTAGGGATCTGGCGCCCGTGGACAAGGGAATGTTGTTCTGGAAGGGGAGAGAAGCTCAGCCTTTGTTCTCATCCCACAGAAACAGTCCTGGATTTGGTGAGATTGGCATCCGCCTATGCCAATTTGTAGATACTTCTGGAAATGCCCTTTGCCCAGGAGGCACTTGGCGAAAACTCTTGCTTACTGTGTGGCCAGCCGGCCGTAGGAGAGGTTGAAAGGTGAGCGGAGCTGGGAAGGCAGTGAGTGACCCCGGGGAGAGGCAGCGAGGAGGCCCCAGCAGGAAGGGCGGTTCGAGGCCTTTCCTGGATGGTGCATGAGGTGAACCTGCTCCCCACCTGCTCGTCCCACTCTAGCTCGCGCCTTGCCAAGCTTCTGGGTGAGGCCGTGTGCTCTGGCACAACCCATGTTTCCCTTTCCAAACCTTAAGCCCGGTGCTGTTCCCACAGCCCAGCTCGGCAGGCTTGCGCTGCGGAACCAGAGGAGGCAGCCTGAGTGGCCGGGCAGGCACGGTGCTGTGGGGCCCCTGGCCTGACCACCCAACAGGTCAGAGCCGGTAAAGCAGGGCAGGAACCGAGAGGGGGGACTGAGAGGCACCCACCCATCCCCGCAAGGCCGAGGAGCTGCACAAACCTGCTATTGGTGACGTTTTTTTTGAGAACGCTGGAGAAATCTGAATGCCGACTAAGTGTTACAACAGGTGAAACTTGCCTGACCTGGAAAGCTGGATTGTTAACTGAAAAAAAGTTTAAAAAGGCATATATGGTGTGATCTCATTTTGGACAAAATAATAATGAATACGTACCGTAGGTGTTAATAGTGATATCGATTGGGTGCTAAAAATCTTTTCCCCCTTATTTTTTCTTATTTTTGTGGCTCTGTGTTTTCTCACTTAAGTTTTTTTGGTCATTGTCTTCAACTGCTACGATGAACATACACCTCTTTTGTTATATTAAAAGGTTGTTTTTAACTAAAAAACATTTGCTAAAAATTGCTCCTCTGCAAGAGAGCAGCTTGAGTCATGGATGGAACCATGGTCCTATGGGACAGGAAGAACTAACTTCTCTGCTCCTTTGCTCCCAGCCACAGCTTAGAACACAAACTCCACCTGAGTTTGACCCGTGCTGAGCTGCTTCAGTTGTGTCCAACTCTTTGTGACCCTATGCACTGTAGCCCACCAGGCTCCGCTGTCCATGGGATTTCCCAGGCAAGAATACTGCGGTGGGTTGCCATTTCCTCCTCCAGGGGATGTTCCTGACCCCGGAATTGAACCTACATTGCTTATGTCTCCTGCATTGGCAGGCAGTTTCTTTACCACTAGCGCCATCTGGGAAGCCCTGAGTTTGGCACAAGGTCCAGATAGAGCTAATTATTGCAGAGCAAAAAACAGACTTGACTCTGAGATGACGAGTGATTAGTGAGTGATTAAAAAAAATAATAATAAATCTCAGCCTGGCCTCCTCAACCAACCCAGGCCAGGGCGGTCCCAAACTTCTCTTTGTATGAAAATCCAACTGTATTTTAATAGTGGGTTGAGGAAATCAAAAAGCAGGATTTGAAGGATAAAGTTGCTAAGTGTGCTATCCTTTCCCGCTAGTCACCGGCAGCACTTGTGGGACTGTCCCAGGTATGTCTGGGCACCACTAGTGATGCCAGACTGGGTACCATGCATGACGTGATAAGACCATCACTCAGAGATAGAGGGTTTGGGACTAGGGAGGCCGAGATAAACCACAGTTTAACTGGAATGCAATGAGTGCCCTGGAAAACCCATTTCTCTGGGCCTTATTTCATCCTTCAGAAGGGCCGTATCATCCTGGGCCTCCCCTGGCAAGCTCGCCTCTCACAAGGCTGTGGCTCAGCTGCTCCAGGTCTTGTGTGCGGGACAGGTGAGTGGACGGGTGGTCTGCCCATCTAATGGCACCTGTGCTCTGGATGGAGCCACCCCTGGGCACCCACACCCACCACCGGCCTGGCCCCCTCCCGGCCCCATTCCTGGACCTGGCTCTGCCTCTGCCCTTCTGCCCAGCCCCATTCCTTCCTGGGTCTCTCCTACACTGCCCAGGAGGAGCCACTCTTCGGGCACACTCCCTGATTCCCGGGTGTGGGCGGCTGAAAGCGGAGGTGCGGTGGGGCACACAGTGTCCCCCCGGGCTTCCCCACACTTCCACTTCTGATGAGTAGGGAAACCATTCCCTCCTCCTTTTGCCCTCAGAGTCTGTAATTTCTCCTGCAAGAGAGGAACATGTCTAAAAAGGACATTATTTGGGGGCGGGGAGAAACTTATTGTCCAACAACTACAAGGTTACGGCCCTTCCTTCCTGGGACTGTTTGTCCAGATCAGCAGGTGGGCCGAGCCGCACCCGGCAGACACCCGTGCCCACTGGGCTCTGGGTCCCCACATTTGGGCCAAATGTGGTGTGAGCCTCTTCCTGGCTGGAAGTGGCTGCCTGGCCGAGCTCACCCCTGGGCTGTGGCGGTCGGTGCAGAGCAGGCTTCAGTGATTTAAAAGACAGAGACGTGGCTGATTTTGATTTTGTGGGGCATTTGCTACCAATTTTTTCCCCCACAACTGTGCTCTAAAACAAATTGTAGTATTTAGATGAAGGTCAGGAACAGGAAAACCTCTTTTGGTCCCAAAATTTCTGAGTATATTGTTTTGCTGAGTGGAGGTGAGTTATCTTCCTTTAGGGCTGAAGACTGTGGACCGTGTGGTTTGCTGCCCTCTTGTGGCAGAGAAGGGATCCGGGGCTGGCATTCCCCCAGACGTGGCCTCCAGCCCCCATGTGTTGGGACAGTTGGGGAGCTGCCGCTGGGCAGCCTGTGGGCCAGGAGACCTCCCCCCTGGTCTCTGCATACAAGATTCTGACTAGTCCAGTGACTGTTTGCAGAAGTGAGGTCTGAGGCCAACATCACACACCTTGGCCGCCACAGAGGAGCTGGGGGACCCTTCCCTCACTGGGCGGCCAGACCTGAGGCCCTAGGGAAACCTGTGACCAGAGCCGCGTCCCTTGTGAACAGAAACGAGATGTGTGAAACCAGGCCTCGCTCCCTGCTCCTTCCTTCTCTACTCAGTGATGGTTTCTTCTGCAGAAGTCTCTCCCTTCCCAGCTCCTGAATGGTCCTGCTCTGCCTCCTGTTGGGGCTGAACCGGGACGCTCAGAATCCTTGTGCTGAAGCCCCGCCACTCAGGGTTTTGGAGACAGGGTCTGTGAAGAGGTGGAAAGCAGGCCGTTAGGTGGCCCTGACCCACCTGACTGGTGTCCTTGGACGAGGAAGAGATAAGGCCAAGGACAGGGCCTCTGGAGGAGCCACCCTGCTGATGCCTGGACCTGGGCCTTCCCGCCTCTGGAATGTCTGTCGTGAGCCTTCGCCTGCAGTGTTTGGATGCTGGCAGCCCCAGTGAGTGAACACGCCTGTTGACAGAGTGCCATCTCTAAAGGGCGGAGGTTGCCTCTGAGGCTTAAAGGACACAACCACATGGACTTCCCCTGGGGCCTGGCCACACGTTCTGTTTGTCTAGAGGCTCTGGAGATAAAACACTGAGCAGCTGGCCTCTATTTTCATTTAATCATCAGAGTGACCTACTTTATAGATGACCATATTCTCAGAAGTTATCCTGCCCAGGGTCACCCAGGTTGTGGGGAGAAGCAAGATTCAAACTCGGCCGGCCTCCATCTCTCTCTCTCTCAGGCTCAGAGCAGAGGACACGGGTGCCGGGAAGGTCAGGGGACAGGGGCTTGGCCTGTGAGACCATCTGGCCTGAAGGTCGGCAACTGGCAAGAAGACGGATCCGTAAGCCCTGCTGATTACTGCAGCGGTGGCGGGGCCTCTTCCTCAGCCCATCCCCTCAAAACTCCATTCTTCTGGAAACTCTCAAATAATCTCCTCAAGGCAGGTGGTCTTATCACATCCACACACCACCCTTAGGCTGAGAGGTCTAACAAGTTCACCTGTCTGAACTGACAGACCAAGGGAGGTCATATACATTCTGGTCTTCGTCAACAGTGACTCCTGACCACACTGTTATTCTTTCAAAATGCATTTTATTAGTGGCATATGGAATTTAAAGTGAAGCAATTTCTTTTCAGAGAGAAAGCAAGCCCTGACAGGTTATAAAAAAATGAGCAGATATGTCATAGCAAAAATACTGTCTCCAGTGTAAAGAGGCTAATAGGAATACTCTCCACCAAGGAAATGCCTTTCTCTACCATGCTGACCACAGTGGACACCCAGTTCAGCTGGGGGAACCCGCAGCACTGGACAGTCACGGACACTGTTAAGTCGGGGTCATCTGGACACTGACTGGCTCTTCCTGTTGTAGGAGAGGCAGAGAGGTCAATAGCCCCACGGTTCACTGTGAAGAACCAGGGTCTGGGAGGCGGAAGCTGGCTGGGGGCGGGGAAACAAGGTGAGCAGGCTCAGGAGTGAGCCCGAGAAAGCTCTTAATCTTGGGAGGGGCTCCAGGGTGCCCATGACGACTCTTCTCAGCTGCAGCTGAGAGCCAGGGGTCAGCAGAGGGTCCTTTTACAGCATCTGGAAACACGTCTGTATTGGTAAGTCAGAGATCTGCACTTTCTTAACAAAACCAGTTTTTCTGTTTCTTTTGCCTAATGTTCTTCTGGCTCCGAATGAGCTCTGCGACATTCAGCCTTCCATTAACTCTGCGGCCGTCTCCCCTTCACCGCTTCCACTGGCTCCTTCCTGCCCGCCTCGCCCTGCACTGGATCCTGCCCCAGAGCCCTCTCCTCCGAACCCCCCGCACCCTTGAACCTACAGCCTCTGTCACTGCTGTAGGTCCCCCAACTCCAGAAGCCGGTCCCTGCATCGAGGCCCTTTCTGTAAAGATCTTGCTGTTTCCTCTTTCTAGCCTCAGACAACAGGGACTATTCATGAGGAGGGCTCCGTGGAGTTTGCCATCTTCACTGGTCTTATTTTTACCTTAACATGGGCATTTCTCGTACACTTTGGAATCCGCCCCCAACCAGACACTTATCAAGGCAACAAAACGAGTGACAGACTGCAGCATTTTTCCATTTCTAGATCTAATTGATGAAGCTAGGTCTCCACACCAGGAGACCGCGCGTCGCCTCCAAGCTAGCTTCTAGAATACAGCTTCTGGGGGCTTAGGACAGGTTGATGATGCTCGTGTCGCCGAAGTCAATTCCCGAGTGCAGCTTGCCGTCCTTTGCAGCTCCCCAGGGCATGGATGTGGAGGTCCACTTCACCGCCCACTCTCCTGCTTTGTTGACCATGATGATACCACCTACGCCTTTGACCTTTGACTTCATATGACCCAATGATGCGTTGGCAGCTTCTTCTAGTGATTTTCCTGAAAAAACAATGAGAGGTTGAGAACAGCAAAAGTTACTGAAAGGAATCTGATGGGGAAATTATTTACAGTATGGAAAAAGCAAAGCGTGTTAACAAAGATTATTGGTAAGCGATTACTACTTAATGTCTCAAACAAGGACCCTTAATTCTCTCTACAAGGCCCCTCCGCTCCACTGGGAGGAACCCAGGCTGAGTCTCTCTTCTGCCCCCTGGAGGCGGAAGGCGAATGGTATTCGAAATTCTCTTCTTTCTGCACCCTAACAGATAGGGACTCAACCAACCTGAAAGCAAAGCAAGGGTTTCCCATCCCTCTCCCTCTATTTATAAGCAGCTTCCCGGTTCCACATACCCTGTTCAACGTGGAAGAGCGCGAGTCTGGCCAGATTCACCTTCAGGATGCTCTCACCGTGCCCCGTCGTCGAGACGGCGCCGATGTCATTGTCAGCGTAACCTCCAGATCCTGCTCAAGGAAGGGGATTGGTTCTAACTGGGCAGCAACAGTCAGGAAAGTCAAACACATATTACAGGTCTAAAGCTACACGAAAATTAAATCCCAAGAGAGCCAGGGCGTCATGCCAAGGTGCTCCAGGGACCACCATGCGAATACCCTGAAATCGGGGCAGGGGGAGCCTCGGGGAGGCGGGCCTGACCTTTCCTGGAGCAGCTGTGCCAGGGCAACTCCCCCTTTGCCCTGGGGCAGCCCTCACAGGATGAAACATATACACACCCTCCATGCACCCTCTCCCAAACACACACACTCCTGGGAATTAGATAATGTGCTCCAGGGTTAATGCAAAGAACACTTCGATGTGTAATATCTTTTTTTTTGGCTGTGCAGCATACAGAATCCTCCCTGACCAGGGATCAAACCTGTGCCCCCTGCACTGGGCGTGGGTAGCCTTACCCCCAGGCCACCAGGGAAGTCCCTGTCATATTGAGTGGTGCTGTGCTGCTCTTACGCCACTCCAGTCTGATAACCGCAGACGCAAACTGTCAGCTTTCCTAGTCTGCTCATTTGAGCCCATTCCTGGGAAGAGGTTTCACGTACGTAACCCTTTGGGCATAATTAAGTCTGCAGATTGTGAAGCGGGTTACAGGGAAGAAAGAGGCAGCGGGGGTGCTGGGGTGACTTCAGCACCCTGTCTCCAAAGTTATTCCCAAAACACAGCATCTAGGAATCAGGTACCTGCTGGACAGGCCATCTTCTCCACGTCCCTGGACAACCGTCCCCAACTCAGGCCACCCCCAGAAATTCTACAGCTGCCACAGGAAGAGGAAGAGATGAAGGAAGAAAGAAATGGGGCGGGGGACAGAGACCGGAGAATGTGGACAAGACGACAGGGGGAAGGCAGGGGCAGGGGTCACCCGTCCAGCTCACCTATACATGGTGTGTCCCCGACGCGGCCCGGCATCTTGTTGACGATGCCTCCCGTGGAGGTTGCGTAAGCCAGGTTTCCTTGGCAGTCCACGGCAACAGCACCCACAGTCCCCAAGTTGCTGCCAAAAAACAGAGAGTAACAGGCTGGACGTGAGACACTCCCACAGGTGACAACACGGCTTAATACACTTCTGTGTTAATGGCACACGCGACATGCTTTGATTCCAGCATCCCCCACTCATGGTGACAGCGAAGAAAGCCTGTTTGGTTTACATTCCACACACCAGTCAGACTGCTGGACGCACCTTTAGACCTCAACTTTAAAGGGTCCGTGCAGTCCTGGCACCATCACTTTCTAGCTTGGTGACCGAGTCTCATTTTCCCCACCTATAAAATGGGGACACAATTAATTGAGCACTACTTAGACACCAGCACCCTTTGGATCCTCAGCTCCCCATCCCAGTCCAGAGGCCCTGAGTTTGCAGGTATGAGATGGGACAACCGCCCAGGTGACACTGATACTAACTGTCCACACACCTCACTCCGCCTGTGTCATGGGGTTTGCTATGAAGATGAAATAAGCCAGTTTTACCCTCACATTTCTTTTTTTAAATTTATATTTATTTTTAATTGGAGGATAATTGCTTTACAATATTGTATTGGTTTCTGCCATACATCCACATGAATTCGCCATATACTCTAACGTTTTATTATAAATCTTGAAGTACAAAAGTTGAAGGAAATTATACACTAACAACCACAAACCCACCACCCTGATTCTATAGTGAACTATACTGGAGGCAACATTCTAAGTGCTCGGACACACAAGTGGACAAAGTCCCTTCTCCCTTCGGGGCACAGGGCGACAGCAGTGAAATACGTCAGGTTTTACTCAACAGAAATAAACAATAGCCTAGAGCAGCCCATGGGGCACGTGATGGTGGAGAGGTGGTTTAAAGGCCTCTCTCAAGGAAGTGAGGGTAAGTCATGCTGATTGCTCGTGAAAAACATTCCTGAAGCAGGACATGCTTTCCAAGTTCATGGAAATTCGAGGAGGCCCCTGTGGCTGGAGCCAACAAAGCAAGGAGCGCGCGGCAGGGTCAAAGAGACGGCCAGCAGGCAGACTGTGAGGCTCTGATGGGGGGTGACGGTACATCCGGGTTTCCCAGGTCCGTCCTGTTTATGCCAGTTGTCCCGCCTTAATCAATACTGCCCCTCCCTTTCACTCTCACAACTAAGTGCCAGGTTGAACACTGAATCACATGGTCATCCCGTTTACAGGCCATAGGAAGGGCTTTCAGTTTGAGCGAGGTGAGAAGATGCTGGAGAGTTTGAGCTGAGAGGTGTCATGATACAAGTTAAGTTTTAAAAACAAGTGCTCTTAACCACCACACCCATTAAGTTTTCCACTGAAAGTGAAAGTGGCTCAGTCGTGTCCGACTCTTTGCGACCCCATGGACTGTGTAGTCCATGGAATTCTCTAGGCCAGAATACCGGAGTGGGTAGCCTTTCCCTTCTCCAGGGGATCTTCCCAACCCAGGGATTAAACCCAGGTCTCCCACATTGCAGGCGGATTCTTTACCAGCTGAGCCACAAGGGAAGCCCAAGAATACTGGAGTGGGTAGCCTATCCCTTCTCCAGCGGATCTTCTGACCCAGGAACCGAACCAAGGTTTCTTGCATGGCTAAAACGAAAGGAGATGCGGCATCAAGTCTGGGCACAGACTGCAGGGACTGGGGACCTCAATCACCACCGCCAAGGACATGGACTGACACTTTGGGAGGAAAAGAGACTGAGCCCTTCCTTTTTTCCCCTATGTTTTGACGGCGCCTCACGGCATGTGGGATCTTAATTCCCCAAGCAGGGACTAAACCCACAACCCCTGCAGTGTAAGCACCGAGTCTTAACCACTGGACCGCCAGGGAAGTCCCTGCCTCAGTCATTCTATCCCTACATTTCTATCCAACAGAAACACAGAGTAAGTTCACCAGGAAAGCAGACAGAAGGTCCACAGCAGCACCATTTGTAATATCGGCAAACTGTAAATTACACAAGCGCCCACCCTAGTAAATAACCTGTGACACAGAAAAGAGAGGGCACACGGCCACAGCGAGGGTGGACCCTGCTGCACGCGACAAAGGGATGGGTCTCAGGAACTTAAGGAGAGAAGGCGCCCAGCAGAAGACCAAACCACATGCTCTCTCAGATAAAGTTCAGACACTGGCACCAGCAGCCCCCGCAGTTGGGAGCCGAGGGGGCGGTGATGGAGGGGGACCACTCGGCTGCAGGTCATGTCTGGCTCTGGGCGCTGATTACACTGTCCACCCTGTGAAAACTCGTCCAGAGCTCTGTAGATGATCTATGCGCTCAAGACTCTGTGCTATTTTTCTATAAAAGTCATCTTAGGAGAACTGCTCTGGCTACTGTGTGTGGACTGAGGGAGCCCAGAGAGGAAACAGACCGCTTGGGAGGCGTAGAGGGAGCGGTTTCTGTCGGGGAGCTTCAGGAGGAGAGGGTGGGAAGGAGGCTGGATCTGTCACGGCTGGTGGCAGCCCCCCAACACGTGCAAGGGGTCGAGGCAAAAATGCAAAGGCAAATGGATGCCCACACAGGTTTAATACTTAGAAATAATAAGTATGTTCTATCCTCTTACCATGATAAATGTATCTTGAAAAATACTGTAAAGCTACGGTTTTCATTTGACTGAAAGCTGACAAACTACTGATGATGACAGCTTAACTACGGTCGTGCACCCTCTGCTGATCAGCTGAGATGGCAGGACGAGTGGGGAAAACGCCCCACAGGCACATACGCAATCATAAATTATAATGCATTTATTCCATAAAATTGATTTTCCTTGCTTTCATCTCAGGGGGCATGGACCATGTTCCTATGATCGACATTTTCACGTAACATGTATTATGTTGACAAAGCCCCAAATAACACAACTTCTCTTGACTCAGTGCATTAATAACTCTTTAACAAGCTTTTAATTAATTTTAACTTGGAGAAGCTTCACTCTGCTGAGGCAGTAGCACTGAAATTATATACAAAACTCTTCAAGCAATACTTAGCTTTGGAAATGAATCCTGAGTTTTACATTACTGCATTCAAATGCTCTATGAGGCTGAGAATGATACACTGTTAACAAGATGTCACTAAATATTTTAATTTGAACATTTAAATCATAATCACTTTATTACAGTCACTTTTTTCATCTCTTAAGCAGTGTCTCAATCCATGCAGACTATCTTAAATTCTTCTTTCAAATTTCAATGCTGGTATTGAAAAGAAAATTGAAAATTGCAGTATGTTGCTTAATTTTCTTCAACTCTCTCTTCAAGTGATGCTTACACTTCAATTTACAATGAACAGAGGAACAGTCTCCATAGAAACTGGTTTCAGGATCATTTGTACATGCATTTTCTTCAAGTTAGGCAAATATTTTCCCTTATTTCAATTTCGTTATATTTTATAAGGATGTCATTTTTCTTCCATATCTCACATGCACTTTTGGCTTTGTTTCTCTAAACTTTAAAAAAGATTTCCAACCCTTTAATAACTGTAAGAGTCAAACAAAAAATTTTTTAAGCTTCTGTTAAGCTTATCAACAGAGAGGAACAGTTTGGACTAAATAACTAGATCATGAAAATTCAAAATTCATTTCATATTCTGTTAAAGTCCATGATTTGTTCTTTGAGGAACTTCTGTAATTTTTGCTGAACTCTTCTTACTTAATTACTTTAACAGCATTTAGTTGGTATAAAAGGCTGTTGTAAGGTCAGACGTGAGTCTAATCAAGCCATTCCAGCTTTGGCCGCATCTAGAATATCTCGCAGTGGACCCTCTACTGTCCCACATCACTTTCAGTACTGGAGCAGCTGAGGGCTCGTCTCTTAGAAGCAAATTCACTGTGGGCTGGACGTGCCACACAGAACACTTCTGGACTCTTGGCCAAACTTCGCGCGTACACACCTTTTATGTACCTACCCTGTTAGCTCCATTATTACAGGCTTGCCTTGTTTTTTCAACATGTCTTCTGATCATGGTACATTCTGGTGGAACTGAGTTTTTTTAAATTTCATACATGGTTTCATCTCTCGCTTTATTACCCATTAAACGAACCTATCTGAATTCTCTCTCCTAGATACTCATCATTAGTTTTTTCCCCCGAATTATGTTTGGCATTTTATCAAATTTTGAAATAATGTTTACTAAGCCTAGAAATGTCCCATTAAGAAATTGTATTTATTTATTTTGGCTGTGCGGGGTCTGTGTTGCTGCACAGGCTCTTCTCCGGTGGTGGAGGGGCGGGGGGCGGGGCCGGGTGGGGCAGGGGCGGGGCCGGGGCGGTGCTCTTTCCTGCGCTGCCACGGCTTCTCACTGCGCTGACTTCTCCTGTTGCAGAGCATGGCCTTCAGGGCACGCGGGTTGAATAGCCGTGGCTCCCAGGTTCTAGAGCACAGGCTCTAGCTGTGGGGCCCGGTCTAAGTTGTTCCATGGTATGTGGAACTGTCCCAGATCAGGAATCGAACTCATGTCTCCTGCGTGGGCAGGCGGATTCATTACCGCTGAGCCACCAGGGAAGCCCTCCCGTTGTGTTTTATACACACTATGTGATGAGGTCATAAAAAGCACCATTATACTTGGCCAAATATTATTAGTTTTCTAAAGACTTTTCTTGATGTGGACCGTTTTTAAAGTTTTATTGAATTTATCACAACACTGCTTCTGCTTTACGCTTTGGCTTTTTGGCTGCATTGGAAGGTGAAGTCTTAACCACCGGACCACCAGAGAAGTCCCAAATATTATATTATGCTTTCAAGTATATTACATCTATGTTTTTCATCTTTGCCTTCTCTGGTTAACAACTGTCTACTGTTTATTCGGCCTTTCCCCTCCAATTCCAATAACTGCATACGTCTTCTGGTGTTATTCTTAGTGATTAGCAATTAAATCTTCCTTTAGTAAAGAACATGAAGTTGTCAGGATTTATCTGAACTGTTCAAGTTGTGGATTTGGCGAGAATATTTCTAATTTTCATTGTTTTGATACATTTAATTAAATCTTCATTGAACAAAGAATCTGTAATGTTCTCTGTGAATTTTACGTGGGTCATCCTGGAAGACTGCTTACTTTTAAAGCAGACCATTTCTTTAAAGATTTTTTTTATTCCTTTTTTCCTTTTAGTTTTCTTTCATGAGCTCCATTTTAGTATTCTTTTTCTATCAAAATCTTGACTTGTACATGTTTTCAATAATCTAGGAATTAGAAAATGAAATGTAACTATACTGACAGTGTACAACATCAGTATATATTTTCATCAAAATTAAGGGCAAATCCAAAAAAAGAGAATAAATGTAATTTGTAGATATAATTTCAAAAGTTAGTTTTTTCTAAAATTCACAAAATTATTAAGGTCTAAACATTTATTATCAGAGAAGGTAATGGCAACCCACTCCAGTACTCTTGCCTGGAAACTTCCATGGATGGAGCCTGGTAGGCTGCAGTCCATGGGGTTGCGAAGAGTCGGACAGGACTGAGCGACTTCACTTTCGCTTTTCACTTTCATGCATTGGAGAAGGAAATGGCAACCCACTCCAGTGTTCTTGCCTGGAGAATCCCAGGGACGGTGGAGCCTGGTGGGCTGCCCTTAATGGGGTCGCGCAGAGTCGGACAAGACTGAAGCGACTTAGCAGCAGCAAACATTTATTATAATTAATGAATAGAACCATTTAAAATAAAAATTATCTAAAAGTTGAACATTTCAACATTTTAAAAAATTAAATTCAACCTTAAGTACTATTGTTTTTTTGGTGGGGGGGTGCTGCCCTGGGTCTTATTTGCTGTGTGTGGGATCTAGTTCCATGACCAGGGATTATACCCAGGCCCCCTGCATTGGGAGCACAGAGTCTCAACCACTGGGCCACCAAGGAAGTCCCTCAAACTTAAGTATCTTTATGAGAATAAAACCATTCATAGTTCTAATATTCAGTACCCATTTAGCTGCCAGCATGAAGAGCTGGTTCCTCGTGCAGGTTCTGTCTAGACCTGCAATGCCCCACACAGCACCGCTGGCTGCGGAGCACCAGAGATGCGGGCAGTCCCCGGTAAGACACGCTGCCAGTGCAGCTGCACGGCAGATCTGAAAGATTTGGCACGGAAGCATATAGAATGTCTCAGAGATAATTTCTCACGTTGATTGCATGTTTTTTAAAAAACTCATTTATCTTTAATTGAAGGATAACTGCTTTACAATATTGGTTTGGATTACATGTTGAAATGATAATATTTGGGGTATAATGAGTTAACTATCAGTTCAGTTCAGTCACTCAGTCGTGCCTGACTCTTTGCAGCATGCCAGGCCTCCCTGTCCATGACCAACTCCCCGAGTTCACTCAGACTCATGTCCATCGAATCAGTGATGCCATCCAGCCATCTCATCCTCGGTCGTCCCCTTCTCCTCCCAGCATCAGGGTCTTTTCCAATGAGTCAACTCTTCGCATGAGATGGCCAAAGTACTGGAGTTTCAGCTTTAGCATCTTTCCTTCCAAAGAAATCCCAGGATGGATCTCCTTTAGAATGGACTGGCTGGATCTCCTTGCAGTCCAAGGGACTCTCAAGAGTCTTCTCCAACACCACAGTTCAAAAGCATCAATTCTTCGGCACTCAGCTTTCTTCAGTCCAATTCTCACATCCATACATGACCACTGGAAATACCATAGCCTTGACTAGACAGACCTTTGTTGGCAAAGTAATGTCTCTGCTTTTGAATATGTTATCTAGGTTGGTTATAACTTTCCTTCCAAGGAGTAAGTGTCTTTTAATTTCATGGCTGCAATCACCATCTGCAGTGATTTTGGAGCCCCCCAAAATAAAGTCTGACACTGTTTCCCCTGTTTCCCCATCTATTTGCCATGAAGTGATGGGACCGGATGCCATGATCTTCATTTTCTGAATGTTGAGCTTTAAGCCAACTTTTTCACTCTCCTCTTTCACTTTCATCAAGAGGCTTTTTAGTTCCTCTTCACTTTCTGCCATAAGGCTGGTGTCATCTGCGTATCTGAGGTTATTAATATTTCTCCCGGCAATCCTGATTCCAGCTTGTGCTTCTTCCAGCCCAGCGTTTTTCATGATGTACTCTGCATATAAGTTAAATAAGCAGGGTGACAATATACAGCCTTGACGTACTCCTTTTCCTACTGGAACCAGTCTGTTGTTCCATGTCTAGTTCTAACGGTTGCTTCCTGACCTGCATGAAGGTTTCTCAAGAGGCAGGTCAGGTGGTTTGGTATTCCCATCTCTTTCAGAATTTTCCACAGTTTATTGTGATCCACACAGTCCAAGGCTTTGGCATAGTCAATAAAGCAGAAATAGATATTTTTCTGGAATTCTCTTGCCTTTTTCATGATACAAATATGATTAATTTCACTCTTTCTTTTTTTTTGCCTTTTTAATGTGGCTAAAGGTTAAATTACATATATGGCTCTCATTTTTCCTATTGGACACTGCGGGTTTAGACCTATATTCCCAAATCTAAGTGTAGTGGGAATCAGCCCTCAGTGCAAATCTTGCAGATATCATACTAATCCGTGGATAACTCCAGAATTGCAAAGTGAACCATGTAGAAAGGAAGAGGACACTTGGCACTCCTGGGAAACAACACTTCGTTATACAAGAATTTGTTTCAAAACACATTGTCTTTTTTTCTTACCTAAGTCCTTCTGCTGTTCAGTTCTTCTCCCACACTCCAAAGCAGGGTCTATTTCTGATATCAGCAGTGGTATAATCCACAAGCTTTTAGACTCAGGTGGCCTTTACTTGCAAGACACAGAGCAAGAGATGCAGAGAAGCACTTCCCTGGGGGCTGAATGCTATCAGTCCCAAGAGCGGATGTTGAGGGCGACCGGCAACAATGTGCCACGGCTGAGTGACAGAAGTGCCCCATGGGCCTGCAACAAACCAACTGTTTTGTGTATTTGCGCTACGCTGTTGCTTGTGTGCTAAGTTGCTTAATTGTGTCCGACTCTTTGCAACTCTATGGACTTGCAACTTGCAACTCCTGCGGCCCGCCAGGCTTCTCTGTCCATGGGATTCTCCAGGCAAGAATACTGGAGTGGGCTGCCATTTTCCTCCTCCAGGGGATCTTCCCAACCCAGGGATCAAAGCTGCATCTCTGTGTCTCTTGCACTGTAGGTGGTTTCTTTACCCACTGAGCCATCGGGGAAGCCCATTTGTGATGTGAGGGTCTTCTAAGTGCAGGGCCCAGGGCAGGAGCCCCTCTTGCTTATATGGAAGGACAGGGCAGGCTGGCAGAGATGGTGTTGTTGCAGAATTTTTGGAAACAATGTGGCAATCTCTATTAAAATGGACATTAGCCGCTGATAAAGCAGCCCCAGACACAATAGCACCTTTGGTCAAGTCTATCAACAGCTACCAAAATATGGCCAATCTTGTGAAGCAGATGCTTAACCTGGGGACATGTCGTAATCACCTGGAAAGCTTTTTTTCTAATGGACCTGTGTGGCCTCTCCACCTCAGCTCCACTAAATCAGATTCTGTAGGAAAGGAGCTCAGACATGGATATTTTGAAAAAGCTCTTAAGATGATACTAAAGTATACCTCCGATTAAACATTACAAATCTAAAAGGGTATGTAGAATTAATAGATTACATTCCATTATATTCCTTATTCTGGGCCACATTCAAATTGTATTTTTCAAGTTTTGCTTTAAACAGGGGGACTTTTATTTGGCACTTTTGAATGGGTAACACGGAAAACATTAATTCAGAACACATTAATTCAAAATCATTAATTCAGGTACCCGTGGAAGGTGCCTCAGTTCACAGGGTGGTGTAGATCACAGCGGGCCTGTGCAGTGTACTGAACACGACAAACTGCTCAAGAAGCTTGCATGTAACGAATACAGCGACACCCAGCATTCATCTGTCAAATCATGCTGGAAAAGGAACTCTCAGCTGACTTTGGAGAAGGCAATGGCAACCCACTCCAGTGTTCTTGCCTGGAGAATCCCAGGGACGGGGGAGCCTGGTGGGCTGCCGTCTACGGGGTTGCACAGAGTCGGACACGACTGAAGCGACTTAGCAGCAGCAGCAGCTGACTATGAATAAACTATTCATAGGAGTAAAAAATGAGGTTAAATTTCAGAATCAAAAGAGCAGCTTTTTCATTTTTCAGTGTGAACTATTCTATACAAAAACTGAAACTACCTTGTGATATTGGACTTTTTTAAGAAATATGGATAATCAGACGTGTCCAACTTCCACATCTGGGTAACTCCCCCAAATGTGGGCCACAGCTGACACTTACTTCTGACAGTCTGCTTTCTGAGCATCTTTCTCAAGCTTTTCTTTTTCCAGGCGTTTCCTGTTTCTTTCTGTTACCAGCTGTTGTCCAGGAATTGTTGGAATCCCATTGGCTGCTGCAAATTTTGCTGCGCCTTGGTCAGTCAGAAAGCAGTGAGGTGTCTTGAGCCAGAAAGAAATGGGAAAATAGTTAGTTTCTTGAAAAAGTTAAACTCTTTTTAATTGTTTCAACTGTGTGGAAATAATTGTTTTCTTTGGGTAAAAGCTTCAGGAATGCAAATTCCACTGGCATAATTTTCTGAATGTTGAAAAAAGCCTATCTCTCTGAGTTTTTGTATTTTCAAAAACCACCAAATGATGGAATATCAGGAATTCAACTTACATATGATTTTAAACTTTAATCCATTTTTATTTTATGTATGCTATTTATTTATTTGCTATGCTGCACAGTTTCTGAGGTCTTAGTTCCCTGACCAAGGACTGACCCCAGCTCCTGGTGGTGGAAATGCAGTGTCCTAACCACTGGACCACCAGGGAATTCTCCCATACATGCTATTTACATAGCTGGTCTCTTCAGTCTGAATATGTTATGTTACCATGTGTTGAGAACAGGCTGAAGAAAATACAGGAAGATAACATGCAATACCTGGTCAAGTGATCCTGAGTCAGAACCTTGGTCTCCTTGAGAAACTTAAATAGTAACATTGCTTTTGCTCTTTCATACAACTTCAGGAGAACAGTGATCTCAAGCGTTTCCCCACAGTCAGACCCCTTTTGGCTGCTGAAGTGCAGCAGGGACAATTCCTTAGGAAAGGGTGGTTGGGTCCCACATACCTTGTCCATAACAAGTCGTGCGAGTTTAATGGGATTTGCGATACAGCGGACTGCAGACACCGCCCCTGCAGACAGGTCTTTCCCATTCATGATACTGGCATCCATTTCAACCTCCCCGTTTTCGTTCAAGACAGATCCACAACCTAAAACCAAAGAGAAGCCGAAAAGCAAGCGTTAAGAATTTAGAAACAGCTTCCGGGCTTGCTCTCTAAGCTGCCTACTTTAATTCATCCTCAACCTCTCTGTCAAAGGAACATTTCTAAAAACCCAAATCTGACTTGGTACCCCCATGACCTACAAAATAAAAGGTATGAAGCCCTTCCTGATCTGGCCTCTTGACTTACTTTTCTAGCTTCATCTCCTCTCCATGGCAACATTTTACGGCAACATCAGGTTTCCTTGAATGTATTAAAACCATCAGGTCTCGTTACTCTGTTTTCTTTACCATTAGCAGCTTTTCTCCAACGTTCTCTACCTAGATAACACCTGTAAGGGTAGTTGTTCTTAACCTCTATGTGGCTCTGTTTCCTCAGAGGGATAAGAACAAAGCTCAAGAATATTTAAAGGAGTACAAAAATATCCAGCACCTAAGAAGTGTTTGGTATCTGATAAGAAATCACCAGGCACAAAAAGAAACAGGAAATTAAGACCCATAATGAGGAACAGCAACAACAAAATCAATCAATAACAACAGACTCGGAAATGGCATAAATCAGGGCATTATTAGACAAGAACATTAAAACAGCTGTTGTAACTATTCCATATGTACCAGAACGTGGGAGAAAATATGAAAAGGACCCAAAGAGAACTTCTAAAAATGAAGAAGTTTGAAATGAAAAATACACCGGATAGGATCAATACCAACTTAGACACTACAGAAAAGACCAATGAACTTAAGACACAGCAAATGATTGAAAAAAAACTTGGATAGAGTTTATCACTGAGCTCAGGGACAGTTTCAAGCAGTCCAGCATATGTGTAATTTGGAATCCCCAAAGGAGAGGTGAGACAGAGGGACAAAAAATGTTTTAAGGAAATGGTGAATTTTCAAACTTGGTGAACACTATAAATTCACAGATCAGAGAAGCTCAACAAAGTCCAAGGAAGAGAAACTTGAAGGGAACTACACACAGGCACACCATGATCAAACAGCTTAGTGCTAACGAGAAGAGAAAATGTTAAACGCAGCCAGAGAAAGACACGTTAGGCATAGAAGGAAAAGGAAAAATGATAGTCTATTTCTTGCCAGAAACAATGCAAACCAGAAGACAGAGGAGCAACATCTTTAAAGCTCTGAAAGGAAAAAAAAAAGTCAAGTTGGAATTCTACATACAGGGACAGTATCTTTAAAAAACCCCAAACAAAAACTTTTATAGACATACAAAAGCTAACAACAAAAAAAAGTCATCAACAGCAGTTGTGCAACACAAGACATGTTTAAAGGAAGTCTTTCAAGCAGAAGCAAAATGACCGCAGGCAGCAATCAGGATTCCCCCAAAGAATGAAGAACACTGCAAACGGCTAACAGGTGGATAAGCAGAAATCTCTCTTCCCTTTACTTCTGTACTATTTTTAAAATATAACCGTTTAAAGTAAAAATAATAATGATGCCATTGGGTAACTTATCACTTATGAAACATATGAAAGCATTAGCACAAAGGCAAGGAAAGGAGAAACAGGCGTATGCTGCATAAAGTTCTGTTATGCGTGAAGTTTGATATCACCTAAGGTAGACTGTGATAAGTGAGAGATGTATACTATAAACTCTAAACCAACCTTTAAAAAAGAAGTTTAGTTACTAGGCCAACAAAGGAGGTAACATGGAATTATAAACATTCCATTGTTCCAAAGGAGGCAGAAAAAAGTAGAAAAAGAGGAAAAGGGTAACAATGAATAGACTGGATAAAGAGCAGACAAATAGCAAGATGACAGATTTGTGCCTAACCATATCAGTGATCACATTAAATGGAAATGGTCTAAACATCTCATATTAAAAGCCTGCCAGGCTCCTCTGTCCACGGGGAATGTCCAGGCAAGAATAATGGAGTGGGTTGCTATGCCCTTCTCCAGGGGATCTTCCCAACCCAGGGATCGAACCCAGGTCTCCTGCTTTGCAGGTGAATTCTTTACCATCTGAGCCATCAAGGAAGCCCCAGTAAAAAGCAGAGATTGTCAAATTGTATGAAAAGATAGGACATAATTATATGCTGCCAATGAAAAGTCTACTTTAAATATAAAGATGCAAATAGTTTAAAAGTAAAAGAATGGACAAATCATATACCATGCCAAAATGAATCAAATGAAAATTGGAGCAACTATACTAACATCAGGCAAAGCATACTTCACAATAAGGAGCATTAAATAAGAATAAGGACACCAAGCAATGATACAGGGGGTCAGTTCACTGAGAAGACAACCATCTATACACCAGCTAACAGTTTCAAAACACCTGAAGTGAACACTGATCGAACTCAAAGGAGAAGAAGACAAACCCACCATTACAATTAAAGACTTCAATACGCCTGTCTCAGTAATCGGTAGAAAGAAACAATCAAGATACAGAAGGTAAGAACAACATTACCAATGAACTTGACCTTATTGCTCTATACAACAGCAGCAGAGTACATTCTTTTCAAGTGCAAATGGGCACGGTCGAACACATTCTGAGCCAAAAACCAAACCTTAGGAAATTTAATAAGAATGCAAATCACACAAAGCATATCCTCTGACTGTAACAGAATTAAACTAAAAATCAGTAACAGATATTTGGAAAATCCACAAATATTTGGAAATTAAGTATTATATTTCTAAATAATTCATGATATAATGAGGAAGTCACAAGGAAAATTAGAACACATTTTGAGTGGAATGAAAATCAAGACAGGTAAAAAACAGGTTAAAAAAAAATCAAAGCAGTGCTAGGGTAAAATTTAAAACATGAAATGCTTATATCAGCAAAGAATAGTCTCAAATTAATGATCTAACAGGAAAAAGAAAATTATTTCCAATGCAAACTGAATGAATAGAAGAAATAAAAAGATAAATCAATGAAATTCAGAACAGAAAAAGAGCAAAACAAAACAAAAAAAACAACAGAAAAATTCACAAAATCCATCCCCCTGAAACAAAAGCTAGTTCTTTGAAAAGAACAATAAACTTGATAAACTCTAGACTGACAAAGGAAAAAAAAAGACATAATTACAGATATTAGGAACGAAAGAAGGAACCTCTCTACAGACCACACAGGTATCAAAAGCATAACACAGAAATGTTGCAAATTCAGCAACTTACATGAAATATAAACATTTTTTGAAAGACAACTGACAAAACTCTCTCAAAGAAGAAATAGATAACCTGAACAGTGTCGTGCCTATTAAAGAATTTGATTTCTTAGATAAAAACTTTCCATCAAAACAAACAAAAATCAATCTACCAATCTACCAAAAACCAATCTACAAAATATTACAAAGAAATAATGCCAACTTTATATAAATTCTTCGAGAAAAACAGTTGAGAAGGGAACACTTCTCAATTCATCATATGGAGCCAGCATCATCCTCATTTCAAAACCAGACAGATGTTATAAGAAAATCAAACTATAGACCAGTATGTCTCATGAACATAGATGCAAAATCTTAAGAAAACACCACCAAATCAAACCCAGCATTTTATGTATATATGTAATGTGAGATATATATACATACACACACACACACATATATATATGTACATATATCACAACAAAGTGGTGTTAATCCCAGAGAAGAAAACCTGGTTCAACATTCAAAAATCAATCAATCTTCACCATATCAATAGACAAAACAAAACCATATGATCATCTCAACAGATGCAGAAAAAGGACTGGATAAAATTCAACATCCACACATGATTAAAAATCTCAAAAAACTAAGAATAAGGTGGGACTTCCCTGGTGGTCCAGTGGTTAAGAATCTACCTTGCAATGAAAGGGACACGGGTTTGATTCCTAGTCTGGGAAGATCCCACATGCTTCAGAGCAACTAAGCCCATGGGCCGCAACTACTGAGCCCCATGGGCTGCAACTGCTGAAGCCCCCACGCCTAGAGCGTGTGCTCTGCAACAAAAGAAGCCCCAGAGACGAGAAGCCTGCACACCGAGGTGAAGAGTAGCCCCTACTCGTGGCAACTAGACAGAGTCTGCAGGGAAAAGTCTGTAGAGAAGACTGTAGGGCAAATAAATGAACTAAAGTTTTGTGTAAATACTGCTCAATTCCAGTGAAAGCAAAACGTCCCTGTTTGGGTGCCAATCTGAGTCACTAAAGAATATTCCTAGCATTCAAATTTAAACTGGTGGTGTCTAACAGATAAACTACTTTTTAATAAACAAAGTGTTGTGAAACAAGCTTCAAACATAAAATGAAACCTATATTGAAAGATCAATACAATGTAAACAATGCTTTAACAGACATTCAGATAAACTTGTCATGAATGCAAATTATTGCCACCTAACTCAGTAACTATGGTTTTTCCTGTGGTCATGTATGGATGTGAGAGTTGGACTGTGAAGAAGGCTGAGCGCCGAAGAATTGATGCTTTTGAACTGTGGTGTTGGAGAAGACTCTTGAGAGTCCCTTGGACTGCAAGAAGATCCAACCAATCCATTCTGAAGATCAGCCCTGGGATTTCTTTGGAAGGAATGATGCTAAAGCTGAAAGTCCAGTACTTTGGCCACCTCATTGGAAGAGTTGACTCACTGGAAAAGACTCTGATGCTGGGAGGGATTAGGGGCAGGAGAAGGGGACGACAGAGGATGAGATGGCTGGATGGCATCACTGACTCGATGGACTTGAGTCTAAGTGAACTCCGGGAGTTGGTGATGGACAGGGAGGCCTGGTGTGCTGCGATTCATGGGGGCGCAAAGAGTCGGACACCACTGAGCGACTGAACTGAACTAAACTCAGTAACTGCCAGGGCTCAGCTTTTTGTATGCAGTTCCCAAATAGTTCCTCTAGAGGATTATAGTAGAGGTTGCTGAAAAGAGCTGGGAAAGACAAACAGAAAACAGAGCTCGAGGTGGAGAGTATGCTATTAAAAGTTCCACCTTTACCCTCAGATTTTTGATTTCCTTCTTTTCAGCCAGCTCTCTTTTTCCTCAATGTGCAGAGTGGACAACTGGGAAATGAGAAGGGAGCCACTCAGAATGCAGGCTCTGGATTCAGAGCAGAGAAATGAGAACCAACAGATGCAGCTCCCTAGTCCCTAGCTCGCCAATGCACCCTGTTGGTTTAGAGAGGGTGGGAGACCAGAATGCCTTGCTCCAAATGAAGGTCTCCTGTGAAGAAGTGGGGACTGTCAGCCAACAGGGTCCTGACTGCTAACAGGCATAGAGCTTAATGAGTCCCCCACGGGCTGCTGCTGGCAAGGGATGGAAGGGCATCTAGTAAACTCTGGCTCAACAAACAGCCACAGAATGCAGTTATGTCTCATTCTATGGGTTAAAGAGTACAGGACAGAGGCTAGGGGACAGACCATTACTCAGTATCTGATGACTGGTTAGATTTCCTGAAATTCTTTTCTGTGACAGATGTCAGGTGGATGGGTGGTACAATTCTAAGAAGTATTTCAATCCCGAGATTTTAGGTTTTCTATTTCAGTAGAAGACACTGACAAGTTCCTTAATCTCTAGCAAGTTCCTTAATCTCTAGCAAATTACTTAATCTGACAAGTTACTTAATCTCTAGCAAATTACTTAATCTGACAAATTACTTAATCTCTAGCAAGTTTCTTAATCTCTTTGTGCCTTAGCTTCCTCATCTGAAAAAAGGCTGAGCACTGAAGAATTGATGCTTTTGAACTGTGGTGTTGGAGAAGACTCTTGAGAGTCCCTTGGACTGCAAGGAGATCCAACCAGTCCATTCTGAAGGAGATCAGCCATGGGATTTCTTTGGAAGGAATGATGCTAAAGCTGAAACTCCAGTACTTTGGCCACCTCATGTGAACAGTTGACTCATTGGAAAAGACTCTGATGCTGGGAGGGATTGGGGGCAGGAGGAGAAGGGGACGACCCAGGATGAGATGGCTGGATGGCATCACTGACTCGATAGATGTGAGTGTGAGTGAACTCCGGGAGTTGGTGATGGAAAGGGAGGCCTGGTGTGTTGCGATTCATGGGGGCGCAAAGAGTCGGACACGACTGAGCGACTGAACTGAACTGAACCACAGGATCTTAGTGCAGATTAAGTGAGCTAATCAGGCAAGTTTCTTAGACTATAGTTTGGTACACAGTAGACACTCATAGTAGTTATGATGATTATTACTCTAAAAAAGGATTGATCTGAAAGAAGCCAAACACAAAAGAATCACTCTTTGTGAATGCATTTATGTGAAACAACAGAAGTGGGCCTCTGTGGGGTCAGGATGTGTGGAGGGGTCATCTGGGCTTGCCTGCAAGAATGTGAGGGATGGAAAGAATGGCCACTATATCACGGATGCCGGATTGTCCTCCAAACACAGTGACTTGGTTAATGCAGTAATGGCATGTCCTGTGTGCTCTCAACAATGCCCATGGCAACTGCCAAAGGGGTCTGAGGCCACCCACCAGAGCTCCTAACTGATGAGGGACAGGCAAACGGATTACACTGGCCTCCATCCTCTGAGAGAGGGTTCTAACATATGCTGGTTTGTGTGGATTCCGCATCTGGCGTAACTCAAACTCTCCCTTGTCCCCATGCAAACCAGGTACCACTGTTAGGAGATCAGAGAAGCTGAGTACCAAGCAGGAGTACCTTCATAAAACAGACAATGACTGGGGTCACATTTCAAAGGTTGTGGATTGTGATACGCAAAACTGGACAAAAGAATGTGGCTCCGAATGGAGGTTCTATCTCCTCTATAACCCCCACAAGCAGCAGGGCTGAGAGAAAGGAAAAATGGAACAGTAAGGCAGTACCTTAAATCACTAACAGATAAAACCACCGTGGCTGGGTCGACACAAGTACTGTCCAAGGTTTTGAAACATCTGAATGACCAACCAGGAGAACTGCTGTCTCATATGCCAGACTGGGGACCCCCAAGGAAGCGCCTGATACCAAAACGGGGCTTCGGGAAACAGCCACTGCCCTCTCACCATGGATCAACATGCTATGGTTCTGAGGATACCAAGCCCCGTCACACCTGGGTGAGGGGATCAGCTGCTGGGATTTGCAACTGAACATTCTACCCGGATGGGGGAGGAGGGACCACTCAATCTCCACTCCTGCTGTCCTGCTGCAAGCTGGGCTTGTTGAGATGCATCAAACCTGCAACGGAAGGTGCCGCACTGAAAAAGAAGGGGAGGGCTCTGGTCTGGGGCATCCTGCCCCCAGGCCGTCTCCTCAAGCCTGACAGCACCCCGTCCCCTGGCTAACGCATATGGTATTTACAACCAGATCAAGTTTCTAAGGCTGCCGACCTCCCTCTCCTCAAGGCCAGGTGGGCATGTTGTGTTTCCCACTGGAAAGATCATTCAGCTGCCATCTCTGCGCCCTGGGCTGGAAGACACGACGGCACACGCAGGGCTTCCCTCATCAAGCCCGGAATGATGGTCAACAAAGCCTGTCCTTCCTGCACATTGAAAAGTCTCCAGTGAGACAAGCTCTCCTCCAAAACAGAATAGCCTTGGCCATTGTTACTGCCCTGCAAGGAGGCAGCTCTGCCGTTATCCAAACAGAATGCTGTGTGCTCATACCTGATAAGTCTGTTAACACGTCACTTTTATTAAATCACAGGACACAGGTGAATGCTCTGAGTGGTTTGGCTCCCAGCCTATAAGACTTAGGAACAACGGTTTGAAGCATGAGACTCTTGGTGGAAAAAGGTATCTGGGATCTGATAAACTGTCTTAACCTGTGTTTTCTTTTGTATGTGCCTGTTGCTGTGGCATCTGCCTCCAACGCAGGCAGACAGCCGCCAAAAAAGCCACCCAAACAATTGCTCAGGGGACATTGCAGAAGAGACAGTGTGTGGGACTGTAAGAGCTGGTCACGACGGGTGGAGTGATGAGGCAACCAGAGGCCCTTACCCCTTCCTCTTTCCTTGGAAGGCGCCCTCCATTGCCTTCCTGCACCAGCAGCTGCCCAAAGACATAGCCTTGAGATGTGGTATTGAGATCATCTGGGTGGTATGCATGGCTGAACCTAGATAAGGCCTCTAAATAAACTTTTCAGATTTTGATGGGCATGAACAGAGGGCTACTTATCCAGCAAGACAAGCCTCTAGTGTACGTTCCCATGCTTATTACATCTGCCACCTACCAATCTGGAGTGATCTGCCTTTTCCTGCAGTCTCTCTGTGCCCTCACTCCCTCCATTCAAATGACCCCCTGAAGCTCCAAGGTTGCCATGTTTTGTGGGGTAAGCAGTCTATTCCCTTACCCCATAAAATGATGTAATAAAACAGCCTCTTGGTATGTGAATTCCAGAAAGCAGATTAAAGAAGAAAGGGTGAATAACGAATTTTAAAATTCTTTTAAAGCAACTTGTTCAGTCACTAAGTCTTGTCTGACTCTCTTGTGACCCCATGGACTCCCCAGAGGAGCCCAGCAGGCTCCTCTGTCCGTGGGACTTTCGAGGGGAGAGTACTGGAGAGGGTTGCCATTTCCTTCTTCAGGGGATCTTCCCCACCCAGGGATGGAACCGGCGTCTTTTGCATTGGCAGGTGGATTCCTTACCCCTGTGCCAGGCAAGCCCCAAAGCAACCTGGGTCAACAGGTAGAAAAACTAAGCCTTTTCAGCATATTAGGTAAGAGATCCAGCGACACTTTAGAAAGGTTCTGTTTATCTGGCGGGGGAAGCTGAACCCGGTGTGGCGCTGGTCACTAGCCGCAGCGCACATTTACCTGCGTTGAAGTCGGGATCGTCTTCCAGCACTGTCACGGCTCCTTCCACCGCGTCAACGGCGCTCCCTCCCTGCTTGAGGATGTTGTAACCCACGGTGGCGGCTCTAAGGATGCCCTGGCGCACCCGCTCTTTCCGGTCCTTGGAGATACTGCTGGCTCCGCCACCGTGGACCACGACGACTATGGGGTTCATGGCGAAGGATCCTAGGGGTTAGAAGACGAAAACGTCCTTTCAGGCGGGTCCAAGAGAACCGCATGGGGCTTACGTCTCCCGCTGGGGACAAGTCCAGTTTCCATTGCTGAACGGGGGCAGTTTTTACAGCCTCAGACGAATTCCCGAGACCCAGGGAGTCCGGCGAGCAGAGGTGTGAACGGGGTGTGAGAGCTGGGAGTGAACTTTGCACGAAAAGCCCAGGGTGCCCTTCCCTGCCCGGCCGGGGCGCCTGCCCGCCTCGCAGCAGCGATGCGATGCTCCGCGCCCCCTCCTTGCCCGCTGACATCCGGCCTCAGTTTCCCCGGGGAACCCGGGCTCAAGGCCCGAGTCGGGAAGGGGCGGAGATGGCGCCCCTTCCACCCACCCCGACCTACCCCGCCCCGGGGCCGCAGCTCCAGCCTTCCTCCCGGGCCCCACGTCGAGCCTCGGTTTCCCGGGGGCCTGTCCGCGCTCCCACCCGCGCCGCGGGGCCAGGGGGAGGCCTGGGGGCTAGAACTCGCCAGCGCTCTCCCGCTATCGGCCCCGGCTCCCGCGAGGGTGCCTTCTCGGGTCTGGGGAGGCGGCTTCCCGCAGGGCCCGTCGACTTACCGAGGACGCCGCAGGAGGCGGACGCCGGGGATTCAGGCTCGGCCGAGCCGCCCTGGCGGGTCCTGCACAAGCGGTTTCACTGCAAAGCCGCTCTGGAAACCGCTCCGCCGGCAACCGCTCGGCGGGCAACGGCTCTGCGCCTGCGCACGAGGGCGGGGCAGCGAGCCCCGCGGAATTACCGTAAAGCCTCAACGCGCGGCGGGGGAGCAAGCACTCCTGCCCTCGTTGCCACCGCGCGCTCGACTCCCGCCGCCCGAGCTTCCTCTTGGGATGCGGGGAATTCCTGCTCCTCGGTGTGAGGCCCGCTGGTGGAGTGAGTGGCGAGAAGTGATGTGCCGAGATTTTGTAACTGAAAATTGAAAAGCCCCAGTGCACGCAGTGAAGTCCTTCCTCTGCCTGGGATGTTTCGCAGACTTGCTAGTTATTTTCTTCCCTTTAATTGTCTCACCCTTTAACATTTGATAGAGATCAGAAAGATAATCTCTGTAATTGGTCTGGTTCTCTGCCTGCGGTTCACTAAAGAGTCTGAAACCCTTCCTCTGAGCCTCAGGATCCCAGCTCTTAAATTCCTTCAACCATAAGTACAATTTTGTGTGTGTGTTTGACATTTATACTCCTCTTTGTCCCAGAGCCTTAAAGTTTCTGACACCCCCACCTCCATCCAGATGATTGAACCAATCACCTGTATTCCCCACTACCCAGCCTCCCTAGATTACTGTTACCATAGCCACATTCAAATAGAAGTTTGCATTTTATCCAAATAGAAATTGAGATCATGGCATCCGGTCCCATCACTTTACGGCAATAAAAGGGGAAAAAGTGGAAACAGTGACAGATTTTATTTTCTTGGGCTCCAAAATCACTGCGGAAGGTGACTGCAGCCATGAAATTAAGAGATGCTTGCTCCTGGGAAGAAAAGCTATGACAAACCTACTTTGCCCACAAAGATCTGTATAGTCAAAGCTATGGTTTTCCCAATAGTCAAGTATGAATGTGAAAGTTGGGCAATCAAGAAGGCTGAGCTCTGAAAATTTGATGCTTTTGAACTGTGGTGCTGAAGAAGACTCTTCAGAGTTCCTTGGAAAGCAAGGAGATCAAACCAGTCAGTCCTAAAGGAAATCAACCCCGAATATTCATTGGAAGGACTGATGCTGAAGCTCCAATACTTTGGCCATCTGGTGCAAAGAGCGGACCGGACTGAACAATGAACAACAATAGTGACCTTCAAAAAAAATGTTTACGTTTCTATCCAGCAAAACAACTGCAAGATACTGATAGATTAGTGCCATGAACCACTATATTATTGTGTAAAATAGTGGCAAAAGCTCACAGGGCCCGAAGCTTTGAATTAGAAGAAGAACTATGGCGGGGTGGGGGACATTGTGCAGAGAGAACTCAGTTCTTTTCTAAGTCCTGGTTTTTCTCGGGAGTCTGCAGAGATCCAGGCCAGAAGGTGTCAACAACCAAAGTTTTGTTATTGACTTTCTGACCACTGTGGCTAACTCAACCCCACATCTGGCGATTGTTATTTATGCAGTTCCCCCTAGGCAGCTATTAAGCTGAGAGTTCTCTCACTACCCTGCTGTTTTACACACAAGGCACTCTAGAAGCATCTTCCCGTCTCTTCTCTGGGTAGTAGAATCTGTGTCATACTCAACTGTGTCTTATCTACAGCTATGTTGAATCCCAGCCTACGTCGCTCTATCACTGGGGTACCTCTTGGGGATCCAGTTTGCCAGCACAAACCAGGGGATGAATTCAATACCAGGTAAAGGCCAAGGATGTGGAAAGGAAGCCTGCTTCAGCCATAAATGTGCTATGCCATAACCTTGACCAGGAAACCTTCAGTTCTTCCTGCTACAATTGTAATTTGCCTAACTTCCCTTCTTGAGAAAAGAAGTTAAGGCTTCAGTATGCTAGAACAACCTAACTCTATAGTTGCTTTTTTCCCCTTCCATGGAGGATGCTACTGCTGCTAAGTCGCTTTAGTCGTGTCTGACTCTGTGCGATCCCATAGACGGCAGCCCACCAGCCTCCACCGTCCTTGGGATTCTCCAGGCAAGAACACTGGAGTGGGTTGCCATTTCCTTCTCCAATGCATGAAAGTGAAATCGCTCAGTCCTGTCCGACTCTTCGCGACCCCATGGACTGCAGCCTACAAGGCTCCTCCGTCCATGGGATTTTCCAGGCAAGAGTTCTGGAGTGGGGCGCCATCGCCTTCTTCATCCATGGAGGATAGATGGTTCAAATAGTGAATGCATTTTGGCTGAAAATGCAGTGTGAATCAAAGCGTGTGGGTCAGCAAGACCCAGTCATACATATAATAATTTCTTTCTTTTTTAAAAACTATGTATTTATTGATTAGGTTGGTGCAAAAGTCATCACAGTTTTGCATTTGTGAACTTTGTTGTTTGATATTGGACTACAGTCTTAAATAAATATGGTTATATTATACACCATTTTATTTTATTTATTTTTTTTATACACCATTTTAATGAGCATTTCTCACGCAGTTTTTTGCCAATGACATCACTTGCTGTTTATATCTATTTGTTTTAGACTAGGGAAATGATGTTAGACAAAAAGCAAATTTGGGCAATTTTCTTAATCAAATTCAAAATGGGTTATAAAGCAGCAGAGATAACTTGCAACATCAACAAGGCATTTGGCCCAGGAACTGCTAACAAGCATACAGTACGGTGGTGGTTCAAGAAGTTTTGTAAAGGAGACGAGAGCCTTGAAGATGCGGAGTGCAGTGGCCGGCCGTCAGAAATTGCCAATGACCAATCGACAGGATCGTCGAAGCTGATTTTCTTACAGCTGCCCAAGAACTTGCTAAAGAACTCAGTGTCAACCATTCTACTGTTGCTCAGCATTTGAAGAAAATTGGAAAGGTGAAAAAGCTTGATAAGTGGGTGCCTCATGAGCTGACTGAAAATCAAATAAATCATCGTTTTGAAGTATCATCTTCTCTTATTGTATGAAACAACAGCGAACTATTTCTCAATCGAATTGTGATATGTGCTGAAAAGCGGATTTTATGCAACCAGTGATGACTAGCTCAGTGGTTGAACTGAGAAGAAGCTCCAAAGCACTTTCCAAAACCAAAGTTGCATCAGAAAAAGGTCGTGATCACTATTTGGTGGTCTGCTGCCTGTCCGATCCACTACAGCTTTCTGAATGCCAGGGAAACCATTACATCTGAGAAGTATGTTCAGCAAATCAATGAGATGCACCGCAAACCTCAAGGCCTGCAGCCAGCACTGATGGACGGAATGACCCAATTCTTCTTCACGACAATTTCTAACTGGGTGTTGCACAACCAGCGCTTCAAAAGCTGGATGAATTGGGCTATGAAGTTTTGCCTCAACCGCCATATTCACCCGACCTCTTGCCAACTGATTACCACTTCTTCAAGTGCCTCGAAACTTTTTGCAGGGAAAATGCTTTCACAAGCAGCAGGAGGCAAAAAAAAAAAAAAAGCTTTCCAAGAACTCGTCAAATCCTGAAGCATGGATTTTTATTTTTTGAATTTATTTTTCTATTGAAGGATAATTTCTTTACAGAATTTTGTTTTCTGTCAAACCTCAATATGAACCAGCCATAGGTATACATATATCTCCTCCCTCTTGCAACTCCCTCCCATCTCCCTCCCCATCCCACCTCTCCAAGTTGATACAGAGCCCCTGTTTGAGTTTCCTGAGCCACACAGCAAATTCCCCTTGGCTATCTATTTTACATATGGGAATGTAAGTTTCCACGTTGCTCTTTCCGTACATCTCACCCTCTCCTCCTCTCTCTCCGTGTCCGTAAGTCTATTCTCTATGTCTGTTTCTTCATTGCTGCCCTGTAAGTATGAAGCATGGATTTTTATGTTACAGGAATAAACAAACATTTCTCATTGGCAAAAATGTGTTGATTGTAATGGTTCCTCATTTGATTAATACAGATGTGTTTGAACCTAGTTATAATGATTTAACATTCATGATCTGAATCCGCAATTACTTTTTCACTAACCTAAAGATTATTCATTTGGCTGTGCAGGGATTGAACTTGGGCACCCAGCATTGGGAGCTCAGAATCTTAGCCACTGGACCACCAGGGAATCATTACACCCCATGTAATGATTTTTTATACTGGCCTCTCCAAGAAGACAAGCTGGCTGTGTCAACGATAGTCTCAAGAGGTCTGAGAAGGAAACAGGGCACTGAATACAGGTCCCTTGTTTTCTGCTGTGTCAGCCTTGAAAGCAATAAGCAATCGCTTCTGCTCTGATAGACAGGGTAGGAGGAATTTTGTGAAAGTCAATGTTAGATCTATCTTGGAGGATGTTGCCCCTAATTCCAAACCCTGACCCTGGGCCGCTCCCCATGATGGAAAGGGTGCGAGTCATATGGCTGAGCCATGGCCTCATCTTACTGACCGTCAGAGTCACTTGGAGGTGAAATATAGATTGCTGGCCCCCACTCCAATGCTTCTGACTCAGTAGGTCTTTCGGGGAGTGGAGTGTGGAGTGTGGGGTGAGGGGTAAGGTAGGGAGGTGGGGGCGGGGGGTGAGGGGGTGGAAGCCAGTAATTTGCATTTCTAATGAGTTCTTAGGTGATGCTGCTGTTGCTGATCTGGGCATTACCACTATCTGGAAGGAGCCATTGACATCTTGTCCTTTGTAAACTCATCCAGACTGGGACTGGTGACAGTCTTCTTCATGGGATCTAGAGTGCGGAATTAGGAGACTGGGAGATTTGTGCCGTTTTTGGTTTTCCTTTTTCTTCAAGCGTTCCATGAATGATGAATGAGCATTTGTTTCTTAAGAGCCCAGAGTCAGAGTGCTCAGTTCAGTTCATCTGGGTGGGTAGGCTGGGGGGAATTGAAATTGGTTGGGAATGATTAAAATTAGGCCCCCCCAAATAAATCTGTAGCTCTCATAGCAGTTCCCAATGAACAGGCAGCTATCTGAAGAGGGGTCTATCTGTTAAGCTTCCTGCCGTGGCATTGCCACTTTTCCACGGAAGTTCCCAGCACTGAGTATAGTCCTTGGTGGACTTTTCTGCCACAGACTAAGCTATGGACATCTTATGAATAGTTATATTTGTTAAATGAGGCCAGAACAGTGCCTTGCTCTCTGAAGGTCTTCAAGAACATTTGTTGGATAAAAAAATAACTGGTTCAGAAACTCAAAAGAGCAAATTCCCAGAAGTCTGAGACAGCAGGTCTTGGGAAGAATGAAACTGGCATGGTCTGGGTATTTGTGAACTGATCAGTGAGCATGACTTATTGCCATGGAAGAAAAACACTGGGCTTCAGATGGAGGTGGCCGGAATCCACTTTCTGGGTAGAGTCATATCGGTGCCCACTTGGGGGCTGTGTCCTAGAGGTAGTGACAGCTCCATAATGGGCAACATCTGGGTTGCTGTATTCAGTGCTTTATATATATATATATATAGATATAAATTTTCATATCATAGCCTTCCTCTAGGCAGATGGATAGCATCGTACACAACCAGAAACTTTGACTAATATAATCGATCTGGTCTCTACAGCTAGGTGATAATTTTCCTACAGTCAGTGTGGATCTTTGAGAACTTTTATATTCCTTGGAGCAATTCCCAGCACCTCCGTGGGCCTGGCACAGAGCCTGGCACACGGTAACTGCTCAAATGTTTACTGAATAAAAAATGGGCCAACTTCATTCAGATGAGTGGTTCTTCAGCATTGGACAGCGGTTGGGCTGAGATTTGGAGTCCTGAGGATTCTGATGGATGGTAATTATAATTTAAACTCAACATTTGAATAAAAGAACATACTTATTTTACTTGCACAACGGAAGATTCTTCTTTAGACTAATCAACCATGGAAATACTAAATTGGACGCAAAAATACATTTTCAGGTAAGGGGTGTATTTATTATAGACAGAGAATGATAAAGTAAAAAGAACCAAATGAAAATGGCTATAATTCTGACCCCTGGAGACGCTGCTGCTGCTGCTAAGTCGTTTCAGTCGTGTTCGACTCTGTGCGACCCCATAGACGGCAGCCCACCAGGCTCCCCCGTCCCTGGGATTCTCCAGGCAAGAACCCTGGAGTGGGTTGCCATTTCCTTCTCCAATGCATGAAAGTGAAAAGTGAAAGTGAAGTCACTCAGTCGTGTCCAACTCTTAGCAACCCCATGGACTGCGGCCCACCAGGCTCCTCCATCCATGGGATTTTCCAGGTAAGAGTGCTGGAGTGGGGTGTCATTGCCTTCTCCGACCCCTGGAGCTACTCACAGTTAAATTTTTTGGTGTATTCTCTCTCTATTAGAATGCTATATTTCACACTTTTTTTCATCCCGGTAGCATTATTTGTGAGCATTTCCATGCTATTAAATGTTTTCTATGTTGTGCTATTAGCAATAATACTCAATGAACATCTTTATACTTAAATCCTCAGGTGCATTTTGATTAATCCTCTAAGAAAAATCCATAAAATAGGTTTTTGGGGTCAAAGGTTATGATACATGTGGGAGGTGAAGCAGGAAATAAGTTATGTTGCAGGAGTATCCATGAATTATGACTTTCTTTCTACCAAGAGTTCACAAAAATTTATGAGAATTGTTTCTAAATAGTTTTGGGGAGCCATAGATTTTAAATGGAGTTTATAGCTGTGTTACTGCCTTGGACAAGAATCCAGTCATTGGTCTCTTTGGAATGTTTCCCTGTGCCAAATGCACATAGCATCCAAATTGCCAAGTCCAGGAAGGACACAGCAAATAAATATGCTTCTGAAATGTAAGACCCTTTAAGGAACCAAGCACACCTCACACTACTTGCTGGCATTAGGCAACTCTGCAAGGCAGGCTGGGTAAATTCTCAAGATGACAAGCTGCTAAATTGTTTTCCTAGGGACAGTAAGGGACCCTGCTTGGCCCCCATTTGGGGAGAAGTGGAGAAAGCACATAGGCGGCAAGCAGCCAAAAGCTTTGGTGCCTCATTGGAATTCAGCTGGGGTCTGTTGGGCTTCTGTCTTTGGGCTGTTTGTTCACTGTTTGCCGCTGGGCTTGGCAAAGAGCTACAACACCACACTTCAGGCTTCAGGACCCTCCCCTGACTGTGTTTCCCTAATTCCGCTGGGCACAGACCTGATATAGCATGGTCTGCATGGTCTGCGCTTAGAGGGATATGAAAGCTCTCAAAGATCCACACTGACTGTAGGGAAATTAGTAACTAGCTGTAGAGACCAGACCATTTGTGTTAGTCACAGTTTCTGGTTGCAAACAATGGTACCCATCTGCCTAGATGCAAGTTGTGATATAAAAGGCAGTCTATGTAAATATTGGTCTCTGTCCCTGATTCCTGACTCAAAGCTTCTAAAAGAGGTGTAGATCCCTAAGTGATAAGAACACTAGGAGAATGTTTTGTTCTAGTCAAGTGATTCTGGGTGGGCTCCTGGGTGTCACCAGGAAGACCAGGCTGTGAGTTGAAGTGTAGACTTTTCAGCCCCATCTATTCCTTCAGAGAGGGGAGAGGGGCTGGAAATGGAGATAATAATTGATCGTGCCTGGAAGAGGAAGGGCTTCCCTGGTTGGCTTAGTGGTAAAGAACCCGCCTGCCGATGCAGGGGTTGCAGGTTTTGATCCCTGGGTTGGGAAGATCCCCTGGAGTAGGAAGTGGCAACTCACTCCAGTATTCTTGCCTGGGGAAATCCCACGGACAGAGGAGCCTGCTGGGCTACAGCCCATGGGGCTGCAAAAGAGTCAAACACGATAGGAAGCCTCCATAAAACCCCAATAGTATGCGGTTCAGGTTAAGCTTTCAGGTTGGTGCGTACATCCACATTCCAGGACGGTGGCACACCCCAACTCCATGAGGACTGAAGCTCCTGCACTCAGGGCCCCCCAAACCTCACCCCATGCACCCTTCATCTGGTTCTTCATCCGTATCTTTTATCATATCCTGTAATAAACTGGTGAACATAAGCGTTTCCCTGAGTTCTGGGAGCTGCTCTAACAAATTAATAGACCCTGAGGCAGAGATCATGGGAGCCGCTGATTTGCCCTCAATCTGGACAGTTGTGAGTAATCCGGGACCTATAGCTACAATTGGTATTGAAAGTGGATTGGGAGCCGTTGTGGGACTGAACCCTTAACCTCTGGGATCTGACACTATCTCCAGGCAGATGGAACGGAGTTAAATTGCAGGACAAGAGCCAGCACAGAACATGTGGGGATCTGTCCTGGGAAGGCTCCACAGGGTCCTGCCTGGTTACATTTCCACCCTTAAGCAGGCTGGTCTGGGCAGCATATTATCCAGCCCCCTCCTCCTCCAGGCTGGGTCTCCTGCCCGAAATGTCCTTCTCTGTTTCCTTCTCCTCTCCCAATTCAAATTATTATTATTATTTTGCCATACCAGGTGGCATGTGGGATCTTAGTTCCCCGACCAGGGATCGAACCTGTGCCCCCTGCATGGGGAACTCAGAGACTTAACCACGGGATCCCCAGGGAAGTCCCCTCCTTTCTGTACTTTAAAACCCAGTTTAAATACAACCCTCTGTGAAGACTTCCCCTCTGATCCCCCACCCCACTGCACAGCGTAAATCACTCCCCAACTGTATGAGTTTCATATTGCTGCCATAACAAATTATCACAAATTTGGTGGCTTAAAACAAGACAAATTTATTATCTTATAATTCTCGAGGTCAGAAGTCCAAAATGGGCTGGAGGATTGTGTCCTATATGGAGGGTCTAGAAAAAAATCCATTTTCTTGTCTTATCTAGTGTCTAGAGGCCAGGTGGCTCAGATGGTAAAGAATCTGTCTGCAGTGCAGGAAGAGGCTGACCCCTGGGTCGGGAGGATCCCCTGGAGAAGGGAATGGCAACCCACTCCAGTATTCTTGCCTGGGGAATTCCACAGACAGAGGAACCTGGCAGGCTACAGTCCAACGGGGTTGCAGAGAGTCAGACATGACTGAGCAACTAACACTTAACACTTTATTCCTGACTCATGGCCTCTCCCTCCATATTTTTTCTTTTTAAAAACATTTATTTATTTTGGCTGGGCTGGATCTTAGTTGCGGCATGGGAAGTCTTTGCTACATGTGGGATCTTAGTTTCCTGACCAGGGATCGAACTCGTGCCACCTGCATTGGGAGTGTGGAGTTTTAGGCACTGGAGACCACCTGGGAAGCCCCATCCCTCCATTTTCAAAGCTGACAGCCTCGCATCTTTAAATCTCTCTCCCCCTCTCTCACTTCTGCTTCTGTTGTTACTTCACCTTTTTCTCTTTCCTGCCATCATCTCATTGCCTGCTGGACTCTGACCCTCCTGTCTCCTTCTTGTGAAGTCCCTTGTGATTAAACTGGCCCCTCTTGGACAATCCAGGGTAATCTCTCCTTCTTAAAGTCCATATCTCTGTCTCTCAAACGCATGCTTTGAATGTGACTGTTTTTACTCACGTTGGCCGTGTGCCTGTTTCCATCAGAACGCAGCTTACAATTGTTTGGGTTCTGCTAGAGGTAGTGAGCTGAGTTCCACTCTGTCCCTGACCCTAACTCAAACCCAACCAAGCACCACTCTCCCTGATTTAGCAGTCTGGTGGAGAACTGGGGAAGGCGGCTGATGGTCCCAGGGGTTGGTGTGTGGTTTCTATTTGCTCGCCTCATCTTAGCCCCCACCCCTGCATTTACTTAGCTTTCTGATGGGCCTCACATCCCCAGCTCCAGTCCAAAGTCTTATGCTCATTTCTTTTCTTGTAAAGATAAAACTCTGGCCTCTGAAGGGGAAAGGTCTCTGTGTCTGACTGTGGGATGGGGGAAGGGATGTAGCTGTTTAACTCCGTATATAATATTCAACCAACAGCAATTGCATGGATTACAGATTGGGTTCAAAGGCCCCTGACAAAACCTGATCAAGTGGTTTAACCGGGGAAGTATTGATTTTTCTTTAAAGTGTAACAAGAAATCCAGTGGGAATGGTCTATGGTAGACTCTGACACCCCGTTTCCCTCTGTCTTTCCTGCATTCTCACCCTGTGGCTTTCATGTTCTGGCGTCCTTCTGGGCCCTTAGATCACTGCTGGGCAGGAGGAATGGGGAAGGGCAAAGCGGGAAGCTCATGCCTGTTTACTTTGCCTCCTTAATTCGAGAAAGTGTCCTTGGAAGTCCCCAAGTGGACTTTACATTGGCCAAAACAGGGTTCCATGGCTACCTCTCGTGGCAAGAGAGTCTGGGAGGTAAGTGAGTTGCAAACGACTCTGCAGTCCCCTGGACTGTAGCCCGCCAGGCTCCTCTGTCCAGGCAAGAATACTGGAGTGGGGTGCCATTTCCTCCTCCAGAGGATCTTCCTGACCTAGGGATTGAACCCGGCATTGCAAGCAGATTCTTTACCTTTTTATTTTCAGCAGGACACCCTGTAGCCCTTCCCATGGGCTACCCTGGTGGCTCAGATGGTAAAGAATCTGCCTGCAATGCAGGAGACTCAGATCAGGAATCAGGATCAGACCCAGATCATGACTGAGTGACTTTCACTTTCAACAACATCATTTCAGTGAGATTTCGAAGGATTGATACACCATTTAAAATCAGAAGTTGGTTAAAGCTCCAAAGAGGTGATTCTAAATACAGTGGCTCTGGGCTTTCTAGGGGAAGACGTGGGAGGGTTGCCAGGGCAGAGTGAGGAGGGGGACCAGAGCAGGAGAGAGTGGGAGGGGCAGGCGGGGGCCAGGGACAGAGCAAGAGAGCGAGGGGGCCGGAGGGAAGGAGGAAGAGATGGAAAGGAGGCTCTCGAGGAGGAGCCGCCAGCGACGCAGCATAACCTTCATCTCTATTAACCTCAACCACCCTGCGGACAACCCAAGGCCCCTGCCCTTTGACCACAGTGGTCAGAGTGCATCTGCTCCATCATCTTGTCTAAGTCTTTAGGGGCTCCTAGGGCCACAGCCTAGCAACCTCCCAACCCCGTCCCTCTCAGCCATAGGGAGAACAGGTGTTCAGCAGCTGCCACCAGCGCCACAGTGGGGATCTGCAAGTTCCTTCCAGCCCTTCTAGGGTGTGCAAAAGTCTTGGGGCTTGCTACCCATCCCTCCCCAGGACAAGAACTGGAACCCAGACCCCTCTATTCTGAGATCTCCAAGTTCATTCAAGAGTTCTAGTAGCCCTGTCTCCAGGAGAAGAATTTGTTGAGAAACAAGTCTCAAGGTGTTTTTTAGGACGCCCATGTAAGCATTTCCCATGACTGTTCTTAGAAGATCTTAGAGAGGTCCAGCTTTCTCCTCCTTCCTACTGACCAGAGAATTTTTAATCAGGGTAGGAAATGTGTGAGTACAAATAGATTCTGCTTGTGGTCCAATTCCTAGAAATAGTCTTTATTTATATCTGGACTGTGGTTGAGGTTTGGAAATCTCATTGGTAGTGGAATCATGATATAAAGAGAAATATGGGAAGGGAAAAGAAAGTGCATAATTTTATTGCTTACTGTACAGCTTAAAAAAACCCAAATGATATAAAAGAATTTGAAGTGAAAAGTAACAGTCTTCTGTCTACACCCCCCTACCCCGCCCCACTCCCCCAGTCCCTGGCACTACTGCCTAGAGGCCACTCTTAAAATTTCTTTATTATTTTATTGCACTATAGTTGATTTAAAATATTGTGCTAGTTTCAGGCATATAGTAAACTGATTCATATATTTACACATACGTGTGTACTTAGTTGCTCAGTCGTGTCCAACTCCTTGCGACCCCATGGACTGCAGCCTGCTAGGCTCCTCTGTCCATGGAATTCTCCAGGCAAGAACACTGAAGTGGGTAGCCATTCACTTCTCCAGGGGATCTTCCTGACCCAGGGATCAAACTTGGGCCTCCTGCATTGCAGGCGGATTCTTTACTGGCTTAGCCACCAGCGAAGCCCATATCTATAAACTCTTTTCCAGATTCTTTTCCACTATAAATTATTACAAGATATTGAATATAGTTCCCTGTTGTTTATTTGACATCTGTTTTGTATCTGTTAATCCCATTTGTTGCTGTTCAGTCGCTTGGTTGTGTCCAACTCTTTGCAACCCCATGGACTGCAGCATGCCAAACTTCTCTGTCCTTCACTATCTCCTGGAGTTTGTTCAAACTCATGTCCATTGAGTCGCTGATGTCATTCAACCATCTCATCCTCTGTCACTCCCTTCTCCTCCTGCCCTCAATCTTTCCCAGCATCAGGGTCTTTTCCAATGAATTGGCTTTTCTCAATGGGTGACCAAAGTATTGGAGCTTCAGCTTCGGCACCAGTCCTTCCAATGAACATTCAGCATTGATTTCCTTTAGGATTGACTGGTTTGATTTCCTTGCTGTCCAAAGGACTCTCAAGGGTCTTATCCAGCAGCACATATTTGAAACGATCAGTTCTTCAGCGTTCAGCCTTCCTTAGGGTCCAACTCTCACATCCGTACCTGACTACTGGAAAAACCATAGCTTTGACTAATTGGACCTTTGTCAGCAAAGTAATGTCTCTGCTTTTTAATATGCTGTCTAGGTTTGTCATAACTTTTCTTACAAGTAGCAAACATCTTTTAATTTCATGGCTGCAGTCACCATCCACAGTGATTTTGGAACCCAAGAAAATAAAGTCTGTCACTGTTTCCACTGATTCCCCATCTATTTGCCATGAAGTGATGGGACGAGATGCCATGATCTTAGTTTTCGGAATGCTGAGTTTTAAGCCACCTTTTTCACTCTCCTCTTTCACCTTTAGTTCCTCTTCACTTTCTGCCATTAGGGTTGTTAACCCCTTACTCCTAATTTATCCTTCTCCTCCCTTCCACCTTTGGTAACCATAAATTTGAACCATGAATTGTTTTCCATGTCTGTGAGTCTGTTTCTATTTTGTAAATAAGTTCACTTGTATCAGGGCTTCCCTGGAGGTTCAGCTGGTAAAGAATCTGCCTGCAATGCAGGAGACCAGGGTTTGATACCTGAGTTGGGAAGATCCTCTGGAGAAGGGAGTGGCTACCCACTCCAATATTCTGGCCTGGAGAATTCCAGGGACTGTATAGTCCATGGGGTCACAAAGAGTTGGACACAACTGAGTGGCTTTCACTCACTTGTATCATGCTGTAGATATCACATATTAGTGATATCATCTGATATTTGTCTTTCTCTGACTTAACAAGATAATCTCTAGGTCCATCTACATTGTTGCAAATGGCACAGTTTCATGCTTTTTTGTGACTGAGTAATACTCCATTGTATATGTAAATGCACCACATCCCCTTGAATCACTCCTCTGCTGATGGACATTTCGGTTGCTTCCAAGCTTTGACTATTATAAACAGTGCTGCAGTGTTTTTATCCAGACATATGCCCAGGAGTGGGGTTGCAGGATCATATGGTAATTCTAGTTTCAGTCTTTGAAGGAACCTCCATACTCTTCTCCACAGTGGTTGTACCAATTTACAGTCCCTCCAGCAGTGGAGGAGGGCTCCCTTCCTCCACACTCTCTCTAGCATTTATTGTTTGTAGATTTTTTTTTGATGATAGCCATTCTGACTGAATGGCTCATTATAGTTTGACTTGCATTTCTCTAACAACCAGGGAGGTTGAACATCTTTTCATGTGCCTCTTTGCCGGGAGCCAGTGTGAGGAATCCCACCCGTGACAAGGTCATGAGGAAGGAAGCTGACATACGCAAGGCGTGCTCAGACTTCAGGGACCCCTCTGGAAATTCCTAAGCATGTACCCCAACAAAAATCTGCCGGCTTTTGTGCTCTGCTTTTCCACTCTTCTGACATTTTCTGGAAAAAGTCAATTCAGGGCTTTAGTCTTCTGCATTTGAAAGAGTGTTTCAATCCAAAAAACCCTCTGATGGCTTTCTAGCCTGCCTGCAGGACTCGTACAGCTGCGCGTGTGATTGTTTGAGGCCTCCTGACCGCAGGAGGCACAGGAAGCTTAAAACATCCTAGGAATGTAGGAGCTTCCGAGGAGTCAAAATCTTTTTAGGACTGATTAAAGGTTTCATTTGTTGAGTCAATATTTGCTGCCAAATTTTCACATCCTTTAGTTGTAGATATAGTTAGAAAAACAAGTAGTAGACCTTGTGTTAGCAACATTAGATCTTTGAGTTAAGTACCTTCTTTGTTATATCCCACTGCACCTTTGTTCTATAGAGATGTAACTTTAATGTTAATGCTTTAAGGAGATGTAGATTAAAGAAAAACACTTCAGGGGAAACAAGATTAACATTCGTTAAGGAAGAGAGCCAAAAAGTGTTAACAAGCCTCTTGGCCAGAAGATAATGTAAATCACCTGAGACCTTTTGTATACAAAATGATGTATAGAAAGAGCCTGAGCTGCGAACACTACATAATCTTGTGTTACCCATTGATCTCTGTGTTTTATCAAAAGTATAAAAGGCCTTCTGAACAATAAAGGATGGGGCCAGGGGCCAGGGGCCAGGGGCCAGTTTCTGGGGCCAGGGGCCAGGGGCCAGCTTCTCGGGGCCAGCTTCTTGGACCAGCTTCTCTAACTAGTCTCCCGGCCTGGTTTCTTGGGGCTCTGGCTCCCCCCGTGTCTCTCTCTCTCTTTCTTCTTCTCTCTCTTTCCCTCTCTCTGCTCTTTACTTTAACTTCAGGCTGAATCTCCACCTGGAGCGCGGAGGCTCGCCAGGTCTACTTACTTGCCCCGGCTGTTAAGACCCGCGAGAAAGGGAGCTTAAGGCGAGGCACCCTTAGATATTCAAGCGGGCGCCGGTGGCCCAACGTAGATGGTGCAAATTCCTTGTCTGGAATTTTATTGGCCTTCCGCGTAAACCAAGCTATTCAGCCCTCTTCCTCCACTTAATCTTCTTACTACACTATAGTTTCTTAATCTAATCTTTCATTAATAAATAAACAAGTCTTTCCACACCGACGCCGTCCACCCTTCGAATTCCCTGGATCCACCGGGGCTGGACCCCGGCACCTCTTGCCATCTGAATGTTTTTTGAGAAATGTCTATTTAGATCTTCTGCCCATCTACTGATTGGATTGTTTGCTCCTATAATATTAAGCTGCATGAACTGTAAATTTGGAGATTAATCCCTTGTCAGTTGCATCATTTGCAAATATTTTCTCCCATTCTTTGGGTTGTCTTTTTGGTTTGTTTACCAGTTGCTTTGCCGTGCAAAACCTTTTGAGTTAACTAGGTCCCATTTGTTTATTTTTGTTTTTATTTCCATTACTCTGGGAGAAGACTCAAAAAAGATACTGCTGCGATTTATGTCAGAGCATGTTCTTTGTTTTCCTCTAAGAGTTTTATAGTGTCCAGTCTTACATTTAGGTCTTTAATCCATTTTTAGTTTATTTTTGTGTATGTCTTAGATATTTTTGAATTGTGGTGCTGGAGAAGACTCTTGAGATTCCCTCGGACAGCAAGGAGATCAAACCAGCCAATCCTAAAGGAAATCAACCCTGAATATTCATTGGAAGGACTGATCCTGAAGTTCCAATACTTTGGCCACCTGATGCAAAGAGCATCCTCTTTGGAAGAGACCTTGATGCTAGAAAAGACTGGGGCAAAAGGAGAAGGGGGTAGCAGAGGATGAGATGGTTAGATAGCATCACTGATTCAGTGGACATAAATTTGAGCAAACTCCAGGAGATAGTGGAGAACAGAGGAGTCTGGCACGCTGCAGTCCACGGGGTCACGAAGACTCAGAAATGACTTAGCTACTGAACAACGGCATGGTGTTAAAGTTTGTGCTAATTTCATTTTTTATATGCAGTTGTCCAGTTTCCCCAGCACCATTTATTGGAGAGACTGTCTTCCCTCTATTGTATAGTCTTGCCTCCTTTGTCATAAATTAAGTGCTTTGACTACAGATTGACTCTGAAAGTTGAAGGTCAATAATTCATGTTTGCATTAATGACTGTTCTTCCATCTTCAAGTCTTGGGATCTCTCTGTCTTAAATGATTCAGCACCTCCTTCCCTTCTAATACTGTAACTCACTTAAATAGTTTTTGGAAAGAACTGATCTGTAAATCATAAATAAGTAAAATCCTGTTTGTTCTATTAATGTATTATTAACTCCCTGCTTTGCATTTTCCAATATCAATATCTTTCCATCTATCATCATCTTCTCATCCTAGACTGTAGGTCTCCTGGGGCAGAGGTTGTGTCTGGCACTCCCTGGTCTCTTTGGCAAGAGCTTTTTGCCAGGCAAGTTATTAATAATTTCTTTGCTGTGACTGATGGATGAGGATGAGAAGCCTGGTGATAGCAGGGTTTGAATCTCAGCCTTTTTCTAAAGGGATAAACGAGACAGTCTTTTCTTTTGGAAATTTAAACTAGGCTAAAGGGACTTCTTTCAGAAAGGCGTCATTTCTTACTGCCCTTCCCAGGCGTGGATGAAATTAAGCCGGTGTCTTCCAGGCCCCGCCTCAGTCATCCGCTTCAGACCAGAGGCACGGGACGCAGTTACAGTGCGCGGACCACAAGGCGGCAGTATTCCCTTAAGAGTCGGCTGGTGGAAGACTTGTGATTATAATGCTGGCCACTGGAGGGCGCCTCCTCCATCTGCAGCCACTCTGCTAGCGGATAAAATCATGTCCTGCGTAGAGTTCCCTAGCTTCCTCTTCTCACTCAGTACTGCATCTTGGACCCTACCCTGTATCAGCGTATGGATAGCAGTAGGTGGTTGTTTACATTGTTTATAGCTCTTGGCGACTGTAAACATAATTTCCATGATCCTTATGGTCCATACATTGTTTGGAATAGAGCTGCTTATAACCCCACTCTTTGTCTACCTGTAGGAAGGAGGTCTTCATCCTCCCGCACGGAGAAAGTGAAAGTGAAGTCGCTCAGTCGTGTCCGACTCTTTGCGACCGCATGGACTGTAGCCTACCACACTCCTCCGTCCATGGGATTTTCCAGGCAAGAGTACTGGAGCGGGTTGCTATTTCCTTCTCCACATCTTAGGGATCGAACCCGGGTCTCTCTCATTGTAGGCAGACGCTTTACCGTCTGAGCCACCAGGGAAGTCCTCGCAAGAGCTGGCTGTGAAATTGGGCAATGGATTGTTGAGTTTGTGAGCCACAACCCTCCTTGGCTCCTTTAGGATCCAGTCTGGCTGCAGGCTCTTTTCTCACCTCTACTCGTTCCTTCGCTTGGAGGTTATTCTGGGCTGTGTGTGTGTGTGTGTGTGTGTGTGTGTGTGTGTGTGTGTGTGTGTGTGTGTTAGCTGCTCAGTCTTGTCCAACTCTCTGCGAGAGTCGGAATATAAACCACCAGGCTCTCGTATCCATGGAATTCTCCAGACAAGAATATCGAAGTGGGTTGCCATTTCCTTCTCCAGGGGACCTTCTCCATACAGGGATGGAACCTGGGTCTCCCACATTGCAGGCAGTTTCTTTACCGTCTGAACCACCAGGGAAGCCCTGTTCTGGGGTATAATTGTCTGCAGTTCTTACAACGCTCTGGAATGTAGGTGTTGATCATTCTCCTTGTTTGTTCATTGCTGCTCTGCTTCTGCCATCTTTTTTGTTTATTTTTTCTTTCTTTTCTCTTTCTTCGATTGTTTTCTTTTTTCTTTCTGCTCCCACCTTGTGTTTAAGCTCACTGGGGCAGGCCAGGGGATGGAGCCAGAAGACAGAAGCTACTCAGTTATGCTTGGGAAAGTTCATTTTGCCCTAGAATTCAGCTTTCTGGAGCTGATCTTTTGACAGCTATTGATATTTTACGCCTGTGGATATTTTTCATTTGATTCAGAGCTCGGAATGAATCACAAAGGGATGTAATTATTCAACACTCTCACAAACAACAGTATGGAGTCCAGAGACAGGAGATCCAGGCTCAAAAACCAGTCCTTTCATTCCCTAGCTTTGTGATCTTTGGCAAGTTACTCTCTCTGAACCTCAGTTTACTCATCTAGAACATGGGAAGCATACTAATTGGAGCTGTTTAAATAGTGGGTATAGTGAGCTTGATACATTTCTTGACACATTGGATGCTCTGTAAATGTTCATTAGTTTGACCTATGCTCAAAAACAGTTTAAATGTCATAGACATTATCTGATTCTTGCAGGTTAGTGAAAATCATTTAGTAAATCCATTTGGGCTGGGGGCTTTTTGTGAGTTAGGTCAGGGGTCAGGAAACTATGGCCCATGGGTCAAATCTGGCCTTCCACCTGTTTTTGCATGGCTTGAAAGCTAAGAATGGATTTTATGCTTTTATATTATTGAAAAAGATCAAAGGAAGAATATTAGTATATATTTTTATCTTAGAAACATTATTTTTATTGAAAAAATGTAGCACGTTGACATATGTTTGTGTGTGCATGCTCAGCTGCTTCAGTCACGTTGGACTCTGCGCCCCTGTGTACCACAGCCCCCCAGCCTCCTCTGTCCATGAAATTTCCTCAGAGGGAATACTGGAGTGGGTCGCCATGCCCTCCTCCAGGGGATCTTCCTGACCTTATGTAAAGTTAAGGTGTACAACAGGCTGATTTGATCCATTTATAGGCTGTAGTATGATGGCCAGGATAGTAAGAATTAGCACCTCTGTCACACCACACAATTATCATTTTTTTAGTATTTATTTTTATTTATTGATATAGCTGTGGCTGTGTGGGGTCTTTGTCTTGCATGGGCTTTTCTCTAGTTGCAGCCAGCAGGGCCACGGTCTAGCTGCAGGGCTCAAGCTTCTCGTTGCGGTGGTCCTTCTCGTGGAGCGCGGGCTCCAGAAAGCACGGGCTCGGCAGGTTCGGCTCCTGGGCTCTGGAGCGCAGGTGCAGTAGTTGTGGTGCCCGGGCTTAACTGCCCGGCAGGCACGTGGGATCTTCCTGAATCAAGGATGAATCTGTGTCTCCTGTACTGGCAGGCAGGTTCTTTCCCACTGAGCCACCAGGGAAGCCCTTATCATTTCTTCTTAGTGGCTGGAATGGGTGCGTTCTCGTCTCCAGCCTCTTAGCAATATTATCACAGAACACTGTGGTCTATCTTCCCTACACGGTGCCTCAGTTCACCAGGACTTATTTACTATTAGCCGCAGGTTTGTATCTGTAAACAACGTCGTGTTATACCGTTCAGCACCATCCCCTGCTAGCCACCATTTACTTTCTGATTCTACAAGTTTGGCTTTTTTAGATTTAACATATGAGGATATCATACAGCATTTGTCTTTCTCTGTCTGACTTACCTCACTTAGCGTAGTGTCCCCAAGGTCGTCATCTATATTGTCACAATGACAGGATGTCCTTTCTCATGGGAGGGTAATATTCTGTGTTTTATATATATAGGACTTCCCTGATAGCTCAGATGGTAAAGAATCCGCCTGCAATGCAGGAGACACCGGTTCAAGTCCTGGGTCAGAAAGATCCCCTGGAGAAAGAATAGGCTACCCACTCCAGTATTCTGGCCTGGAGAATCCCATGGACTGTACAGTCTGTGGGGTTGCAAAGAGTCGGACACGACTGAGCGACTTTCACTTCACTTCATACACACACACACACACACACACACACACACACACACACACCCCTCATCTTCTTTATCCAGTCGTCCACTGATGGGCACTTAGGTTGTTCGCATATCTTGGCTACTGTGAATAATGCCGCAATGAACCGGGTTACAACTTAATCCTTGTGAGACTGGGTGGTGAGCAACACTCTTTGTCTGTCTTTGTTAACACTGCTCTGTGTGAGTGAGACACTTTTTTAGAATCACAACTGATCCCCTGAAATGAACGTCTATTTGAGAGTTCTGGCCAGAGGTTTGCCCACTTGCTCATGCAATCAAATCAGGTGGGAGCTTTTAAAAAATTCCCCATGCTCCCCTCTCTGGAGATTTTGGCTCAGTAAATTTGAGATAAATTCCAGATAAATTCCATTCATTAATATTTAAACCCCACCAGTGACTCTATGGGGGCAGCAGGGCTGAGAACCAACACGAAAATCCTTAACTAATGAGAGACACATTTATGAGCTGTGTTATCAGTGAGCACATTAGCAGGGTTTGGATAAATCCCAATTGGAGGCAACCGTGGTACTCCCTTACTCCCGCAGGATGGTTGAGGAGATCCTTTAACTAGCTCTGCTTTTGTCCCCAAGGAGCCAGGGGCACCGTGATGAGGATCACGGAGCCTGGGGTTCAGATAGTTTGCACTCTCAGATCTTAGGGTCTCAGATCTTAGGATAATTACTCTGTTATAATTTAATGCAATTTTCTCATTTGTAAAAGGCGGCTAATAAAACTGCCACATCATAGGTTTTATATGATGAATAAATGTATGGGTGTATACTCGTGTGTGTGTGTAACATTTACCAGGGTCTGACACAAACTAAACTCTCAATAAACACTGACCACTATTTTCCTGTCCTCTCTGTCAAATGAGTCATAGGTTGTCAACAGTTCCTGGTTTAGAGCACCAGTGAAAACCATATAATCACCAATTTTTAGAACTAGAAAGGAAACCTAGATTCACTTCCTGTGTCTAAAATAGACGGAGAAGGAAACCCACCTCATGGTCTCTGAGTCTGTAGATCCAGGGTCCCGGGTAGGTAGTCAGGGCTCTCTCTCTCTTTTTTTTCCGAGAACTGTTTCCCTTTATTATGGAAACACAGCAAAGAACAAATTGTTTGGACTTTTTAAAGCTATTAAAGAAAACACAAAGTATATGGATATAAATGGAGTTACAGATCCCATTCTTCATTTCCAAAATAGAAGGAGGCTATCATCATGTCTCATACGTTGTTTTGATAAAAAAAGTATAAGTTGCAAATTTTTAATGTTTTATTTTGGAGATATATATGCAATCTCATTTGAGATATCTTCTGTGAGAGAACACTGAATTTTTTTCATTAACATATGCTAATCAAGCAAAATTTTTTATTCCTTTTTTGTGTTTTGTTCAAAAAGCATATTCTTGTTTCCTGCCCTCTTTTTTAAAATTTTATTTATTTATTTTAATCGAAGGCTAATTACTTTACAATATTGTAGTGGTTTTTGTCATACACTGACATGAATCAGCCATGGGTGTACCTGTGTTCCCCATCCTGAACCCCCCTCCCACCTCCCTGCCCATCCCATCCCTCAGGGTCATCCCAGTGCACCAGCCCTGAGCACCCTGTCTCATACATCAAACCTGCACTGGCGATCTGTTTCACATATGGTAATATACGTGTTTCAGTGCTATTCTCTCAAATCATCCCACCCTCGCCCTCTCCCGCAGAGTCCAAAAGTCTGTTCTATACATCTGTGTCTCTTGCTGTCTTGCATACAGGGTTATTGTTACTATCTTTCTAAATTCCATATATATGCGTTAGTATACTGTATTGGTGTTTTTCTTTCTGACTTACTTCACTCTGTATAATAGGCTCCAGTTTCATCCACCTCATTAGAACTGATTCAAACGCATTATTTTTAATGGCTGAGTAATACTCCACTGTGTTTATGTACCACAGCTTTCTTATCCATTCATCTGCCAGTGGACATCTAGGCAGCTCTCTTATAGCCCGTGGAGCTGTGAGGAAATCTCTGTATCCAAGAACAGGGCTGGTGTAGGCACAGGTGTATTCCGTCACGAGGGTGGGTAGCTCTCAGAGAAGATTGTTGACACATACATTTTATTACTCCGCAAGCTCTTGCCACTTGCTAAGGACTTTTTATTTTTAAAGTGCATAGTTTATGTTTTTTTCATGTCTGTCTTCCTCTCTGCTTAGCTGACTTGAGAGCCCATGGACTGCCTCACGCCAGGCTCCTCTGTCCTCCACTGTCTCCTGGAGTTTGCTCAGATTCATGTCCACTGAGTCGGTGATGCTATCTAACAACCATCTCATCCTGTGCCACCCTCTTCTCTTTTTGCTTTCAATTTTTCCCAGCATCAGGGTCTTTTCCAATGAGTCGGCTCTTTGCATTAGGTAGCCAAAGTATCGGAGCTTCAGCATCAGTACTTCCAGTGAATATTCGGGGTTGTTTTCCTTTATCAGTTTTCCCATCCTTTTGGAATTGACTACCAATACTGCTCGCTGTACGACAGGCCAATCAATTGAGAGAGGAGTTGTTGGGACAAAGCATAGTGACTTTACTTAGCAAACCAGCAGGTTGAGAAGATGGTGAGCTCCTGTCTCAAAGAACCGTCTTCCCTGAGTTAGAATACAGGCTTCCTTTACGCTAAGGCGGAGAGCGGGGTGGAAAAGGCAAGCATTCCCCGGCTCCAGTCAGACTCCGAAGGGGATGGGTTAATTTCTTCCTTCCTGTAGCCGTTCACGGGTGGGCTTTCTCAGAAGGTTTCTCGGGAGCTAAACAAAGGTATTTTAGCTTTTATTTTTCTTTACTGGAGGATAATTGCTTCACCGTGTTGCGTTAGTTTTTGCTGTACAACCAGGTGAATCAGCTGTATGTATACATACATCCCCTCCCTCTTTAGCCTCCCTCCCACCCACCCCCATCCCATCTCTCTGAAAGTGAAAAGGGAAAGTGGAGTCGCTCAGTTGTGTCCAGCTCTTTGTGACTCCATGGACGGTAGCCTACCAGGACCCTCCGTCCATGGGATCTTCCAGGCAAGAGTACTGGAGCGGGGTGCCATCCCAGCCCTCTAGGTCATCACAGAGCACGGAGGTGAGCTCTCTATGCTACATAGCCGCTTCCCACTAACTCTCTATTTTACACTTGACGGTGTATATACGTCAGTCCTCCTCTAACAATGAAAGGTATTTTAGCTTAATTCTCATGACATGGGAGGCTGTGTTCCCAGAGATGGACCGTTATGTATAATTTAAGCTTGTAGGCAATATCCCTTTATGACAACCTGGAGCAAAAGCAACAGAATACAAAGGTTAAAGTAAAAGAAGCAGGTCCAATGTGGAGTCAGATTTAATCTTTCCTATAGCAAATGGCAACCCACTGCAGTATTCTTGTCTGGAAAATTCCATGGACAGAGGAGCCTGGTGGGCTACAGTCCAAGGGGTTGCACAGAGTCAGATGTGACTGAGTGCAGCACACGCGTGCACACACACACACACACAAGTTATAAATGTAGATTCATCATCGGAACAGTTGAACCATCTGATGAGATCTGTTGATAGTGGGAGAGGCTGTGCCTGTGTGGGGGCAGGGACTATATTGAAACTTGCTACTCAGTTTTGCTGTGGACCTAAAATTGCTCCAATAAATAACGTCTACTTTAAAAAAAAAAAAGAGGGACAATGTGTTGTTAAAATACTCTCTTCAAACAAGGGGGGTGGAAAAAATCCATGGGAAAAGAAAAATCAAGGAATCTGTTGCCCCTTACAGACAGCTGATCAAAACTACCAGGGAATTAAAGACTTCCTATTGAAAACACTATTAGAACTCATGAGAATTCATCAGATTAGCTGAATACAAGATCAAGATCAGCATACAAACATCAAGCACAATTGATAAACCAACTGCTATGGGCATATAACTCAGTGGAAATAATGATAAATGGACAAAGGTAACGATAGCAACAGCAAAAATGTGCTGAAATACATTTAATCGGAAATGAGCAGACCTTTAAAGATAATGTCATGAAACTCTACTTCTGGATTAAAAAGGGGTCTGCCTTGAGGTTTTGTGCAGTAGTCTAAACAGATATTTTTATATATGTGTGTGTATTATACATATTTATATATGGCTATTTTAAGCAGCTGGTCTTTTAAAAGCCCTGCATTTGTATTCCCCTCCCATTGCAATGACTGTTTTGTTTTGTTTCGTTTTTTTTGGTTGCACACAGCATGTGGGATCTTAGTTCCCTGACCTGGAATTGAACCTGGGCCCACAGCAGTGAAAGAACGGAGTCCTGACCCCTGGACCACCAGGGAATTCCCAGTAATTACTGTTTTTGACATCATATTTTGCATCTAACTGTTTGTGTATCCCCTACCTACTTACTGCGGATACAGATGAGTTGACTACTTTTGTCTTTTACCCTCTCTCCTAGCTTTGTATGTGGATGGTTTCCCACTTCTAATGTATGTTTGTCTTTACTGGTGAGCTTTTCCATTTCATAATTTTGTTTCTAGTTGTGGCCCAAAAAGGACCTAATAAATACCCACCTTGTTTTCAAGGAAATGAGAAAACATCTAATGATGTCAACTGCTTTCCAATTGCTCTGCAAATTCAATGCAGCCCCCATTAGAATCTTCATGGGATAGCTGTGGGTTGGTTTTGAGATCTAAAGTGCTGTTTGAATGTCTCAAAATTCAGCATGGACTCACTTGCTAAGTTGAGAGGAGGGCCTGATTTTGGTCCCAGACTCCCTGGGTTCAAGTCCAGCTCTGGCACTTTCTACTTGTGGGGACGCCAGCAAAGGTGCTCACCCTCCCAGCCTCAGTTTCCGCATCTGTAAAATAAGTCAATAAAATATTGCCTGCCTCATGGGATTTATTTTAAGATAAATAAATTAATAGGGGTGAAATGTCCAGCACAGTATCTGGTGGTAAATGTCAGCTATGACACTTCCATAACAAAGGGGGAAAAGAATCTAACTACTAAGTCAAACAAAATAAATCACCGCATTTCCAAAGCCCAGTGTCAAGGCGAGTTTACCTGACTCTGCCAATGAAAAATGTTTATTTATCCTAAATGCTAGCAAAGTGTGCTTCAGAATTTGTCTCTGGTTCCATTAGGATTTCTCTCAGTAAAGAAAAGGCCATTACTTTTCAATCACTTTTATTTACTTTTTTATGGCCAGTTCCAAGTACCTGTCACTGTGGTTTTAATATCCTTAATACTGACTATGGGAAGGAAGGTTATAGGAAGTGGTAGGTGGAGAAAGATTATTTATCCCAAGACACACAGGGACTCTGGGACTCAAGTCCTCAACAGAATGTTCTGGGCACTCACATCCTTTTGGCTGAGGTTGAAATCCCAGGGATTCTGTCAACTACAAATTGGCACTTGCCATCTGCCTCTACAAGGATTGAGTGGTATGCTGCGCAGCTTATGATTTTCAACACCCCCTAAAAAGAGTTTAGGGTGGAGAGCAGAAACGAGGCATTCTGTGCTTGGGGTTGGGGGGAGGGGGGGACCTGGCAGTCTTCGGATAGTTAGATGCTTTCAGGATTTTGTGAGCCCAATTCTTATATCTTTGCATATCTAGAAAGGCACCAAAATCCTTCATGGTGACGACTGCTCCTTATGACTAGTAGAAACCTTCTGAAAAAGTATGTGCTTGATTGCATGTATTCCTCCTTCACCAAAATTACATGTATGCTGACCTTCCCCCACCTGCCTTTTTGGAGCAATGTCTCAGAGCTCTCTGAGGTGCTGTCTCCTGGGTTATAGTGCTCATTTTGTCCCAAATAAAACTTAACTCACAACTCTCACATTGTGCTTTTTTTTAATTCCACATCTTGAAACTGATGAATATACCTCCCATCTCCCCTTTCACAATCCCTCTTGTTCCAACTTACCAAAGACAGTAGGTCTCTGCATCATCCACCAGAATCTTAACACGGAGCCTTGACCCTGCCTTTAGAAATTCCTAGACCTCAAAGAAACAGTTTAAAGTCCTATTTGGTGATACAGAACAAAAATTTTTTTTAAATGCCAATATATATTTTTATTGGATGATTTGAATAATTGTGTTGGAATTTGGCTGAATAAATGCTATAGAGAGAGGAGAGAGAGAAACTTCAAAACTATTCACTGGACCTTTTGCTAGTAAAAGTGCTGATAACATAAGTCAGGATTCTAGAAGTCCAGATCTCTAGATCTCCAACTCAAATATCACTCACCAAAATAACAATAATAACATTTAATATTCCTGACGCTATACTACAGTAGGGAAACAAAAATGAAATACATTACAACATAACAAAGTGCTGCTGTTGTAATTTAGTGGCTAAGTAGTGTTGGACTCTTTGCAACCCTTTGGGCTGTAGCCTGCCAGGCTCCTCCATCCATGTGATTTCCCAGGCAAAAATACTGGAGTGGGTTGCTATTTCCTTCTCCAAGGAAAAATTGTCTCTATCAAGTGATTTCTACTTCTTTGCCTTAATAAAATCCAAAGAGGACTTAATTTAGCTGTGACTGATAAAATTATTAAAAATCATTTTGAGTGATAAATTACCACACCATTTTTAGACTGTAGCTCAGAATGACTTAAAGATGTAAACAGCATTGCTATCACAAAAATCATTTATTCTACAACTGCAAATCATGCGACAAGTGTTTTCAGAGTTTACATCCATGAAGATGAAATACATGAATGAAAGTGCCTCACTTTGGCAATAATTCCCTGGTGGCTCAGACGGTAAAGAGAGTCTGCCTGCAATGTGAGAGACCCAGGTTCAATCCCTGGGATGGGAAGATCCCCTTGGGGAAGGAAATGGCAACCTACTCCAGTATTCTTGCCTGGAAAATTCCATGGACCGAGGAAACTGTCAGGGCTACAGTCCATGGGGTCGCAAAGAGTCGCACGTGACTGAGTGACTCCGTTTTGCTTTCTTTTTCCACAATATCTATGCATATATAAAATCAAAAAGAGTCCTCATTCAGCTCATGAAGAGATATATTTATCAATAACATTTCACTTCATGCATTTAAAAAGTATCAACAATTGAAATAAATATCTGGTCTTTGTCCAAAGCTGCAAACATCTTGGCTGGTCCCCAAATCGCCGATGCACCTTGTCTTACAAACTCCTCGAAGCCATTTGATTCCTGCTTCCCTTGCGCTTCTGCACTGTGGAAACTATGAGATGTATATCCTGAGGTTCCCCAGGGAAACAGGTGAGTGAGGTAGTCACTCCTTCCTACTCCTGCAGACCACCTGTCGACCGCTCTCCTACGCCTAAAGCAGCTCAGAGTTGGGGCCACGGCTGTGAGCTGCAGAGGTGTGTGACGTGGGAAAGGCCGTGGAGCACCAGAGATTGTTGCCGTCTCCTTGTTCATCAACTCCTGCCATGTAGTGATGGTCCTGTGATGTCTGAATCTCTCGTCTGCGTCATACCCTAGGCAGAAGGAGATGGAGAATATTAGAAGTGCTTGATTTGCTCCTGAATTCCCTGTAACACCTACTCATTGTGCGCCCCGAGCTACTGTGCTGTTCACATAGCTGGGTATCCAGCCAGGTGTCAGTTGAGACACTGCCTAGACTTTGGGGACCATTTGTCCACCTGTAAATTGACATCATACACCATGAAGCATCAGTGGGGTACCCCCATGACCCAGGGATATCAGGTACACTCTTCGGATGCCGTAAGACCTCCTTTCCTGAGAAGGCAGAAGCTGCGTTTATCACAGTACATTTTGTATTTGGAATTAGCTTCAAACATGCAGAAACATTGTAATGATATGTATAGTAGAATACCGGCATACCATTACCCAGACACATTTTTTTAAAAATTGAAATATAGTTGATGTGCACCATTTTTTAAGTTGCAAGTATATGATATAGTGGATTCGCAATTTTTAAAGGTTTTTATCCCATTTATAGTTATTATAATACTTTGGCTATATTCACTGTGTTGTACAATATATCCCTTGTAGCTTATTTTATACCTCGTAATTTGTGCCTTTTAATCCCCTACCCCTACTTTGCCCCTCCTGCTCTCCCCCTCCTCACTGGTAAACACTAGCCTGTTTTCTATACCTGTGAATATTTCTTTTTTGTTATATTCACTAATTTGTTTCTTTGTATTTTTTAGATTCCACATATAAGTGATATCACACAGTATTTGAATTTCTCTGTCTGACCTTTCACTTAGCATAATGCCCTCCAAGTCCATACATGGGGTTGCAGATGGCAAAAGTTCCTTCTTTTCTATGGCTGAGTATAATTCCATTATATAGATATATACCAGATGCACTTACTGTTGATGTACGACTTCATTTACTTTATTCTTTTGGAGACTTCTCACAAAGACACAGTCCTAAGCTTTCAATACATGGGCTGAAAATTCCAACAGACATGCCCAGCTTCAAATATGAAATTATACCCATATATTCCATCTACCCCAGAGCTGTAGCAGGGCTGTACATACATAAAACCAGGGACAAAGTAAGGGCTAAAGAAACTACAATAAGCAGATCTTGTGTGGCTGTGAACCCTCCCAGGTCAAGAACATGTAGGCTGCATTTAGAAAGATCTGAGGAGTGGGGCATATTGAAACTATCAAGGGCTCTTGATTTCCAGGCAGAGTTCCAGAAGTTTCCTCTACCAAGTAGAGGACACTTGAATGTCAAGGACTCTCCCTCCATTCTAAGCTGTTTTCTGCAGAAGTCAGGATTACCAGACCAACGTGAGGCACTGCTCAAATACGTCTGTTCTTCCTGGGGATCGGATGTCACCTGAAGCAATTCCAGAGGGCAAGCTGCCTTGCAGGAGTGGAGCCAGGTGCTAAAGACTCTTCCTGCCCCTTCCACAGTTGATAAGGTGAGCTGCCAGGTCCTCGAGGTACATGCTCGTCATTGTAGGTCAGCCCTACAGGTGCAGGAGGCCTCTGGGGACAGCAAATCCCAACCCCATCACAGGTCCCTTCCAAATAGGGGAGTCTGAGTCCTCTGCAAACACAGGTGCCATTTATGATGATGAAACTAGCATTTTTTTTCAATCTTTCCCTTTGAGGAAATAAAAAGAATAATGCTGTGGCATTCATGACATGTTGAAAGTATATATATTTTTTTTAATGAGTTCTGAAAGAACAGTGTGGAGAAGGAAGCCAAACAACCTCAGGACCAGGGAACTGTTGAGCCCACAGTCACCGTAGGAGCCCCAAGGCTGTTGGCTTTGATCGCTGGCAGGACTTTCTGCTCCCAGCAGTCTTTTGTAGTGGAGGGGATATTGAAAGTTTTTTGTTTCTTGTTTCTTGGCCCTCATTCATCTCCATTATCATCTAACACTTACATACGTGTAGCCTTCGCGTCCTTCCCCAAATGCTTCTCATTGTAGATTTGCTACTTTTTGCTGCTGCTGCTGCCTAGTTGCTTCAGTCGTGTCCGACTCTGTGTGACCCCATAGATGGCAGCCCACCAGGCTCCTCTGTCCCTGGGATTCTCCAGGCAAGAATGCTGGAGTGGGTTGCCATTTCCTTCTCCAATGCACGAAAGAGAAAAGTAAAAGTGGAGTCGAGCAGTCATGTTCGACTCTTCGTGACCCCAAGGACTGTAGCCTACCAGGCTCCTCCGTCCATGGGATTTTCCAGGCAAGAGTACTGGAGTGGGGTGCCATTGCCTTCTCCAGGGCTACTCTTTGGGTGTAAGACAAAAGACATAAGATCTTACAGGGGCTTCCCTGGTGGCTCAATGGATAAGAATCCACCAGTGAATGCAGGGGACACAAGTTCAGGGCCTGGTCCAGGAAGATCCCGCACGCTGTGGAGCAACTGAGCTCGTGTGCCACAGCCACTGAGCCCAAGTGCTGCGACTACCGAAACCCGAGTGCCCTAGAGCCTGCGCTCTGCAAAAGAGGAGCCACTGCAATGAGAAGGCCACGCACCACGATGAAGAGTAGCCCCGCTCACCAAACCAGAGCAAGCCTGTGTGCAGCAGCGAAGACCAGTGCAAAGGAAACTAAGTGAACAAAGAATTAAAAATTTAAAACAGATCTTACAGGAATTTTGAGCATATGTGTTGGTTAGTTGATACACTTCCTATGCGAATTAAGCCTTTTTGTCATGTCATGGGCAAAAACTTACAAGCTGTTAATTTTGTTATAGGTCAGATGGTCGCCTTCACTGTATCAAAGATGAGGCCAAGACTGTAGATTGCAATCACTGTGTGCCTGGTAGGGTCTCTTTTTATTTAGTTGCTGAGTTAGTTCCTTTTTCCTACCCATCTCTCATCTGCCGGAACTGAAGACTCGTGTGCGACACATCCCAGGCTCTCTTGCCAGCCGCCTTCTCGTTAGGCTCTCCAGGGAAGGGCACTGATGAAGATCGGAAGGGTGTAGGGGACAGCAGTTGTGTGTTCTGAGCTTCTGATGTCGCCTCTTGCAGCGGTTGTGGCAGCAGTGGGTACAGTAGACCAGCAGCCCAGCTGTGGCAGTGTTTACAGCGGTGGCTTCATGTCTTGGTCCTTGGTCCTTTGGTTCTTGCTCAGGTAGCTCAGTTTCGACAACAGCAACTTCACCGTCACCTGCACCCATGGGATGGGCAAGACCTTTTAGTTTTCAACTCCAGTTTGAGAGGCAGTATTATCTTCTGTAATTATCAATCCTTATGGATCCTTTATGCTCCCGTATCCGTATTCCAGCCTTTCACCTTCATTATCAACTCCTGTATGAAATTTGCTCTGCTCAATATACCTAGAAGGTTTTCTGTTTCTTGATTGGACACTAACAGACAAATGGATGCTCCTCAGAACCCAGTGGGTGCTGAGGTAGGGCAGTGGGAGTATTTGCCCTGGGTGTGTGGGCATACAGAGATGCTGTGCCTGTGGAGCATTTGAAAGTGATGGGTAGAAGTGAACCACCCTGGAACCTACTTTTCTAAATCGCATAAAGTACACCTCCCTGAAGAGCTATAGGTGTAGGTTCAATACTTGTTCAATGTTCCTTTGCCCTGGAGCAGATCACTCCTAGCACCCTGTCCTTGAAACTCTCCCAACTTCATGCAGTCATTCAGGCACCCAGGTTTTACCACTGGAGCATCTGATAGAGCCTTAGGACTCTCCTGGATCTTGGTGGAAGATGAGGGAATAAGGAGGGGAGCTTTCTGGGACAGGCCTGCAGGAGATGTTTCTCATGACCCCCATATTCCACTGGCCTGAACTTAGTGACATAGCACCATCTTGGGAAAAGAAGATCAGCCATGTGTCCTTGCTCCAGAGGAGAATGGCTTGGTAAATAGCTCTCTAATATCTGTTTTTAATATCGTTACTATTTAGAGCACAAACTATTTTGTAAATTGTTGATAGTCAAAGCTATGGTTTTTTCAGTGGTCATGTATGGATGTGAGAGCTGGACCGTAAAGAAGTCTGAGCAGCAAAGAATTGATGCTTTTGAACTGTGGTGTTGGAGAAGACTCTTGAGAGTCCCTTGGACTGCAAGGAGATCCAACCAGTCCATCCTAAGGGAAATCAGTCCTAAATATTCATTGGAGGTACTGATGCTGAGGCTGAAGCTCCAATACTTTGGCCACCTGATGTGAAGAGCTGACTTGTTGGAAAAGACCCTGATGCTGGGCAAGATTGAGGGCAGGAGGAGAAGGGGACGACAGAGGATGAGATGGCTGGATGGCATCACCGACTTAATGGACATGAATTTGAGCAAGCTCCGGGAGATAGTGATGGACGGGGAAGCCTGATGCATTGCAGTCCATGGGGTGGCAAAGAGTTGGACACGACTGAGTGGCTGAGCAACAAAAAAAGAGCATAAACTACTTTGTAAGTCGTTGATCCTGGTAGGCAAACACTGTATTTAATTTCTTTATTCCTTTTTAGAAAAATAACTTTAAAAATTATTATTATGTTTAAAATTTGTTGACCATGCCCCGCTGCATGAGAGATCCTAGTTCCCTCACCAGGGATGGAACGCACATCCCCTCCAGAAGATGAGTCTTAATGACAGGACCACCATGAAAATCCCTATGTTTCATTTCTAATCCCGTCACCCTCAGGAAGACCTGTTAACAAAAGCACATTTTTTTTTCAACAGCTTTATTGAGATGTAACTCACACATCACAGAATGCATGCACTTAAAGGGTACCCTTCAGTGGTTTTAAAATATATTCAGAGTTGTGCAATCATCCCCACAGTCCATTGTAGAACATTTTCATCACCCCCCAAAAAGAACCTTCCAGACAGCAGTCATTCCCCATTCCCATGACCCCTTCAGCCTTAGGCAGTAAGTGATCAACTTTCTGGGCTTCCCAGGTGACTCAGTGGTAAGGAATCTGCCTACCAATGCAGGAGACACAGGAGATGTGGGTTCAGTCCGTGGGTTGGGAAGATCCCCTGGAAAAGGAAATGGCAACCTGCTCCAGTATTCTTGCTTGGAAAATCCCATGGACAGGGGAGCCTGGCAGGCTACAGTCATGGGGTCTCAAAGAGTCAGGCACGAATGAGCACCAGAGCACACACGCACACACTCAGCTTTCTGTTTCCATTCTCTTTTCACGCTGCTGTTGAAAAGCCTGGTGTGAGTTTTACTTATTTTGTGGGAAACATGTAGGTTTCTCTTTTCAACCCTGAATTTTATTCATGGAAACTAGGATTTATTCAGCTGTGAGTCTTTTTCATCGATCTTAGTCTTCACTGAGCCCTTTTAGACAGAAACTCATAAAGCACATTTATTTTTATTACCATTCCCAGGCAATTGCCATCCGGTTTGTGTATTTTTTTTTTTTTACTGAAATATAGTTGATTTATAATGTTGTGTTTGTTTCAGGTGTACAGAAAAGTGATTCATATCTGTATCTATCTATCTATCTCAGATGATTTTCAATGCTGTCCATGCATTTTGTGAGAAGTGGTTTAACTTGAGTGTTAACTTCCAAGAGATGTAATATTTGCTTAAGTCCAAGACATGTGTTAGAAGTATAGCAAGAATGATGCATTTCTGCCTGGACAGATGTCACTGTCCTGTCTCCAACTCTAGGCAGTAAGAGTCCTACAGAGTGTAGTTAGAAGAAAAAATAGGAGAAACAGTTCTGCGAGGTGTTTTCTGTACGTTTGCTGCTGCTGCTGCTAAGTCGCTTCAGTTGTGTCCGGCTCTGTGCGACCCCATAGACGGCAGCCCACCAGGCTCCCCCATCCCTGGGATTCTCTAGGCAAGAACACTGGAGTGGGTTGCCATTTCCTTCTCCAGTGCATGAAAGTGAAAAGTCAAAATGAAGTTGCTCAGTCATGTCCGACTCTTAGCGACCCCATGGACTGCAGCCTACCAGGCTCCTCCATCCATGGGATTTTCCAGGCAAGGGTACTGGAGTGGATGCCATTGCCTTCTGTATGTTTACCTTGCCATAAATCTTGACCATGACACTCATGATTCCAGCCTCCTCACTGGTCTCCAGGATTCCTGTTTCCACCAGAGTTTGTTACCAGTGCATTTTCTGTAGGAATTTAGCTCTTATGTACCTACCATCTGCTCCCCGTTCCTTATCCCCTTAGTGCTGATGCTACATGTTAGGTAATGAAGACTGCGGTTTGAACTAGACCACTCTTTTCCACCAGAGAGTGACAGGTCAGTGCTGGGGACAGACACTTTAAAAAAATATTTAGGAAGTATTTGATGATTTATTGATTTTTAAAGGAGTGTGTGTGTTTGTGTGTTTCTTTTAGCCAAGTGGTTAGAGGTTTTCCTATGATCATTCTGTTCTCGGTTTTCAGTTTGATTCCACGGTGGTCAGAAAGCATACTGTGTCTTTTGCTGTGGCCAGAGTCAGTTGAGCGACGTGCTGACATGGACATTCCAGAAAGCTGCTTCCATTTGTTCCAAACTTTGGTGTTTCTTCCAACACTCCCATCTGCTGGATGTCTGACAGTTGCTGGTGTTGCCAGCAAGGGCCTCCGTAATCCTCTTGGGCTCTGCACGGCTTTGCAGGCATTAGCCCCTCCAGCAGACATTGTTTGGTTGTATCCTTGGCCGGGTGGTGTGCCTGGCAAACGCGTGACTGTGTTGAATGGGAACCTTCACTCCGCTGGGACAGCTCTATGATGTCCTGGGGCAGATGGAGGCCAAAGCTGTCTGAGTGCTGAGACTGGGGCTGAGGAGAGACTTGCTTGCAGCTAGGAGCTGCCCTTACTTGCAATCCTGAGACCACCTCCCTTCGAGGCTGAGACTGGTCTGACCAGAGAATGGCTCCCCATCGCAGGACCCCCATCTTGTGCCTCTTTCCTGTATACATTATACAGGAGGGAAGAGTCAAAACTTCGGGGAGCTGAATTGTCCCAAGAAAGGGCCAGAGGTCTTCCTGGTAGAAAGGATGGTCCCGGAAGGAAACAGGACCCTGGAAGGTGTGAGCAGAGGGGCAGTAACTTACCTTTGGTGAGAGGATTGTGGGGACTGGTAGAAGTAAGGGGAGCTAGGGCTCGATTTTAAAATCTCTTGTTTTGCTTTGTTCCAATGTAGTGCACACTTCCCCCTGATTTTCCTGACTTCGTAGGTCGTTGTGTGAATGAGGGGATGAGTTACGCTGCCACTCAAGGGACACATTTGGGGAGAGTCCTCCAGTTCTATGAGGCAGCATCAAACATCCAGTGGCTCAGACAGTAAAGAATCTCCTTGTAATGCAGGAGACCCGGGGTGGACCCCTGGGTTGGGAAGATTCCCCTGGAGAATGGAGTGGCGGCTGCTGCTGCTGCTAAGTCGCTTCAGTCGTGTGCGACTCTGTGCGAACCCAGAGACGGCAGCCCACCAGGCTCCCTCGTCCCTGGGATTCTCCAGGCAAGAACACTGGAGTGGGCTGCCATTTCCTTTGCCAATGCATGAAAGTGAAAAGTGAAAGTGAAGTCGCTCAGTCGTGTTCGACTCCTAACGACCCCATGGACTGCAGCCCACCAGGCTCCTCCGTCCATGGGATTTTCCAGGCAAGAGTACTGGAGTGGGGTGCCATTGCCTTCTCTGAACGGAGTGGCTACCCACTCTAGTATTCTTGCCTGGAGGATTCCACGGACAGAGGAGCCTGGCGGGCTACAGTCCACTGGATTGCAAAGAGTCGCTCAGGACCAAGAGGCTTACACTCACTCAAACATCTCAGGAATTAGAGTAAATAATATTTTTGTGCACTAATGTTAAAAGTTAAGATTAGTGCCATATATCAGATTTTAAAATCAGGACAGGATTCACCCTGGCTTTGCCTGAATCATCTCTCTCAGTGGCTCTGTTCCCAGCCCTGCACACTTGGGGCAGAGACAGGGAGAGCTGAGAAAGGCACCCCCCCCCCCATGGCCAGCAGGGTTCAGAATGAAGATGAAGACTGACACAGGTCAGGGAACTTGTGTATGACCCAGTCACCAGAAACTCCCCTCTAGTTCCTGGGGAGATGGGGATGAGGAGGGGAGGAAAACCCGCTTTTCCAGAGAGACAATTAATGTTGGGCTTAGAAACGGTAAGGGACAAAGTGCCTTTCAGACACCTCTATCCTTCACCCCTAAGTTATTTACTGAATAATTCTCTGTGTGTGTTATATGCAGAGCTCTCTAAAGTATCCATTTGAATCAGATAATAAAAAAGAACTTCTGATATGCAGATACTTTATTGAAATGAAAATGTATTTGAGGTTTCAACAATTGTCTTGCAGTGTGTAGATTAAAAGACAAAAAAGACAGACAGCTTGTGGTATATACTCATCGCCAGTCGACATTTCTGAGCCAAAGTTCTTGCAGAAAGTTAGAATGCTTTACAGTATATACTGTTGTACATGACTTCCTGAAAAACAAACAAACAAAAATCACTTAGATTTTTAGCTCCCTCTTGCAAAATAAAATCTTGCACAATAAACGTTTCTTCTAATTGTTATCTTGAATGCATTCACACACATCTGACATTCAAGAGAATTAGTGCTGGAAGTTAAATCAGAATGATCCCATTTATCCTATCATTCAGGAGACATTTATTAATCCCAAAGAACTGCTGGTGCTTCCAGATCTAATCCCCACAAGAGGTCCCTTGAGTAAGTTCTTTTCTGCACATTTCTTGCTGTAATAACTTATCTATAATGATGCTACGTATATTATCAGTTTTCCATAGAATCGTGACAATCTCAGCTTCAATACAAGGACCCAAGACATTTTTGAATTCTTGTGCAGACTTTCTGTCAGAAATATAGAAAATAGCCTGGACCTTTATCTTTGACTTTGTAGCCCACAAAATCTTGAGGCTGTGACTCAGAAAGAGCCATCTGAGTTAGGCTTTTCAAGAAAAAAAGCCTAGCATCCTGCATTGTAAGGATCATAGTAAATGATGTAATTTACCATTTTCACTGTTTCAAATATACCTAACACCATATTCCCTCTGCAGTCAGTACGACCAATCTCCAGACTGTCTTCAGGTTACAAAAATGAAACTAAATACCTGTCAAATAACTCCCATTTTCCCTCAATATCCGACTTCTGAAAGCCACTATTCCACCCTGTGTCTCTATGAGATTGGCTACTCCTGAAACCTGGTGTAAGAGTTAGGCTACCTTTGTCTTTTTGTGACTGGTTTATTTCACTGACCATAATGTGTGTGTGTGTGTGTGTGTGTGTGCCTCTGTGCCTACTGGGGAATTGAGGGTTAGGTAGACCCTTTGCTTTTCCCTCTATTGTCTTTTAAATTTATTATTCACTAAAGATTTCAGCCCTGTAGCCTTGGACATCTTTCCTGATGTCAAACTCATCAGACTCACCACACAATGAAATAAACGGAAATATACCACATTCATCACTTGCTTTGGTGTAACGAATAACAAACGTAGAGTCTATTTGTCCCTGTCCCTTGGTTGTAAAAGCACATCAGAATAAGCTGAAATTACCAACATCTGTTTGAAATTGGCCAGAGTTTCATTTGACTGCTGGAGAAAACATTGCTTTAATTCATCTACAGCATTTTCCTCATTTTCAGTGTGTAGGAAATCTTTAAGATATGCTCTGTATTCATCCTTGGACACAGTGGGATCAACTGCTTTATCGATCACATTGTCAAGAAGGGAGCAGCCAGAAGACCCTGGGAAGAAAGAAGCAAACAATGGGCTCCATTGTGTGCACATGAACGTCTTTGGAGGGCAGAACCATGATGGTTGTCATTCGTTCACATCCCTGCAGAGATGTCTATTCAGAAAGATTGTGGCAAATGGTCTTCAGTTCTCTATTCTACGAGAGTAAACTTGGGACCTGGGATTTTTCTAAGACCTAAAACACCTGTGCTTCCTCTTGCTAGCCTCTAGAAGCCAAACCTTACGTAACCTTGACTAAGGAGGGCGTTGAGGAAGTGAGACGTTCTGACTCAGGGCAACATATTAAACTTTATCTGGTCTTTCTTTGTTCAGAGTCATATGATGCTTCACCATTATCATTTCAAGTAACAAGTAAAATTTCCCAGGATTGTACATGTACTGGTTCTAGAATGTTGTCCATTAGCTCTGTTGGTGTTCATGATTTTCTGAAACAAACAAAAACAAACAAAATAATGTACAAATGAAATTCTTGTTTGTGAAGTGACCTGTTGTGGCGACCTCGGTTGGGTAGGAGAAAGAGCTCTGGAACTGGATTAGAGAGAACTGGCTTTTATTCTTGGGTCTGTAATTTTTTGTTTAGTTGACCTTGAGCCTGTCACCTTGAACACATCTGCAAGTACTTGAGGAACAAACGAGGGGAGGATATTTAAAAGAGCTCTGTAGGACTTCTTTGGAGGCACAGCAGATAAGAATCCGCCTGCCAATGTGGGGGACGTGAGTTCGACCTCTATTGGGGAAGATTCCACAAGCCTTAGGGGAGCTAACCCTACGTGCTACAGCTGCTGTGCCCACGCTCTACAGCCCTTGCTTTGCAACAAGAGAAGCCATCGCAAGGAGAGGCCCTCATACCCCAGTGAAGAGTTGCCCCCACTCGCCACAACTGGAGAAAGCCTGGGCAAAGTAACAAAGACATAGCGCAACTAGGAATAAATAAACAGAAATGAAAAAAGAAGAAAAGAGCTTTGTAAGTTGAATAAAGTAAACTGTGTCTGTGACTTATGACCGAAGACTAGACTAGCTGCCAGGGCATTAGTCTCTAACTGGATCTTCACTGGGGAAGGAGACCTCCAAGGAGGTGTGAGCTCCCCTCTTCAGGCAACACTGAGCAGGGAGGGACTGGGAGGAAAGGCATTCCAGAAGGGCTCAAATCAGCTGTGAAAACTTGTGAAGAGTTGGAACCCCCAACTGGGTGCAGGACGCTGGGTCGCCCACCACAGCCTGAACTTCACCTCCTGGAAGATTTCCTGTTTCTTTTCATATTTAAGGAGACTCCAAGGGTGCATTTTTCAGGAAACCCATCTGGTATAAAATCAGGAATCATCAGAGCATCTCTTCCCCTTGCCCTGCTGAAATGCCTAATTCTAGTAGTCAGTCACTAGCCTCATCCCGATTTCATGGCACCTGTGACAATGGTGGGACACCCTGCATGTCGTGAGACACTTGTGCAGCCCCAGGGCAGAGGCAAAGCTTACAAAGGGCCTTCTTTCAGATGTTCTGGAATGAGTGATGATGCTTACGTCTCTGGTGGGCAGGCCTGTCCTGTACTGGTGCTTGGGGGTTGGGAGCTCTTGCACAGGGAACCAGACAGCAACCTTAGCCCCACATCTGTGTACCCGTCAGTACTCACCTGCATAGCAGTACAGGGGGAGGGCGACCAGCATGAGGACCGTCACCAGCTTCATGTTGGAGGCAGCTGCTGCTGACAAGTCAGTCTAATGTGTCAGAGAAGAAGGAACTCACTTTAGAGGTGAGTGCCCAGAACACCTCCTTTTATTCTCCAGGTCACCACGCTAATCCTTCCCACAAATGAGGAAATGAGTCACAGGATAAACCTGGCATTGGACCAGGAAACAACAGCAGGAACCAACAAGAACCCAGACAGCCTGTGTTTCTGTTGGTAGAAAACTGAGGAGACAGAGTCTTTGGGGCCCCAAACAATTTCGTAACTGCCATCATGATATATGACTTTTAGTTCAGTTCAGCCACTCAGCCGTGTCCGACTCTTTGCTACCCGATGGACTGCAGCACGCCAGGCCTCCCTGTCCATCACCAACTCCCAGAGTCTACTCAAACTCACGTCCATTGAGTCAGTGATGCCATCCAACCATCTCATCCTCTGTCATTCCCTTCTCCTCTCACCTTCAATCTTTCCCAGTATCAGGGTCTTTATAAATGAGTTAGTTCTTCGCATCAGGTGGCCAGAGTATTAGACTTACAGCTTCAGCATCAGTCCTTCCAATAAATATTCAGGACTGATTTCCTTTAGGATGGACTGGTTGGATCTCCTTGCAGTCCAAGGGACTCTCAAGAGTCTTCTCCAACACCACAGTTCAAAAGCATCAGTTCTTCGGTGCTCAGCTTTCTTTATAGTCCAACTCTCACATCCATACATGACTACTGGAAAAACCATAGCTTTGACCAGACAGACCTTTATTGGCAAAGTAATGTCTCTGCTTTTTAATATGCTGTCTAGGTTGGTCATAACTTTTCTTCCAAGGAGCAAGCCTCTTTCAATTTCACGGCCACATTATATGACTTTTTAAGTAAAATGAATGCAAGTCTGCTTTCTGAATGAAGCAAAGCCCAGCATTGCAAGCCTGTGTTGTCCTCCTTGTTTTTTATTATTATTGTGATCATCATTATCTCTTCTTCCTCCTCCTCCCCTTCCTCCTCCTCTTGTTTCTACTCTCTTCTTCTTCAAAGTGCAAGTAGCATATGCTGTGGGTCTGTTCTGCAGGTTTACCAAGCACAAGAGCTGAGTGTGATACCACATACCTCCTCTGGGAGGCAGAGTTCTCTTGCCTATAGAAGCTTTTTTTCAGTAAGGTGTTTAAAATTTGGGAAATGTTAAAAATTAAAAAAACTAAAAATCTACAAGGAGATCAAACCAGTCAATCCTAAAGGAAATCAGTCCTGAATATTCATTGGAAGGACTGATGCGAAGAACTCATTCACTGGAAAAGACCCTGATGCTGGGAAAGATTGAAGACAGGAAGAGAAGAGGACGACAGAGGATGAGATGGTTGGATAGCATCACCGTCTGGTTGGACATGAGTTTGAGCAAGCTGCAGGAGTTGGTGATGGACAGGGAAGTGTGGCATGCTGCAGTCCATGGGGTGGTAAAGAGTAAAACATGGCTGAGAGACTGAACTGAACTGAAAAATTAAAAATGTCCCACCTCTGTGAAGTTTGTTTTATCAAAGACTATCTCACTTAGTTCATTCAGTTTCATCAATTTCTTCTATTATAAATCTATGAATGAATTTTCATCTACTTTTTGTTAGGTTTTGAGGGTTTTTCTTCCACTGACACAAAGGATGTTGTGAAGTAGAAAAGCTGATTGCTTAGGGGAGGCAAAGCTGAATGGTGGAATGGCGATGGGATCTGGGTTCATACAGATGTGGATTTGAAGCATGGAGGCAACACCTAATCATGAAGGGTCCTTGGACAAACTCGTGGTCATTCTGAGCTTCCTTTTCTTCACTGCTAAAAGGGGCATAAATGATGCCATGCTTGGTTTTGTCAAGATGAGACTCTATGTAAAGAGCCTATCACAGGGCTTAAAACAGGGTATCATGGATTAGTGGGAGGTTGATTCATCCATGCACCCATCCATTCATCTATCCATCCATCCAACCACCCATTCATCTTTCCATCCAACCGTCCACCCATCCATCCACTTCATTTATCCATCCGTCCACACCATCCATCCACTTCATTCATCCATCCGTCCACCCATCCATCCACTTCATTTATCTATGCACCCACCCATTCATCTTTCCATCCATCCGTCCACCCATCCATCCACTTCATTTATCTATCCGACCACCCATCCATCCACTCATCATTTAGCAGTACCAGGAGCTTCTGCTCTGACGGGCCCTCTGCTATGCGTCACACACCCATTTGCAAGGATAAATTAGACCCGGACCTTGCCCTTGTGGTGCTTACGGGGCAGGCAACAGACAAGCCTTCAACTGAATGAGTGATATCACAAAGCAACAGCTCTAAAGACTAAACAACCACTAAGGACACAGCGTCCTGCAGGGAGGTCCAGGCGAGTTGTAGGAAGAAGGCCTTTTAAGCTTGGATGAGTGGACAATGACATCCAAGGGAAGTTCTGGGAAGAGTGTTCTATGCGGAGGGAACAGCAAGTACAGAGGCCCTGAGGAGCAGATTGTGCTTGTCATGACAAGGAAAGCAAGGAAAGTGTATCTCTTGATGTCACAGCGGGGACAGGCTAGCCTCCTAAGAGAGAACACACACCAGTTGAAATAGGGGTGATAGAAAGGGAATAGGAACAAGGGAAACAAGGTCAGCTTAGGTTCAAGGACTAGAGAGTCAGAGAAAAGAGTCAATAGTTAACTACCCATGAATGTATTATTTGCTCTCTGGATTATTTGGAACTCATCCCTTTCCATCATTCAGTTTGGAACAGTTGCCAAGAACACTACTGATTTAGCAAGAGGTAAGAAATAAGGAAGAAGGCTATGTTCTTACATATGCATTTTCCCTCAGGTGACCATTGCTGGTGATCTGCTTTCCAAAGGCAAGTGAAGGACATTGGTAATGAAATAGGAGATGGTATCCCTGACCAGGACTTAATGGAGACTCTGGCTGGTCACCCAGTTGTTTGGACCTGCCTGTTACCTGCAGGGACCCTGGCCCCCCTCAGATGTTTATTACTCTGAAACAAATCCCACATCATGTATGTGGTTCCCACAATAAAGAGGGGTGTTCTCCATAGCAAGGTATGATTGTTCTTAGGTGAATTAAATAACAGCTTGCCTTGCAAAAGACTACTTTGCAAGCCAGCATTTACAAGGAGAAATAGAAAAAATCAAAAGGTCAGGATGCTTGTGTTCTTGGCTTGATTTTGTTTTCTTTCCCAAAGGGAGTTTGACTCAGGTCCCCAAATTAAGTCCTGACACTAGAGGCGTGAGGGACCTTCAGTTTCTGTGTTTGAGTGACATTTATTGGCCACCTACTATGATAAACCCCAGGGTAGGGGTGAATTATTCACAAATTTTACCCTGACTGCAGGAGACACAGGAGATGTGGGTTCGATTTTTGGGTCAGAAAGATCCCCTGGAGGAGGGCATGGCAATCCACTCTAGCATCCTTGCCTGGGAAATTCCATGGACTGAGGAGCCTGATGGGCTATAGTCCAAAGGGTCGAAAAGAGTCAGACACGACTGAGCAACTAACACACACTTTTTCCCTGACTACCTTGTGTTTGGGGGAAGAAAGCATTTGGTAAGGGAGTACTATATTTGGTCTGGTATTGAACTCACAGAAGACCTGAGATATGCTCATACTCATATTTTGGTCATATTGGAGGCCACGACATATTTAATGCAAGTAATAACATTTAGTGACAACCATTTTGTCCCCTCTCAGGGATTCATCCATTGATCCAAAAGTGTACCAAAATTATTTTGAAGTTTGTGTGCTCTATGCTCAGGTGTGTCTGACTCTTGTGACCTCATGGACTGTAGCCCGCCAGGCTCCTCTGTCCATGGGATTCTCCAGGCAAGAATACTGGAGTGGGTTGTCATATCCTACTCCAGGGGATCTTCCTGACCCAGGGATCAAACCCACATCTCTTATGTCTCCTGCACTGGCAGGTGGATTTTTCACCACTGCACCACGTTTTAAAATTTAGATGATCATAAAGTTTTTTTTTTTTAATTGTAAGTGACCCAGATGAATCAGCTCCACAATATTCTGGGGACAAGATAACACCCCTATTTCTTTATTTTCATTCCTTCGGTAAAACTGGTTCTGCCTCCCACCTCCAGGGCTGTGGGAACATTAACCCGGGGCATGTTCTTTGGAGGTGAGTCTCTTCCTCCTTAAGATCATGCCAAAGTCTAAAAGTCTTGAGAACTAAAATGTCACCTGTCATGTCAGTAAACAAGGATGTTTTTCTGGTGGAGACACACTGAACCAAGCCAGAAACTTCAGGAGAGGCCCTGGTTTGGGAGACATTTTTGTTGTCAGTGAGTTGTCTGTTGTTCAAGTCATCAGGCCTTTCCTAGACCGGATGCCCCCACCTTGCCTTGGGCTCAGCCCACTGTCAGGATTTCACAGCTGTGCCTCTGTGCACGATGGGAATAGTCTTAGGAATGTTGTGCGGTCCTAGCATGTTACAACGTGTAAGTGCTTAGAATAGGACTGGGCACAGAGCAGGAAGAGCCTACATGTCAGCTGCTAGTGATTAATTTTATAAAGTGGAGAAATGCGTTATGATCAGCTTGGAAAGACTACTAGGACCTTTCGAGACTACTGAACTCTCTGCTTCAACTTTACCTTCTCTAAAATACCCACGGAAGCCTTATGGTCAGATCCGAGGTGAAAGGTAATGAGTTTGAAAATAAAGCATTGTACCTTTTTTAATTGGACTTCCCTGGTCGCTCAGTGGTAAAGAACCTGCCTGCTAAAGCAGGACATGTGGGTTCAATCCCTGGGTCAGGAAGATTCCCTGGAGAAGGACATGGCAACCCACCCTAGTATTCTTGCCTGGGAAATTTCAGGAACAAAGGAGCCTGGTGGGCTACAGTCCATGGTGTCACAAAAGAGTAGGATACGACTTAGCAATGAATTAACTACAATCCCTTTTGCTTTTTTATTTGGCTGCACTGGGTCTTAGTTGCGGCGCATAGGATCTTTAGTCGGGCATGTGGGATCTAATTCCCTGACCAGGGATTGAACCTGGTCGGCCTGCATTGAGAACACAGTTTTAGCCACTGGATCTACCACCAGATGGCAACCCACTCCAGTGTTCTTGCCTGGAGAATCCCATGGACAGAGGAGCCTGGCAGGCTACAGTCTTTGGGGTCGTAAGAGTCAGTCACGACTGAGCAACTAAGCACGCCAATACCAGGGAAGTTCCTAATGCACTCTATCTTGATCCCAACATTCCACAGTGGCTACACGAATTTACATTCTCACCAACAGTGTAGGAATGTTGGACTGCAAGGAGATCAGTCCATCCTAAAGGAAATCAGTATTGGATATTCATCGGAAGGAATGAATTACGGTTTTGTCTGGTTATATGCCCAGGAATGGGATTGCTAGCTGATAATACAACTCTTTTTAATTTTTTAAGAAATCTCCGTACTGCGCTCCAGAGTTAGTTCAGTTTAGTTCAGTTGCTCAGTCGTGTCTGACTCTTTGCAACCCCGTGGACTGCAGCACAACAAGCTTCCCTGTCCTTCACTCTCTCCCAGAGTTTGCTCAAACTCATGTGCATGGAGTCAGTGATGCCATCCAAGGATTTCATCTGTCGTACCCTTCTCCTCTTGCCTGCCATCTTTCCCAGCATCAGGGTCTTTCCCAGTGAGTCAGCTCTTCACATCAGGTGGCCAAAGTATCGGAGCTTCGGCTTTAGCATCAATCCTACGCATTGTTTTACAGCATTGGACTTTATTTTCATCACCAGACTGAGTGACACTTCTGCTTTAGCCCAGCCTCTTCTTTCTTTATGGAGCTGTCTCTCCTTCCTTCCTCTGTAGCATATTGGACACCTACTGACCTGGAGGACTCATCTTCTGGGGTCATATCTTTTTGCCTGTTCATTGTGTTCATGGGGTTCTCAAAGCAAAGACATTACAAAGAATGAAATTATGCCATTTGTGGCAACATGGATGGACCTGGAGATTATTTTACTAAGTGAAGTAAGTCAGAGGGATTCTTGTGACCTGGACTTACACAACTGCCTCGTGTGAACTCCAGACTGACCCCCATGGGGGTCTGGTAATTTTCTTCTCCAGCCCTTTGCTGCCTGTGAGCCCTCCTTCCTCACTGTTCTTGTCTCAGTCCATCTGAGTTGAAAATCCTTATTCATTCCTGAGGCCACATCAAGGACAGCCGCGTGTTTTCATGCCCTTTCCTGGCCCCTCAATCTATGGAGATCTCCCTTCCAAGGTCCTTTTGGCACTCCATGGTGAGCTCTCTTTTGATGTCTGCAGAACCTGAATCGGTGGCCCTTTCCTCCCTGTTCTGTTCCTTGAGGGCATGGCTGGTGCACCTCTGATCTTTGTGTGAAGGGAACTATGGTAAGTGCTTAAATAATCATTGTGTCAGTGTTTTCTTTGAGATAGATCTTGAATTGATAAAAAGACTTCATTGATGATAATACCTACTTTTACTACTAAGTCTATTTAGAAAGAGAAGCTTATTTAAACTTGACTCTCTACTAAAGGATCAAACCCAACATTAAAAGCAGGCATTAGCCTGACATCCTGGTGCTAACACTATCTTCTTTATGCTCTGGATGAGGACTTTGGAGTCAAAATAAGGAGAGGACAGGTCAAGAGAGAAGGAAGTTGGAACCCAAGCCATCAGAGGACTGTGTCACCTCCTGTTTCCAAGAAGTAAGCATTATCTTGATCCAATCTAACCTGGATCCATCCACTGACTTAGAGTGGTGAGCCGGATTTGGAAGCTGAGCCAGGGTCAAGAGTCACCTCCTGCTAATTCTCTTTGGCTCATCCACCAAAATCCTGCACTTTACACAACTGACATTTCCAAAAACTATGTGGTTAAGCTTTTAATCCCCATACCCATGTGACAGCTACATGGCTAATTAGATATTTACGCCATTCTCTTCTCTGTTCAGTTGGTAACTTTTCCCTCACTTCATGGCCACTTTTTGTTGATAATCATTGACATCCGCGGTTGTGAACCTCCGGTCCTTAGGGACATTATGAAGGGTATATGGAAGAACTTGAATGAAGTATTTCCATTGCTAGAACAGTGATTCTCTACTACGGCTGGTATCCATGCTCCTTCCTCCAACACTGTGGACATTTGTCAGTGTCTGGAGATGTTTTGGGTGCCTGCACAGGGTGGGTGGCATGCTGTTTGTATCAAGTGGGTAGAGACCAGGGATGCTGCTGGACAACCTGCAATGCCCGGGCATCTACTCAAAGAAGACTTCTTCAGCCTCAACTGTCAGTAAAGCCACGGTTGAGAAATTCAAGAATAGGGAAACATCGAAGTTGTTTGTCCTTGTGAGGAGGTAGCTACCTACTCCGGGGCTGTAAGTGCAGCCTCAGGGCAGACAGATGCTGGCAGGAGTGTGGGCATCTGTAGCCTCCAGTACAGGGATGTTCAGTTTCATATCCATGCCTTTTCCCAGGCTTGTCCTCACTCCTGGGGGGCGGGGGGTGGGAGGGGTGGGGCGGGGGGTGGGAGGGGTGGGGCTGGGGTTCCTTTCTCCTTTGTTATCCTCATCCACTTTGTCTTTCAAGATCTGACTCAGCCACCACCTCCCTAAGCAAGTCTTTCTTCCCAGAGGATGCAAACTCTTAGGAGCTTTGTTCATCCTTGAATATCTAGAGGCTGCTCATTTCTATAATTGACTCTCATTCTCAGTGATATACTTCCTAGTTTTCTTCAGTTCTCACTCATGTCTTGTCACTTAATGATAATTCCTTAAGGAAATTCAGTAATTCTTTCAATAGAACACATCCAGTTTCTCCTAAGTTTGGTGTAGCATAGATTCCAAGTTGACCAGAGATACTTTCAAGCATCGTAACCAACTTTTGGGGTCAGACTTTGCTGCAAACCATTTTTTTCAGCCCCCTTTCTTCTATCTAGGCTGTGTTTTTCATTTGTCTTACACCTTCCTGTAGTTTACAGAATTTTTGTTTAAAATAACAATATAGGAAGATTGTTCAATAACAAAAACATTGAAAAACAGTTTTCACAGAATAGAGAGCCCAGGAAAAAACCCACACTCCTACAATCAATTCATCTTCAACAAAGGAGGGAAGGATATATGATGGAGAAGAGATGACTTCTTCAGCAAGTGATGTTGGGGAAGCTGGACAGCTGTATGTAAACTGATGAAGTTAGAGCACACCCTTACGCTAGCCAGAAAAATAGACTCCAAATGGCTTAAAGGTTAAATGTAGACATGACACCATGAAATTCCTAGATGAGAACACAGGTGTAACAATCTCTGACATAAATCATAGCAATGTCTTCTTAGGTCATCTCCCAAGACAAGAGGAATAAAAATGAAGTAAACTAATGGGGGAGCTTCTCTGGCTGCTTGATGGTAAAGAATCTGCCTGCCAACGCAGGAAGTGCAAGTTCAATCCCTGGGTCAGGAAGATCCCCTGGAGAAGGGAAGGGCAACCCACTTCAATATTCTTGCCTGGGAAAATCCCATGGACAGAGGAGTCTGGTGGGCTACAGTCCACAGTGTTGCAAAAAACTTGGTCAGATACAGCTTAGGGACTCAACAACAACAAAACTAATGGGACCTAATTAAACTTAAAAGCTTTTGCACAGTAAAGGAAACCATAAACTAAATTAAAAGATAGTCTATGGGCTGGGAGAAAGTATTTGTGAACAGTGCATTCAGCAAAGGCTTAATTTCCAAAATATATAAACATACAACTCAATATTCAGAAAACACAAGCAATCCAATAAAAATAAATAGGCAGAAGGCCTAAATAGATATCTTTCCAAAGAAGACATACAGATGGCCAATAGGCAAGCGGAAAGATGATTAATATTGCTTATTATGAAAGAAGTACAAATCAAAACTACAATGAGGCACCACTTCACACTGGTCAGAATGGCTATCATCAAAAAGTCTACAAATAACATACACTGAAGAGGCTGTGGAATAAAAGGAACTCTTCTACACTGTCGGTGGGAGTGTAAATTGGTGCAGCCACTGTGGAAACAGTAGGGAGGTTCCTTAAAAAAACTAAAAATAGAGTTGCCATATGATCCCGCGATCCCACTCCTGAGCGTATATCTGAAGAAAACTCTAATTTGAAAAGTACGTGCACTCCGATGTTCATAGCAGCACTATTTATAGTAGCCAAGACATGGAAGCAATCTAAATGTCCACCCACAGATAAATCGATAAAGAAGGTGTGATATATACGCACAAAGGAATATTACTGAGCCATAAGAAAGAATGCTATAATGCCAATTATAGCAACATGATGGACCAAGAGATTATCATACTATGAGAGGTAAGTCAGACAGGGAAAGACAATCACTTCTATTCAGAATCTAATGAATGATACAAATAAACTCCTTTACAAAACAGAAACAGATTCACAGATACAGAGAGCAGAGTTATGGTTACCAAGGGGAAAAGGGGGTGAAGAGGATGGGGGAGGAATGAATTAGGAGTTTAGGATTAGCAGATACAAACTATGATGCAAAAAAAGAGATAAATAACAAGGCCTCACTGCATAGCACAGGAAACTGTATTCAGTATCTTATAATGAACTATAATGGAAAACGATCTGAAAAAGAATAGATATAGATAGATAATTGAATCGCTTTGCTGTATACAAGACACTAACACAACATTGTAAATCAATTATACTTCAATGTAAAAAACAAGAGTGAATTCCCTGGTGGTGCGGTGGTTGGGAATCAGCATTTTCACTGTTTTGGCACTGGTTCAATCCCTGGTCAGGAAACGAAGATTCTGAAATTTGCACAACAGGGCAAAAGAAAAGAAAAAGAATATTTAAAACTTAAAGAGAAAAACAGTTCCCAAGGAAGAGCACTAGACACCTTCCATTCCCATCGTCACCGTGTACTCTCATTCTCATCTACCACTTTCTTCACTGTCTCCTGGTATCGACACGTTCTCAATATTTTTTCTGTTCTCCACTGGTTAATATATAAAAATCCGTGTCATTTCCTGTATATATGGGATTGCATGCTTCTTTCTACAGGCTTCCCTGGTGGCTCAGTGGGGAAGAATACGCCTTCCAATGCAGAAGATGTGGGTTTGGTCCCTGGGTCCGGAAGATACCCTGGAGAAGGTAATGGCAAACCATTCCAGTATGTTTGCTTGGAAGGTCCCGGGGACAGAGGAGCCTGGTGGGCTACAGTCCATGGGGTTGCAAAAGGGTCAGACATGACTAAACAGCAGCATGTTTCTTTCTTCATCTATTTCCTCTTTTTTGTAACGCACACCCTCTAATACCTTTTGACAAAAAGCTCATTGGAGACAAAACTTTTGAAGACTTATACTTCTGAAATATTTTTATTTTCATGTTTAAATGCTAGTTGATTGCATATAGAATTATATCTGTCTTTAGCTTCAGATAAAGAAAGCTGAGTGCCAAAGAACTGACATTTTTGAACTGTGGTGTTGAACAAGACTCTTGAGAGTCCCTTGGACTGCAAGGAGATCAAACCAGTCCATCCTAAAGGAAATCAGTTCTGAATATTCATTGGAAGGACTGATGCTGAAGCCAAAACTCCAATACTTTGGCCACCCGAGGTGAAGAACTGACTTGTTGGAAAAGACCCTGATGCTGGGAGGGATCGAAGACCAGAGAAGAAGGGGATGACAGAGGATGAGATGGTTGGATGGCATCACCGACTTGATGGACATGAGTTTGAGCAACCTCCAGGAATTGGTGATGGACCAGAAGGCCTGGTGTACTGCAGTCCACAGGGTTGCAAAAAGTTGGACATGACTGAGCGACTGAACTGATAGCTGTAGGTTAGAGCCTTTGAATTTTTAGTTTTACTTCTGTGTCTTCTAGTCTTGTGTGGACTCCATTTTTTTGCAGCTTATTGTTAATTGGAGGATAACTGTTTTATATATTGTGTTAGTTTCTGCTGTACACCAACGTGAACACGTTATCAGTATGCATCTATCCCTTCCCTCTTGAGCTGATTCCGTTTTTATTTTCTATCTTAAGGTATGACTTAGTGTTTCTTTCTGAAAACAGCATCTTTCTTTAGAGTAAGTTAAAGTCACAGAAAGTCACAAAATGTGTTTGGTTGTGGGGAGTGAGTGGGTTATTAATTTCATATTCTTCATTTATAGGAAATTTTCTCACAGTATTTCTTTGGAGATTTCCTTATCATCATGATCTCTTCCATTCTGGAATTCTACTAGTTGGGTTTCTTGGATTGACACCCAGGGACTGAGTTGTGGAAGTCCTCATGTGTAATGTCCAAGGTGGGCCTGATCCTCCCAGCAATGATTCCAATTTGGGTTTCTCAGAGTGTTGCAAGAGCTCCATGAATCCCTGTGTCCATGAAGCATTGTGTGTGGACTGAATATGTAATGTATTTCACAAAATAGGGACTAAATTAAGCACATGTATTTCCTGATGTGATTAAAAATACACTTATAAAAACATTGTTATTCATTGATAATGGTAGATAATCATTGTCTTCTGTTTCTCAATTAAGTGATTGTATAAATATACCCCATGTAATTTGAGTGTTTTCAGATGAATAATAAGTTCTGTTACTTGAAGCATTTGGAAACACATGCCCTCTAGTATCTTGGATTTACAGAAGTGGTCTCAGATTCGCATCCCAATTTTAGAAAAGAATTTGACTGAAGTCACCACGTGTAGGATCGTGTGTTACAGCAGCCACTGGAAACTGGTCCAGAAGCCTATGGTATCTGCCGGTTTTCACTAGATAGTGGGTCCAGTAGCCGGGAGAGGGTAAGGGCACCTGGAAGAGGAGTAGGTTATGGGCAGATGGTGTTTTCAATTTTATACTTTCCTTCAGCTGTGACTGTGGAGTCCTTGAAAGGTGTTGTCCAGGTGGCAGCTGGATGCTTGCTTCTGGAGTTCTTGGGACAACTGGAGAGAGGAAGCATTAACTCAAGATGTTGGTGAGGGTAGAGATGATCAGTGTGGTTGTGCAGAATGAGAAGGAGTTAACCGATGGCTGAGCCCTGAGTGTTCACTAAAAATTGAGAAGAAAATGGAGAACAAATTGCACTGGACAAATCATAGGTTTGAAACCACATTGAAGGTAAAAGGACCAAGCAGTTTGGTTATGGTTAATATGAGGACAAAGCATGAATGATGCTGCTGGTTGGAGGTCACATGACTGGCCAGTTATGTTGCGCACACTGCGTGCGTGCTCAGCCACTTCAGTCGTGTCTGATTCTTTGCGATCCCATGGACTGTAGCCCTCCAGGCTCCTCTGTCCATGGGATCACCAGGCAAGAATACTGGAGTGGGTTGCCATGCCCTTCTGTAGGGGATCTTCCTGACCCAGGGATCAAACCCACATCTCCTGTATCTCCTGCACTGCAGGCTATTCTTTACCCCTGAGCCACTGGGAAGCCCCAGATATGATGTGCTGCTGCTGCTGCTGCTGCTGCTGCTGCTGCTGCTGCTGCTACTAAGTCGCTTCAGTCATGTCCAACTCTGTGCGACCCCATAGAGAGCAGCCCACGGGGCTCCCCCATCCTCGGGATTCTCTAGGCAAGAACACTGGAGTGGGTTGCCATGAAGTGATATCCCTCAAATCAAGACCAGTAACAGGAATGTTTAACTGCTTTTTACCCTTAAGTATGCCTTCATCCTCTGGTGGCTCAGTGGTGAAGAATATGCCTGCCAATGGAGGAGCCGTGGGTTTGATCCCTGGGTTGGGAAGATCCCCTGGAGAAGGAAATGGTAATGCATTCCAGTATTCTTGCCTGCGAAATCCCATGGGCAGAGAAGCCTGGTGGGCTATAGTCCATGAGGTCGCAAAGAGTCAGACAAGACTGAGAGACTTCATCATGGCACCATGAGTGGAAAACCTGTAGAGAAATGCAGGCTGATACATAACCAAATATTTCTTCTTGAGAGCCCTGCACCTCAGGTTTCTGTGGATAACTGGATATTGGGCCTCTAAAATTTACTAGTGATGACACCCAGTGGTCACTTCATGATGAAAACCACCCCTACTCAAAGCCAGAAACAGCTGAATAATAACAGGACAAGGAGAGAAGTGCAGGGCAAATCATTTATTGAGCAAGATGTTGAAACCTCTACATTTTCCACGGACGATCAGGTGATCACGCAGAAGGATCTAGTAAACCTTTCACATCTGTAGCAGTACAATTCACCAGTATTTTCCCCTGAAACAGAAAAAGAAACAAAGGAGGAATCATTCTTGCTGCTGGAGATGACACATTAACACAGACTCTCATTCACAACTACGTGGTCGATGAAATTTCGACCAGCCAAAGGCAAGCGGGAGGGCCCACAGCAGGAAGCCAGAGTGTACGCTCAATGACATAGGCCTGGTACAATCACAACAAACCATGCAAGTCAGGAAAGAATCCTTTCCATAGACAAGCAGATAAACCGTGAGGTGGTCATCATGGGCAGGTTTCCAAAGGAAGGAGGAGGATGAAGTTTGGAGGGGGCAGTCCAGGCATTCTTTTCTCTGATCTCCCAGGAACTCCACACATTCAGTCCAAAAGGGACAAGGGTTACAGGATAGGGGCAGGAGTGAGGTGAAGTAGGACAATTTCCTGCTGCTCTCAGCCTTACGATGGGGCCAGGACAGCACACGTCCTCCTCCTTAGGACACTCTGGACCACCTGGCACCCAGGGAAGTGACCCCAGAAGGAGGAACATGTCCAGAGGCCCTGTGCAATCTACCCTAGGGGAGCTCGGCAGGTGGGATGTCACCATCCAGCCAGTGGCCGAGGGTTAGAAGTTAGCAGTGACAGCTGCCCCTTCGGAGCAGCCCGCTGACCCCGCTCCTGGCATGTGCAGCTGAGCAGAAGCTTCTGTGCAGCAAGAAGAAAGACATTACCAGTATCTTTGTAATGACTAGTCTGTTTTGGACTGAGAATTCATTCGTGCATTGCTTCACTTGCATCTTGGCAGCCACGGCTTCTCGAGGTGCAATGTACTTCGCGAGTGACAGCTTGTACAATGGGTCAGGACTATAGAAGTACTCTTTCAGATCCAGAGCAAATGTTGGACAGACAACTGCATTGGCTGGAGCAGAAGGAAAAGAGACACAATTGATGTGGGGAAAGTCACTTTCCCCGGTGGTTCTCTGAATTAGAACTAGACAGGAACCCCAAGGGTTTTACAATCTCATCTGGTAATTGCACCAATAACAGGGCAGGACCCTAGGGCTGTGACTTCCTCAAGACCCCAGAGCAAGCGGCTGAGTCAGGACTAGAAATCAGTTTCCCTGAGTTCAGTTTTTTCCTTTTTAATGCATACCCACAACTTTCCAAAGCTCCCTCGCTTTGCTGAAATTCACTTTCCTTTGATTAAAAAAAAAAAAAATCAAGTTTTGCCTATCAGTTGAGTGACACTGTATTTTGTCTTGGATACTGGGGAAGAGGAGATTTTAGGAATTGAGTTTTCAAGTGAATGGTAGAATCAGATCTTACGAGAGATCACAGCAGGGGGGAAGAATAAACCTGGAGAAGTGCATGTAAACTATATGTTATTTTGAGACTAAATTAAAGCATAGGTTTCTATCATTGGATGCAGATATAGCTAAAAAAAATCTAATCAATTTGAACACATTTGAAGCTTATACACAAAGTGATGATTGATTCTTGTATTCTGTAGTGATGTACAGAATTCCTAGAGAAGCTGAGAGGTGGCAATGGGTGCTTATTCCTGACCCCACCAGAAGGGTGCTGAGGCCAGAAGTGATCACCTTTTCCTGGTCTGGATTGTCCATCCCCACCAACTCTTGAACCACTGGCAGCCTGGGATGTATTCTGTCAAGGCTCTGATCTGCCCCCTGGTCAGACATCAAATTGTGCAGGGAATTTGAAAGGGTAGCAGAGGGAAAGAGAAGGATGTTTAGAAAGTTCAATAAAAGAGAAACACTCAAAAGAGACTTGCATCAGTATTGAGGGCATGAAGCAGAGCAAAAGTATGGATGAACAAATGGCTGGAATTAATCATAGAAAAATGAAGTCTGACTCTAATGAGCACAGTAGTTCTACCACCGTTAGTGGAAAGACTCCTAGGAAACAAGTGGCATTTGTAGATATACTGAGTGCTGCTTATTTGCAGACCCCATTTGAAGATCTTATATTCAGAGATTCAGAGAACGCTGACTCTTCTTGAAGTAAAAATCTCTCCCCCAAACCCTTCCAGCTGTAACGTTTTCTGAGTCTGAGGATATTCGTTAAAAAGACTGTCAACTCAGCTGTCACCTAAGAAACTCTAGGAACAAGAACAGCAGTAACTACTAAATATCTAGACTCTTGACACATTTAATCTGACTTTATTGTCGTAAACTACTCTTGGTGGACCCTGAAAAACGGAATGATAAGAGGATTATCTGGAGAGACTAAGCATTTTGTTCAAGGTCAAAGCGCTGTGATTCACATCCAAATCTTACTATGTCACACTGCTTCTGAAACACAGATCACAGATGAGGAGTGAGACTTTGGGTAGAAAGCTTTTAAAATTTGCCTGCAATGAGTTTTTGGTAAGAGTTCTAGAATATATTGGAAATTGATCAAATGGGGCCTGGGCTTGTGGAGGACTCACTGTTAAGTAGAGGAAGAGGTTTGGATTCTGATATGTTGCTCCCCAACTCCCCAGATAAGTTCACCCAGTGAAAATACCAAGGGAAAAGTTCTCACCAAGAACTTTTAGAAAGGATACTCACCCTCGTAGTAGCAAAGGGCCAGAGTAACCAGCAGGGCAGTCACGGACAGCCTCATGGTTTATTTTGCTTTGAGTTTTCAGCCTTGGTGAATGACAAGCAATCAGGAGCTGAACTCAGGAGCCTGGGGAGCCCAGGGCTATTTGTACCTGGATAGCCCTGTTGGCCCTGCCCACATGGACATACGGCAGGTGGCAAAGTCTGGCTTCCAGCCCTTCCTTCTTCACTCAGGGCTTGATGCCATCCACAATGTCACAATGGCTTGGCCAAAGTCCCATTCACAGGTACCATACACCTCTCCTTTGCGGTAAAAACCAAGGTTGTAGTTTCACAAATGTATAATCAGTTAATGGATGCAAGGTCCCCCTGGGGGTCAATGCTTGGCACAGAGGAGAGGATAAGCACATCTTCCTTGAATAAATGAATGAATAAAGATGAACAAGCCTTTAGCTCAGTTAGGGTACATCTTTAGCGTAAGATTATGCCTTAAGGAGAAAGGTTAGTATCCTGGTGACAACTGTGAAAGAAATCGGTGATTTTCAGTATCCCAAGAGAAAAAAGTGTGAAGACTAAGAACATCCCCCCAAACTACTAATTTTTTCTACTCTGCTTCAAAAAGTATCACAAGAGATTTCATATCAAATTAAGCTCTAATTTGATGAAAAGGCTCTCCTCTTGACTTTTCCTTGTCAAATAGGAGAGTCACACCTTCTGAGTCACAGGGTCCCAGCAGTGGAGACGCCCACAAAGACTCATCCTCTCCTTAGTCATGAGCAGAAGCCTTGTGGAAAGACAGGGAGAGACTTAGACAGTTCTCAGTAAAGGCACTGGGAAGTCAGGCTGCTTGTGTAAGGGGACATATTAGAGTGGCACTCAAGAATATATGTATAGGATGACCCAGAGAGATGTTATGGGGAGGGAGGTGGGAGGGGGGTTCATGTTTGGGAACGCATGTAAGAATTAAAGATTAAAAAAAAAAAAGAATATATGTATAATTTGGGGACTAGAGAAAAGCCCATATGCTGCAGTGAAGACCCAGCACAGCCCAGATATATATATATTTTAAAGAATATGTAGAATTTTGACTTGAAGGAATGCTTACAGGGGGGATCGCAGGGCAGCACAGCGTAAGAGAGGACAAGACAGCATAAACTCCGTGACTTGTTGGGGGGACATCAGCTACCCAGCTTATCCTGAAACTTACATATGGTGGAATAGGGGAGGTTTTTGACTGGAGAGACAGGACTAGCCAAGTCAGGAGTGTTTCCCTTGCCTTCTGTGACAATGGTGGCAGAATGGATGGATGAAATGTAACACATGTAGTTCCCCCCCAACCCTACCCCCCCCCCCCCCAGCGCTTTCATGCTGGGTTTCAGATCTCAAGTCAAAGTCTCGTGGGTTTTTCCTACCTGTGATGATGGATTTTATTTAAAAAAAAAAAGGGAGGCAAAGAAGGAAGGCCAGAAGAAATGGAAGGAGGAAGGAAGGAAGGAAGGAAGGAAGGAAGGAAGGAAGGAAAAGAAAACATAGTATCAGAAAAGATGTGGAGAAATAGGAACACAGTTGCATTTTTGGTGGGAGTGTAGAATGGTGCAATCACTAAAGAAAATAATGTGGAGGTCCCTCACAAATTAGAAAGAATTATGATCAATCAATTCACCTCTGAGTATATATGCAAATGAATTGAAAGCAGGGTGCACATACTTGCTTCCCCATGTTTACAGCAGCGTGATTTGCTATTGCCAAGAAGTAGATTCAACCCAACAGTTGAATGTTGAATGAATCATCTATGAACAGTTGTCTATAAACAGTTGAATGAGCCATCACAATGCGGTAGATCCATAGGATGGACTAGTACTCGTATTCAGCCTTATGAAGTAGGGAAATGGTGTCACATGCTACCTAGGGATGAAACTTGAGGACAGATAGTACCCTAAGTGGAATAAGGCAGCCACAAAGGCAAGTACTATATGACTCCATTTACATAAGGTATCTATAATAGTTAAATTTATGAAAAACAGAGAGCAGAGTGGTGGCTGCCAGGGCTGGGGGAGGAAGAATATAACGTCCAATAAAAACCGAGTCCTCAGGGCTTCCCTGGTGGCTCAGTGGTAAAGAACCCACCTGGCAATGCAGGAGACATGGATTTAATCCCTGACTGGGGAAGATCCCACATGCCTCGGAGCAGCTAAGCCCTGTGCCACAGCTATTGGGCCTGTGCTCTAGAGCCCGGGAGCCACAGCTGCTGAGCCCCTGTGTTATGGCTACGGAAGCCCGTGCTCTCTAGAGGCTGTGCTCTGCAACAAGAGAAGCCACTGCAACGAGAATCCCACCAACTGCAACTAGAGAGCGGCCCCCGCTAGCTGCAGCTAGAGAAAAGCCATGCAGCAACGCAGACCTAGCACAGCCAAGAATAAATGAAACTATTTTAAAAAATAAAAAATTCGAATCATAAAAGTCACAACGAGCTGATTATAAACAGAAGCATACCATTGCTGCCTTCCATAGAGTTTCTTTGGGTGGCAAAACCTTCTGTGGCTAAAAGTATGAGTGGTCATAAAAAGAATGGCAATGTTTTTTGGTTAGACAGCGTGCAAATATAATTTATCGTGTTCGATCATTGTTGCAAATCTATAAGCTATTACACTTCCCATTCTTACAGGTGAATCACATAGCTTGGAGACAGTAAGAAACTTGCGTAGACTCACAGTTTGGAAGCCAGTAGGTCTAGTCCAGGCATTGTTGATGTGTGGATGGTAAAGTAACAGAGCGGTACTTTCAGTAGGGGAGTCTGGTGGTGGTGATCTGTCAGAAAATATATCGAAATATACGTAAATGAAAATTTGCAAAACTTTCAGGATACGATCATGAAACTTTACTAACATATTAAAAAAGTATGTTAAAAAAAAACCCTCAAAACCTCAGAGAAACACGTTTTATGTCTGAAGGAAATATTAGAACATTTGAAGAAGTCAACTATTCTCAAATAATTCTACAAATTCAATCCAGCCCACTGCAGAATCCTAACTGGTCAGTTTTACACTGTTTTGAATTCTGAAGTGCTGTTTGGATCTTTCCAAATTAGAATATATTCATTTACTGAATAGCGGGAGGAGCTCAACTTTGGTTGAGCTCTGGCACTTTCTACTTGTGGGGACACCAGCAAGGTGCTCACCCTCATAGCCTCAATTTCCCCATCTGTAAAATAGGTGTGACATAATACTGCCTATCTCATAAGATTTGTCTTAGGATACATGCACTAACCCAGGGAAAATGTATAGCACAGTGTCTGGCAGTAAATACCAGGCATTAAACTTATGTAACAAAAGGAAAAGCTATAAATATTAAGTCAAACAAAATAAATCACCACATTCCCAAAGTCCGATATCAAGGTGAGCCTACTTGACTCTGCCAGTGAGGAATATTTATTTATCCTAAATGGTAACAAAGTGTGCTTCTGAATTTGGCTCTGGCCCCATCGGGATTTTTCTCAGTTAAGATAAGATCACTTGATTTATTGCTTTATGGTCATGTCCAAGTGACTGTTATTGTGGTTTAAATATCCTTAATACTAACTCTTGGAACTAAGGGTATAGGAAGGTGGTGGGTGGGGATAGACATTATCTATTCCAAGACACACAGAGACTGTAGGCTCATGTAGTAAGCAGGATGTTCTTGTCAGTTTTGGCTCATGCCCCTGTCCTTTTGGCTGAGGCTGAAATCCCAGGGATTTTCTAAGGATTAAGTCTCTAGGCAGATTAATACCTACACAGGTGATGGAAACCTTTAGGACTTCACTTCTGGATCAGGACATTCACAGATACATTTATACTAGTGTATTGTATGGTTAGACAGAATCTGTACAGTTCACTCATCAGATCTTATACAGCACCGACCCTGCAACAATCTCTAGACTCCAAAAAAATAATTTAGAGTAATATTAATATTTGTATTAATATTAAATTAATATAACATAAAAATTATGATATAATTTAGAGCAATGCTAATATTATTTTAGAGTAATATTAATATTTAAATTTTTTTCCATAGAAAGTGATTTCTGATTATTTGCTTTGAATAAAATCGAAGGAGGACTTGATTTAGTCATGGTTGATAAGTCATTACGAATAATCCTGAGTGACGGTTCATTATGTCATTTTTAGTCAATTCCCCAGAGGAATTCAAAGAATCGAGTGATTCATCACCATAAACTCATTCCCTTCACATCTGCAAACTCACACGACAAATACTTTTAGAATTCATATCTGTGAATGAAATTGCTCCATTTTAGCAGGAAGTGGCATTATCCATGCATATTTACAGCAAGAAAGGTCTCATTTAGCTTATTGAGATACCTTTATCAATTACATTTTACATCATATATTTAAAAAGTATCAACAGGGACTTCCCTGGTGGTCCAGTGGCTAAGACTCCACGCTCCCAATGCAGGGGGCCCAGGTTCGATCCCTGGTCAGGGAAATAGATCCCACTTGCCGCAACTAAAGGTCCCACATGCTGCAGCTAGGACCTGGAACAGTCAAATAATTAAAGAAATATAAATTCTCAAAAGTATCAACAATTGAAATAAATGTCTGGTCTTCACCAAAGCTGTAAATATCTCTGCTGGTCCCCAAATCACCAGTGCATCTTGTCTTACAAACTCCTCAAAGACCTTGTATTCCATCTCTCCTTCCCTTGCTTTTCTGCATTGTGGAGCCCATGAGATTTACGCCCTGAGGCTCCTCAGGGAAGCGGGTGAGTGATGCAGCCACTCCTTCCCGCTCCCACAGACCGCCTGCCGCGCCCCTCCTACACCTAGAGCAGCTCAGAGTCCGGGCCACGGCTGTGGGCTGTGACAGAAGCAGTGACAGATGGGAAGGGCCAGTGGGCCTCAGAACTCGTTTCCATCACCTGTTTGCCAATAAATTAGTGGTCTCAAATGTCTGCATTTCTTTTCTGTGTTGTACATGGGGGAAAGAAGGGAAAAGTAGAGATACTTGGTTTGTTCTGGAATTTGCTGTAACGGTTTCTCATTGGGTGCATTACCCTACATGTGTATTTTCTAATGCTGGGGATCCAGTTCAGGTGCCTTTTCGGACACAACCTAGCGTTTGGGGACCCTTCATCAGCTGCATGTTGACCTCGTACATCGTCTCCCATCCGCAGATAATCCGACAACCCAGTGATATCACGTACTCTCCCTGGGTGGCCTGACCCTTCTTTCCTCTGAAGGCAGAAGTATGTTCATATTTTGCCTCAATGATACCATTTTAAACTGTATTTGACAGCAACTTCAAACTTACCGGAAAGGTGCAATGATATTTCCATTAGAATACCTGTGCTCCTTCACCCAGATCCACCCCTTGCTGAGGTGTTACTTCATTCGCTCAAGTATAGAGTCTCTTTGAGGGAATTATGCTCCAGAAAAAAAAAAGACTAAGACCAAAGGTCTTGTCTTAGGAGACACCTTTTCCAACAGATGTGCAAAGTCTAACAAATCAGCTTATAACCACATGGGTGCGTGCTCAGTTGCTTCGGTCGTGTCCAACTCTTTGTGACTCTATGGATTATAGCCCACCAGGCTTCTTTGCCCATGGGATTCCCCAGGCAAGAATACTAGAGTGGGTTGCCATGCCCTCCCCTAGGGGATCTTTCCAACTCAGGGATTGAACCCATGGCTCAGAGAGTAAAGCATCTGCCTACAATGCAGGAGACCCGGGTTTGATCCCTGGGTCGGGAAGTTCCCCGGAGAAGGAAATGGCAGCCCACTCCAGTACTCTTGCCTGGAAAATACCATGGACTGAGGAGCCCGGTAGGCTACAGTCCATGGGGTCATAAAGAGTCAGACACGACTGAGCAACTTCACTTCACTCCTGCGTTGTAGGTGGATTCTTCACCATTGAGCCTCCACAGAAACCCTTATAACCACTATCCCATCTCAATCCCAGAACTCTGGCAAGAGTATCCGTGAATCTAGTGGCAAATCAAGGACTAACTAAATTACAAGGGACAACCCTAAAGTGGTCGAAAGGCCTCTCATTGACACAAGAGACATCCAGGTTGCGTGCCAATGAGCTCTGGGACGTTGCACCTATGGAATTGTCATAGGCCCATGAGATTTCCAAGGGTCTAATCCAGTGAATTGCTTCCACCATACGAAGACATTTGAATGTCAAGGACTCGCCTTCCCTCCTAAGCTCCTTTGCTGCAGGAGTGAAGCCTGCCAGACCAAGGAGAGGCTCTGTTCAAATATGTCTGTTCTTCCCAGGGAACGGATGTCACCTGAAGCAATTCGAGGGCGAGCGGCCTTGCAGGAATGGAGCCAGGTGCTAACAACTCTTCCCACCCATCCCATTTGTCAGTAAGGGGAGCTGGTGTGTCCTTGAGGTACATGCCCCTCATTGTAGGTCAGCCCCACAGGTGCAGGGGAACCCTGGGGGGAGCAAGTCACAACTCCACCACAGGTTCCTCCCAAATAGGGGAGTTCAAGTCATCTGCAAACACGGGTGCCGCTTAACAATGATGAAAATAACAAATTTTCACCATCTCTCCCCTTGAGAAGAAAGGAGTAATGCTATGGCCTTCATGACAGGTTGCAGGCAGTTGGTTTTTGAAAAATAGAGTTTGGAAGAAGCACGTGGAGGAGGAGGCCAAATAACCTCAGGACCATGGGACTGCTGAGCCCACAGTCACTGTAGGATCCCCGAGACTGTTTGCTTTGCTTAACGTTGTGCTTTGCTCACCATAAAGACCTTTCTTTGTGAACAGTATTGGTAACAGAGTGGGCAGTAAGTCTTTTGCTCTTTGTGGATTTGGTCCTCATTGACCCCCATTGCCACCTAGTATTTATGTCCTTAGAGCCTTAGCCTCTTCCTCCCCAAATCCCTTTCATTGTAGATCTGCTGCTTTGGGGGTTTAAGGCTTAATATATAAGATCTGTGGCCTCCTGATGTGAAGAGCTGACTCATTGGAAAAGATCCCGATGCTGGGAAAGATTGAAGGCAGGAAAAGAAGGGGATGACAGAGGATGGGATGGCCGGATGGCATCACTGACTCGATGGACATGAGATTGAGGAGCTCCTGGAGATGGTGAAGGACAGGGAAGCCTGGCGTGCTGCAGTCCATGGGGTCGCAAAGAGTAGGACAAGACTGCGCGACTGAACTGAACTGACATAAGATCTGACAGGAGTTTCTTCTGATCCCAGCATTGCTTAGCACACAGGTATTGACCAATAAAGCCTTCTCCGTATCTTCACCAACATTTATCATTTGCTCTTTTTGATGATAGCCTTTCTGACATGTGTGAGGTGACATTATTATGGTTTTGATTTATATTTCCCTGATAATTAGCAATGTGGAGCATCTTTTCATGTGCCTGTTGGCCATCTGCCTTTCCTCTTTGGAATAAGGTCTATTCAATTCTTCTGCCTATTTAAAATTTTTTTATTTTATATTGTTGTTGTTGTTTTAGACACTAAGTCATGTAAGACTCTTTTTTATGACCCCATGAACTATAGCTCACAAGGCTCCTCTGTCCATGGGATTTCCCAGGCAAGAATACTGGAGTGGGTTGCCGTTTCCTTCTCCAGGGGATCTTCCTGACCCAGGGATTGAACCTGAGTCTCCTTCATTGCAGGCAGATTCTGTACCACTGAACCAACAGGAGTATAGTTAACTTACAATGTTAGTTTCAGGTGTACAGCAAAGTGATACATACACATATATTCCATTCTTTTTCAGATTCTTTCCTCATCTAGGTTATCACAGAATGTTGAGTGGAAGAACTCCCTGTACTGTACAGCAGGTTCTTGCTGGTTATCTATCTTATATATCGTGCTGTGTACCTGTTCTTCCCAAGCTCCTGATTTTTCCCTTTCTCCAGCATTTCCCCTTTGGTAACCATAAGTTTGTTTTCAGTATCTGTAAGTCTTTTTCCAGTTAAAACATTTTTATATAGTAAGAGGCAGAAGTCTCCTTTTCCTTCTTCCGGATGGTTTCAGCAGCCTGTGACCAAAAGATAAATCATCTTTAAACTACGGAATTATAACATTGTTTACGCTATATGTTAAGTTTCCTAGGTGTATGGGTCTTCCCTGGTGGCTCAGCAATAAAGAATCCACCTGCAACGCAGGAGACCAGCGTTCTATCTCTGGGCTGGGAAGATCCCCTGGAGAAGGGATTGCCAACCCACTCCAATGTTCTTGCTTGGAAAGTCCCATGGACAGAGGAGTCTGGCGGCTACAGCCCAGAAAAAAAAAGAGTTGGACGCGACTTAGTGACTAAACAACAACTAGGTGTATGGATCCATTTTTGAGTTATTTTGTTTCACAGCATAGCTGTCATTTCTGTGCCAACACTAACCTGGATCGAGGTAAACATTTTAGTAAGTTTTAAAATCTGACACAGCAAGTGACCATTCAGTGTTTTTCCCAGTCTTGGTTATTTTCAAGCATGTATTCTTCCATACGAATTCAAAAATAATTTTTATCTGGTACCTGATAAAACTCCAATGGGATTCAGGTTTCAAGTGCTTTACATTTGGATGTCAGTTATGGAAAGATGATCATTTTTACATTTTGGTTTCCAAAGACACATATGTAGCTCACTTGCTGGATTTGTTCTTAGGGAGTTTATGATTGTGTCGCTTCTGTAAATGGGATATCTTTTTCCTGTATAATTCTCAAGGGTATGCCATACATTATATAAAAGCTGTCATATTTTTATGTTGAGCATGCATCCAGCCACGTATAGCATTGCTCATCTTTTTACTGTAATATATATAGCAGTGCTCTGTGTGTCTTCTATCTCCTGGTAAAAGAATCACATTGCAAACAGATATTTTTTATCTCATCTTTGGTATTATTCACGATGATTTCCTTTTCTCCTTTTATTAAGGTTTTATATTGGAGTGCAGTTGATTAACAATGTTGTGTTAGTTTCAGGTATACAGCAAAGTGATTCAGTTATCCATATTCGTGTGTCTACCGTTTTTCCCGTCCTTTTCCCATTTAGTACTGCGCGTTGGTCAGAGTATTGAGCAGAGTTCCCCATGTACACAGCAGGCCTTTGTTGGTTATCTGCTTTACATATAGCAATGTGTATGTGTCGATCCCAAACTCCCAATCTGTCCCTCCCCCCTGCCTTCCTCCCTGGCAACCACAAATTCATTCTCTAAGTCTGTGCGTCTCTTTCTCTTTGTAAATCAGTTCATTTGTATCTTTTTTTTTTATTCTGCTTATAAGCATATGATTTTGAAATGGATGCCTTGGCATTCAAAGCTTAGTGCCAAGCACTTACACTATACCACTAATGAAGCCACTCCAGATCCCCACTTCTATTTCTTTCTATACTCTTGTTGCCTTCTAATATACCATATAGTCTGCTTCAGCTAGGAGATCTGGGCAGCACAGACTTATCTGCGGTACAGCTGCTGGGCACAGGATGGCTTTTCAACCTCTTGGTCTCATTTTCGTGTGACACTTAGAACTTACAAATCAGTGTTGACTACTAACAGACATATCAGTCATTTTTGTTTTGCCCTGATTTTAATGGAAGTACCTTTAGCACTCATTATTTTCAAGTCACGTTCACTGTTGACTTTGAAAACTGATAATATTGGTTCAAAAGTTTTCTTCCCTTCTTACTTTGTTTGCTGTTCAGTTGCCAAGTCGTGTCCGACTCATGACCCCAAGGACTGCAGCACGCCAGGCTTCCCTGTCCATCACCATCTCCCAGAGTTTGCCCAAGTTCATGTCCATTGCATTGGTGATGCCATCCAACCATCTCATCCTCTGTCGCCCTCTTCTCCTTCTGCCTTCAATCTTTCCCAGCATCAAGGTCTTTTCCAGTGAGTCGGCTCTTTGCATCAGGTGGGCAAAGGATTGGAGCTTCAGATTCAGCATCAGAATTTCCAGTGAGTATTCAGGGTTGATTTCCTTTAGGATTGACTGGTTTGATCTCCTTGCTGTCCCAAGGGCTCAAGAGCCTTCTCTGGCACCACAGCTGGAAAGCATCAATTCTTTGGCGCTTTGTCTTCTTTATGGTCCAGCTCTCACAACCGTACGTGACTACTGGAAAGACCATATATATAGCCTTGATTATACAGACCTTTGTCAGCAATTCAGCAAAGTAACGTCTTTTCCTTTAACACATTGTCTAGGTTTGCAATAGCTTTCCTGCCAAGGAGAAATCGTCTTTTAATTTCACAGCTACAGTTACCATCCACAATGATTTTAGAGCCCAAGAAGAGAAAATCTGTCACTGCTTCCACATCTTCCCGTTCTATTTGCCGTGAAGTGATGGGGCCGAATGCCACAATCTGAGTTTTTTTGGCAATGTTTAGTTTTAAGCCATCTTTTCCACTCTCCTCCTTCACCTTCACCTTCATCTTCATCAAGAGGTTCTTTAGTTCCTCTTCTTTCTTACAGTTTTACTAAGAAAGGTCACCAGAATTTATCCATAACTTTAATCTATTCATGTAACTAAGAGGTTTTCTCTATTCACTTGTTAATTAAAATTTTTGATGTTATTTCTGGAATCCCCTATATATGTTTAACCTTTTGAGCCAGGATTCCTCTCTGGCCTTCATTTCATAGGCATACAGAGGGAAAAGATTACTATATACACACATATATTTACATATTATAGCAATTCCAGGCATGGTTGAGGGGACTCTAAGTCTCTTTCAGGGGATCCGAGAGGACAAAACTATTTTAAAAGTAATGCAGGGAACCTCCCTGTGGTCCAGTGGTTAAGAATCTGCCTTGCAATGCAGGGGATGTAGGTTTGACCCCTGGTCAGGGAAGTAATATCCCACTAATATGCCTTTGGGAGCTACTAAGACCTGATGTAGTCAAATAAATAAATATAAAAAATAATACAGTAATGTTATCTGCTCGTATCAGTCTCATTCTCTAGCAAGTGTACAGTGGAACTCTCCAGAGTCTAATGACGGGTGATACACGTGATGTTGCAAAAGAGTAAAGACTGAAGCAAATATGTGAATTCAACTGCCTTCTATTGCGTCAGACACTAAAGAAACGTGGGAAAGTGTAAACAATTCTATTCTCATGGAGAAAGTCACTTGGGTGAAGGCTAAAGAAGTAAGAAAAATTGAAGGGAGAGTAAAACAGGATTTAAGAATTGCTGCACTTTGCATATTCTTACATGTTAAAAATGCAACTAAAAATGATTTTTAAAAATATTATTCAGTTGTTGGACTGTGTGTTTTTGGAAAATACACTACTCAGAGAAAGGACCAAGTGGGTAATTTGTTTGATTAGGCGGCATTAGTTTTTTCTGAGTCTCTGATCTCCTTCCTTGACCTCCAAAACATGTGCATATCCCCATCTTTTTAGTTATTTTTTTTATCTCAGTGGTTTTAAAAATAGTGGATTTTAAAATATTATTATTACATCTCATTCCTCTGTGATTGGCCAGGACAGGGGAGATGCTACAAGATGAGCTGAAGTTCTGAGAGGGGGCCAGTGAGAGTATTCCCACAGGAAGTGGGCAACAGTGGAGTGCCCCATCTGTGGAGAATTTGTAAATGATCATAAAATGGAATTAAAGGTCAATTGCCTTATATTCCCCGTGAGTTAATTTTTCTAATGAGTATCACTGATTACATACTCCTCCCTGATGGACAGTCTAAATAATTATTATGATCACCTGCAGCAGATTGCTCCCAGGGACCTATCCAGGACACATCCTGACCACGTCGGGGTCATTCAGGGATCCAGGCTTCTTCCACTGAGTGACTCCAGCATCTCTAAGGGCCTTAGGGCTCTCCCAAACCTCTGAATCCAGTGGCAGACATTCTGAAACAGTCAGAACAGTGGAGACATTGAAAACGTCAGTGGCTTCCAGGCGCTGGGAGAGGATGGATGGAGAGGAAAGCACAGGGCAGTGAGACCTCTACACAGTCATGGCAGGCGGGGGCTGCTTAGTTGCTCAGTCGTGTCCCACTCTTTTGCAACCCCATGGACAGTATGTAGCCCGCCAGACTCCTCTGTCCACGAGATTTCCCAGGCAAGAATTCTGGAGTGAGTTGTCATTTCCTTCTCCACAGGATCTTCCCCACCCAGGGATCAAACTCGTGTCCCCTGCATTGACAGATGGAGTCTTTAGCACTGAGCCGCCAGGGAAGTCCCAAATAATTGCAGGTACTGGTCATTATGCATTGCACAAACGCATAAAATGTACACCACCAAGAGTGAACCCTAGTGTAAACTATGGACTTTGGGTGATGACGATGTGTCCCTATAGTAACAATTAGATGGACCACTCTGGTTGATGCTGATAGTGGGAGAGGTTGTCCATGCCTGTGAGGAGGAGGTATAAGGGAATACTCAGGACTTCCCTTGTAGCTTAGTCAGTAAACAATCTGTCTGCAATGCAGGAGACCAGGGTTCGATCCCTGGGTCGGGAAGATTCCCTGGAGAAGGAAATGACAATCCACTCCAGTATTCTTGCCTGGAGAATCCCGTGGACAGAGGAGCCTGGCTGGCTACAGTCCATGGGGTCGCAAGAGTTGGACAGGACTGAGCGACTAAACCACCACCAGCTGCACTTTTAGTTCAACTTTGCTGTGAACCCAAAACCATGGTAAAAATAAATTATATATAAATAAGGGGGGGGGAGAGAAAATCATGCTACTACAAATATTCTTTTCAAACAAGGGGAAAAGCACATATTAAAAAAAATGCCAGTGGACTAGACACTATTTTCAGATAGCTGATCAATAACCAGGTAAATCTGAGAATCCACTGCAGGGAAGGGGAAGCTATTAGAACTGATAAGAATTCATGAAGTTAGCTGAATATATGGACAGCATACAAAAATTGATTCCTTTTCTATAAATCAACCATTACCGTTACAGAACATCATGGAAAATATGATAATTAGCAAAAGAAACAATAGCAGCAGCATAAATATTGATATATAGCTACCAGAGCTACGCACACATTTAAGTACAAAAATCGTGAAGCTTTTCTCACTGATATAAATGGGATCTGAACCACAGAGGCACACACTTTGTTCCTAAAGGAAATTTTGAAAAATTAAAAGGCATCAACTATTTTCAAATGATTCTTAAAAAATACTGTTTGGATCTCTCAAAGTTGGAATGTACTCACTTACTCAGCTGAGGGGAGGGTCCTGACTTTGGCCCCAGGCTACCTGGGTCCGGAGTTCAAGTTCCAGCTCTGACACTTTCTACTAGTAGGGACACCAGCAAGGTGCTCACCCTCCCAGCCTCCATTTGCCCATCTGTCCCAGGTGGCTCAAGTGGTAAAGAATCCGCCTGCAACACAGGAGACTCAGGAGACGCGGGTTTGACCCCTGGGTTGGGAGGATCCCCTGGAGGAGGAAATGGTAACCCACTCTAATATTTTTGCCTGGAGAATCCCATGGACAGAGGCGCCTGGTGGGCTACAGTCCATTGGGTCACATAGAGTCGGACACGATTGAGTGAGCACACAAAATAGGGTGACAGAATATAATATAATTTGTCTTGAGTGAATGAGTGAAGTCACTCAGTCGTGTCCAACTCTTTGCGACCCCATGGACTGTAGCTTACGAGGCTCCTCCATCCATGGGATTTTCCAGGCAAGAGCGCTGGAGTGGGTTGTAAGTGAATTAATACAGGAAAGTATATCCAGCACAGTGTCTGGCAGTAAATATTAGCTATTACACTTACAAACAAAAGGGGGAAAATGTTAAGTACTAAGATAAACAAAATGAGTCACCTTATTCCCCAGATTGAATATCAAACTGAGTTTACCCGACTCTGCCAATGAGGAATGTTTATTTATCTTAAATGTGAACAAAGAGTGCTTCAGAATTTGGCCCTCTGGTTCCATGGGAATTTCTCCCAGTTAAGATGAGATGGCTTATTTTCCTGTTTTATGGCCACATCTAAGCGACTGTTGTTGTGATTTTTAAAGTCCTAAACGTTGAATTTTGTACCTAAGGGTATAGGAGGGCGGTGGATGGGGACTGCTTTTACCTACCCTAAGGCATGCAGGGTCTCTGGATTCCCATTCTCAGCCGTGCCCTCTGGCCACATTTGTCCCTTCTGCTTGAGGCTGAAGCCCCAGGGCTCCTCTATGGATCTGGTCTTCTAACTCATCAGCACATACCAAGAGGATGAACACTCTTAAGAGGCCACTTCTAGAGGGTAATATCCACACATCCTTCTATCACGCAGGCTGTGTGGTCACACTGACTCTCACGTCCTGCCTCCTCTTTCACAGCCTCCATTGCTCCATACTGTCATCCACCAGAATCTTCGTGCAGACCATTGACTCAGATGCACAGATCTCCAGACTTTACACACACACACGTAGAAATTTGTTTTGTGGTATAGACATTTTTTTTCTATAGAAGGTGGTTTCTAAACCCTTGCTCTTCAGAAAATCAAAGGAGGACCCAGTTTAGCCCGGATGATAAATCGTTAAGAATAAATGTGAGAGAATTCCCTGGTGGTCCAGTGGTTAAGAATCCACCTGTCAATTAAGGAGACGTGGGTTCTATCCCTGGTTCGGGATCTAAGATCCCACATGCTCAGGGCAACTAAGCCAGCGAACCGCAACTACTGAAGAGCCCGTGCTCCAAGACAAGAGAAGCCGCCACAATGAGCAGCCTGTGTGCCACAGCTAGAGAGTAGCTCCCCGGGGCTTGGGCAACGAGAGAAAGCCCACGTGCCACAGCAGAGATCCAGTGAAGCCACTGATTAAAAGAGAATAAAGTAAAATATTTGAGTGATATATTACAATGATATATTTAACCTATAGCCCAAAGGAATTTAAAAAATAATGACATCACTACCACAGTTTTATTCTTTTCACATCTGCACATTCAAGCGACACCCATTTTCAGAGTTTACATCTAAAAAAAAATGAAAAACACGAATAAAATTGCCTCATTTAGCAATAATTGATATGATCCTTGGGTCCGACATCGTACTCATGCTTACGTGTGTCTGACGCTTTCCGACCCCGTGGACTCTAGCCCACCAGACGCCTCTGTCTATCTGATTTCCCAGGCAAGAATACTGGAGTGGGTTGCCATTTCCTCCTCCAGAGGATCCTCTGATCCAGGGACTGAACTCACATCTCCTGTGTCTCCTGCGTGGCAGGTAGATTCTTTAGCTGCTGAGCCATCAGGGAAGCCCTTATTATCCATGGATAAACAAAATCAAAGAAGCTCCTCTCTCTACTCATTGAGAGGCACTTGATAATCACATTTTATGTCATATATTTAAGAAGTATCAAAAATATATATGCCAGAATCACATTTTATGTCATATATTTAAGAAGTATCAAAAATATATATGCCGGGTCTTTATCCCAAGTTATAAACTTCTCTGCTGGTACACAAAACACCAAAATGTTTTACCTTGTAAACTCCTCAAAGCCATTTTTCACTTCTTCCCTCGCCATTGTGCAAGGTTGCCCTACAAGGTTTATGCCCTGAGGTTCCTCAAGGAGACACGTGTGCTGATATATCCCTACCTACTACTCCCACAGGCCCCTGCCAGCCACCCTCCTATACCTAGTGCACCTCAGACTTCCTGCTATAAGCTGTGAGCTGCAGAGGGAGGCCCAGGATACAGAAAAGGCCACTGGGCATCAGAGATGTCTTCCTTCACCTTATCCACCAACTCTTACCTTGAAGTGTGGTCCTCTCATGCATCTCTTTTCTGTGTCCTTATATAAGTAGAAGAAGGTGGGTAAATATCAGAAATGCCTGGTTTGCTCCTGAATTCGCCAAAAGAGCTTCTCATTGTGTGCACTGTGCTCACTGTGGGCCTCAAAATGCTGAGAATCCGGTCCAGGTACCAGTGGGACACAATCCAGAGTTTGAGGACTCTTCATCTGCTTGTAAATTGACCTCATACACCGTCACCCATCAATGGGGTACTCTCATGATCTAGCTCTATCAAGTACTCTCTCTCGACAGTTTAAAGCCTCCTCTTTCAAGAAGGCCCAAGTTGTTTTCATCCCGACACATTGTGTCTCTGGAATAAAAAATTTAACTTTATATTTGGAAATAATTCCAAGTTTACAGAAATGTTGCAGTGATGAATATGCTATTAACAGAAGGGCATCTGTATACAGGATCCTCTTATTGTTGACATGTTATTCTATTTCAGTTTCAGTTCAGTCGCTCAGTTGTGTCCGACTCTTTGTGACCCCATGAACTGCAGCACACCAGGCCTCCCTGTCCATCACCGACTCCCAGAGTTTACTCAAACTCATGTCCATTGAGTCGGTGATGCCATCCAACCATCTCATCCTCTGTCATCCCCTTCTCCTCCTGCCTTCAATATTTCCCAGCATCAGGGTCTTTTCAAATGAGTCAGCTCTTCGCATCAGGTGGCCAAAGTATTGGAGTTTCAGCTTCAACATCAGTCCTTCCAATGAATATTCAGGACTGATTTCCTTTAGGATGGACTGGTTGGATCTCCCTGCAGTCCAAGGGACTCTCAAGAGTCTTCTCCAGCATCACAGTTCAAAAGCATCAATTCTTTGGTGCTCAGCTTTTTTTACCTAGAAAGGACTTCCTGGGTGGCTCAGATGGTAAAAGCGTCTGTTTACAATGCAGGACACCTGGGTTCGATCCCTGGGCCAGGAAGATCCTCTGGAGAAGGAAATGGCAATCCACTCCAGTACTATTGCCTGGAAAATCCCATGGACAGAGGAGCCTGGTAGGCTACAGTCCATGGGGTCGCAAAGAGTTGGACACGACTTCACTTCACTAATGAAGAAGGAAACAGACAGAACAGGCTCCATCTTGAAAGCAGGACTCCATCTTGGGCTGGACTGTGGACTTTGAGCTATATGCCCAGTATCTATGGAAACAACGTACCAACTGGAAAACCAGACCACCCCCGCCCCGCCTAAAAGAATACCCTAATTATTTGTGTAACTGAATAGAATCATAAATTCTATTATGCCTATTGGGGTATGATCACAGGCCTATTGATAATTGCCCACTGTTAACTACCTAGGCTTAAGGCATATGAATCACGGGTTTAAAGCATACGAATCTCGGATTAACTTTGATGGTATCTTTCTTTTCCTTGGTTCAGACTAGTTTCAGAGAATTTGGGGAGGTGGGTTTGGGCACATAAACTTAGGGTATATAAGGTTTTCACAAAAACTGGTGGGGTCCTTGGCTAAAAGGAGACTCTGCCTTGGGCCCGCCGGTGCAATAAACTGCCCTCCACTATCTGCATTGTCCTTCTGAGTGAGTTTGTTTCTCGAAACGCGTGGCTACAACATTTGGTGCATTAGCTGGGAAACTCCTCACTTTGAGGAGACAAGTCCCATTTAGGACTACTCTGAGGCCTTGTGGCTTGAATTTTCTAGAAGTGGGAAGGCGCCTTGCCCTTCTGGAAGGATTCTGCTTCTCAATGCCTTGACCTTTCACGTTAGCAGGTAGTGAAAGGCAGCAGGGGATCTGAGCACTCAGGTGAGGAGGAACCCACCCAGCAGGGTGGAAGAGGGGGCCTGATCACCCCGCTGGGAGGGACTAGAAGGGGCACGGACCCACAGGAGCCTAGAATAGGCAGGCGGCAGCGATTGCTTGATACACAGGTCGACGAGCGTGTTAGGGCTTAGGAAGGGAATTTGTGAAGGTCATTTAGGAGGTGGTGTCCATGCCATCTTGGAGAAAATTATTACCAAGCAGTTGCCAGGGTATTGTGAGGAGAAGAAACTTGGTCTTTATGTGCTCATATTCTGCCCTCCCCAAGGACGTGTCCCACTAGCTGTGAAATTCTTGACCCCCTTGGAATTGTCAGGCTAGAAGGAGGGGGATACATAAGTGAGTACGAATTGGCTTTTCCAGAGACGGCCTGGGACATCGGATATTTAACCCATCTGTGTTTTCATTCGCACTTGATCAAGCCCACCAAGGCAGAACGGACTTTAAAAGTTAAGGGAGACATAGTCTTGGACCATGTGGTGTTCTGGCTCGGCCACATAGACAGGCAGGTGAAGACAGATCCCCCTTCTGCCTCTGGGATCTGGCAGGTAAGGCTTTTCTCACCCCAATTAGGAAGGAGGAAGAATGGCAATTTAAGTGTTTCATTGAGTGGAAATATCAGAAGTACACAGAGTACCGAGAACTTCGTAGACAGAACGAAAAGGAGAAGTAGAAGAAGGTCCAAGAAGGTAAGCAAGATGGGGGGAAGGGAATCTAAGCCAACTGTATTGGAGTGCAGGATTAAAAATTTAAAGAAGGGATTTGGAGGAGACTGCTGTGAAGATGATGCCTAACCGCCTCCACATACTCTGTGAGGTTGAATGGCCCCCTGTGGGAGTAGGATGGCCATCAGAGAACACCACGATCTTAAAGACAGTGGAAGCAGTCTATACAGCAGTCACAGGAGAGCCGGGACACCCGGATCAACATCCATACATTGACTCATGGCGAGGGTCAGCTCAAGACCCTCCCACTTGGACAAGGTTCTGTATCTTATCCAGAAGGGAAAGGGAAAAATATTAATGGCACAAAAACTGACTGATGATAACAAAGGAAATTCCACAGGATTTGGACGGGGATGACCTGACCCCTCCCCCATAGTGGATAATGACGCTCCTGCCTCCCAGTGCTCCACCAGGACCGGAGGCCGCCTTAATGCCCGATCCAGGGCCAGGTGAAGTCCTGCAGCAGCCGCTGCTCCTCCTCCAGCTCTCCCCGAGGTCGTAGAGCCACCATTTCGGCAGGCTCCGATCCCAGCGATGGGGACCTCTGATCAACGGCCCCAGAATTCCACCTCATCTGGACCTCCAAGACTGTAGCCACCTCTCCTGGGGAGTACCGATGGGAAGGGGGAAGAAAACACAGGAATTAGACAGAGGCTGCGCTCCGCCAAGGAACAGGGGGAAAGAACCCCACTACAGATGCCCCTCAGAGAGCTACAACAGCCTCCGGGTTTAGGACGCATGTGGGCACTACGATAAGCCCCCTGTAGCCTATTATTACCAGCCATTTTCCTCTACAAATATATTAAACTGGCAGAGACGCACTCCACCATACTTGGGGGAGCCACAGGCCATGATTAGGCTAATACAGACTATTTTTTTAACCCACCGCCCTACATGGGATGACATAATCCAACTACTCGTCTCCTATTTCAGCACTGAGGAAAGACACAGGATCCTAATTGAGGCCAGAAAATGGTGAAGAGCAATGGCCCCTGAGGGTACTGCAAACTCGCAGCGGTGGGCAGAACCAGACACCCCGATGAGAGGCCCGATGGGACTGTAATACAGAGGAAGGGGGGGCCACCTGAGAGATACTGGGAGGCTATTGTACAAGGCCTCAAGAGGGGTGCCCGAAAACCTGAGCATGGCAAAACCCTCCGAAGTGATTCAAAGGGATTGCAAATCACCCTCTGAGTTCTACGAAAGACTGTGCGAGCCCTGTAGACTTTACACGCCGGTAGATCCAGAGGCTGCTGGGTCTCAGATGGTGATAAATGCAGGCTTTGTGTCTCTAGCCTACCCCAAAAATGTCAGATGAGGGGGCACCAAGTGACTCATGAATGTTTATACATCCCTGAATGCCCAGTACCTTTGTTGGGAAGAGACTTGCTGTCTAAATTGGGGGCACAAGTGACCTTCCCCCCCCACAAAAGACCCATTCTTTGAGTGGGCTCAACCACCTATTTATTCTTCCTCTCGGTAACCTCTCAAGATGAATGGAGGTTGCATCATCTCCCAGAAGGGAAACTGGATGGGCTAAACAGTCAAGAGAGAGTTAACTCAACAATTCCCTGAGGTCTGGGCAGAAGACAACCCCCACCCCCCAGGCTTGCAAAACAAGTCCCAGTAGTAATAGAACTCAAACCCAGTACAATGACGTCAGCACCCGCCTTGGGCCTGCCAGACCTTGCTAAGCCATTGACTGAAAAGGACAAGGTGGCTATGGGAGTGTTGTCCCAGACTATGGGGACACAGGACAGACCCGTGGCTTATCTCCCGAAATGGCTGGACAATGTTGCCACTGGGTGGCCAGAATGCTTGCAGGCAGGTGCTGCAGTTGCCTTACTGGTCCAGGAGGCAACTAAGCTGACTTTGGGCCAAGATTTGATCATAAAAGTCCTGCATGAGGTCAACACTCTCCTGCGAGGGGACCCCCATAAATGGCTGTCAACATCCCAGATTACTCAATACCAGGGACTGTTATGTGAGAAACACCATGTTACTCTTGAGTCTCGTCAGGCCCTGAATCCAGCCACTAGCCTTCCTGTGGGAGAAGGTGGGCCCTCACACGATTGCAAGGAAATATACCAGCAGACCTGACTTGAGAGACCAGCCAATCCCGGACCCACATTGGGTCCTGTACACCAACGGCACCAGCCTGGTGAAACAAGGACAATGACTGTCAGGACACCCAGTAGTCATGGAAGCACCATCGTTGAGGCTAGCTCTCTGCCATCACACTGGTCTGCTCAACAGGCCAAACTGTATGCTCTAATCCGCGCCCTCCCGCTCTCAAAAGGCAAGAAGACAGACATTTACACAGACTCCAGGTATGCTTTTGCCACACTACATGTACACAGGGCTCTGTATAACGAGAGAGGCCTTCTGACAGCTAGTGAAAAAAATATTTAAAATGAGGAGGAAATTAAGACCCTATTAATGCTGCCTGGGAACCAGAGAGGGTTGCAGTCCTACACTGCAGAGGACATCAAAAAGAGAGTACACCCCAGGCTTGGGGAAACAGACTGGCAGATAAGACCACTAAACAAGAAGATGAGGGCTTGAGGGTGACAAGTGAAGCCCCTATTAAAGCTCTCATATTGGCGGAACTGCCTGAGCTAACGCTGGACTCTCCAAAATACACTGAAGCCCCAAACCAACTAGCCAAAGCGGAAGGGGCCATCAAGACTGAAAAGGGATGGTGGGAATTGCCAAGTGGCAAATTGTTGGTACTGGAGGAGCTGGCACCCACTCTGGTAAGCCAAACACACCAAGCGACCCACTTAGGCCATGATAAACTGGAAGAGCTAATTTGAAACTATTTATTGGTTCCCCATCTCTCTTCCCTATGCAAGACAAAATCTCAGAACTGCACTGCCTGCTCACAGGTCAATGCTGCCTCTCGGCACAGACAGAAATCTCCAGGGATTCAGCTAAAAGGCACGCTGCCCTTTGAACACCTGGAAGTGGACTTCACTGAAATAAAACCTCACCGACACTACTGTTTCCTGCTGGTCGTGGTATGTATGCTCTTGGGATGGGTAGAAGCTTTTCTTACACAGACTGAAAGAGCTTCAGAAGTAGCCTGGTGCGTGCTTAGGGAGATAGTTCCCAGATTTGGATCTCCTACCAGCATTGGATCAGACAATGGCCCGGCTTTCATAGCTGATTTAGTATAACAAGTAAGCAAAACTTTAAACATCAAGCGGAAATTACATACAGCATATAGGCCCCAGAGTTCTGGGGTGGTGGAAGGAATCAACTGGACACTTAAGAGAAACTCTCCAGGTGGATCTTAGAGACTGACTGCTCCTGGGTGGACCTGTTTCCGACGGCTCTGCTCAGACTCAGGATGACCCCATGGCCCCATGGCTCTTCTCCATACAAAACTGTGTATGGGAGGCCCCCTCCCATAATAAAACAGGTGTCAACAAATTTGCCTCAGGTAAGGGGAGATGAGATTTCACAGCAGATGGAACAACTGGGTAAGGTAATAAATCAGGTAACTAAGTTTGTACAAGAAAGGGTGCTGTTCCCCCTCGGGGAACAGATTCACGAATTTGTGCCCGGGGATCAGGTGTGGGTCAAGGACCGGAAACATGACTCCTTGGCCCCACGTTGGAAGGGTCCACATACTGTTGTTATAACCACCCCTACGGCAGTTAAAGTTGCTGGTGTCACTCCCTGGATCCACCACATGAGGATGAAGAGAACATACCACGCAGACCCAGAAAACGCTGAGTGGACTGCACAGAGGGACCCCACTGCCCCTCGAGAGACTAAGATCATCCTTAAGAAGAAGAAGGAAAAGAAGATCCAGGACGAGCCCCTTCAGGATGAAGCCACACAATCAACCCCGCTGCTTGGCCTCATCAATGTGATTTTGAATTTAACTTTGGTTTCAACTCAGGACAATGTTTTCATTTCATGGGCTCATGCTTACACGGACTTCCACAGCACCTCCAGCTGTTGGGTATGCGGGCCTATGCCTCTGTCTGTGATGGATGGACCTCCTTGGTGGGTGTCACTGCTCCACCAAGGAGATTTTAAATCACTCTGCTCTTTTCTGGAATGACCAAAAGAGACTTTCCTTTCTCTTGTCAATCATAATCTCTCCCTGCTCTCTTGGTATAAGCCAGACCTCCAGTCAATAGACTCGGGTCATAGGGTTACATTTGATGTAAACACCATTTTCATAGAAGTAACAAAAACCCATACCTCATACTTAAAGAACAAAAAGGAAAAAAGCTCCCTGACTGGCAAGGAAGGACAGGATTCTAGGTATGTTGAACAATTCTACCAAGTCTGGGATGAATATTTCTGGATGACCCCAGAAAAGGGTCAATCAATTATTCCCACCACTATATGCTGGGAACAAAAAGAACCAAGAGTAGGGTTTGGTGACCATCCATTAGACCCAAAAGAACTAAAGTATATGGGATACCCGTAAGGTATGGTTTAGGCCGAGGCAGGAAAAGGAAAGATGACCTCAACAGAAGTAGGTTACCTTTATTCAGGCAAGGAGGGGTGACAGTAGGCCTAACAACCAGGCTGAGCGTGCAGAGGGATCGGGGGGCTCCATATTTATAGGGAGGTTTGTGGAAGCAATAAGGGAAATGTTAATCAGGTGGGATGTTTTGGGTATTCTTTAGTTGGGATGGCATTTGTAGTTGTGCAAGGGGTGATAAGTCTTTTGGGGAGGTGTAGGGGGTGGAAGGTTTTTGGACAGGGGGTGATAAGTCTTCTGGGCAGGTGTAGGGGGTGGAAGGTTTCTGGACAGGGGGTGATAAGTCCCAGATAGATGCAACTGGCCTGGAACATCAAGATGGGACTTAAAGTTCTGTTTTGTTTTCTCCAAAGTTAGATGATTCAGCAAGGGCCTTTGAGACTGTTGTTTTCTTTTCTAGGCCCATCAACTCCTTCAGTACCTATCCCCCGAACAATGTAAACGAACATTCAAGGTCACATACCACCCCAACCAGTCCACTCATTGGCCAGGCTCTGATTGGAAATATAACCCTGGAATCCACTGGGCAGCACCCAATGGAACCCAATGGCTTTGTGGGCCTAACCTTTGGCCTTGGTTACCAATTGGCTGGGTAGGCCACTGCACACTGGGATTCTCTTTTGCCCATGGCAGCATAAAGCCGAACCTACAACAAGCCCTGGTAAATCTATCTTATTTACATGCTAGGTGGACAAGGTCTGTGTTTCAATGGTATAAGTATATTGCTGCCTTATTCATACCTTCTATAGGGACAACAGATATTATGATTAAAGTAGAAGCCTTGACTAATTTCACAAAACAGGCCCTCCTAGATAGTGCTAAAGCCACCCAAGCCTTAAATGAAGAACAAATCCAAATGAGAAAAGCGGTAATTCAAAATAGAATGGCTTTGGACATGCTCACAGCTGCTCAAGGAGGGACTTACGCTATAATTAAGGTTAAATGCTGTGTATGCATTCCTGACTTATCTGGCAACGTATCAGCTGCTTTAGATGACATGAAAAACCGGTAAAAGCAATGTCAAATGAAGACATTCCTTTCTGGACTTCGGTCCAGTCTTGGGTGAAGGGTGATTGGAGGAAGACTGCATTTACCACTGTCACAGTTGCCTTGATAGTTCTGCTTTGTGGACCCTGCATTTTACAATGTATTATGAACTTTGCAACCCAAAGGTTGGTGTCGTTCTCCCAAACTGGCTGTCAGAGAGCCAGGGTGCAATATATCCCTGTGAGTGATGCTCATACTATGAGTTAAGAGCATCAAAAGGGGGGAATGAAGGAGAAAACAGACAGAGCAGCTCCATCTTGAAAGCAGGACTCTATCTAGGGCTGGACTGTGGACTTTGAGCTCTATGCCCAGTATCTATGGAAACCAACTGGAAAATCAGATCCCACCCCCCCAACAATGGAAGAGCCCCAGGGTTTGTACCTAGACTTTTGCACGCCTAAAAGAATACCCTAATTATCTGTATAACTGAATAGAATCATAAATTCTATTATGCTTATTGAGGTATGACTACAGGCCTACTGATAATTGTCCACTGTTAACTAACTAGGCTTAAGGCATACGAATCACAGATTAACTTTGATGGTATCTTTCTTTTCCTTTGTTAAGACTAGTTTCAGAGAATTTGGGGAGGTGGGTTTGAGCCTGTACACTTAGGTTTTCACAAAAACTGGTCAGGGTCCTTGGCTAAGAGGAGACTCTGCCTTGGGCCTGCTGGTGTAATAAGCTGCACTCCACTACCTGCATTGTCCTTCTGAGTGAGTTTGTTTCCTGGAATGCGTGGCTACAACACTAACACCCCCCAAAGATGTCCTTTTCATTATAGGGGACTGGGATGCAAAAGTACGAAATCAAGAAACACCTGGAGTAACAGGCAAATTTGGCCTTGGAGTACAGAATGAAGCAGGGCAAAGGCTAACAGAGTTCTGCAAAGAGAACGCACTGGTCATAGCAAACACCCTCTTCCAACAACACAAGAGAAGGCTCTACCCATGGACATCACCTGATGACCAACACCAAAATCAAATTGATTATATTCTTTGCAGCCAAAGATGGAGAACCTCTATACAGTCAGCAAAAACAAGACCAGGAGCTGGCTGTGGCTCAGATCATGAACTCCTTATTGCCAAATTCAGATCTAAATTGAAGAAAGTAAGGAAAACCTATAGACCATTCACATATGACCTAAATTAAATCCCTAACAATTATACAATGGAAGTGAGAAATAGATTTAAGGGACTAGATCTGATAGAGTGCCTGATGAACTATAGATGGAGGTTCGTGACATTGTATAGGAGACAGGGAGCAAGAAAAAGAAATGCAAAAAAGCAGAATGGCTGTCTGAGGAGGCCTTTCAAATAGCTGTGAAAAGAAGAGAAGCAGAAAGCAAAGGAGGAAAGGAAAGATATACCCATTTGAATGCAGAGTTACTCTATTTACATCAGTATAAAATCTCTTTCGGAGAATTCTATTCAACAATGTGGTTCAGTGGTAAAGAATCATCCTGCAATGCAGGAGATGCTTGTTCAGTCCCTGGGTGGGAAAGATCCCCTGGAAAAGGAAATGGCAACCCACCCCAGTATTCTTATCTTCGCTTCTCAGGGTCACAAAAGAATTGGACACGACTTAGCAACTAAACAACAAAAACTCAACAATGACTTGGGCCAAAGGTCTCAATTTATGGGAGAAATTTTTCAATAGGTATGCAAAGTCTTAAACATCCAGTTACATCATATAGCCCATGCCAACTCCAGAGCCTTGGCACAGTCCTGTACAAATCCAGTGGCAAAACAAGGGATGAGAAAATTATATAAATTCCTCTCTATGTCAAGGCTGTAGTCCATAGGGTCACTGAGGGTCAGACACAACTGAGTGACTTCACTTTCCCTTTTCATTTTCATGCATTGGAGAAGGAAATGGCAACCCACTCCAGTGTTCTTGCCTGGAGAATCCCAGGGACGGGGGAGCCTGGTGGGCTGCCGTCTATGGGGTCACACAGAGTCGGACACGACTGAAGTAACTTAGCACCTCTCTATGTCACAATGAACACTCAGGTTACATTTGAATGAATCTGGGGCTCTCTCTCCATATGGAACGGTCATGAGTCCATGAGATTTCCAGGTAGTTACTCCAGCAATTTTCTTCCACTACTAGAGGACACTTAGATATCAAGGACTGCCCTTCCACCCTAAGTTTCTTTTCAGCAGGAGTCAAGACTCAATATCTACAAATAACGAATGCTGGAGAGGGTGTGGAGAAAAGGGAACTCTCCTCCAGTGTTGGTGGGAATGTAAATTGGTGTAACCACTATGGAAATAGGGCTTCCCAGGTGGTGCTAGTGGTAAAGAACCCGCCTGCCAATGCCGGAGACATAAGAGACACAGGTTCAGTCTCTGAGTTGGGAAGATCCCCTGGAGAAGGGTACAGCAACCACTCCAGTATTCTTGCCTGGAGAATGCCATGGACAGAGGAGACTGGCAGGCTACAATCTGTAGGGCTGCAAAGAGCAGGATATGACTGAAGCAACTTAGCATGCACAGACTATGGAAAACAGTATGAAGTTTTCTCAAAAAACTAAAAATAGAGTTGCTATGCTGCTGCTACTGCTGCTAAGTCACTTCAGTCGTGTCTGACTCTGTGCGACCCCATAGACGGCAGCCCACCAGACTCCACCATCCCTGGGATTCTCCAGGCAAGAACACTGGAATGGGTTGCCATTTCCTTCTCCAATGCATGAAAGTGAAAAGTGAGAGTGAAGTCGCTCAGTCCTGTCTGACTCTTCGCGACCCCATGGACTGCAGCCTACCAGGCTCCTCCGTCCATGGGCTTCTCCGGGCAAGAGTACAGGAGTGGGTTGCCATTGCCTTCTCCAAGAGTTGCTATATGATCCAGCAATCCCACTCCCGGGCATATACCCAGACAAAACTGTAATTCAAAAGATACACGCACCCCTGCGTTTATAGCAGCACCGAGCTTGAATAGCCAAGACATGGAGGCAACCTAGAATTCCACTGACAGATCAATGGATAAAGTGGGTGGAATGGAATACTACTAGGCCATAAAAAGAACGAAATAATGCCATTTGCAGCAACACAAATGGGCCTAGAGATGATCATACTCAGTGAAGTACATCAGAAGGAGAAAAATAAATACTGTATGATATCACTTAACACATGAAATCGAAAATATGACACAAATGAGCTTGTCTACAAAGGAAACAGACTCACAGGCATAGAGAACAGACTCCTGGTTGCCACGGGGGAGAGGCGGGAGGAGGAGGGAAGGGCTGGCAGAGTGTGGGGTGAGCAGGTGCAAATTATTACACACAGAATGGGTAAATGACAAGATCCTACCGTATAGCACAGGGAACCATATCCAGCACCTTGCGATAAAGCATAATGGAACGGAATATAAAAAAGAACGTGCGTGTATAACTGAATCGCTTTTATAGCAGAAACTAATCAACATTGTAAATCAACTGCACGTCAGTAAAATAAATCTAAAACAAGACTGACAGATCAAAGTGGGAATTGTTCAAACACATCTGTTCTTCCTGGGGAACAGATGTTACCGGAAGCAATTCCAGAGGGCGCGCTGCCTTGCAGGAATGGAGCCAGGTGCTAATGATGCTTCCTGTCCCTCCCACTGTCAGTAAGGGGAGCTGGCATGTCCTTGAGGCATACGTCCCTCACTGAACAGGTGCAGGAGACCCCTGGGACAGCAAGTCACCACCCCATCACAGGTCCCTCCCAAACAAGGGAGTTTGAGCCCTCTGCAAAGCCAGGTGTTAGTCTAGGGAGGAAAGCAGTTACCCTGTGGCATCAGCAACAGGCTGAACAAAGTTGTTTATGATCTGGAAGAAACTATGGAGAATGAATGGGCCAAGAATCGATCCTCTTATTCATTAAGTTTATTTATCACATTGTGGGCAACAAGCCATCAGATGCAAACTCTTCTGAGGAGAGACAAATGGCCTCCAAGTGGCTGAAAACCAGACAAAGACCAGACGAAGACTCGGCAGGTTACAATCACGGTGCACCGGACAGGGTGCCTCCGGTTTCTCAGTTCCAGAGCTGTCTGTCCTGCTCATCACTCTGTGCTACAACTGAAGGTGACGAGTTGTATATACAGATTCTCTTGCCAACTGCCTCCTTGAGAGATGGGAGTTTGAGGGTGGGAAGAGGGAAGATGTCATTTTTTCCCCCAGTTGTGACATCATATGTTGCAGGGGTTGTGGAAGCGGTGTGTGTGGTGCCCACAGCCAGCCAGCCGTGGCACCGTCTGCAGCCGTGGCTGCTCTCGTGGATGGGCTCCTGGTTTCCTGCTCCGGTAGCTTGCTTGCAAGTGAGCCGCAGCTTCACCTACAGTCATGAGATCTGGCAACACCACCTTTCTTTTTCCCTTCCAGTTCTAGGGCTGGTACTGTCTTCTAAGCAATCATCAGTCATTGAGCACCCTTATATTCTTCCCCCCTCCTCCTTTTTTTTTGTTTTTTTTTTTTTTGGTTTCTCCAGCTCTTCCAATGCCTTTATGATCAATTCCTTGATGAAATTCTTCCTGTTCAATATACCTAGAGTGTTTTCTATTTCTTTTATTGGACACTTACTGACAAACACTGGAATAGGATACATATAGCTCAGATGATTTTTTTTTAGTCACTCAATCATATCTGACTCTTTGTGACCCCATGGACTGTAGCCTGCCAGACTCCTCTGTCCATGGGATCTCCAGGCAAGAATACTGGAGTGGGTTGCCATTTCCTTCTCCAGAGGAATCTTCCAGACACAGGGATTGAACCGGTGTCTCCAGCATTGCAGGCAGATTCTTGACCACTGAGCCAGCTGGGAAGCCCGCTCAGATGGTTACATGCGTGAAAATCATAGCTTGCAGAGTTACAAAACGGAAGCAAGAAGCCTCATCATGGATGGGACTGTGGGTCACATTGACTGTCAGATAACATAAGCAAAGTGTCAACAAACTGTAAGGCCCTATAGTTTTGCAATCTCTGAGCAAATACTCTGGCATCTTTGAAAGCATGCTATTACCACCATTACCAATACTTTAGAAAATTTGCTAATCCATAGCTCATTTGATAATTGGTACAATATGATATCTTGTGATATTGTATCAATTCAATCTCATCTGGCATCCTTGTGACTTAATGTGCACAAAGGAAATAAATCAGTTGTGTAATTGCTTACTACTGTCTTTTATGGTGAAACACAGTTTTTAGTGCTCCTAATTGATACTAATATTTTTCTTCTAGTTTTATTGAGACGTAATTGACCTACAGCACTGTGTAAGTTTAAGGTGTAGAGCATAATGATTTGACTCACATACATCGTGAAATGATGACCACAGTAAGTTTAGGGAACATCATTTATCTCATATGGATGCAACATTAAAGCAATAAAAATTTTTTTTCCTTGTGATGAGAACTCAGGATTTCCTCTTGTAACCGCTTTTGTATATAACGTTGTTGTTGTTTGGTTGCTAAGCTGTGTCTGACTCTTTGTGACCCCATGGAATGTAGCCCACCAGGCTCCTCTGTCCATGGGATTTTCCAGGCAGGAATACTGGATGGGTGGCCATTTCCTTCTCCAGGGATCTTCCCGACCCAGGGACTGGACTCGCGTCTGTTGCATCTCCTGCGTTGGCAGGCTGATTCTTTCCCAATGAGCCACGAGGGAACCCTCGTATATAATATACAACAATGCTAATTATGTTTACCATGCTGTACCTTACATCCCTGGTTCATATTTGTCTTATAACTAGAAGTTTGTACCTTTTGACTACCTTCAACTCCCTCCCTCCCAACGCTGCTTCTGGTAACCACAAAGTAGATCTCTTTTCTATAAGTTTGCACGTTTGCTTTGGAAGTGTGATTGACCTGCAACCCCATGTTAGTTCCTGGCACGCACACAGTGTTTCAGCATTTCTGTGCATTTCAAAATGATCACCGTGATAAGTCTGGTTGTTGATTGTCACCCTCCAAAGACACTACCTGATTAATGACTATATTTCACATTGCACATTTCATACCCTTGACTTGTTTATGTTGTAACTGAAAGTTTGTACCTCTTAGAGAATAAACGGGTGGTTGCCAGACGGGAGGAGGCTGTGGGGCAGACAGACATACACGAGGGTGAATAAGAGGCACAAACTTGCAGTTACCAAGCACCATGTAATGAGCAAAGACAGAACTGGGGTGGGTAGCTGTCCCATTCTGGTTATGTGGTGTTTCTGCTTTCATCCTTCTCTATTTTCAGCTTTAATGTTTATCATCCTACCCTAAACCTCGATTCCTGTTTTGTACCTCAAATTCCTGTCTCTGAAGGACTGTCTCCAGCACATGACTGGCCTTCAGCTTCTTCTGTATTTGTCTCTCAGTAGATTTCAGCCTCTCTGTCCTCTGCCTACCAGGAAATCTTAAACACTTGCCATTGTCGCTTTCTTTTTTCTACCCCACTCTTGAGTTTACTGCTTTGTTCTTTTGTTGTTGTTTTAATATCATTTTTGTTATGCTTGGGGATTTCCAAGAGGGTTGAGCAGAGGTTAAACTTACACTCTGTGTTCTTGATCCAATCTCAGATGTTGTGTTTAAGTTTTACTGTGTTCAGGTGCTTTGACTGATACATAAGAGATATTTGTGAACTTGTGGTGGCAAATGAAGGTCAGTGTTCTTTTAAAGCAAATATGACTCCCTCTGAATCTCCTTTTGACAACTGTTTCTGTACTGAGATGACCTAATTTCCTGTGAATGATGGTAGTGAGAAAGGGAAAGATAGTTCCAGAGAAGGAACCGTAGCAATAGCAGGGAAATAATACCAGTATTGTTAAAGGTGAAAATCAAGGCCAGCTCTCCACAGTCTAGTTTTGAATTTGTCTATCAGCAGAGCTTCCCTGGTGCCTTAGATGGTAAAGAATCCACCTGCTGATGTAGGAGACCCTGGTTCAGTCCTGGGGTCAGGAAGATCCCCTGGAGAAGGGCTTTGCAACCTACCCCAGTATTCTTGCCTGGATAATCCCATGGACAGGGGAACCTGGTGGGTTAAGTCCATGGGGCTGCAAAGAGACTGAGCAACTGAGCGTGCACACACGCATGGAGGCCGCCACTAATCTTTTACTTATTTAATAAATGGAGATGCTCTTTGCTACCAAGGAAATCCTAGGAATTAAATAGCAGTATGTATGTGAAACCCTCAGCACAGTGCCTCATTCAGATCATCACTCTAGGGAGAACCGTAAACCCAGACAGTGTCGTGTCTGCGTGCCATGTCGCTTCAGCTGTGTCTGATTCCGTGCATCTCTATGGAATGTAGCCCACCAGGCTCCTCTGTCCATGGGATACTCCAGGCGAGAATACTGGAGCGGGTTGCCATTTCCACCCCCAGGGGATCTTCCAGACCCAGGGATCAAACCTGCATCTCTTACGTCTCCTGCGTGGGCAGGCAGGTTTTTTTTTAGCACTAGTGCCACCTGGGTGGTCATGTATGGATGTGAGAGTTGGACTGTGAAGAAGGCTGAGCGCCGAAGAATTGATGCTTTTGAACTGTGGTGTTGGAGAAGACTCTTGAGAGTCCCTTGGACTGCAAGGAGATCCAACCAGTCCATTCTGAAGGAGATCAACCCTGGGATTTCTTTGGAAGGAATGATGCTAAAGCTGAAACTCCAGTACTTTGGCCACCTCATGCGAAGAGTTGACTTATTGGAAAAGACTCTGATGCTGGGAGGGATTGGGGGCAGGAGGAGAAGGGGACGACCGAGGATGAGATGGCTGGATGGCATCACGGACTCGATGGACGTGAGTCTGGGTGAACTCCGGGAGATGGTGATGGACAGGGAGGCCTGGCGTGCTGTGATTCATGGGGTTGCAAAGAGTCGGACACGACTGAGCGACTGAACTGAACTGAACTGAGCGCCACCTGGGAAGCCCGCAGACAGTGGCAGTCCTCTGCGAGTGCGGCACTTTTGATCTTCACTTCCTCTCTAGCTTCACCACCAACGTGATCGTTTATCTGCCTCTCTATCCCCTCTGCCCTCAGTAGTCAACTCTCAGGCTCTACTCCATTGTGTCTCATGATTTCATCAACCCGTGTAGCCCTCAGTTTCTCATCTTCTGCTCCATGAGCGTGAAATCGGAAGAGACAGGCGTTAGATACACCCGGCCTGGTCATGCAGCGCTCTCGGGAAGAGCTGGTCGGTTGTATTATTTTGGCTGCATTGGGTCTTTGTTGCTCTGCACAGGCTTTCTCTAGTTGCAGTGAGAGGGATTCTCGTTGCAGTGGCTTCTCTTGTTGTAGAACATGGGCCCTATGACATATGAGCTCAGCAGTTGCAGCTGCTGGGCCCTAAAGCACAGGCTCCAAAGGTGTATGGCATGGGATTAGTTGCTCAGAGGCATATGGAATCTTCCTGGACCAGGGATCAAACCCGTGTTCCCTGCATTGACAGGCAGATTCTTATCCCCTGGGACTCCAGGGAAGTTCTGGTCAGTTGTTTTGAACAAGTGCAAATCAAAGTGAAAGTTTTACTTCCTTTTAGTGACTTTGACCATTGCATGCAGGAGTGTAACCTAAAGGTTCCTTCTAGTGACCAGCGGCATACATACTGCGTGTTCAGGGAGAGCCCAGATTCTGTGTGAAATGGCGCCACCTGGAGGCTCAAAGCTTACAGTGGCAGATTCAACGAATCTACCATTTGGTTCTATTAAATTACCGCTGTTCAGTTCGGTTCAGCTGCTCCTCTGTGTCTGATTCTTTGTGGCCCCATAGACTGCAGCACACCAGGCTTTCCTGTCCATCACCAACTCCCGGAGCTTACTCAAGGTCATGTTCATTCAAGTCGGTGATACCATCCAACCATCTCATCCTCTGTCATCTCCTTCTCCTCACGCCTTCAATCTTTTCCAGCATCAGGGTCTTTCCAGGGTGTTTTCCAATGAGTCAGTTCTTCTCATCAGGTGGCCAAAGTATTGGAGTTTCAGCTTCAACACCAGTCCTTCCAATGAATGTTCAGGACTGATTTCCTTTAGGGTTGACAGCTTGGGGGGTTGACAGCTTAGGGTTGAGAGTCTGAGGGACTCTCAAGAGTCTTCTCCTGATCCCTGGACCAGGGATTTAAAAGCATCAATCCTTTGGTGCTCAGCTTTCTTTACAGTCCAACTCTCACATCCATACCTGACTACTGGAAAAACCATAGCTTTGATTAGATGGACCTTTGTTGGCAAAGTAATGTCTCTGCTTTTTAATATGCTGTCTAGGTTTGCCATAACTTTTCTTCCAAGGAGCAAGTGACTTTTAATTTTGTGATTTTGGAGCCCAAGGAAATGAAGTCTCTCACTGTTTTCCATTGTTTCCCCATCTATTTGCCATGAAGTGATGGGACTGGATGCCATGATCTTCCTTTTTTGAATGTTGAACTTACCTTTTTTTGTTGTTGTTGAATTTACAATTTTTGAATGTTGAATTTACCATTGATTGAGCCTAGAAACTGTGCTGCACAAGGCAACAAAGGGAGGAAAATACCAAGCTTGCTGTTCTCAAGATGTGCAGCTGGAAGAAGAGTTAAAGCAAATGACAGGAGGGAACATTGTTAATATTGGATGTTGTTGTTTTATTAGTTGCTCAGTTGTTTCCAACTCTCCGGACCCCGTGAACGGTAGCCTGCCAGGCTTTTCTGTCCGTGGAATTCTCCAGGTAAGAATACTGGAGTGGGTTGCCATTTCCTTCTCCAGGGGATCTTCCCAACTCAGGGATCAAACCTGGGTCTCCCTCATTGCAGGCAGATTCTTTACCACCTGAGCCACCAGGGAAGCCCCTAACCTTGTTTATTTTTACTAACATTGGATACATTTTAGTAAAATAAATGAGGTTTAAACCAACACTAAGCCATTTGTTTGGAAGGTTGGGGATGACAGGGTCTTTAATAAAATGATCTCCCTTTTGGCCAGGCAAATGCTCTCAGAATGGAAGACAAGGTTCCATCAGTGGTTTGCTGAGGTTCAAATAAGTTGATAATTAGAATTTGTGTCTTTAGTTTACCGAAGTCAGCCAAGCCCCAAGGCTGGGCTTGGGGCCAAACCTCAAGCCTTCCAGAAGGAGATGGCAAGTTGCCTTAGAGCAGACCTTCTCAAAATATGATCCTCACTCCAGCAACATCAGGATCACCTGATGTTTGAAATGCAGCTTCTCGGACATCACCTCAGAGCTACTGATGAGAAACCCAAAGGGTGAGCCGGACAAACTGTTTCATCAAGATCTCTAGGTGATTCTGATGCAAATTGTGTTTGAGAAACACAGCCCTGGAGCATCTCCCATTTGCTGGCCAACAGAACTTAATTGATAGTTTCCTGGAACACTGGTTCCTGGCTTGACTCAAGACAACACATATTTATATAAAAACTAAAGAGAACATTACGACCAGACCCTGGAGCACTCCACCTGGATTGCCCATTGACCAGACACCTCGGGCTCTGTCCCTCACCTCCTTCATTTGGGCTGAAACATTTCCTCTTCGGTGAGGCCTTTCCTGTACATCCTAATAGTAAGGGAATGGCAACCCACTCCAGTATTCTTGCCTGAAGGATTCCATGGACAGAGGAGCCTGGCGGGCCCCAGTTCATGGGGTTGCCAAAAGTCAGACGCGACGGAGCAACTAACACTACACAATTGCTATAGCTGATTTACAAAAAAATATTAGTTTCAGGTGCTGTCCATCCTAATTAAAACCGCAAAACCACCCCACCTCCTGCCTTATTTTTTCTCTATGGTTTTATCACCGTGTACTTTAAATTTTATCTCTTTGGTTGGCTTATTGTTTTGTTTCCCTCAATAACACATAAGCTTTGTGAAGACAAGGATTTTGGTTTGTTTTCTTTACTGATGTATATCCACTGTGGCTTACATAAACAGTTGTTCAACAAGAGGATTTATGCATAAATGGCTGCGACTGCAGGGAGGAACCAGTCAAAGGATGATTGATGAGGGAAGCGGACTCCTGGGCAAGTCCAAGTAGGAGATGATGAGGAAGTAGCAATGGAATTGAAGAGAAGATGGGTTCCAGAGTCCAGGTTCAAGAAAAGAACCATCAACAAAGGAAAGTGACCCAACTTTCCTTTTTCGCTGTACTCTCTAGGAGCTAGATTTACTGTGAAACGGGGGGACAAAAACCAGAAGCACTGAGGTTTGGAGGCAAAGAAGTGATTCCCATCCCTGGGGCACAAAGCCTTCTCCAGCATTCCCGCTGACCTTGAGGTACGTAGGAATACCACTCCCAGAAGAGCGTGTGCTCCAAGTTCACATCCTTGCTCCTGTGACACCTCGGGACTGGCCTCCCCAGGGTGTGTCCAGGCTGCCTGCAGGAGCCCAGATTGCAGAGGCGGGTGGGCTCAGATGCTGGCACATAAGCAGTAGACACCAGAGACTCCCTGCTCTGGCCTTTAAACACTGGCCGCTGCCAGTCCAGTCACGCACGTGATCTTGGCCTTCCTGATTCTGTCTCACCCTCCAGGTCAGCAGAACATGGGTCACCTTGACCTTCTCGGCTCCATTTGATCTCTGGAACAATTTCCAGGGGCGTCACCCCAGGAAACCGCTTACTGGATATAGAAGGTGTGCTGTGCGTAGTTGCTCAGTCGTGTCCGACTTTTTGTGACCCCGTGGACTGCCGCTGCTCTGTCCATGGGGATTCTCCAGGCAAGAATACTGAAGAGGATTGCCATGCCTCCTTGAGGGGATCTTCTCAACCCAGGGATCAAACCCAGGTCTCTGGCATTGAGGGCGGATTCTTTACTGTCTGAGTCACCAGGGAAGCCAGGAGACCAAATGTTCACCGCGTGCCTGGGCTTTAGGGACAGAGACCAGAACTGGAATGTGACTACGTCATCTACCTGCTGTGTGATTTTTAACCCTAAGCCTGTTTACTACTCTGTAAAATGGGCATATTTAATGTATATGCAGAAAGGTTGTTGAAAGATTATTGCTGAGCCGTGAAAGACACCAGGATTCTAGGCTTTTGGAGGAGAGGAATTCAATCCAGGGTCAGTGACGAGGCTTGATCACTCAGAGCTTTTGTGTAATAGTTTTTTTAAACTATAAGAGAGATAGAGAAAGCTTCTGACATAAACATCAGAAGGGGGCAGAAAGAGTACCCCCCTGCTAATATAGCTACTAGCCGTCTGCTAATCAGAGAAAGGAAATGTCTCAAAACTCAGAGACTGGCATCAGGCCCCTCACCCACAACATGCATTTTGAGATAACATTAACACAAGGTCAGGATGCCAGGCTTCAACAGTACGTTAATCGTGAACTTCCAGATGGTCAAGCTGGATTTAGAAAAGGCAGAGGAACCAGAGATCAAATTGCCAACATCCGCTGGATCATTGGAAAAGCAAGAGAGTTCCAGAAAAACATCTACTTTTCCTTTACTGACTACGCCAAAGCCTTTGACTGTGTGGATCACAATAAACTGTGGAAAATTCTGAAAGAGATGGGAATACCAAGCCACCTGACCTGCCCCTTGAGAAATCTGTATGCAGGTCAAGAAGCAACAGTTAGAACTGGACATGGAACAACAGACTGGTTCCAAATTGGGAAAGGAGTACGTCAAGGCTGTATATTGTCACCCTGCTTATTTAACACATATGCAGGATACATCATGAGAAACGCTGGGCTGGAAGAAGCACAAGCTGGAATCAAGATTGCTGGGAGAAACATCAATAACCTCAGATATCCAGATGACACCACCTTTATGGTAGAAAGTGAAGAAGAACTAAAAAGCCTCTTGATGAAAGTGAAAGAGGAGAATGAAAAAGTTGACTTAAAACTCAACATTAAGAAAACTAAGATCATGGCATCTGATCCCATCACTTCATGGCAAATAGATGGGGAAACAATGGAAACAGTGAGAGAGACTTCCTTTTGGGGGGCTCCAAAATCACTACAGATAGTGACTGCAGCCATGAAATTAAAAGACATTTGTTCCTTGGAAGAAAAGCTATGCCCAACCTAGGCCGCATATTAAAAAGCAGAGATATTACTTTGCTAACAAACGTCCGTCTAGTCAAAGCTGTGGTCTTTCCAGTAGTCATGTATGGATGTGAGAGTTGGACTATAAAGAAAGCTGAGTGCTGAAGAACTGATGCTTTTGAACTGTGGTGTTGGAGAAGACTCTTGAGAGTCCCTTGGACTGCAAGGAGATCCAATCAGTCAATCCTAAAGGAAATCAGTCCTGAATATTCATTGGAAGGACTGATGCTGAAGCTGAAACTCCAATACTTTGGCCACCTGATGTGAAGAACTGACTCATTGGAAAAGACCCTGATGCTGGGAAAGACTGAAGGCAGGAGGAGAAGGGGATGACAGAGGATGAGATGGTTGGATGGCATCACCGCCTCGATGGACATAAGTTTGAGAGAGTTCCTGGAGTTGGTGATAGATAGGGAGGCCTGGCATGCTGCAGTCCATGGGGCTGCAAAGAGTTGGACACGACTAAGCAACTGGACTGAACTGAAAATGGTCATGACTGTCCTGCAGGGCTCTGAGAGGGTGAATGTGGATAATGCAGGTAAAGACCTCATCGTAATTCCAGACACACACTAAGTTTTTATTAAATGGAGCTGCTGATGACAATCATTCTTGATGACTTTTGTCATGCTTTATAATGTTTGCATCATATATGCATATGTTAGCATTGTAATGCTTTTACAATGTTAAATGTACATTGCCTCTGCATACGTCGGTGGTTCCCTAACTAGCATCCCCTCCAGAACTTTTAGAGCTCCTATGCTCCAGCTGTGCTTCCCTTGTGACTCAGCGGCAAAGAAAGTGAAAGAAAGTGTTAGCTATTCAGTTGTGTCTGACTCTTTGCAACCCCATGGACTATAGACCGCCAGGCTTCTTTGTCCATGGAATTCTCTACGCAAGAATATTGGAGCAGGTTACTATTGCCTTCTCGAGTATCTTCTTGACCCAGGTCTCCTGCATTGCAGGCAGCGAAGAATCCACTTGCAAATGCGGGAGACATGGGTTTGATCCCTGGGTCGGGATCAAACGGAGAAGAAAATGGCAACCCACTCCAGTTGTCTTGCCTGGGAAATCTGGGAAGCCCAGGCAAAGACATACTCGCCACTTTACTCAGCACAACCCCTCCCAGTCATAGAATGTCATATGAAACAAATTTTAAATGCACTCTGTATTTGAATGAATCCTAAAACACTTTTCTTTGCATGGATAGAATCTTTTAGACTAACGTGTATAGTGCACGCTAAATAATTTCCCATTTTTTTGAAAGCCCTCCTGTATTTAGCCTTAATTTTTTTCTAAATGTAGACAGCTATAAAGTTACAGATACAGATACAGATATGGATATAAAGGTATATATATTAACATATGCAACTTTATATATAGTAAAGGTACTATACTTGTAAGTCTCATTTGGGTGTAAGGTAATCATGAGCTCCCGAAAGACTGAGAAGCTGATAATGAAAATTGTGTGGAGATGATGACGAAAAAAAAAAAGAGCACAATACCATTATTGCGACGTTTATGCACAGAGACTGCATTTTGACTTTCAAGGTGTCATGTATTATTTACATAAACTTTTCCTTGTTCAACTGATATATTTTTCTATCTGTGAAAATAATTTGGGAACATTGGTTTGTAATGAAACACATCATCATTTTTCCCATTAAAAATAACAGGAATGTTTTTCACTCAGTGGGCAGGATTTTTAGGAATAAATGAAAGTTGTTATGCAAGGCACTGTGTAATGGACAGAGCACGCCTTAGAAATTTTGAAAAAAATGAAAAAAGCACATGGAAGATGTTGGAAGTCACTCGGATACAGCCAGTGTTAACTCGAGTCTTTTCCCCATCCATTCAGGCATGGATGTCCATAGGCTGGTACCTTGCTTCGCAGGTGGGGCCATGCTTCACGCACAGTGCCCCGCCCCCCCCCGACAACGCACAAGCGCTGGCTTGCTATCATGGTGAATGGGCCTAAGCCTCTTCCTCCAGCATCTGCGGGCAGAGTTGAATGTGTTTGTCAAAGCTTGCTTTGAGAGCTCTTTTGCTGAGTTCTTGGTGGAGGAGAAAGCAGTGATAGCAGACACAGAGGTGAGCCCAGCTCTCCCAGCCCCTCTGCTCTCCTCTCACCCATCGTGAGTCAGGGCTCAGTTCTGGGCAGGACAACCCCAGAGGGACCTGGTCCAGAACCCAGACATGGAGGTCCGCTTCACTGTATTTCATCAACGTGCAGCCAGTGCTCCAGTGTGACAATCTGATTTTTAGATCCTCCCTCTGGCCAATGGATGGAGAAGGCAATGGCACCCCACTCTAGTACTCTTGCCTGGAAAATCCATGGACGGAGGAGCCTGGTAGGCTGCAGTCCATGGGGTCGCGAAGAGTCCGACATGACTGAGCGACTTCACTTTCACTTTTCACTTTCATGCATTGGAGAAGGAAATGGCAACCCACTCCAGTGTTCTTGCCTGGAGAATCCCAGGGACGGGGGAGCCTGGTGGGCTGCTGTTTATGGGGTCGCACAGAGTCGGACACGACTGAAGCGACTTAGCAGCAGCAGCAGCAGCAGCTGACCAGTGGAGATCCCAACACCCAAAGTTACAAGGGTCCTTCATGCGGGTCATTATGTGTATGTGTGTGTGCATGCTCAAGTCGTGTCTGACTTTTTGCCACCCCATGGACTGTAACCTGCCAGGCTCCTCTGTCCATGGCAAGAACACTGGAGCGGGTTGCCATTTCCTGCTCCTGGAGATCTTCCTGACCCAGGGATCGAACCCACATCTCTTGTATCTCCTGCATTGGCAGGCGGATTCCTTACCACTGTCACTTAGAAAATAATAAAAATAAGGAAACTGTGTTTGGCCCTGATCTACTCTGCTGCTGCTGCTAAGTCACTTCAGTCGTGTCTGACTCTGTGCGACCCCACGGACTGCAGCCCACCAGGCTCCCCCGTCCATAGGGTTTTCCAGGCAAGAGTACTGGAGTGGGGTGCCATTGATCTACTCCACTGCTCCCTTACTTGGCCAACTCGGAGGATATCTATGCTGTTACACCCGCTGTACCCCTACCTCACCACTAGATGTCCCCAGGCCTCCCGGAAACCTGGCAAAAGGGACGTGAGCCAGGACAGGTGTCGGGCAAATGGGCTTGATTGCATCAACCACCGCTCCATGCCCACCCAGTGTGGAGACACGGCAGTTTGCTGGGCAGTGGGACTTCTCCAGATGGGCTGTGTGGAGAAACGATGCCTCAGAAACCCCTGTGGGAGACAGGAAGGTGGCAGCTCCCTCCTACCTCCAGTTCCCCGTTAGTCAAAATCCACCCCAGGAATACTTCAGCTCCTGGCACTTCTGGGTATGTCATCTGCCAGCCTCCTGGGTGATACATGATACCATGCTGGCCACTAGGGGGCGTCAGGAAGCCTGGGTAAGTTACAGCAGCCTTGGATGAGGACACATCGCAGGCCAAAGACTAGCAGTTGCCGGCGGCATCAGAAAAGTCTGGGTGCAAGCAAGAGACAATGGAGGGCCTCCCCTTACCTTCCTCATGTCTGGACAGCAGTACAGCAGAGCTGATCTGGAGCAACACCTTCAGAGTCAAGAGATTCCAACCCGACCACACGCCCTACATCAGCTTGGCATTGCCATTGAGTCTCACTTTGCATAAACTTCAAATGAAGACGAAGATGATACCATTACCACCCCTCCCCTGGCTCAGAGAGATGTGATTGAGGCACAGACCCTCAGACCTTGCAGAAGACCTGTACACGGTGGTGGTGGTTTAGTCGCTAAGTTGTGTCTGACTCTTTGCGACCCTATGGATGCAAAGGCTCCCCTGTCCATGGGATTCTCCAGGTAAGAATACTGGAGTGGGTTGCCATTTCCTTCTCCAGGGGATCTTCCCAACCTAGGGATCGAACCTGTGTCTCCTGCATTGCAGATGGATTCTTTGCCAACTGAGCCACCAGGGAATCTGACTGTCTATGCTTTGTAATCGACAGTTATCATCCTTACTCCCATTCAGTTCCCGGGGAAGCAGTTAATTCAGGATGGATAACAAACCCCATGCCCTTGACCCTCACACAGTAAGGAGTTTACTGCTGGGTTATGTTCTCTGCCTGAGCCACTCTTCTTGATCTGTTTCATCAAAACATGAGACACAACAGCGGAAGGGCCAGCGGGACCCAGTCCTGAGGCTGCAGCCCAGGAGACCATGCTTTTCCGAGCAGCGTCCCTGGGCTGGACCAGAGCGGGGACACGTTCCAGCTCCTTTTTGAGTGCCACCGTCTTTGTCTGGACCCCCCGGTGCTCCCACAATGCCACCTTCTTCTTGGCTTCACTCAGTAAAAACACTGTGACTGCCTTTGTGGTGAGGGTACAGGAAATGGTCCTGTACTTGTTTTGTTACAGAATCCCAGGGGCCCTTACCTCTTTGTCATTCTCAAATCACAATCCACGGACACAAATAGACCCCTCAAGTTCTCCTGCTCTGAGGGATGGATCCTCACCCCCACCGAGCCCTCCAGGCCAGAGGCAGAGCTGGGTAGGGACAACACAGAGGCCCAAAGAAATGTCACAGCTCTCATGGGTTGTTACCCCCTCTCCCTTGGTATATAATCCTAGAATGGTTACCCTGAAATTAATCTGAGATGACCTGCCTTCCTATATCTTAATAGCAGAGGATGGGGAATGTTTGAAGAGGTAAATAATGTTGGCAGGTGTTGTGTGTACGCGTTGTGTGTGTGTCTGCGGGCAAGTACGACTAAAGGCAACTAAAGGCAACTAAATCCTAATGAAAGCGTCCACCTTTATGTCCACTTTCTCAGGCTTAATAAATTGCGATCAAGGCAAGTGCCAAATGAAGATGCAACTATCTTAGGGACTTCCCTGGTGGTCCCGTGGTTAAGACTATGTGCTACCAATGCAGGGGCCCAGGCTCAACCCCTGGTCAGGGAACTAGATTCTGGGTGCCGCAACTAGGACCTGGTGCAACCAAAGAAAGGAAAAGATGTGACTATTTAAAACGTACCCCCCCTTCTCATTATAAGAAAATAAGTTCACTTCCTCCTTCCAGCATGCACGACAGATTGCCTTGGTCAAGAAAGTTCAAAATTATTTGCACTGAGTGGAGCTTTGGTTGGGGTGGGCTGTGGAATTTATTTTCTGTTTTGCTGGTTGGGGACAACTTAGCTTGTTCTCCTCAGTCAGGAAGGATACAAAGCTGGTGCCTCGGGGCTCAAGTGCTCAGCTTCTTTAGTGCTAGGTGCTACTGATTGCTCTCTAGGTGTCCAAGGGAACCTCAGAACTGAGCTCCAAGTGGCTCAGACAGGACCGTAACCTTAGGTCTTGGTCAAGTTTGGAAGCCTTTGGAATACAGGCTATGATCAGTTCCCCTTCTCATGCGTGTGCTTCCTTCTTTCCTAAAGCTTCTGGAGCAGTGTTTGCATCAGGGAAACCCAGAGGAGCAGAGGCTGCTGCCCAAGCAGAGATTACCCAGCATTCACTGGTGCTCAGCTGACTTCAGAGCTGTGGGTACCCAGAGCATCACCACCCCAGAGGGAGCCAGAAAGCAGTCGGCCTTAGTCCACCTGAGGGAGACAGGGAAAGCATCACAGAGCAGGCAGCCAGCTGGGGCCTGACCAGGGGAAGAGTGTCAGGCAGGTAAAAGGTTACAATGAGGTTACACATGAATAGGTCCAACCAAAGCAAGAGAGAGCCTAGTTGAACCCATTCCCAGCTTTATCCCTGGAAATACGGTGTGCTCAATTGCTCAGTCGTGTCCCACTCTTTTTGGCCTCACGGACTGTAGCCCGCCAGGCTCCTCTGTCCCTGGGATTTTCCAGCCAAGAATTCTGGAGCGGGTTGCCATTTCCTACTCCAGGGGGTTCTTCCCGACCCAGGGATCAAACCCGAGTCTCCTGTGGTACTGCACTGGCGGGTGGATTCTTTACCACTAGCACCACCAGGGAAACCCCAGGAATATGGTTACAGGCTCATCACCCCAGTCATAGGGGTGGGGGAATGGTTAGCAACAGTGTTTGGCTTTGCTGGGTCCTTCATTACTCTCTGTGGGCTTTCTCTGGTTGTGGCGAGCGGGGACTACTCTCTGCTGCGGTGCCCGGGGGTCTCACTGTGGTGGCTTCTCTTGTTGTAGGGCATCAGCTCTAGAACATGGGCTTGGTAGTCGCGGTATTCAGGCTTAGCTGCCCCAACGGCATGTGGGATCCTCTTGGACCAGGAATTGAACCTGTGTTCTCTGCACTGGTAGCCAGATTTTTAATCACTGGACCACTAGGGAAGTCCCAGCAGTGATTTTTAAAGGGGGAAGAGTTTTAAATGTTTCCTTTATGAAAGTGTTAGTCACTCAGTCATGTCTGACCCTTTGCAGACCCACGGATGGTAGCTTCTCTGTCTATGGAATTCTCCAGGCAAGAACTCTGGAGAGGGTTGCCATTCCCTTCTCCAGGGGATCTTCTCAACCCATGCGTAGAACCTGGGTCTCCTGCATTGCAGGCGGATTCTTTACTGTCTGAGCCACCAGGGAATACTGTTGTTGTCATGTGTTAAGAGAAACCTGTGCTGAACACAGATGCTAAGATTTTGTCCCATTGTGTTTTCTAGTTTCATAGTTTTAGTTTTTGCATTTAGCACCACAATCCATCATGAATTAATCTGGTAGATGGTGTGAGCAGGGTTGGAGATTTTTAAATATGTCCAACGATTTCAAGACACTTTGCTGAAAAAAAAAAAATTATTCTCCTCGCACTAAATTGCCTTTCCACCTTTGTCCAAAATCATGTGACCATACATATGTATTTTAAACAATTAAATTTCTCTCGTAGATAGGGCTACTTAGATTTTACACTTCTTTTTGAGTGACTGAGATAATCTGTATCTTCCATGAAATCTGTGCTCGCCTAGATTGTCAAACATCATAAACTGTTCATAATATCCTTTTAGTATCTATAGAATCCATAGTGTTTCCTCTCATTCCTGACATTGGTCATTTGTTCATTCTTTTTCTCTTTATCAGTTTTGAAAGAGGTTTACATTTTTTTTTTTTTTAGCTTCTTAAAGAATCAGCTTTTGGTTTAATTAAGCTTTTCTCTATTATTTTTTCTTTCCAATGTCATCGACTTCCACTCTACCTTTGTTATTTCCCCTCTGCCTATATTTTGGGTTGCTCTTCTTTTTCTAGTTTCTTAAAGTGGAAGCTAGGGTCGTAGATTTGAGACTTCTTCTCATATAAGCATTTAGCGCTATAAATTTCCCTCTAAGTACTGCTTAACTTGCATTATAAGATACAAGGTCAACACACAAAAGTCAACTGGATTTCTATATACCAGCAATGAACAACTAGAAACCAAAATTAGAAAGACAGTACCATTTATAAAGGCTCCAAGAAAATACTTAGCTAGAAATCTAACAATACTTATACAGAATCTGCATGCTGAAACTACAAAATGCTGATAAAAGAAACTAAAGATGCAAATAAATGGAGAGCTATCTCATGTGACTCGTCATCACAAACATGTCCGCTCTCCCCAAGTTAACCTACAGGTTTAATGTAATTTCAATCAATATCCCAGCAGCACGTTTATATAGATAAGTCGATTCTAAATTTTATACAGAAAGGCAACACTGAAAGAAAAGCCAAGATAATTTTGAAAGGGAAGAATAAAGATGGAGAAATCACACTATCAGATTTTTAAGACTTTAAGCTATAGTAATCTTGACCATGAAGCATGGTCAATACTACTGTGAAAAGAGAGACCCATAGACCAAGGAAGGAGAATACAAAGTCCAGAAACAGATAGTCAAATACGGCTGACTGATTTTGTGAAAAAGCACAGTCGTTAAAAAAAAAAAAAAAAAAAAGGAAAAGAACAGTCGTTTAAACAAACGGTCCTAAAACAACTGGGAACATATAGATATGCTCCCAAAACAAAAACATAAACTTCACATAAAAAAAAATTAACACAAACTAGATCATAAACCTAAATGTAATATGTAAAACTATAAAATATTTAGAAGAAAACATAGGAGAAAGTCATTGAGAACTGGAGCTGGACAAAGATTTCTTAGACATGAAGCCAAAAAAGCATAATCCATAAAAGGAAAATGTTAATAAATTGAACTTTATCAAAAGTAAAATTTGTGCTCTACGAAAAATACTCGTAAGTGAATGAAAAGACAAGTTGCAGACTAGGACAAAATAGTGCTTATCTGACAACAGATTTACGTCTAGAATATATAGATTCTAAACAGCAAGAAAACCAACAACTCAACTTAAAAATGAACAAATGAGTTGAACAGACACTTTGCCAAAGATACGCAGATGGCAAGTAAGCACATGAGATGACGGTCAGCACACCCAGCCATTAGGGAAATGCAAATTAAAACCATGAAGAGGGAATTCCCTGGTGGTCCTGTGGTTAGGACTTAGGCTCCAAGCTTCCACTGCAGGGGGCACAGGTTTGATCCCTGGTTGGGAAATCAAGATCCTGCAGGCCTCACTGTGCTGCCAAAGTTAAAAAAAAAAAAAAAACACAAGAACTCACTACACATCTATAAAAACAGCGAAAATATGAAGCACCAAGAATATCACGTGCTGGTGAAGACGCAGAGTAACTGTAACCACCCTTTTGCTGATTAACAATTTCTTCTCAAACCCACCATACAAATACGCTTACAAGAGGCCATATCTTGACATTATGGCTTTAGGCAAAGACACCCTCACCAGTGGACTCAACACAAGTTTCTCATCAAAGAACACGTGTGCACGCGTGTACACTGCATCAGTCGTTTCTGACTGTGACCCCATGGACTGTAGCCCACCTGCCAGGTTCCTCTGTCCATGGGATTCTCCAGGCAAGAATACTGGATCTTTCCGACCCAGGGATGGAAGCCACGTCTCTTAGGTCTCCTGCGTTGGCAGGTGGGTTCTTTACCACTAGCACCACCTGGGAAGCCCAGAGAACATACGAAACAAATTTGTTTGAATGAACAGTAAAATGTTTTTCTTTTCATGGGTGGAATCTTCTAGATTTCAGCCTGTTATATGTATTCACTCTGCTCATTTTTAAAAATCTCTCTTACATTCAGCCTTGATTTTGTCCTGAAGTAGGGTCAGCGAGCATTTTCTGTATAGAGTAAATACTCTCACCTTTGCCAAACATTAGGCCTCTTTTGTAACTATTTAACTCTGCCCTCAGCAGGCAGATGGGGACAGTAGTTAATTCATGTCTATAGAGTGGGTTCCAATAAAACTTGACAAAAACAGACTGTGACTTGATTTGGCCCATAGGCCCAAGTTCACCAACCCCCGTCCCAAGAGCTGGAGGAGGAGACGGAGCTATGGCAGGCTTAGTACACAGCTAGCGGCAGTGGGGCAGGGCCAGCTTCCATGGAGACGCAATAATGAGGCGGCTAATGAGCATTTAACCTGGCGGCTGCCTGGTTTTGCTGAAGAAACATCCCAGCTGCTTGCACGTACTGGTCCTGAGGTAGTTTCAAGAGGTGTCCCCTTCCTCACCCAGATCTGTTTCAGCGGCACGTCCATGTTCTAAAGTCCTTCCAGCATCTGTGTGGTGAGGGTGGATGGAACCTGAGGCGTGGAGGGGCTGAGGGCCTGTGTTAAGTGGCAGAGCTGTGTCAAGAGCCCAACTCTGACCTTAACTCCAAGTCTGACCCACTGAATGAGCCCCTCTTTCCAAGCAGGGTGGTGCCCAGAAAAACAGGCTTGTAATGTCACCTGCCTCAACACGAAAGTAACTGAAGTGTTTCTCAGGGTTGTTCAGGGCTGCCATCGGAATCGCCTGCTCCATCAGCCTCTCTGTGGGTGGGATCCAGCTGACCTTGACACATCTCCTCTTCCGGCCCCTCCGGCAGCCCAAGACAGAGCCAGGGTCCGGGGCTTTGTGCAGAGAAGGCCTGGTGCCATGATACCCACAGCAGACTTAAAGGAATAGGCTTTATTAATCTAGCTCTCAAACACTACAGGCTAAAATTCAACTGAACTCTAACAATCTATTTACAGAGTGCTGTCAACAGACCAGGCGGGGCTAGGCTGCTCTTCACCCGTGACACAGAGGACATTTATATACATCTGACCAAACCCTCAGGGACAGGATACCAGGCAGGAGGGCAGCAGGTCAACAGAGAGACGGACAGACAGACACAGCAAAGGCTGAGACAGTCGAGCGGGCCCGCGGGCCTGGCTCAGTGCTTCTTCAGGCTGTAGGCCAGGCTGCCAGGGACCCTGGGGCCCTGCAGGGGCGGCGAGTTCCACACGGCGGAGCTGGTGCGCTTATGGTAGCGGGGCTTGCTCTTCTGGAAGATTTCCTCCAAGTCCAGTTGGAGGAGGCTTCCGAAGAGATCCAGAAGGTCTGGGGGCTGGTAATACTGGCGGATGACGGCCTGGCTGAGCTGGGTGCCTGCGGGGGGACATGAAGGGCTAGCTCACTGCCCTGTGTTCCCCCTGAGTCTCCTCCCATCTCCCTGCCCTCCCACAGAAGCCCTGTCAACCTCTCTGCCTCCTCACTCCCCCACCTCCTGCCACATCAACTCTCCGCAGAGTCCTCCTCTACAAAACAGCAATAACCCCTCACTGCCCGCTCCTGTAGCCCTGCTCTGGCAGCTCACGTGAGCCAGGCACTCGGCCGAGGTCACTGCATGACCACCTCATCGTGAGACCACCACGGCCACCTTGACGAGACCTGCCCAAAGGCACACAGCTGGTGACCAGCAGAGCTGGGGTCTAAAGACAAGTCCAGCTCCAGGACCAACACATCTGACGTCATGTTTGATGGCCTTGACCAGCTACTCACACCATCGACACCGCAGCCTCGTCATGCCTGGTGCAGGCTGGGGCTGCTGGTGGCTCAGAGCCTAAAGCGAGGCTGAGGAGGAACCCAGGGGGTCAGGGTGGCAGAATGCGTGCCCAGCGCTTGCCTGGTACCAGGCCTTCCTGCACTAACGTGCCCTTCTCAGCTGGGTGCTCTCAGCAGCCCCATTCCAGATGGGAGAACTGAGAGTTCAAGTGGGCTGGTGGAGGTCAACCACAATTAGCCTGGCATCCTAGCCACGCTGACTCCTGCCAGCTGCCACCTCCAGAATGACTTATTATTAAGGAGACAGAGTCAGATTCCAGTTACTGTGGGGTTTAGATGAAGTGAGACTCACAGGGCCTGTGGTCTGTAGAGGGCTGAGCTCCCGGGGCTCTGGGCCCTTCCTCCGGGGAGTGAGGCCCACCCCACCCTCAGCTCGGCCAGTTCTGTGAGATGGGCACCCACTGGCCTCGCTCACTCCCGCAGGGTTTGGACCCAAGCCTAAGGCACCTTCAAACTCACCCACACTTCTGTTTAGAGACGTGTAAACTCGGGGCCCAATCCTGCTTAAGGGCTCCCATCTCCACCCCCAGCTCCCGCCACCAGCTGGCCAGAACCCCCACTCCAGCTCTTCATGCACAGCCAAAACCCCGCTGCCTCTCTGAGCTCTATTCCCATCCCAGGCGACATATTTGGGTCCATCTGGCCTACTGGGTGGGGCTCCCAGGGGGAGGCCAGCGTCTGAGACGGAATACCCAGCACCACACCTGCCGGCAGTCAGCCAGGATCTAATTCACCTGCTGAGAACGGAGGCACCCAGCGCCGTAGGTCTGGTCTACAGGTGAGCTCACTGGTCAGGGCCGCCCACCCTTTCCAGGAGCATCCGGAGGTCCGACACAGAGCTGGCCCGAGAGTCAAGCTGCCAGCCCACAGGCACAATGGGCTCCTGACACCCACAGCCGTCGAGCCCTCGGAGTCACAAGTGGGAAGCTGCCCTCCTGGGGAGCTCCAGGCCCCGCTCACCTCGGGCCCAGCTGGGGATGGGCTTCCGGGGATGGGCCTCGTCATCGGTGGAGTCATCACTGTTTAGATCCATCCCGTAGTCATCCGCATTGATCTTGGGGGGAGCCCTGTGCCCCTGAGGGGTCATCTGATACGACGTACAAGCTGGAGACTGGAAAAGGTGAACATGGCTACTGGCTGCCCGCCCTGCATGCTGGCCTCTCCTGATGCTGAGAAGCGCCGGGCTCTGGCCACCTCCCCTCATTTCACAGGGAAAAGAAAGAAAAACGTTCAGGGGTTGCTTTTTGATTGAAAAAAAAAAAAAAATCATGCCATGTACATGACTCTTATGTCTTCCTTTTTCATGTAAAAGCATGTTTCAAACGTTCTTCCAGGTCAGTGTGTATGTGTGTATGTCCTTTGAATGGCTGCAGGGCACTGCACCGGGAACTCCATGATTTGTAATTTAACCACCTGGTTCAGCAACCTTCCAAGTTTTCAACATCCTAAACTAGATTGCAACGAAAACCCTTCCTCACACTACATCCGTCTGTAACAGCATTAATAGCCTAAATGCTAGTCGGGGAGGGCTGATTAAAGAAATTCTGGTACCAAGTGGCACACAGCCACCAGAAGCAATTAATAAATGGTGAAATAGGTGTGTACAACACATTAAACAAGCAAAAAAAAAGGAGGGGGGAAAAAAATCAAGCTGCTAAACGGTATGTGTTCTGGACTGAACGTTTGTATTCTTCCCCCACATTCCTATGTTAAATCCTAATCCCCAGTGTGATGGTATCTGGAGGTGGGACCTTTGGGAGGTACAGCCCTCCTCAGTGGGATCAGTTCCCTTAGAAAAGACCCCAGAGAGCTCCCTCTCCCCTCCAGCCATGTGAGGACACAGCGAGAAAACGGCCATCTGTGAGCCAGAGGAGGGCCCTCACCTGCCAGCGCCTTGACCCTGGCCTTCCCAGCATGTCTGCTGTTTCAGCCACACAGTCTAGGGTCATTTGTTGTAGCAGCACAGACAGACTGAGACGGAATGTACAGTCTGGGCCCATTTGAAAAACTATATATATGTGTGTGTGAGAAAAAGTGTGTACAGAATATTTATGAATGTTTCAATATAGAAGGAAATACACCAGACTTAGACTTACCCTTTGAGGGCACCTTTCTTTTGCTTTGTATTCTTTTATAAAGCTCAGTTTCTTTTGTTTTTAAACTATTTTCTACTTTCAGAATAAAGAACAATACATATATCAAAAATAGTTGTTGGGGGGAAACACTTGGGCTGACTGTATCCTTCCTCTTTCTCATGAAGGGAAGTGAACGTTACTCAGTCGTGTTGGATTCTTTGTGACCTCATGGACTGTATGGTCCATGGAATTCTCCAGGCAAGAATACTCGAGTGGGTAGCCTTTCCCTTCTCCAGGGGATCTTCCCAACCCAGGGATCGAACCCAGGTCTCCCACATTACAGGTGGATTCTTTACCAGTTGAGCCACAAGGGAAGCCCCCCTTTCTCACAGTCCTAATATACTCAGCCTGTGCCTCCAGCTCCTGGGAAGGGAATCATCAGAGCCAGGGGGCCTCTCCACCCTGATGCCCGGGCCTCACCTGCACGTCCACGGTCACGTTCAGGCTATTGCTGGCACCCGCAGCCTCCTTGGCCTTCTTCTGCTCTTCCTGCAGCCGCTGCTCAGCCAGGCGCTGCTGCTCTTCCTGGGGCCCGGAGACAGCGGGAGGCAGGATGTCACAGACCAGGGGAGTGCGCTCCCCCACTCTGCGCCAACCCCAGCGCAGCCCGGCGGGCACAGCAGCTCCCGCCCGAACCACTGGGGCCAGGCCGCCCCAGCCCAGAGCTCAGTGCAGAGCCCTTGGGAGCCACATGCCCGGCCCCCCGTTACCTTCCTCCTCTTTTCCTCCAGCTCCCGTTGCAGCCGCTCCTTCTGTAATCTCAAGGCTTTCTCTCGCTCCTGCAGCTCCCTGAGGACCGAGCCAGAGCCAGTCAGAGCAGGAAACCGAGCCCCTGTTCCGTCCCTGCCAGGGAAGCCAGGCGGCCCCGGCCCACTGGCAGGGTGGGCACACTAGCTGAGGGCCAGCAGCTGTGCTGGGGGCTGGCGTGCACAGCCGTGTCGGGGGTGCTAGGCTTTGAGGCCACCAAGCTGGGCCCCCCTCCTCCACAACTCTGCACCTGGCTCTTATCTGCCGTACGATGGGAACCTAGCCCCTTTCAACCAGAGTTGACGGGACAGTGAAATGAGGTCTTTTGAGTCACTGCCACTCGTCCTGACCGCAGGCCCACACCCAGGCCCAGGCCTGATGTGAAGCTGGGCGGGGCTGCTCACAAGCCACCTCCGTGTACTTGCTTGGATGACCCTGAACAAGTCACGGAACCTCTCTGAACCTGTGTGCCCCTCTGGAGGTGGAGCTGCTGGTACACCGGCCACAGGTTTAAACAGAAACGGGTGGAAGGCGTGTAGCTGCCAATTATTATGACCACCAAACCATCGTCCGTCCCCTCGAAGCCCCCGGCACTGCCCAGCACACATCCGATTCTAAAAGCACACCAGCTGCCACCCTCTGCTCCCTTCCCAGGCTCCTGTCTCTGGCTCTGCCCACAGGTCAAAGGACACCTTTGTGCCACTCATCAAGCACAGGAGACAGCCCCGATGCAGTGAGCCCCCTGGCGGTGGACCCCCCACGCAGACGGACGCCTGGTGTTTCCCAGGAGGTGGAGGCAGGGCCTGGGCCAAGGTCTGCCGTGTGTCTACACTCGCACAGGCAGAGTTCTCTATGTCTACACACAGGCACAGGGCCCCATACAGCTCTCGGCCAACGGTGATTGTGGTTTATCCTCCCTGGCACCCCCGGAACCCAGCACAACCAGGCACAGGGATTGGTCTTGGATAAACACCGGTGGAACTAAGTGTGGAAATCTTTCCTATCGCAGAGACCCCTGTCTCTGAAAGGGCTGGCTCATCCACCATGGTCCCCAATGGGGGTGGGGAGCTGCCAGGAAATGTTGATGGGGGGCAACCCGAGTCATCATCAGAATAGAGGAGCAGAGTGGTGGGCAAGAGCCAAGGACGCCAGAGGGCATCCTTCTTGGTGGGACGCTCCCACCCAAAGACCCTCAGCAACTGCTGAGAAATGCTGGCTCGCCCTGCAACCTCCCTGCCTCATGTCAGCTGAGAAAAAAACACACCAAAGGGCTCAGCTTATCCGGCTGGAGGCAGAATGAGACAAAATCCTGAGTGACCCTGCCTGGTACTCCTTGAATCTCCAGCAACCAACACACCACGTTTGGGTGGTCTGCCTGGTTTGGAGCCAAGAGAAAAAAAGCCTCCCTGTTTTGCAAAGCGTCAGTTTCTCAGTCATGTCCGACTCTTTGCGACCCCATGGACTGTAGCCCACTAGGCTCCTCTGTCCATGGGGATTCTCCAGGCAAGAATACTTCCAGGAGGATCCTCCTGACCCAGGGATCGAACCCAGGTCTCCTGCACTGCAGGGAGATCCTTTCCCATGTGAGCCGCCAGGGAAGCCTATAGGAGGAAGGGAACCCTTCTTTTCCAGACCCCCGAGTGAAGGCGGGAGCTGCCCTGGGTCATGGCTACGCCTGTGTGCGCCACACGTGCAGGACGGCGGGGCCCCCGGGGGGTGGGCCGCCCGCCCGGCCGCTCACCGCTCAGCCTGTAGCCGCTCCTGCTCCCTCTTCCGCTCCTGCTCCCGCTGCTCCGCCAGCTGCCGCTCCTGCTCCCGCTGCTCCGCCAGCCTCCTGGCCTCGGCCGCCTTCCGCAGCCGCTCCTGCTCCTCCTCCCTCCTCTTCTGCAGCAGCTCCTGGTGCCGCCGCTCCTCCTCCTCCTGCCAACAGGGAGCACGGTCAGGGCCCGCAGGCCAGCCTGGTCTGCAGGGGCCACAAAGCGTCCAGGGAGGAAGAGCGGCATGAGCCCAGGACACCCCACCAAAGCCCCGTCCACAGGGAGCACCATGACCGGCCTGAGAGGCACCCTGCGACAACTGCTGCTGCTGCGGCGTATTTACAGCCTGGAGCCAGACCCTGGAGCTGGGGGACACCAGGCGGGTCACACAAGCCCTCTGGCCTGGTCTGTCCTCATTGATAAAACATGGACAACAGTTACGCCCATGCCTCATGAGCCTGCTGGGTTTATATACACGACGCACTTAGAACAGTGCCTGGCACTATGGAAACACTTCATACGTTTCAGCCACTAGTCTTGTAACTCCCCAATGACAGATTCGCATCCCCTAGAGTCGTGAGACTGACAGTCCTCAGGACAGGTGGGCCTGTAATCTTTTGTGCTCTGCTTAGCTGCTCGGCCCTGTCCGACTCTTTGCGTCCCCACGGACTGTAGTTCGCCAGGCTCCTCTGTCCATAGGGATTCTCCAGGCAAGAATACTGGAGTGGGTTGCCATTCACTTCTCCAGGGGATCTTCCTGACCCAGGGATCAAACCCAGGTCTCCTACATTGCAGGTGGATTCTTTACCATCTGAGCCACCAGGGAAGCCCTGTAATCGTAATCCTCACAATAACCCTATCAAACAGATACCACTGTTACCTGAAGGAAATGAAGCACAGAGAGGTCAAGGAACCCACCCAAGGTCACACAGCCAACAGAGGGCAGAAATGCAATTGGAAGTCTGGCTCCCGAGGCCATGGACTTAGCCCTCAAACTGCTGCCTCTGCAGAAAACACAAGGCAGGTCGCTGTCACCATCCCCATCTCCACAGCCTCTGCTGAACCTCCTTCCGAGCTCGAGGCGACAAGATCCACCAGGATCAACCTGATGGAGCGGCGTGTGCCTGGCGGTCCTCAGGGCCCTGCAGACTCCCCCACCTCTTCCCTGCGGCCGCGCCCGCGTTCACACCTGCTGCAGCCACTTGAGCCTCCGCGCCTCCTCCTCCTGCTTTCTGCGCGCCTCCACTTCCTCCATCTTCTTAGCTGCTGCCTTCTTTCTGGCCTTCTCCTCTGCCAGCCGCTCCTCCTTGGCCTGCAGAGCCCAAGCCCAGATGCCCATTGGAACAGCCCCCCTCACTCAACCCTATGGAGTGGGGCTTGGTACTCTGTGTGACAGATACTGAGTCCCATGGTCCTGGCTTGCTCCCACAGCCCTGGGGAGGGCGCAGCCAGGAGGCAGTCCCGCCAGGAGCACAGGGCTGTGCTCGCCCCAGAGCAGACCTTCCACCCTTCATGTGGCTCAGAACTGCGGGGCCCATGACGGACAGGAGAAGGATATGGGGCAGGAGACCGGTAAGGTCCCCATGGGTCCAGTCCACTGAGCTGCCGCCCACAGCCCAGGCCCGCACCTTCTCCGTCTTCTCGTCGATCTGAGCAAACTTCTGCTCGATCTGCTTCTTCTTCTCCTCCTTCATCTGCTCCACCCGCTCCCGGGCCTGCAGCACCTTGCGGAGGCGCTCCTCGCGCTTCCTGTGGGCACACAGGGTGGTCACGGGGGTCCAGCGAGGCTGGGTGGGCTGCAGGGCACGGAGGCACTTACAGCTTCACCTCCTCCAGCCGCCGGCGCTTGTCCTCCTCCACCTTCTGCCTGCGGAGCTGCTCAGCCTCCTCCTTCCGCCGCAGGTTCTCCAGGCGCTGCCGCTCTTTCTCCTGGGGTGGGGGGGTAGGGAGTGAGCGAGCACAGCCCGGTGCTGGGCTAGGACGACCCCCAGACGTTGCCCTGGGACCCCCACAGCAATCCTCCCCAACCCCACCAGACAGGCAGCAGCACCAGACTGCTTCTGAGAGGCAAAGTCACCCCAAAACGGCCTCCATTTCCACCCAGATGGAGGCCTGGGGCTTCGGTCTCTCTCCTGGGGGAATCCAAAGGCCTCCCAGGGGCCTGAGACACACGTGTCCTCACCTGGGCCTGGGAAAGTTCTGGGCAACACAAGAGTCAGGCTCAACATTGGATGTATGCTCTGAGTCTAGCTATGTAAAAAGTATATTTGAAAGAACGGGATTGGGAAGGGACAGAAAGGCAGTTTTGAAAGTTACTGTTAATGTTCTATTTAAGGGGGTGGATGGGTGAAACTCAAAGTCACTCAGTCCTGTCTGACTCTTTGTGACCCCATAGACTATACAGTCCATGGAATTCTCCAGGCCAGAATACTGGAGTGGGTAGCCGTTCTCGTCTCCGGAGGATCTTTCCAACCCAGGGACTGAACCCAGGTCTTCCGCATTGCAGGTGGATTCTTTACCAGCTGAGCCACAAGGGAAGCCCCTGGGTACATGTATTAATTTTTTATTATATGTGCAATATGACCACACACACATACTTTTGTGTGTATTAACTACTTCCTAACAGTTGAAAAGAAAAGGAAAGATAATACTGCCATATGCTAACAGAGGTTTACTATAGGCTGCACAGGCAGATGAGCGGTGCCATTTTTTCTCTTTATTTTTCACACTTCTTATGGTACGGCTACATAATAATTTCAAAAACAACTTTTAAAAGTGTGAGTTGTTTCAGGGCTCCTTCTTCAGTGGTGAAGAATCTGCCTGTCAGTGCAGGAGACATGGGTTCAACCCTGCACTACCACACCCGAAGCTTTGAGAACTAAAGCCACAGGCCACCTGCCAGACCCCAGCGTGACCGCTGGCTGGAGCACCTGGACAGGTCCAAACAACACTGTGAAGGCTGGAAATCTGAACTGACGCTGGAACCAGAGCCGGGACCAGTGGGTTGCCACTAAAGGGAACAGTAACATTCTCCATAAGACCTCAACAAGACCCAGTCTCCTAACACGGGCTTCCCTGGTGGCTCAGACAGTAAAGAGTCTGCTTGCAACATGGGAGACCCAGGTTTGATCCCTGGGTCAGGAAGATCCCCTGGAGAAGGGAATTGCAGTATTCTTGCCTGGAGAATTCCATGGACAGAGGAGCCTGGCAGGCTACAGCCCATGGGGTTGCAAAGAGTCGGTCGGCTATGATTGAGCAACTTTAACTCACTCCTAACATCATATTCAAAACGTGCAGGATGCGATCCCAAATTACTCAGCATAAGAGAACCAGGGAAATCTTAACTCCCATGGGAAAAGACAATCAACAGACACCAATGCCAAGACGACGTGTTGGAATTACCTGACAAAGACTTTAACACAGCTATGACAAAAATGCTTTAATAAGTCATCAGAGGATTCTTAAGAAACTGGAAAAATAAAAACTCTCAGCAAGTGAAAGATCTAAAGAAGAATCAAATGGAAATTTTGGAACTAAAAATACAGTAACTGAAAAAAAATTTCAGTGGATGTACCCAACAGCAGAATGGAGAAAACCTTAAGATAAATCAATAAAATGTATCCAGTCTAGGCACAGAGAGAAAAGATAATTGAAGAAAAATTAACAGAGCCTGAAGGAAATGTGGGATGACAACAAAAGGTTTATGAGATGCTGGGGAGAAAGGAAACCAAACCTTGAAGAAACAATGGCTGAAAATGCCCAGAGTTGCTGAAAGATATAAATCTACAGATTAAAGTGAAGTGAAGTCGCTCAGTCGTGTCCGACTCTTTGCAACCCCATGGACTGTAGCCCACCAGACTCCTCAGTCCATGGAATTTTCCAGGCAAGAGTATTGGAGTGGGTTGCCATTTCCTTCTCCAGGGGATCTTCCCAACTCAGGGATCAAACCTGGGTCTTCCGCACCGCAGGCAGACGCTTTACTGTGTGAGCCACCAGGGAAGCTGAGGTCATCAAAACTTAAACAGGATAAACCCAAGGATACACATACCCAGCCAGAAAAGAATCAAACTGCTGATAACTTAGTAATACAGGGCTTCCTTGATGACTGAGTGGTAAAGAATCCACCTGCCACTATAGGAGACATGGGTTCGATCCCTGGGCTGGGAGGATCCCGAACACTGTGGATCAGGTAAGCCCATGCACCACAGCTACTGAGCCTGCGCTCCAGAGCCCGGAACCCATAACTGCTGAGGCCACGCGCCACAGCTGCTGAGCCCACGTGCCCAGAGCCCGTGCTCCACAATAAGGAAAGCCACGGCAGTGAGAAGCCTGCAACGCCACAACTAGAGAGCAGCCCCCACCTGCACAGGAGAAAGCCTGCACGCCGCAACGCAGACCCTGCGTAGCTTGAAAACAAACACAAAAACCACTTAATACAAATGGAAAAAGCCTGCAAAGCAAACACCGGGAAAAAAGACACATTATCTAACAGGGAGCAATCATTTGACGGACATCAGAAAGTATGGAGGCCAGACAGAAATGGCACACTGTAAGATTGCTAAAAGGAAAGAACTGTTACTCGAGAATTCCACTTATTCAGTGAAAATATCCTTCCCAAATGAACTTTCTCAGACAAAGGAAAACTAGAGAATTTGCTGGCAGCAGACTTGTTCTCAAAAAATTGCTAAAGTGTATTTTCTGGATGGAAGAGAAATGATAGCAGAAGAAAACATCAAAAATGAAGAACAGAAATTTCTGGGTAAATATCAACAGACTTCCTTTCCTCTCGAGTGTCTTTAAAATGTTTGACAGTGGAAAGCAAAAATTATTCTACCAGGGCTGTCGATGTATGGAGATGAAACACGTAAGACAAGGTTCACACACAGCGGGGAGTCAAGGCGCCTACAGGTAATTGATGAGATACAGATGCTAAAGCGACTGTGAAAGTTAAGTATGTAATGCCTCAGAACAAACACCAAAAAACACTCAAAACGACACAGTCCAAATCGTGGAAGACAAATTAAAATGGAATACTAAAAAACGTTCAAGGGAGCCCCAGAAGAAGGCAAGAAAGGGAAACAGAAGAAAAAAAAAAAATGGCAACAGCTGACAATAATAAAACACTAGACTTAAATCCTTAAATCCAAACGTACAACAAAATAAATCAGACATTGTTAGATTTTAAAAAGAAAAAACAAAACCAAACCACCATGACTCAACTATATGCTGTCTACCAGAAACTGACTTCAAATGCAATGGCTGAGATGCCAGTCTCAAGAGGTCACCTGTCATGATTCCCCTCATGACAGTCTCAAAAGGCTGAAACTATAGTGATGGAGAACATGGGTTGTGAGTGGGGCATAGAGTTTTGGGTGGGGAGGGGAGGGGATGGAACTGCTCTGCACCCCAATTGTGGCAGGCGGTTACATAAACCTATACTTTCACAAAGTATAGATTTTACCATATGATCATTTTAACATAAATTTTACTGTAAAGTTTATTTTTTTAATATAAAAAGTTTTTTTTTTTTTTTTAGAAGATAGAGAAATGGAAACAGAGACGACGCTGAGCCGTAGAAGCCAGGCTGGAGGAGGGCGCTGCCCTTCAGGAGGCCCCCTCAGGGAAGGAGTAGGGGTCCTTTTGCTCTCCAAACACCCAGACCCAGGGGAACCTAGTGAGAGGCCACCCCGTCTGCTGGCCTGCGAGGAAAGCACCGGGGAAACGAAGGCCATGTGGCACCCAGAGAGTGCCCACCCTTTCTTCCTACCCCACCCTCCCCATGTGCCAGAATCCTGCTCCCAGCAGAGCTCAGGAAAACAGGCTCTTTTCCTGAAGCCCAGGTGTTAGGATTTCCCAGTCCAGGTCACAGAATTTATCCTGTTGCGTTGTGAATCTCACAGAACGAAAACAAGAGTTACTTAAGCCATAGAACCCGTGCTTCCTCTCTGCCCCAACCCTGAGAGGTGGGCTGCTCCCCAGAGGCCCCCATCAAGGCCAGGGCAGAGAGCAGAAAGAATCCAAAAGCTTGCACAGCCCCTTCTGCCTCCAGGGGCCTCAACTGAGCAGCGTCTCTGCCGTTCATCAAACCACTCCATGCTGAGCCCTGTGCTGGGGGCTTGACACACATTTCTCTTTGGTTCATTGGGTCTGCACGAATGGACCACTGTCTCCACATTTCACAGCCAAGGAAATGTAGGCCCAAAGGTTAGGAAACCAGTCCAAGGCCACAGAGACCTGTGTAGGTCCCTTGGTCTCTTTGAGGACTGTCCTACCCACCAGATGCCCCGTGCAGAGACCTGGGCTCCCCACAGCTGGGAAGGGCAGCTTCCTGAATCCCTTGGTCATCCCCACGGGCCCTGTGAGGCTCCAAGCAGTCTGGGTGGGGCACGGGTAGTTCCTCGTAGGAGGAATAAGCCCAGGGCTGGTTCACTGCTGTGGGCACAGATGCCCAGCAGGGTCCTGGCACAAAAACAGGTGCTTAAGGACCACAGAGCTGCTCCCTGGCATACTGGATGGCACGCCCCGGCCCTGTCCACCCAGATGGGACCAGCCTTCTTGCAGGAGAAGCAAGTTCAGGGCCTGCCTGTCCAGCTGTGGGGAAGCCCCTTGACTGCCAAGCTGAGGCCCTAAGACCCTCGGCTAGAGGCAGAAGCCCTCCTGGTAGGAGACCCTTTAAAGCGCCAGTGGACACTAAAGGACCACCGGGACTGTGGCTGTGCAGCTGCGCAGGAGACCCCGGGAGCCAGGACCGTGGCCCAAGCCGGTCCCAGTGCCCTACGGCTCCCTGCACACGGCCGCTCGTCCAGCTTGGCTCTGGGATCTGAGAAGAGAACAGCTCCTGTGGCTTTCTTTCTGAAGGGATGACACTGACTGTTCCAGAAAGTGTCACCTGGAGGACCCGGCCCTCCTTTCCCCGCACTGCCTGCCCCTCAAGGCAGCAGCTTAGGTCTGCGACCCAGTAAATCTCGGTAGCCTGGGATCAGAGAAGCCTTGCCTGTTCTCTTCGCAGCCCCAGACCCTGAGGATGAGCCCAGCAACAGGGAAGAGGGAGGGAGGGAGGCCGGAACGAGGTGGCCGGGGGGCTGGGGGGACACTGCAAGATGTGGCCCCGGGGACAGGCCGCAGGTCACACCCCCTCTGCTGCCTCCTGCCCCAGGGAGGCTCTGAGACTCCTCCTCCCAGGCAGGCTCCGCTGGGTCGGCCTGCCAGCACCTCAGCTTCACCTCCCTCCTCTGGCCCCCTTAATGCTCCCATCGATGACGTTAGTGCCTCTACAGGTGCTGTCAGTTACACAGAGACAGGGCCACAGCGGGTAAGTGCTGCGTGGAGCTAGGTTACAAGGAAGGGGAAGGCCTTACTTACAACGAAGCTGCTCTGTGGAGGAGAGGAGACAGGGAAAAAGCCAAGAGTTAATGCCAGGCTGGGGGAGACCTGGAAGGCACACCACCCTCCTGGTGACGCCTGCCCACCTCTCACCAGCGTCTCCATCACCTCCTCTGGCATACTCAGCCCTCATCCCCAGCAAATCAGTGTCCATACGTGTCCCTCACTTTAACTACTCAGGCCACCGGGAGGGAACGGTGTGTGTGGGGATGGACGGTCATGGTGGCGGCCGGCCAGGTCAGTTCTGTAACTTTCTGGCCCAGGACCCAGGACCTGGGAGGCCACCCGGAGCCAGCCAAGCCATGAGGCAGCCAGGCAGAGCCCAAGGGGATGGGACAGTCCCCAGGGTCGAGGCAGCCCAGGGCCACAGAGGCTCGAGTTGGCCCCTGACCGGTGGGCCGGGCCACAACCTGCCTTGGCCCAGACCCTGGCAGCTCCTCACCTTGGGGTCCACACGTAGGGGAGTGTTGCGCTTGATGAAGGATTTCATGATGTTGCCGTGGGGGGTCGAGGTTGGGGTCATGAGCATCTGGTTCCTCTGCACGGCGTGTAGGAAGGTCCGGAGGGGCCGCACCACCTGCAGACGGGACCAGGGTCAGGCCCCGGGGGCGGGGCAGACAGAGCAGGGTCAGACAGAGCAGGGACAGGCCCCAGGGGCGGGGCAGACAGAGCAGGGACAGACAGAGCACGGTCAGGCCCCAGGGGCGGGACAGACAGAGCAGGGTCAGACAGACCAGGGTCAGACCCCAGGGGCGGGGCAGACAGAGCAGGGTCAGGCCCCGGGGGGCGGGGCAGACAGAGCAGGGTCAGGCCCCGGGGGGCGGGACAGACAGAGCAGGGTCAGGCCCCGGGGGGCGGGACAGACAGAGCAGGGTCAGACAGACCAGGGTCAGACCCCAGAGGGCGGGACAGACAGACCAGGGTCAGACAGAGCAGGGTCAGGCCCCAGGGGCGGGACAGACAGAGCAGGGACAGGCCCCAGGGGCGGGGCAGACAGAGCAGGGACAGACAGACCACGGTCAGGCCCCGGGGGCGGGACAGACAGAGCAGGGTCAGGCCCCGGGGGGCGGGACAGACAGAGCAGGGTCAGGCCCCGGGGGGCGGGACAGACAGAGCAGGGTCAGGCCCCAGGGGCGGGACAGACAGAGCAGGGTCAGGCCACGGGGGGCGGGACAGACAGAGCAGGGTCAGGCCCCGGGGGGCGGGACAGACAGAGCAGGGTCAGGCCCCGGGGGCGGGACAGACAGAGCAGGGACAGACCCCGGGGGCGGGACAGACAGAGCAGGGTCAGGCCCCAGGGGTGGGACAGACAGAGCAGGGTCAGGCCCCAGGGGCGGGACAGACAGAGCAGGGTCAGACCCCAGGGGCAGGACAGACAGACCAGGGACAGACAGACCAGGGTTCAGACCCCAGGGGGCGGGACAGACAGACCAGGGTCAGGCCCCGGGGGCGGGACAGAGGAGACCAGGGCCAGAGCCCGTGGGTGGGGCAGAGGCTCAGAGGGAGGGCAGCGTGCACGCACCTTGCTGGCAGGACAGGGCGGGGAGGGGGTCTTGCTCCTGGGGGGCTGCAGCTCCTCATCCTCCAGCTGCTGCTCCTCGTCCAGCTCGCTCACCGCCTGCTTGTAGCTGCGCTTCCTCCTGCCGAGGCGTGGAGGCAGCAGTGTCAGGGGGCCAGCCCTCGTGTCCTCCCCAGCAGCCCTGCCATGCCCCAGAAAAGATGCCCCTCTGTGAACAGAACTGGGCCCAGCCCCCAAGACTCCAGCCTGAAAGGTACCACAGAGGTGAGTCTCCCTGACTGACCCTCTGCTGCCTGGTCAGAGGAAGGGAAATGAACCAGCCTAAGCTCATGCAGCCAGGGATCCCATCGCCCAGCCCCAGGCCAGGCTCACCCCACAGCACGAAGCTGTCTCCTTTATTAAGTGAGAGCACCAGGCCCCACCTCTGCCGAGAGGAAACGCAGGTGCCCACCCTCCCCAGCCAAGGACTCAGGGTTCCTGCCCCTCTGAATGGCAGCCCGCACGCCCCTTCCCGGATGCAAACCTGACACTCTGGGGCGGCTCCTTGGGGTGATCTGCCTGGTCAGTCTCGGCCTCTGTGGAAAGAGCAGGTTCAAGGGGGTGGCAGGGAGGGTGGGGAGGGGTCCAGGGAAGGGGCCCATGGGCAGCAGCCCTGGCAGGGGCAAAGCTCTCTTCCCAGGGTATCTCGGGGTGGCCAGGGGCAGGAGCATCCACCTTAGCACCGTCTGGTCCTGACACATCTCGGGACATGCAGAGCCAGCATGCTACCCCCAGTCCACAGACCTTGTCCCCAGGCCTGGCCTCCGGGGTGAAACGGTGAGACAGTCCCATCGAGGTGGCCCCAAGCACATCCCACCCGCCTTTAATACTGAGAGCCCAGTTGCCCACTCTCCCCAGCCTAACACTAACATGGGTGCCTTTCATGGGAAGAAGAATTGGAAGCTATAAGCTCTAACAGGCCCCTGGACTGGCTTCAAAACCTGACCTCTCCTGGCCCTTTCCGCTGGGGGTGGCACAGGGGATGGGGTGCTCCTGAACAGGGTCAACATGTGGGGTGCGGGTCAGTAGGTTCTGTTTCCCTGGCAACAGAACGGGCCGATCTCCCCTCCCCCAGTTCTTCAACACTATCACACTTTCACGTTTCTGTTTTTTGGGGGGCCACACCATGTGGCATGCAGGGTCTTGGTTCCCCAGCCAGGGGTTGAACCCACGCCCTCTGCAGTAGAAGTATGCTGTCTTAGCCGCTGGACTGTCAGGGAAGTCCCTCACAACACTCTCTACTCCAAAGGGTTCTGGCAGCGACCCCTGAGGTCTGTGGGGCTGGCGCGGCCGTTGTCCCTAACCCAGTCATGAAGCCAGGGAGCCACGTTCAAGCCCCCTCAGGTACTGCACTTTGAACCTGGGAAGGTGCCCGCAGCGCTCCTGCCCTTTCAGCCGGGAGACCTAGAGGTGAGAAGTGAGCCAGCGGCAGACAAAACGCCAAGGCCACGTGCTCACACCCCAGCACCCAGACCCTCCTGTTCCCCACCCTGGAGGGGGGCTCGAGGCTTTGACCTGGCATGTTCACAGTTACTGCCCTAATTCAGGTCCCCCCACCCCAGCTTCCTGGACCAACTGGCCATGGCCTCGCAATTGCACCCAGCAGCAGCTTCAGCCAAAAGGTGGGAGATGAAACATGTCGACTCAAGCAGATTTCTGCACCCTGGGTCTCACGGACCCTCAGCCTGTCAGCCCAGAAACCCCGCCTTGCCTCTCTTCCGAGAGAAAGTCAGACAGAGGCTACCAAGGCCTGCACAGCCCTGAGTGTCCCTCACCAGCAGGTCAGGAGACTCACCCTGCCGCCCTTCACACTCACCCTGGCTACTGGCTGCAGGCTGTGAGCTGGGTGGGCTAAGGGTGATGTTGGTGGTGCTGCGGAGCTGCAAGGCCCTGCCATTGTTCTTGGGGACCTAAGGGAAGAACCAAGGCTTCAGGAGTCTGCCCCCGGGATTCGCAGGCCTCGAGCCCACCCCTCCCTGGCCTGCCCACTTACCTCTGGCTCAGCTGCCTCCTTAGGCTCAGCTTCCTTGCTGGGTTCCTCCTCCTTGGGGCTGGAAGCAAAGCAGGGGGCACTGTGGGACCCACCCTGCCCAAGCCTCCCCAAGGGAGCCCCTCTCCCGTGCCCTGGGGGAGCAAGCCAGGAGGGGTCCGCCAGATGCCCCAGACTGGACCACAGCCCCAACAGCCCCAGGTGGGCAGGGCAGCCAGAGCCAGGTGCTGGGTGCTTTAAGTCTGCGGCCCGGGCAGACGAGGGGTGTCAGCTTCTGAGTCTGGCTTCACTCAGATCCCATCGGGGCCTGGGTTCTGGATGTCAGCCCTTTCCCAGCTCCCTGTCAACCCGGTTGGCCAGAATGAGCCATGTCTCATTGAGGCCTCTCCTCCATTTACCGTGGGGCCAGCAAAGCCAGTGGGTCTGCCCATCCCCAGCACCAACCCTCTGCTCCAGAGCAGGGGCCACGGGGGTGGGGGGTAGGGGCTGCAGTAGTTCCAGGGATGGCAGGACATGGCCCCCTGGAAAAGGGGCGCTGGCCCCAAGCACGGCTGGGGTATAAATGGAGCAGCTCTGATCCCCACACCGCGCACTCCAGGAGGAACTGACTCCTCATGACTGTGCTGGCTCACCCTCAGGGCTTTGGATTTGACAGCCTATGGAGCTCTGGCCCCAGGATAAGGCTTGGAGGGGCCAGGGCTGACAAGGGATGTTGACAAGCAATGTGGGAAGACCTGGCACCCGTGGGGCACTTCCTGGTAAAACTGGGGCAGGGGGCAGTGGTGGGCCGCTCAGGAGTGGTTCCCAAGGAAAGGGAAGGCTCAGGCACAGGAAATGCCTCCACCAGGGAGGGCTCACCTGGAAAGGGCCCACAGTGCGTGTGCCCTGCCCAGCCCCAGGAAGGTCCCCAAGCCCCAGAACTCAACTCACCTGACTTTCTGGGGCACCTCAACATTCAGGAGCCTCTCCAGGTAACTGTGGCCTGACGGGAAAACAAAGGGACAAAAAGATGCCCTCAGAACCAGCCTGGTCTGTCCAAGAAGTCCAGGGCAGCCAGGCTCTGCTGGGGGCTTGGCTGCGTCTCTCTGCAACAGACACCATCCACCTGCTGACCCCTCCTTCACTCAACCCAGACCCCCTCACCCCACAGACCCCTCCCTTCACTCGTCACAGACCCCATCCACCTGCAGACACCTCCTTTCACTAGTCACAGACCCCCTTCATCTGCAGACCCCTCCCATCACTAGTCACAGACCCCCTAACCCCAGAGACCCCTCCCTTCACTCGTCACAGACCCCCTCACCCCACAGACCCCTCCCATCACTAGTCAGACCCCCTCACCCCACAGACCCCTCTCTTCACTAGTCACAGACCCCCTCACCCCACAGAACCCTCCCTTCACTCGTCACAGACCCCCTCCACCTGCAGACCCCTCCCTTGACTCGTCACAGACCCCCTCTACCTGTACACCCCTCCCATCACTAGTCAGACCCCCTCCACCCCACAGACCCCTCCCTTCACTACCACAGATCCTCCCCACCCTGTAGCCCCCTCCCTTCACTAGACCCAGACCCCCTCCACCCCAGACCCCTCCCCGTTCCCAGGGCGCAGAGCCCTGCTGTCAGCACCCCCTTGACTCCTCACACCTTCCACGGAGCTGCTGCCTGAATGTCTCCTGCTACTCCCTAGCTGGTGACAAGCCCCTCAGAGGACAAAGTTCACTGGGCTGGGAGTGTCTGGAAAGAGGGACAATGCTGGGCTTCGGGCCTCCACCTTCCAGCACAGGCTGAACACAAAGCAGCAGATGCATTCAGCAAACATACGTCGAGGGCCTACTATGCACCAGGCCCTGGGGACCCAACAGAGAGCAAACCAGACGGGCCACAAGTTGGTCTAGACAATCACCAGATAATCCTGTGGCTGACAAGTGACATGTGTCACGACAGGAAAGAGGAGAGGACTTCAAGCTGGTCTGGAGGCTGGAAAGTGAAGTGCAAGGAAGCTGCAAAGGAGGGGGTGGGGGATGTCTGGGCCAGTAGTTCTGAGTGTAGTCTGGGCCTCCTGAGAGCTGAGGGCCCAAGAGTACTCTTTCGGGGGACCCACAAGGTCTTTATTTTCACCATAATACAAAAACCTCAACTAAAGATCCCACATGCTGCCACAAAGATCAAAGATCCCGCGTGCCCCAAGTAAGACATGGCACAGTCAAATAAGTAAGTATCAAAAAACAAACAAAGTAAGACATGGCACAGTCAAATAAGTAAGTATCAAAAAACAAACAAAAAAAAACTCGCAGCCAAATAAATAAATAAATAAAATATTTTTTAAATAAATAAACTTAAGTCCATATCTTTTTAATACACTCTGTCATAAAGTAGCGTGTAAGCAAAATGCCCTTGGGCTGCACAGCCAAATCTCTAAAAGCACAGGGGTCTGAGGTCTCACCTGAACCGGCCCCACCCCCCCCTTTATTTTTAAACAGAATGCTGTTTTTAAGTCAAAGAACAACTGACTAACTGTGGCTCAACAAGCCTGGGTTGTCTGGCAGATACTGTCTTAGAAATGAACAAAGGGAGCCTGTCCCTTCAAATCAAACGAACAGGATTTGTTGCCAAAAATAAAAAAAACTGAGCCCCACAAAAAGCCAAAACCGCCACGAACTTCATAGCTTCCTGATACCTAAAAACCTTTCTGATGAGACCAGAAAGCAAACGTGGTCCTTTAAGACAATATATGATGAAGTGCCTCGACACCTGGAAGGTGTGCAGAACTCCGCACACGCGAGTACGCACAAATTAACTGGAAGAACAAAGAAGATACACAGCAAAACGCTTTCTAATCCTCTTTCCTTTGCCAGCTAGGTTTCTGTGTGAGGCCAGATTTTCACCGCAGGCTTGAACCCACACAGCACAATGCGACAGACTGAAGGCAGCACCCAGCTGCCTTCTTCCAAGCCGCCCATAAACGGGGTGATGCCATTTATTCTCACAGCAGGAGAACAGCGCCAGTCTCCTCACCACATTTGTTTGGAAAACAGTTATTTTTTTAAAAAAGAGAAAGAAAGAAAAACTAACCTTAATAGGTTTGTTCCTTTTCTATTAAAGTACTAAATAACTACCAACAGATAAGAGTCCTCATAATCAAAAGCTCTTTGAGGTCCTGAGGCCGCAAATTGAGAGGTGCCAGTCTGGGCAGAAGGAACAGCATCGGCCAAGGCCGTGAGGCAGGAAGGAGCGGGCTTTGCGAAGCATCTGAGCCACGGGGGCGTGGCCAAACGTTAAGGCAGAGGATGGGAGGCCGGAAGCAGGGACCTTCCTTCTGCGAGGGTTCCCAGGTGGCTCAGACAACAGAGAATCTGCCTGCAGTGCAGCAGACCAGGGTTTGATCCCTGGGTTGGGAGGATCCCCTGGAGAAGGGAACAGCAACCCACTCCAATATTCTTGCCTGGAGAATTCCATGGACAGAGGAGCCTGGCAGACTACAGACCATGCGGTCGCAAAGAGTCAGAGAGACTGAGCGACTTTCACTAGAGGGGAGGCCGGCAGGCCTGGGGGAGTGGGGTGGAGAACAGGGGCAGGCTCCTACCTGCGGTGTCCACAGCCAGGAGACTCCTCCCACCCCCTGCCTCCCATCCCAGCTCAGGGCTTGCTGATGAGGGGCCTGAAAGGTGAGAAGACGCCCATGTGACCACACAGAAGTGTGTAAAGGCTTCTCTGGAATGTTAAGTGCCAACTCAAGCTATTAGGGCTTTAGAACAGGTCTGGTGGCAGGGCAAAGGCCTGGAGAGGGGCTGAGGGGCCGTTTCCCAGTGCAGAGCTGGGGAGGAGCCCGGCCTGTAAAGCTGGGCCCTGCAGAAACCCGGGGCAGTGGCCCTGGCCCCACCTGACCACTTCAGAGACCACTTCTTTGCCCAGTGAAGTGTGGCCAACTGTGCACCCTGCCAGTTCGGGGGGTTAATGCCTCCACCCAGCAGCCCCTCCCAAGGGCTCCACACTGGCTCCAGAGGCCCTAGTCCCGTTACTGGTGGTCACCTCCCCGCTCCCTTGCTGCAGGTGCTTCCTCTCCCTCCCACAGTAACAAGCTCTTCTCAAACCCTGACATTGAGGGCTGCTTCCGGGGAACCCAAACTAAGACCCCCACCTCTAAGCTGCCCGCAGAGCTAAGCCCCAGGGCCCAGGTGTCAGGAAGGCCTCCAGGAAGCCCTCTCGCCCTTCCCTGCTCCACACCCTTGAGCACCCTAGGAGGGTCAGCTAGGCACTCCTCGATTGAGCTGTAGGGACTCAGGCTGACTGTGGTTTTATCACCTAGTTTTGTTTTGTTTTGTTTTGCACGAATGAGCTGTACCATATCCAACCACTAAGACGGGTCTTCTACCCACACTCAAGACAGGCATTCTTACCATTTAACAGATGGGAAAACTGAGGTTCTGAGAAGGGTATGCCCCAGGTCCTGCAGGCTCTAGTGTCTCCAGGGCTTAACCACCTTGTCTGACTGTCTTCCTTCCATAGGACTGTGTCAAAGGCAGATCAAATCTGAAGCCCACCTGTGTTCAGGGCGGGGCCAAGTTGTTGTTCAGTCACTAAGCTGTGTCCAACTCCTTTGCGATCCCATGGACTGCAGCCCACCAGGCTTCCCCTCCATGGGATTCCCCAGGCAAGAATACTGAAGTGGGTTGCCATTTCCTTCTCCAGGGAAAAGACTGGCTTAAGAGTGTCCAGATGTCTGAACCAGAAGCGTGGGGGAGCCTTGAGGGTCTCTCCCTGACCTTCCCTCTAGAATTCCAGGTCTGCTCTCCCCCTTGGGCTCCTGCCCAGGATGAGATTCACACCTAAGGAAATCCCCACCCCCAAGACAGGTCAGAACCATCTGGGCCCTTCTGAGAATCCAAATATGATCAGTGTGTCAGACCACAGGTCTGCATGGGCCGTCAGCTGGGTCTCCCTGAGCCCCAGACCCTAGAGCAAGCCCTTCCCCAGGCAGGGAAGAAACTGGGCCAGGCCCTCGCCTGCCTGATGCCCCACCCCGAGGCTTTCCACCTGGCCTCCTTGGCGAGCAGCCCGCCATCCTAGAAAGGACGAAACACAGGGGGCTCTAGCCCCAGCTTCCCAACTTAACAGACTCAGTGGCCTCCTTAAGCCTCAGTTTCATTAATGTAAATACCTGGCTTGTCCTCTCCACCATCCCAGGACCTCATTTTCCTCTGGCTAGACCCTCCTCCCTGGATTCTCTGCCCTGTTCCTTCTCTTCTTGGCTGTTTTTCACACAGTGCTGGAACCTTCCAACAACCATTGAGGGGCCACATCCTTCATGGGGTCAAGCTTGAGACCCAGATACCCCATCACTGGCCAGTTCAGGCCTCAGGGTCTCCATACAAGCTGTTCCCTCTGCCAGGAATACCTTTTCCTGAATTTTTCCACCAGGCAAAAGCCCAGGAAGTCTTTGCAACCCTCCCAGCTCAGACCCCACCTCCTCCATGCAGACAGCCCTGATTCTTAGAGCTGCCTGTCCTTATCTGTGGCTCGAGACACAGGCTCCCACCTGGGACAAGGATCCCTGGAGCTGGAATCAGATGATGACACAGTAGCTAACGTTACACAGCCCTTTCTCTGTGCAGCCACTGTTTAAGCATCCTATGTGCATTAACAAGAAAACCTCCCAATGACCCTTTGAAGTGATGCTATTATTATCAGCTGACACGTGAGAAAGTGAAGCTCATAAAGGAATTCCTGTAACTTGCCCGGGGTCACGGGGTGGTAAAGGGTGGACCTGGCACTCAAACCCAGCTATGTGTCCCTCCCTCTCTTCACCTCGGTATCTCCAGGCCCTACAGTTATGCTAACAGGAGGTGGCCCATAAGCAGGCTGAATCTAAGAGAGTCTGGGCAGGAGGGAAGGGGAACATGCCGGCCCTGAGGGACAGGCCCAGGTATAAGCTCAGCATGGCATTAACCATGGGGACACTGTGGAAAACAGTGCTGGACCTCAATTTTCTCATTTGGAAAACAAGAGCGCTGGATTGAATCTGCTCTGTCCAACATGGGAGCCACGAGCTTTGCGTGGCAACTTAAATCAGAAATAAATAAAAGGTAATAAAACTAAAAATTCAGCTCCTGGATCAAAGGAGCCACATTTTGAAGGCTCTATAGCCACACGTGGCTAGCTAGTGGCTACTATGTGGGATGGCACAGATCTGGGACGTTCACATCATCACAGAAAGTTCTGTGGACAGCTCCTCACTTGGAGGGGCCCCAGACACCCTCCGCTGAGCCAGGCACAAAGGACCACCCTCTGCAGCCTTGCCCAACACCGGGCCCCAACTCACAGATGATGCGGGCGGAGGCAGTTGGCTCTTTGGCAGTCTTCTTCGCGATCATTCTACTTGATCGTCGGATGGTGCTCTCTTCTTTGGAAACTGGGGAGTGATTCTGAGCCAGGGAGGCCTGGGGGCCTGGGGCGATCAGGCTGCGCCGCACGGACTGCCGGTCCACACGGGCTCCCATTGGGGTGGAGAAGTTATCTGGCTGGAGGGGAGCCAGCACTCGCTCCCGCCATGGGGAGGCGGGAGAGCTGGGTGAGTCCTGTGGGCCGGGGGTGGCTGCCGCAATCCGGAGCTTGGAGGCGGACCTTCCTGCCCCGGCCCCTCGGCCCTTGGGGTCCCGAGGTGTAGTCATCAGGGAGCTCACAGTGACAGACTCCAACCTCCCCACCTCTGCTTTATGGGGTGTTGAATCCTCATCCGAGCTCGAGGGGATCTGGGAAGCTGGGGCCAGGGCACAGGTCGGAGCCTGGGCAGACTGGAGGTGACTGAGGTACTGCTCGGCGCTCTGGCGCTCATTGGCACTGATCTCTACCGCAGGCACTGACTGGCCCTGGGTTGGGCTCTCCTTGGGATTCTTGGTCAGGATGGTGGGTGACCTGGAGGTGGGTGAAGGAGGGGTGGCTGCCACAGAAGCGGCCGCCGCTGCGGCGGCAGCCCGGGTCACGCGCCGCAGGACAGAGCCATTCTCGCCCACCACCGTGGCCAGCTTCTCCACCTTGTCCTTGCTGCGGAGGTGCCGGGAGGTCCGCTGGCTGCTCCGCGACTTTCTGCGGGACAACCTGGTGGAGGGGGCGGAACAGAAGCTGAGACGGCCCAGGGAGGCGGGGAGGCTGCCCCCGGTTCCAGCTGGAGGAGCTGCCAACTCCAGGCGAGTCTGAAGCTTGGGGGCAGAAGACTGGGGTTCCAATTCAGGCTCTGCCGCCTCTAGTCAAGAGACCCCAGATGCTCTTCTCCGAGCCTCAGTCTCCCTATCTGTGCACTGGGATGATGCCAGTCCTCACAAGACTGCTGGAAGATTAAATTCCCCTAAAACTCCCGCTGACTGGGCCAGACTGGGCCACGCACCCTGCTGGAGGAATCGCTCCTTCTGTCGCTTAATCCACCAGATAGTCCCCGAGAGGCAGGGACTCTCATCCTCACTTTAAATTTCAGAAACTTGAGGTTCGGAGAGGTGGAACATTAACCCAAGGACACACAGTTGCTACGCAGCAGAGGTGGGGTGTACACCCAGGACTGCCTGACTCCAAGACCCAGCCTCCTTCCCCTGGTACTCTGAAACCCACGGTCATTACAGGGGCAGTTAGAACCAGCATAGCAACAGGGGGTTGGGAGACAGCCAGCCCCCAGGCTACACCTCTGTTCACTCTCCCCCAAGCAGAAAGTCAGATTCTCTTGCTTCTCCCACCTCCAGAAACCCTCCCTATCCTCTGAGGCCCAGATCAAACGCCACCCCTACCCTAACGCACCTAAGCTCTGGACTCCAAGGGCTCCAGGCCTGCTTCATTCCCCTCAGCATGGCGCACGCAGTGCCCACTGCTCCTGATCTCAGTTAACACCTTTGAATCAAACTCTCCTCGTGGGCGCCAAGCCTCCTGCCCCTCGTACCTTTTCCGGATAGGGTCTCTGTTCTCGTCCTGAATGGAAGAAATTCGTCTCTTCTTCCGTCGGTTCTTCTGCGAAGGCGTTCTGGGCATCAGCTCAGGCTCTTTGCTGAATTCTCTGTTTGGTACGAAGACAGTGATGGTCGAGGCTGCCTGGAAACCACTGCCCCTCCCCCACCCAGCCAGACTGCTGCCCCTTTCCTGACAGTGGCTGGTCAAGCTGGGGTGACCAGCACCAAGCGAGCGCTCCAAGGCTGCGTGAGAGTCACCGCAGGGAAGCAGGGGAGCAAGGTTGCCAGGCGGCCCTACCTTCCGAAAAGCAGGCCAACCCCTCTCCCTAGCCCGAGCATCTGGGGCACTCAGGAGGGACCCCGGCAGCCTGTCTTGCCTGGCAGGTGGGGAAGTGCCTGAAGGCCGCAGCAGCCAGGCAGCCCCTGGTGCGTCCTGCCAGCGTGCCCCCCTCTTGCCGCCGCCCCCGGCCCCCCAAGCCTCGCACCTGGTGAACATGCGCTCGGCCTCCTCCTCGATCTCCTCCAGCCACACCATGTCCTTATTGTCCACGTTGCAGACAAACTCCAGGAGCTTCTGGTCACATAGCTCCAGCAAGTGAATGGGCCCCTGGGCTGTTGTCCCCATGGTGGCTCTGCCTGGAGAAAGCAGAGACAAGAGGCATGGGGGCTCAGGCTGGAATCTTCACACTTTTCTAACACCACCCCCTCCCCAGCCCCATAGGACACTGTCTGCAGAAGTCCATGCTGCCCAGCCAATTCTGGGATCAATGGACCTCATTACAAATGGCCTTCCTGGGTTCAGGAGAAACTGCGGTCCCACCAGGTAGGACCCCTTGACCTGCCCACACACATGCCTGCTCTTACCTACTCCTCTTATTGCCTAAGGTGATTGAGGGCCACCTTAAGGGACACCTAGGGGCTTCCCTGGTGGCCCACACAGTAAAGAATCTGCCTGCAATGCAGGAAACCTACGTTCGATCCCTGCGTAGGGAAGATCCCCTGGAGAAGGGAATGGTAACCTACTCCAATATTCTTGCCTGGAGAATCCCATGGACAAAGGAGGCTGGCAGGCTACATTCCATGGGATTGCAAAGAGTCGCACACAACTGAGTGACTAACACTTGAGGTACACACAAGCTAACCCCAGGTGTCAGGTCAAAGAACATCACATCCAACTGCTCCTTATGGACGCTAGTAAATGACAGATCTGCATTCCAAAGGAGTGGGTAAGAAAGTGGTGGTCCAGAGACAGGCTCTTCTCTAGGGGGCCCCTATAACTCTCTCCCTTGAACAGAAACGCCTTCAGATGGATGAGGGAGCATGAGGGAAACGGATAAGCAATGTCTTCTTTTTTAGAAAACTTAGTCTAGAAATATCAGGCAGTATAAAATACAAAATTAGTTTTCCCTTAATTTTTTAAAAATAGTTTTTATTGACGTATAGCTGCTTTTAGTTTCAGATGCGTGGCAAAGTGATTCAGTTTACAGATACATATATATCTATTCTTTTTTATTACAGGTTATTAAAAGTTACTGAGTAGAGTTCCCTGGGCTATACAGTAGGTTCTTGTTGGTTATCTATTTTGTATATCATAGTGTGTATATTTTAACCCCAAGCTCCTAATTTATCTCTTCCCCCCTTTCCCCTTTGGTAACCATAAGCTTGCTTTCTATGTCTTAATTTCTTAAGAAACTAGCCACTCAAACAAAAACAAACAACTAGAAACTCAGATATTCTCCTCAAAATTCAGTTATAAAATTATCACCAAAGCCCCAAGCAAGGAAGAAGTGTTCTATTGTGGTTCATAGCAGGGGCTCAATAAACATCCTGACTGGGGCAATGAATGAAAGAATGAATTAATAGGTGACAGTCACAAGCCATAATAACAGACTGCGTGTCTCATGCCATGGCAGTGACCACCACCCGATCAACACCTTCAAAACCAGGAACCACCCACAGCTCAGCCTCTACCTAAGACAGGAAGTTCTGGAAGGAGGGGCTAAGTCACTGACCCCTATAAAGGGCTTAACACCAGGTGCTGTTGCAGCCTCACAGGATTGCCTTCCTGGAGCCTGATTTCCAGGGCACACTGGCCTCTGTTCCTCGAGCAAGCTCTGCCCTCTGCCTGGAACCTTCTGTCTCCTATTTGGTACAGCTCACTCCTCAGCACTTGGCTCTCAGCAATGCAGGGAGGACCTGACTACCAGCCACCATCCTATCCATCAATTTCAATACTCTGCACAACACTCAGGTAACGATGTATCTGCTTCCTGACTACCTGTCTCTGCCCACTAAGCATTTGTTCCCTGAGGGCAAGCCCTGATCTGTCTTGCTCGTAGCTTTGAAGCCCAGAGCTTGGCAGCATGCCTGGCACAAAAGGAACACCTGTTGAATGAACAGATCCATCTATCAAATGTACACCTAGAAATAAACATTCTACAGACACTCTAACTCCCTCCCCAAAGACACACACACACAGGGACACCAAATGAGGCCATTCTACACAGGTCAGAGCACGCCTTTCTCATCCAAAGCCCTACTCCGAGGAGCTAAGAGCAGCACCCGTCAGGGCAGGACCAACTGGGCAGGACCGCGGAGGCTTTGGGCAGAGACAGGTGTGCAGATTCCAGTCACAGCACAGCCTCCTGGCTGCCATCCCTCTGACTCCCCCCAGTCCCTCTGTCCCAGCGTTCAGTCCTGGCTAACGACAGGAATCCAGTTTGAGGCTAGGAGAGACCTGTTTAAGGAACACAAAACAATTTGTGCTATGGAGAGCAACAATTTGCTCTTTTATTTAAAAAAGTAAATGGCAAAGTGGGTCAGGGCTTCTTACACAAAGTGCAAAGAAGTGTTTGAGCTTCTTCCATAAGGAGGTTTGTTTTCAGCAGCCTCAGCCTATTTAAAAAGGGTCACTGTCATTAGATCAGAGATGACCCTGAGAAAGGAGATCAGTGTTAAGAATGAGGGTCTGGGGAAAGGCGATAAAAATCTTTTCAGTCCCCTATAAGAACCTGGATACAAACCCAAAGCACCTTACGTCCCACCAAGGGTGAAGGAGGCTCATCTTCCTCTCCCAATACTTTTCTCACGTCATACATTAAGAGCCCCACGGCCCTCCTTCACAATGACTGTTCTTTTGAGGGTGCGGGAAGACCACCAGATAACCCTGACCACACCTCAGTGAGGAAGCTCGTAATAGCTACTTTCTGTAAAGAGACCTGCTCCATGCTCGGGTGGAGCATCATCTCATTTCATTCTCGCCACAACCTCAAGGAGATTCTGGTGCAGATGAGCAAATTGAGGCAGACTGAAGTCTTACCCAAGTCTTCGGGTAAGTCAAGGGAGGGGCCCGGATTTAAACCGTGCTCTTAACCTCAGCTTTGCCGCCTACTCCATTTCAACTTCGGAAAGGTTGGCGCTAAGTTCTGACTGGGCGCCCCAGGGAAGGCCACTGTCAGTAAACGGGCCGGGGGAGTGACAAGTCAGCACTGGCCTCCGGAAATGGGTCAATTTAAAATGCAGCTCAGCCGATAAGGGAGGTGGTGAGCCAGGGTTAACTGTACAGAAATGCCATCTGGTACAATGCCGCCAAACACCCAGTCGGTGGGTGCTTCCTGAGCGTCCAGGTCAATAAAAGGCGCCTGGAGGGGGAGGGGTGGGGTCATCTTGGGCCCCAGGACCAAGGCAGGGCACCTCGTCACTTGGAAGAGGTGACCCATCCCCTGCAGGCCGCAACGGGGGATAAGGGAGGTCATGACCCCCGGTCCAGGGCTGGCGGAGGGATAACAAATTGCTAACGACACCCCAGCCCCGCCAGCCGCCCGCGCAGACTCACTCGACTGCACCGCGTCTCCTTAACTGCTGCTCCGATCCAAGTCCGGCGACCCCCCCAACACAAATCCCAGCCTGCCCAAGCCCCACGGCTCCCGGCCTCCAAGGCTTGCGGCTGCAGTGAACCAACGGGGCGGTACAGCGCGGGCCAAACCTACGATTTTCAAAACTGAAGGTTCGACCAATCCCCGTCAAGTTTGTCTGGGCGGCTGCAAAACTCTAAGCCAATCAAGTAAAAGGAAGCACCAGTCAGCCCATCGATTGGCTCTGTGGATTGGCACTCTGCGGGACTAAGAATAGGGGAGAGGAAGCGTTGAAACTTTAACCTGTACAGCTTCCGGGAACAGCGGCGCGCGGCCTGGAGAGGAGAGCTCCCGAGGTGGGAGTTGCGCGCGCAAGGTCTCACACGCAAGAACTACAAGTCCCAGCGTGCATTGCGAGTGCCCTGAGGGACCTGGGAGATAGGTGAGGCCTTAGTTGTGGATAGTGCTCTTCACTGCCGTTTCTTCACCCAACTCTGTCCTCAATACGGGCCGAGCTCAGCCATTTTACAGAAATAATATAGACGATGATGTTTCTTAATGATTTCAACTTAAACTTACAAAGCAAGACAGCAAAATTTATAATAGAGCGAAATTGTTTCCATAACAGTTAACACTGTCTGAGTCACAAGTAAAGCCAAATTGCTTGTATGTTTTCCATGCTGTCAAAGGTTAAAGTAAGAATCCATATTTCCATTTCAGCACAAATCGCCAACCTCAAACTGCAGTTCCAGCATACTTTTTCAGACTTTGATGCAAATACAGAGGACATTTCCATTATTTCATAATCCATTTAACCCTGTTATTCAGGACTTGCCACTTAATCTCCAACTGGAAGTCATTAATCTGTAACGCGATGACCTGCTAAAAGGCAAATATCAAGAGAAGAAGCCAACAATTCTACACATACATTTCTGGTGATAGTTAAGTCGCCAAGTCGTGTTGGACTCTCCTGAGACTCCATGGACTATAGCCGACCCTGTGGACTGTAGCTCACCAGGCTCCTCTGTCCATGGGATTCTGCAGGCAAGAATATTGGAGTGGGTTGCCATTTCCTTCTCCAGGGGACATTCCCCACCCAGTGATTGAACCCTGGTCTGCCAGCATTGAAGGCAGATTCCTTACTGACTGAGCAACGCAGTTCAGTTCAGTCGCGTCTGACTCTTTGTGACCCCATGGACTGCAGCACGCCAGGCCTTCCTGTCCATCACCAACTCCCGGAGTTTACCCAAACTCATGTCTGTTGAGTTGGTGATGCTATCCAACCATCTCATCCTCTGTCATCCCCTTCTCCTCCTGCCCTCAATCTTACCCAGCATGAGGGTCTTTTCAAATGAGTCAGTGCTTCACATCAGGTGGCCAAAGTATTGGAGTTTCAGCTTCAGCATCAGTCCTTCCAATGAACGCTAAAGGACTGATCTCCTTTAGGATGGACTGGTTGGATCTCCTTGCAGTCCAAGGGACTCTCAAGAGTCTCCTCCAACACTACAGTTCAAAAGCATCAATTCTTCGGTGCTCAGCTTTCTTCACAGTTCAACTCTCACATCCATACATGATTACTGGAAAAACCGTAGCCTTTACTAGACAGACCTTTATTGGCAAAGTAATGTCTCTGCATTTTAATATGTTGTTCAGGTTGGTCATAACTTTTCTTCCAAGGAGCAAGCATCTTTTAATTTCATGGCTGCGGTCACCATCTGTAATGATTTTGGAGCCCCCCAAAATAAAGTCTGACACTGTTTCCACTGTTTCCCCATCTATTTCCCATGAAGTGATGGGACCTTCTTCACCTCATGTGAAGAGATGACTCATTGGAAAAGACTCTGATGCTGGGAGGGATTAGAGGCAGGAGGAGAAGGGGACGACAGAGGATGAGATGGCTGGATGGCATCACCGACTCGATGGACGTGAGTTTGAGTGAACTCCAGGAGTTGGTGATGGACAGGGAGGCCTGGTGTGCTGCAATTCATGGGGTCACAAAGGGTCAGACATGACTGAGCGACTGAACTGAACTGACTAATGGGATCAGATGCCATGATCTTAGTTTTCTGAATGTTGAGCTTTAAGCCAACTTTTTCACTCTCCTCTTTCACTTTCATCAAGAGGCCCTTTAGTTCCTCTTTACTTTCTGCCATAAGGGTGGTGTCATCTGCATATCTGAATTTATTGATATTTCTCCCGGCAATCTTGATTCCAGCTTGTGCTTCATCCAGCCCAGCGTTTCTCATGATGTACTCTGCATATAAGTTAAATAAGCAGGGTGACAATATACAGCCTTGACGTACTCCTTTTCCTATTTGGAACCAGTCTATTGTTCCATGTCCAGTTCTAACTGTTGCTTCTTGACCTGCATACAGATTTCTCAAGAGGCAGGTTAGGTGGTCTGGTATTCCCATCTCTTTCAGTATTTTCCACAGTTTATTGTGATCCACACCATCAAAGGCTTTGGCATAGTCAATACAGCAGAATAGATGTCTTTCTGGAACTCTCTTGCTTTTTCGATAGTCCAGCAGATGTTGGCAATTTAATCTCTGGTTCCTCTGCCTTTTCTAAAACCAGCTTGAACATCTGGAAATTCACGGTTCATGTATTGCCGAAGCTTGGCTTGGAGAATTTTGAGCATTACTTTGCTAGCATGTGACATGAATGCAACTGTGTGGTAGTTTGAGCATTCTTTGGCATTGCCTTTCTTTGGGATTGGAATGAAAACTGACCTTCTCCAGTCCCATGGCCACGGCTGAGTTTTCCAAATTTGCTGGCATATTGAGTGCAGCATTTTCACAGCATCATCTTTCAGGATTTGAAACAGCTCAACTGGAATTTCATCCCCTCCACTAGCTTTGTTTGTAGTCATGCTTCCTAAGGCCCACTTGACTTCACATTCCAGGATGTCTGGCTCTAGGTGAGTGATCACACCATCGTGATTATCTGGGTCATGAAGATCTTTTTTGTACAGTTCTTCTGTGTATTCTTGCCACCTCTTCTTAATATCGTCTGCTTCTGTTAGGTCCACACCATTTCTGTCCTTTATCGAGCCCATCTTTGCATGAAATGTTCCCTTGATATCTCTAATTTTCTTGAAGAGATCTCTAGTCTTTCCCATTCTATTATTTTCCTCTATTTCTTTGCACTGATCACGAGGAAGGCTTTCTAATCTCTCTCCTTTCTATTCTTTGGAACTCTGCATTCAAAGGGTATATCTTTCCTTTTCTTCTTTGCTTTTCACTTCTCTTCTTTTCACAGCTGTTTGTAAGGCCTCCTCAGACAGCCATTTTGCTTTTTTGCATTTCTTTTTCTTGGGGATGGTCTTGATTCCTGTCTCCTGTACAGGGAGTGTCACGAATCTCCATCCATAGTTCATCAGGCACTCTGTCTATCAGAGCTAGTCCCTTAAATCTATTTCTCACTTCCACTGTATAATCATAAGGGATTTGATTTAGATCATACCTGAATGGTCTAATGGTTTTCCCCACTTTCTTCAATTTAAGTCTGAATTTGGAAATAAGGAGTTTGCTTATTGCTTATTTTAGTTCTCTGATTCCTAGTTGTTGACGTTCACTCTTGCCATCTCCTCTTTGACCACTTCCAATTTGCCTTGATTCATGGACCTAACATTCCAGGTTCCTATGCAATATTGCTCTTTACAGCATCAGACCTTGCTTCTACCACCAGTCCCATCCACAACTGGGTGTTGTTTTTGCTTTGGCTCCATCCCTTCATTCTTTCTGGAGTTATTTTCCATTGATCTCCAGTAGCATATTGGGCACCTACCAACCTAGGGAACTGAGCCGCTAGGGAAGCCCATTTTCTGGTGATGAATATGGTCAACTGAAATCATCTCAGATTATCAATATCTGGCATTACTTATCTGTGTGAAAAGACACTTTAAAAAGGAAGTGGGTAAAAATCTCACTGTAGATTTGCATTTACAGATGAACATCATATTTGAGTTTTAATGATTATTTTTGTTCAGCCATTCAGTCATGTCCAACCCTTTGTGACTCCGTGGACTGCAGCACTCCAGGCTTCCCTGTCCTTCACTATCTCCTGGCAGTCCCTCAAACTTAACTATGAGCCACAGTTAAAATATTATCCTCCACGTCCCAGCCTCAAACTACAATTCTGTTTTAATTAGTAGGGCTATTCCCTTAAAAATTTTAATCATTATTGCTTTATATTGAATTACATCAATTGTTAAAGCTGTAGATAAGTTTTTCTTTCCTTACTAAAGTACCTATGTAATATAGGAGATTTTGCCTCGTGGCCCACAAAGCCTAAACTATTTACTGTCAATCCTCTCTAGAAGTTTGCTGATCCCTATTTTAGAATCCTGGTGGCTCAGACAGTAAAGAATCCACCGGCAATTCACGAGACGTGGGTTCCACCCCTGGATTGGGAAGATCCCATGGAGAAGGGCATGGCAACCCACTCTAGTATTCTTGCCTGGAGAATCCCCATGGACAGAGGAGCCTGGCGGGCTACAGTCCATGAGCTCGAAAAGAGTTGGACACGGCAGTGACTAAGCACAACACAAGTTAGAACATTTCTCGAACTAAACATGGGTACCCCTTTAGTAGCCTGCAGCTCGGTTCAGTGGACATGCAACTGCACCTCTTGGCCAAGTATTAATACTCTGCCCACAGGCCAGCTGCCAAGGATTCCCTTGCTCCAGCTGCCCCTGGACAAGAGTTTAAGCCCAGCAGCACAGACTGCGCAGGCGTAACAGTCTGCCTCAGGCACCTCTGCGCAGGCGCAGGTGATTAGAAGCCGCTGATTGGCTGCTCAGAGTGCTGCACTGCCGAGCGCGGTTCTAGGCATTTTACTTTCTAGACAGTTTGTGCCAGAGGATCTGGCGACCAGCGAAGGACGGGCTACCCAGGCTGGGGCTTCATGCTGCGGGTGGTGTATGGACCTGGGAGCAGATCGTGGCTTCTTGGACCCCTAAAATTATCCTGAGTGAGGATATCCCTTCATTCCTCTCTTCCAACAGTTTAATTGTGAAATAGAGGACACATCTAGAAAAAGGCGCAAAACAGAGATATACAGCTTATTAGTTTGTCAAAATCAGTCCTTAAAAAGCACCTCCCAGGTTAAGAAATAGAGCTTCGCTAGCCTCCCGAAAGCCCACTTGCTCCCTTTCCCAAAGTAAAGCCTTAAAAAAAAAAAAAAAGTATGGTAATTATTAATTGCTCCTACAGTAGTCTGTCCTTATTCATGGTTTCATTTTACAAGATCTCAGTTATTCGGGGTCAGATGCAGTCTCAAAATATTACATGGAAAATTCCAGAAGTAAATAATTCATAAGTTTTAAATTGTTCTGTGTTCAGAGTGGGGTGTTGAAATCTCACACCACCTGCTGTATCCAGCTGCTGCCAAGATTCATCCCTTTCCAGTGTACCCCACCCATTTAGTTACTTACTGTCTTGGTGTATTGGATTAATTGTCCAGGCATCAAAGTGCTCAGTGTTCAAGTGGCCCTAATTTTACTTAATAATGCCCTCAAGGCACCAGAGTAGTGATGCTTTCGATTCAGATATGACAAAGAAAAGCCATGAAGTGCTTCCTTTAAGTGAAAATGTGAAAGTTCTTAATAAAAAAAAAAATACACAGATTACTAAGATCTTTGGTAAGAATGACTCTTCTATCTGTGAAATTGTGAAGAAGGAAAAAGAAACTCATGCTAGTTTGCTGTCACACCTCAAACTGTAAATGTTTCAGCCTACAGTGCCTGAGAACTGCTTAGTTATGATGGAAAAGGCATTACATTTGTACAATAAGATATTTTGAGAGAGAAAGACCATATTCATATAGCTTTTATTACAATAGATTGCTGTAATGGTTCTACTATTATTGTTGTCAATCTGTTACTGTGCTTAATGTGTAGGAAAAAACCTGGTATATACTATGGTACTGTCTGAGATTTTAGACATCCACTGGTGGTCTTGGAAACTATCCCCCACAGATAAGGGGGACTACTGTATAGGTTTACCACCAAAGCACATGCATCTCTCAACATAATTTTTGTTTTTTAAAAAATAAAAATTTGTGTTAAAAAAAATAAAGTGTTATACAGTTTGCTCTTATGTCTGGCATCTTTTGCTCAATATTATGTGAGATTCATCCATGCTGTTATTTGTGGCTTTAGGTCATTCTTACTACTGCTATATAAAAGTATTAATACTACTTATGAATATTTTGCAATCTTAATTAATTCTGCTGATGGGGATATTTGGCATACGACTCTTTCCATATGTCTGTTATTATGAAAATGCTGAGGCATATAGCGAGTGTATGTATAACTTTATAAAATACAATTTTCCAGAGTGGTTGCACCATTTCACCCTTCCGCATGCAACTGATTCTAATTTCACTTGCTCCACATCTTCCCTACCTTGTAGAGGATCACACAAATGTCTGCCCATGCTCTGAAATTCCAGTCACTCCACCTGCTCCTAGATCTGATATCTGCTTCCTCAGCTACTTAAGGTGCCAGCTGGCCGCACCCCAGGAAGACAGTGGTCCTGGGGCTCAACCCCAGGTGTGTCCCTTCTCTTCAGGACAACAGTCTGCCTCCTCCTGTGGTCTAATGCCTAAAAAGAGTTGCTCATATTTTTCACTCCAGCTTTACTGTTGTTTACCATAGGAGGGCTTATTCTATAATAGTTTCATCCCAGCTGGTAGCAAAAGTTCTCCACAATTGTGTTTTATTTGGGCGGCCTATATATTGACGTCTCAAAGAATCACTCTTTTTGTTGTTACCCTCTGATCATAATGGCTGAGAAACTCATTTATATGAACTAGGAAGTATGCAAAGGAAATTTAGTAAAAGAATGCTTCTTGATCCTCATGGAGTAAAGAATAAAGCTCACCAAACTAAATCCCTGAGTAAGTGTTATCTGTGTGGTCTCCCTCAAGCAGTGAATGAAATCACAATCAGTAGCTCATTTGTTGAGGATTGAGTTTGAGGAATCCTAGTTTTTGAGCAGCCAGTTTTAGGCTGAATGCAGTCAAGCGCATTTCTCTCTCTAATGTACAGCAAAAGCCACGCTGTAGTCCCATGTGCTGCTAATTAGCATGGGGATTTGGATGAATGGTTAATGGCAGCCAGCTACGACAGCCTGATGCATCCAGCTTATAACAGAGAGACTCTTGCCAGTGGAATCAGAAATACGTAAAATCTGCCATGTTCCCTGAGTACATACCTAAGAGATGTAAAAAGTTACTCTTATGGCACCCCACTCCAGCACTCTTGCCTGGAAAATCCCATGGACGGGGAGCCTGGTAGGCTGCAGTCCATGGGGTCGCGAACAGTTGGACACGACTGAGTGACTTCACTTTCACTTTTCACTTTCATGCATTGGAGAAGGAAATGGCAACCCACTCCAGTGTTCTTGCCTGGAGAATCCCTGGGATGGGGGAGCCTGGTGGGCTGCCGCCTATGGGGTCACACAGAGTCGGACACAACTGAAGTGGCTTAGCAGCAGCAGTTTAGTTCAGTTCAGTTCAGTCGCTCAGTCGTGTCCGACTGTTTGTGACCCCCATGAATCGCAGCACGCCAGGCCTCCCTATTCATCACCATCTCCCGGAGTTCACTCAGATTCGTGTCCATCGAATCCGTGATGCCATCCAGCCATCTCATCCTCGGTCGTCCCCTTCTCCTACTGCCCCCAATCCCTCCCAGCATCAGAGTCTTTTCCAATGAGTCAACTCTTCATGTGAGGTGGCCAAATTACTGGAGTTTCAGCTTTAGCATCATTCCCTCCAAAGAAATCCCAGGGTTGATCTCCTTCAGAATGGACTGGTTGGATCTCCTTGCAGTCCAAGGGACTCTCAAGAGTCTTCTCCAACACCACAGCTCAAAAGCATCAATTCTTCGGCGCTCAGCCTTCTTCACAGTCCAACTCTCACATCCATACATGACCACTGGAAAAACCATAGCCTTGACTAGACGGACCTTAGTCAGCAAAGTAATGTCTCTGCTTTTGAATATGCTATCTAGGTTGGTGATAACTTTTCTTCCAAGGAGTAAGCGTCTTTTAATTTCATGGCTGCAGTCACCATCTGCGGTGATTTTGGAGCCCCCCAAAATGGTCTGACACTGTTTCCACTGTTTCCCTGTCTAATTCCCACGAAGTGATGGGACCGGATGCCATGATCTTCGTTTTCTGAATGTTGAGCTTTAAGCCAACTTTTTCACTCTCCTCTTTCACTTTCATCAAGAGGCTTTTTAGCTCCTCTTCACTTTCTGCCATAAGGGTGGTGTCTTCTGCATATCTGAGGTTATTGTTCTCCCGGCAATCTTGATTCCAGCTTGTGCTTCATCCAGCCCAGCGTGTCTCATGATGTACTCTGCATAGCAGTTAAATAAGCAGGGTGACAATATACAGCCTTGACGTACACCTTTTCCTATTTGGAACCAGTCTGTTGTTCCATATCCAGTTCTAACTGTTGCTTCTTGACCTGCATACAGATTTCTCAAGAGGCAGGTTACGTGGTCTGGTATTCCCATCTCTTTCAGAATTTTCCACAGTTTATTGTGATCCACACCGTCAAAGGCTTTGGCATAGTCAATAAAGCAGAAATAGATGTTTTTTCCATGATCCAGCAGATGTTGGCAATTTGATCTCTGGTTCCTCTGCCTTTTCTAAAACCAGCTTGAACATCAGCAGTAGCAGCAGTTAAATAGAGTTGGGAGACCAGCAGGGGGAGCTCTCACACCCTGCAAGAACAGCAGAGCCCACCAGAAAGAAAAGACTCCACCCAGGCAAGAATACTGGAGCATCCGTTGCCATTTCCTTCTCTAGGGGAAATTTCTAGACCCAGGGATCAAACCCAGGTCTCCTGCATTGCAGGAGGATTCTTTACTGACTGAGCCACCAGGGAAACCCCCCAGCTTCCTTTAATTCTCCATAAAAAATTATCTCCTTTCCCTTGCCACGTGGGGACTTGCATATAGCTCACCGTGGTGGATGACCCTAAATTGCAATTCTCTGCTGATCCTGAGTAAATCATCCTAGCTGGAAAAATACCACTTTGGAAATACCACTTTGGAACAGGAACTGCTTAAAGTTGGTGACTAAAATTCATCCTTCCCCGTATAGCCCTTGGACAGGAAGTGTTTGCTTCCTGCTGTTCCTTTTGCTTTGCTCGGGGGACTTTGCTTGTCTCTGCTTTAGTCCCTTATACATGATCGTAGAGTCAAGCTCATGGATGGCACGCCCGGCTACCTCATTTAAGGTTCATAAGGAGCTCCTCTGTAGCTTCAAGTATGGAAGGTGGTTGAGTGTGCTAATCCTTTGCTGAGTTCTAAGGCTACATCTCTATTCTATTACAGAATATCTTATCTGGACTGTCCTAACTTTTTTGTGCCCTAGGGATACAGAAGTCTTTTTTTTAAAAATTTTACTTATTTATTATTTTTGATCTGGAAGATTCCCTGGAGAAGGAAATGGCAACCCATTCCACTATTCTTGTCTGGAAAATCCAATGGATGGAGGAGCCTGGTCAGCTACAGTCCATGGGGTCTCGAAGAGTCAGACACGACTGAGTGAGCTCTCTTTCTTTCTTTTGGCTGTGCTGGGTCTTTGATGCTGGGCGCGGGCTTTCTCTAGTTGCGGAAAGTGGGAGTTACTCTTCATTGCAGTGTGTGGGCTTCTTATTGCAGGGGGCTCTCTTATTGTGGAGCACTGGCTCTAGAGATTGGGCTCAGTAGTTATGGCTCACTGGCTCAGTTGCTCTGAGATATGTGGGATCTTCCCACATATCGAATCTGTGTCCCATATATTGCCAGATGGATTCTTAACCACTGGACCACCAGGGGCATCCTGGGATACAGCATTCTTTTCTGTCCCTGGCTAAAGGAGATACTATAGAAGGATTCCTACTGATTCTGTCACTAGACTGTTCCTTCCAACTAATAATTCTTTTCTAGAAAATATTTGTTTTTATTTATTTATTGGGCTGCTCCGTGTCTTAGTTTCCGCACATGGGATCTTCGATCTTCATTGTGGCATGCAGGCTCTTTAGTTGAGGCATTCAAACTCTGAGTTGAGGCATTCGAACCCTAACCCTAACCCTATCCCTAACCCTAGTTAGTTTCCTGACCAGGGATCGAACCCAAGCCCCTGCATTGGGAGTGCTGAGCCTGGTAGCACTTGGTAGCCATTGGGCCACCAGGGAAGTCCCGCAATGAATGATTCTGAAATTCTAAGTAGACACGACCTTTCCATGTTTTGAAATTTCAGTCATTGGATATTTCGGAGAAAAGGCAGCTTCATCTGGTCCTGCAAAATCAAAGTCTATCTGACAACTGGAAGGTATTTGATGGAGAAAGCTCTGCAAAATCTGTTATGAATTTGCTAGCACTGCCATAACAAAGTACCACAAACTGAATGGCTTAAATGGCAAAAATGTATTGTCTCATCATTCTGGAGGCCTGAAGTTCACGATGGGGTTGGCAGCATTGGCCCTTTCTCAGGGCTTTGAGGGAGAAGCTGTTACCTGCTGCTCTCCTAGTGTCTGGTGGTTTGCCAGGCATCCTGGCATATCCCATCTCTGCCTTCATGTTCCATGACCTTCTCCCTCTGTGTTAGCCTTATCAGGCCTGAGAAATGGGATAATTCCTGCCATATCAGTAAACAAAGGATGTCACAGTCATCAGCAATTGTAACCATTATGGATGGTAAGCTGGTGAGTCCCGAGGGAACTCAGGAAGGAAATAATACCTGCTATCTAGCAGCCAGCAGACTGCAGCCACTCCCCATGGTGAGCCCTAAGGAAACTCGGGGTGGGAAAACAGTCTACTGGCCCCAGATAGGTGACGTATAGGGAACATCCTACATAGGTGCATATCCCAGGATGAGTTAAGTGAACAGAGACTCTTGTGTGTGTATGTGTGTGTTAGCTGGCCAGTCGTGTCTGTCTCTTTGTGACTCCATGGTCTATAGCCCACCAGCCTCCTCTGTCCCTGGGATTCTCCAGGCAAGAACACTGGACTGGGTTGCCATTTCCTCCTCCAACAGAAACCCTTGGTTTTTCCCATACGTAGGAAAGCACTAGATTCCTTAACTTGAGACATCTGGTATTTTGCTGCTCTGTGTGTGTGTGTGTGTGTGTGTGTGTGTGTGTGTGTGTGTGCTCTGCTGCATCTGACTCTTTGCAGCCCCATGGACTGTAGCCTGTCAGGTTCCTCTGTCCGTGGGATTTCCCAGGGAAGAATGCTAGAGCGGGTTGCCATTTCCTCCTTCAGGGGATCTTCCCTACCCAGGGATCGAACTTGAATCTTCTGCATCTCCTGCATTGGCAGGTTGGTTTTCCTTTAATTGACAACAATCTTTTGATGTTCAGACTACTGCCCTTTGTTTCAGAGCTTATATGCAACCTGGCTCCTCCCTTGCCTCCTCAGAGCAGTTCTCTTAGGGATACTTGAGATGCTGTCTCCTGGATCTGAAGTCCTAAAAATCCCCATTGAATAAACATAACTCTCAGCTTTTAGGCTGTGAATATTGTTCAGGTCCACAGGTCACATGGCTGTGTCTGAGGCATCCTCTTCCTGTTCCAGTGGGAGACCAATTGACATGGAGAGGTATCTTTCTTTTCCTGCCAAAGGTAGTTCCCTAACACTCAAGATGTTTACAGAAATAGGCAGAGTTTGTGCAGCCCTATGAAGCTGCCATGTGATGCAGGGGGATGGTCCCTGGACTTGAGACAAAACACCCTGGGCCCCACCATGTGACCTCAAGTATCAACATCCCCATCGCAAAGTAAAGGAAGTGAAACAGCCAGCTGTTTAAGGCCCCTCCAGCCTTAACGATTCTTGCAGCTGCTGGGCAATTGAGTTGAAATCTCTGCATCTAGAGATAAGCCCCACGCTGTGTGTCTATTAAGAGGCAGTGACTGCATTTGGATCCACCGCCCTTTGAGAACAATGTCTCACTTATTTTGTTTTAGTTGCTAAATCCTGTCTGACTCTTCAGGATTACCAGGTGGCTCAGTGGTAAAGAATCCACCTGCAATGCAGGAGACACAGAAGATACAGGTTCCATCCCTGAGTCAGGAAGATCCCCTGAAGGAGGGCATGGCAACCCACTGCAGTATTCTTGCCTGGAGAATCCCATGGACAGAGGAACCTGGCAGGCTACAGTCCATGGGGTTGCAAAGAGTTGGACACGACTGAGCGACTTAACACGCATGCATGTCTGACTCTCTGTGACCCCATGGAGTGTAACCTGAGAGGACCCTCTGTCCATGGGATTTCTCACTTACTAGAAGTCAGTGAATGGGGAGAGGGGAGGGGATGGGGTAGGAATATCTTCTTAGTTTTTCTCTCAATACCAAACCACTCTAGAATAACAACTTACAAGTCATGACCATTTAGGGCAATAAGAAAAATTGTGTGTTTCCAGTTTTTTGTTTCACTGAGTATATTGCTGCTTTCTATAATTAGTGAGAATTTCCCCAGCGTTGACCCCTTACCCAGGAGGAACTCTCTGTTTTTCTTAATATGTTGAACTTGCAGATCATTAACTTGTTAAGTTACAGAATTTCAGATCTGGAAAGGGCTCTTTGCAGCCTGAGGAAATGGACCAGACTGGTAAGTGGCTAGTTCAAGGTTATATGTCAAGTTAGTGGTAGGCCCAGGACTAGAAAGCATCAAAGTCAACTTTCTCAGCTATATAAGAGGTGATCTCTGAAGATCTAAAGCTTTAGGCTTAAGAAACTGATGTTCTGGTCTTGGCCAGAGATCTCTGCTCTCCCACGGTGGCTCTAACTAATCATTAATTTTGCTTGGGAGGTTGACTTTTTTAAAAAAAGACTTTATTCTTAAGTGAGTTTTTAGGTTCAGAACAAACTTGAGTGAGATTTCCCATATACCTTCTGCCCCTCCACATGCTTAGCCTTCCCAGTTATTAATATCCCTGATCAAATGGTCCACTTATTATAATTAATGAACATACACTGACATATCATTATCACCAGAAGTCTATAGACTTCTATATTTAAAAAAGAAATCTATAGAAAAATAAAAGAAGTCTATAGACTTCTAAGCTTAGACGTCTATAGCTTAGACATTAGGGTTCGCGCTTGGTGCTGTGGGGTTTAGCTAAAAGTGTAATGATATGTATCAAAATGATACCTATCAAACCACGTACTAAGAATCCTTGCGCTTTGCCTAGTCATTACCCCTGCCTACACCCCCTGACAACCATGATTACTTTTATCATCTTCAAAGTTTTGCCTTTACCAGAATGTCATATAGTTGGAATCCCAGAATATACAGACTTTCCAGATTGGCTTTCTTCAGCTCATAATATGCATTTAAGTTTCCTCCATGTCTTTTCATGCCCTGATAGCTCATTTCTTTTTAGTACTGAATAATATTCCATTTTCTGTTGGACCGCAGGAAATGGGCTTTATCTATTATTTATCTATTCATCTACTGAAGGACACCACGGTTGCTTCCAAGTAGGTTGACTTTTTGAGTGTACAAAGACAGATTATTCAGAACTTTCTTCATTGGAATGAAATGCTATTAAGTCTCATTAAATACCATTATCTCATATTAAATCTCTGATGAAATCCATGAGAGCAATTGTTCTCTGGACTTTCGGATTTCACGAAATTGTAAGTTAACAAAAAATGTACATTGTATTGATTTTACTGAGCAAATACGCATGTCTTTTTTAAAAAATCTATCACTTATTATGACCTTACTATTATAATTGGAGAAGGAAATGGCAACCCACTCCAGTACTCTTGCCTGGAAAATTCTATGGACTGAGGGGCCTGGTAGGCTACAGTCCATGGGGTCGCAAAGAGTCGTTCACGACTGAGCGACTTCACTTCACTTCACTATTATAAAAGACATTTTAAGTCAAAAACTAAAAGAGTATGCAATCTCAGAATCCATCACAGCTAGATAAATTCCTTTTTGAAAAACACTTGCCTTGTTCTTATTTTTATCATTTTGCCCAAATCAGTAGAATCCTTGTCACTCACCAAACCTAGCCTACACATCAGCCTTGGAAACCACTGCCTTAAGGAGCTAGCCAATGTGACCGAAGTTCCTCTGCAAAAGAATTCTTCTGCCTATGACTGGCTCCTCTCAAGAGATGCTGGAGGTTGAACACATTTCTGAACCGCTAAAGAAAATAGTGAGAGTGAGAAAGGAGGTCTTCTAAAGATGAACTTGCAAAAAACTTCCTAGGAGAAGATTTGTAACTTGGATTTCTAGATGATAAAACATTCTGGAGGCTTAGGAGTCAAATGGGGGTGGGAAAGAGAGAAAAATTTTCCCCTGTGAATGTTAACCTGCTGGACCAGTAAGAGGTAGGTTAAATCCTACAGGATGGTGTAGGCAGCTGCTGTGTGGGTTCATGAGTCAGTGTGCTCAGAATCAGCAAATGCAGAGAGCTCAGTTAAGAGAGAGGTAATCATAAACCCTGAGTATTCACTGGAAGAACTGATGCTGAAACTGAAGCTCCAATACCTTGGCCACTTGATGCAAAGAGCTGATTCACTGGAAAAGATTCTGATGCTGGGAAAGGTTGAGGGCAGGAGGAGAAGTGGGTGACAGAGGATAATATGATTGGATGGCATCACTGACTCAAAGGACATGAGTTTGAGCAAACTCTGGGACATAGTGAAGGACAGGGAAGCCTGGTGTACTGCAGTCCATGGGGTAGCAAAGAGTCAGACATGACTGAGTGACTGAAAAACAACAAAAATCATCCCCAGGAGAAACCAAGACACTGGAATTCCTGTTTTTATTTACTCAGTGGCTCTTTGGCAAAGGGACTAATCCCTGTGTACAGTTTTAAAGGACATTGTATGACTATTAGCAATAGTCACTCAGATAATGCTGGCTTTTTTTTCTTCTCTTTAAACAAGATTCTAGCTTTTTTTGGTTTTGTTTTACTGTACTACATGGTATGTGGGATCTTAGTTCCCTCACCAGGGAGGGGACTTATGACCCCTGCACTGAGTCTTAACCACCAGACCACCAAGGAAGTCCCTCCAGCTTTTTCTCTTTTTAACATATTTATTCATTTATTTATTTAGCTGCACCAGGTCTTAATTGTGGCATATGGGATCTTTTTAGCCACTGGACTCCCCAAGGAAGTCCCAAGATTCCAGTTTTAACAAACAACATGTTCCTGACAGCAATTGGCAGTCTTCACTTTATCTGTCTCTTATATTGTCTGAAAAAAAGACATACTTAAAAAAAGAAAAAAACAAACTTCATCCTCTTGCGAGATTTACTGGGTATATACAAGTCAGAGTATGATTCCCAACACCTTTCGGTCATAAGACTGTACCTATATTCTGTTTTCTCAATAATGACCCATTTTGCTCCCTCTTGTAGACTGTGCCTCTTTTTTCAAAGAGCCAAATAAAAGTGAATCTAGGACTCTTCCCAGAGAGTAGAGGCATTCAGGGCACTCCCTAGACACTGTGTGTGCTCTTGAATAAAGTCGGAGCCCAGGGAATTTCTACCTACAGGGAACAGGAAACCATGACCACCTGAAGGGAAAGGGGTTTGTGCCATGACGTCTCTCCAGAACTTGAAGTTATGCCTGAAAATCTCATTTCCTCAGAAAAGTTGAACCAGGGGGAGAGGGTGAAATAAGAAAAAAAAAACAAAACTGTTTGAACTTTCCTGGTGATCCCGTGGTTAAGCATCCACATTGCAAAGCAGGGAACATGGGTTCAATCCCTGGTCAGGAAACTTAAGATCCCACATGCTGCAGAGCTACTAAGCCTGCACAAGGAAAGATCCCAACTAAGACCTGATGCAGCCAAATGAATGAATTTTTTTTTTTAAAAGAAAAAACTTTAAGGATTATAAAGTTTCTGCTATACTAAGAAGCTCTGGTGGGTTAGTACATATTTTCCCAAAGATAAGTACATATTACTTGCAAAACCTTTTTCACCAGGTAGGCTGTTAGGAATGTTCTAGAATCTTTCAGGAGAATGGTATAGTCATTCTACTATTCCTGAAACCTGAGTTTTTGTCACCTTGAGAGATGTGATTTTTTTTTCCACCCACATATGAACTGGGGACTGAGAGCTCTGATGTTTGACCACCAGGTTTTTACATAATTAAAATAAAAATTTTAAGATAAACTCTAAAGTAAAAGAAAATATTTACAAATAGGGCACATTCATTATAGGAACTTTGAGACAAACAGAAATAGAAAGTGATTGTTAATCTCACTACCTCATCACACTGTGGCTGTATTTCTTCCCATGACTCCTTCTGGGTATTTTTTCAGGCACAACTGTAATCATGGCATCCTTCAGTTCAGTTTAGCCACTCAGTCGTGTCCAACTCTTTGCGACCCCATGGACTACAGCACGCCAGGCTTCCCTGTTCATCACCAGCTCCTGGAGCTTGCTCAAAGTCATGTCCATCGAGTCAGTGATGCCATCCATCCATCTCATCCTCTGTCGTCCCCTTCTCCTCCTGCCTTCAATCTTTCCCAGCATCAGGGTCTTTTCCAGTGAGTCAGTTCTTTGCATCAGGTGGCCAAAGTATTGGAGTTTCAGCTTCAGCATCAGGCCTTCCAATGAATATTCAGGACTGATCTCCTTTAGGATTGGCTAGTTTGATTTCCTTGCAGTCCAAGGGACTCTCAAGAGTCTTCTCTAACACCACAGTTCAAAAGCATCAGTTCTTTAGTGCTCAGTTTTCTTTATAGTCCAACTCTCACATCCATACATGACCACTGGAAAAACCATTCCTAACCACCTCATATTCTTTCGTCACTTGTGTGGGTGTGTATTTCACCATGTCACCACTCCACGGGTCTCACTTTAACTGCCTATGAAATTGCTTCCTGTGAGTGGCACATGTCAGTTAGTATTTCCTTGTTGAGCTTGAGAACAACACAGTTTTTGTCGTTGTTGTTTCTCACTGGAAACTCCTGAAAGCATTCATTCTGCCAGGCCCTTGCCTATGGTAGTCATTGTTATACTGGAAGTCTTCACTAATTGAATTAAAATAAGAGCTTGTATTTAATACATGTTTCTTTCATTATCGGTAAAGTTGAACACTTTTCCATATTCTTTTGTTTGTATCTTTTGTTTTGGGGACATCCTGGTTAAATCCTTCAGGCAGAACCAAGTAGAAGGATGTTTCCCATTGATAACCATTTAGAGATTAGCAGTACATGTTCAAAGGGGCAGCATTCCATAGAGCGTGGGAGTGAGAGGGCTAAGCTTTGTAGTAGCAATGATCAAATATTCTATTTTAAATTAGATATAGGTTAGCTAGGTTAACAATTGTAAATAGGTTACATAGCATCACCAACTCAGTGGACTTGAATTTGTGCAAATTCTGTGAAAGAGTGGAGGACAGAGGAGCCTGGCATGCTGCAGTCACGTGGGGTCTCAGAGAGTCGGAGATGACTCAGTGATTAAACAACTAGGACAGTAAGTAGATAAAATGTTATTTTAAAACGAAAGACTAGTAAGTCAGACGGAGAAAGACAAATATCATAGGAATCTAAACACAATGATGCAAATGGGGACTTCCCTGGTGGCCCAGTGGTTGAGAATTCGCCTGCCAGTGAAGGGGACATGGGTTCGATCCTTGGTCCAGGAGGACCCCACAGGCCTCAGAGCAGCTGAGCCCAGGTGCCACAGCTACTGAGCCCACACTCTAGATGCCGAAGCGCTGCAGCCAGAGAAAGCCCACACACAGCAACGGAGACCCAGCGTGGCCAAAAATAAATTTAAAAAAAGATACGAGACCCAGCATGGCCAAAAGTAAATTTAAAAAAAGATACGAGACCCAGTGTGGCCAAAAATAAATTTGAAAAAAAGATATGAGACCCAATGTGGCCAAAAAATAAAAGATACAAATTAACTTATTCACAAAACAGAAACAGACGCATGGACATAGAAAACAAACTTACGGTTACCAAAGGGGGAAGGTAGAAGGAGGGATATATTAGGGATTAACATATACATATGACTAGGTATAAAATAGGTAATCAACAAGGACCTGCTGTATAGTGCGGGAACTCTACTCAATATGCTATAATAATCTAAGTGGGAAAAGGATCTGAAAAAGAATGGATATTTGTTTATGTATAACTGAATTACTTTGCTGTGTACCTGAAACTAACACAACATTGTAAATCAACTATAGTCCAATATAAAATAAAAATTAAATGAAAAATTAAAATGTAACACTGAGGGAGTAGTTTTAATTTGGTTCAGTACATGTTGGATCTTCCCTGTGGCTCAGATGGTAAAGAATCTGCCTGCAATGCAGGAGAACTGGGTTCAATCCCTGGGTTGGGAAGATCCTCTGGAGAAGGGAATGGCAATCCACTCCAGTATTCTTGCCTGAAGAATCCCACGGACAGAGGAGCCTGGAGGGCTACAGTTCGTGGGGTTGCAAAGAGTCGGACACAACTGAGCGACGTTTTTAACACGTTTAACGTATCTCCACGTGAACTGAACTGGTTAGCTTTTGTCTGCTCCCTCCCGTGGTCAGCGAAGAACAGACAGCAGTTCCGTTAACTGAGGGCTTCTCAGAATAAAAGATTCACATATTCAAATACTCCAAAGGTATAACCCTAGGTCCTTTTCTCCTGCTGTTGAGATGTCCTCCCTCTGGTCTGACGGCTTTCTGACTGACTTTACCTTCAGATTTCTGACCGCACACTTCTGTCACATTGTGCCCTTTCTTTGCAACTTTTCAGCTTATCAGCACCATAAACTCTTTCTCGGACAATGTATATTTGCTTTATATTACTGACATCTACTGATACTGCCTGTGTCAGGCATGGGGTTTAGTACTTTTTAGGCATTACTTACTTAATCCTTACAACAATATGGTAGTTACTAGCATCATCTCCATTTTGCAAATGTGGGCAGAGTCTCAAAGAGATGGACCCAGAGGAGGTGGTGGGGGAGCGGCCAGGATTTGAACTCAGGTCCTGATTCTAGAAAGTGTTAGCCACTCAGCTGTGTCTGACTCTTTGGGATCCCATGGATTATAGTCTGTCAGGTTCCTCTGTCCAGGCAGGAATTCTGCAGTGGGTAACCATTTCCTTCTCCAGGAGATCTTCCTAACCCAGGGATCTGAGCTGGGTCTCCCACTTTGCAGGAGGATTCTTGCCATCTGAGTCACAAGGGATGCCTGATTCTAGGGCCCCTACAAAATGTCACTTCAAACCTGCAGTTTAACCTCAAAGGTCCTGGAAAAGTACTGCATTATGAAATCTCATGCAGTATGGCCAAAGATTTGTACCGAGTAGATGCTCATTAAAATCCTTGCCAAGAGGCCACACGCACCCTCTGGGATGGCCTGCACTCTGTGGAATGTGTTTCTTTCTGAATAAAGTACACTTCTTACCTATTTAAAAAAGAAATCCTTGCTGAGTAAAAAGACGATCTTCCTGTTTAAAAGATTTGATGTCTTCAAATGAGGCAGTTTCTCTGCCTTTCTGCAAACTATAAACTCATAGTTGAGAATTCACGGGACTATTCCCTGGGGCCGCAGTGGACTAGAGCATCGGAGTCTTTGGAATGCCCTGAAAGAGAATAGAACAGAACTTTTGACCTGAGAAACTTTACTACAGAAAAACTAATAAGCTGTGGATACACTGTAAAGTGGGACTATAGAGAAGGGTTGAACATTTCACATCCCTCTGACTTTCAAAGACAAAATTTTGTCCTGTTTTCCAGATGAAATTTGTACCAGACACATCTGGATTCTCTCTGTGGGTGACGTGGCCTCTCAAATCATGTTTATACACTTGACAAAGGAACCACCTTTTCGAGCTTGGACCTTGACATTCCAGCAAGATCTTCCTGACAATGGCCTCCATGGTAAGGACAACCCCCATTTTCCTAACAAAGTCCAGACTGTAGTATTGGTAACCTTCTCCCAAATTCAAACAGGACCTCAGCATCCTGGGACTCCCCTGGAACCATTTTGTCTACCTTTGGGCAAATTGGGCATGCTCAACGTGTAGTGAAGCCCACCACTGTCCTTTGTTTTGGAGAGTCTTATTTTTTGCCTAAGTTTTCTATCCTATACAGGTTGCTAACTAACTGTGCATTCCCCTTGCCCCTACAGCTACTGGTATAAATAGCCTGCATCTCCCCGTTGGTAAACAATGAAACTAAACATAATTTTTAAAAGTGAAAAACAAAACAGGCTCAGTTTAAAGTCTTTGTCAGATTATTTGATTGACTAATCTCATCTAAAACTCATATTCTAATTTCTGAGTTTATTGACTGCCACAGTGTTATCTCTTTACAGGGTTTCATAATGTTGGTTTATGGGCCATGTTCAGGGTTTGTATGTTTCTCCTGCTCGCCTTCCGTGCTCAACCCTCTAGGTCTTATGCTCTTGCATTTGCCTTCCTACCATCCTCAAGGCTCTAGCTCAGAACTGGCTCTCATTATGATGGTTGAGCTGCCCCACTAGTAATGTAGGAGGACACAGATCCAGGCATGAAGCCAGCAGGCAGCCTGGCTCCTTCCCTGGGCTGCAAGATGAGTCTCTGGACTTGCAGCCTGTTATACATCTTAGCCCAGGCAGGTTTCAGCAGCAATTTAGTTCAGCAGCCCCTAGCCTGGCCTGGTTCAGCCCACAACTTTGGACAGGGGTCCAGCTCCATCCCCCATCTAATTTGAGACTTTTAGTTCCCATGTCCCGCAGGAATGAATCTGGGGCTTTCACTGAATGTCTGAGCCTGGAGCTCTGCAGCCCACTCACCATAGTGCATTTTCATCCTGCTTCTCATCTGTGGTTCTGAGCACACCTCACTCCCACCCCCCACCACGCAGAATAATGGCCCATAGAGATGTCTACCTTCTAATTCCAAGAACCTGTGAATATGTTATTTTACATGGCAAAAAGGAATTTACAGGTGGGATTGAGTTCAGGATCTTGACAATGGAAACAGCAGATGTCACAGAAAGAAAGAGGTTTGAAGATACTACACTGCTGGCTTTGAAAAAAAAAGGAAGGAAGGGGCCATGAGCCAAGGAATGCAGGCAGCCTGTAGCATTTCCTCTGAGTCACCTATCTCTCCCTTTCCCTTATAAGGACTCTTGTGATCACATCAACTTGTTTGCAGAATCCTAGATAATCTCCCCATGTCAAGATCCTGAACTCAGCCCCATCTGTGTGAAACAGATTTCCCCTTGACTCTTCAGAATAAACTCAGGTCTGTTGACACCTTGATTTTGAGCTCGGTGAAACCTATTTTTGGCCTTTCTATGGCTGTAATATTCTATTATGTATATGTACCACATCTTCTTTTTAAATTTTTTTTTAATTTATAGTTTATTTTTTGAATGTGCTGCACAGCTTGCAGCATCTTGGTTCCCTGACCAAGAACTGAACCTGGGCCCTCTGCAGTGAAAGCGCCAAGTCCTAACCACTGGACCATCATGGAAGTCCCTCAGTTTTCAGTGTTTGTTACAATTGCCATCAGTTCAGTTCAGTCGCTCAGTCGTGTCCGACTCTTTGAGACCCTATGAATTGCAGCACGCCAGGCCTCCCTGTCCATCACCAACTCCCGGAGTTCACTCAAACTCACGTCCGTTGAGTGGGTGATGCCATCCAGCCATCTCGTCCTCTGTCGTCCCCTTTTCCTCCTAAGAAACTATCTTTTTGTTTGTTTGTTTTGGTTCTGTTTTCTTTTTGAATATTTTAAATCTCCCCTCCTTTTCTGTGTGTGGAGTGGGAAAAGACTGAATTTGCCCACAAATTGATGCTTTCTCTCGGAATGAACGGTGACCGTTTATTAAAGTGGGAAAAACAGATCAGTAATGACAGGAGTGTGTAGAGTACTAGCTAACATATTTTTAGTACTTTAGGAAGCTGCAAAACTTTTTTCTAAGTCACACATATACCATGTATATATCTATAAACCTAACATTGTAAGGCTTAAATGAGTTGCCAGACTGTTTTCATTTTTTTTAATATTTATTTATTTGGCAGTGCCAGGTCTTAGTTACATGGGAACTTTTAGCTGTGGTGTGAAAACTCTTGGTTGTGGCATGCAGGATCTTAGTTTCCTGGCCAGGAATCAAACCCAGGTCCTCTGCACTGGGAACAAGGGGTGTTAGCAGAGAAGTCCCCAGAGTGTTTTTAAAATAGCTATAACTCGAGAGTGCAAGTACTGTTTTGTGCATTGAAATCTGAAATATCTTTTTATCCCTGTCATCTATCCCTCTGAATTAAAGAAATAGTTCACCTTTTCTAAGACTTCCCTTTCACCATCTGCCTCTTTCAGAGTTTGTGGGAGTAATAACAATCATTAAAGGCTTTTGAGCAATTAGAATTGTTTTCTTCTTATTAGACTGGTGATTATCTATAAGAAAACCGTTGTACAAGTTTTCTATTGCTGCAAAACAAATTACACCAAAGCTTAGTAACTTAAAAAAAGAAAAAGGGACACATATTTATTATCTCACATTGTTTCTGTGGGTCAGGAATTCAAGAGCAGCTTGTCTGGGTAGATCTGGCCCCAAGTCTCCCACGAGGCTGTGGTCATGATGTCGGACATGATGCAGCTGATCTGAAGTTGATTAAGGCCAGAGGATCTGCTCCTACCCTGCCTTACTCACGTGGATGTTGAGTCAGTGCTGACTGTTAGTAGGAAGTCACAGCTTCTCTCAAGGATCTCCCCACAGGGCTGCCTGAGTGTGTTTACCACTCGGCAGCTGACTTTCCACAGGGCAAGCAGTTCAAGAGAGAACAAGGAATTTGCTTCAGTGCCTTTTACGACCTAGCTCAGAAGTCTCAAGGTATCCTGTCCACAGCATCCAACTGGCTACACAAGTCAACCCTACTTAGCATGGAGGGGACCATGCAAGGGCGCGAATAACAGGAGACCAGGATCACCAGGGCTAGCTTAGAGGCTGCCTGCCATGACCTAGGAGAAGGTTCTATCATTTAGTCTTCTGCCATAGAGCTTTCCTTATCTCATAAAGCCTCAGAGAGGCAGAGTAGGAAAGAAATTCCAGGGTCAGTTAGTACCCAACATCTAGCTCACAGCAATCACTTCCTTTTTTCTTTTTAGCACTTAAAAAAAAAATTAGGTTTCCTTTAAAAAAAAATTATTTGCTGCTCTCAGGCTTTCTGCAGTTGCGGTGTTCAGGTTTCTCACTGTGGTGGCCTCCCATGAGTCAAAGCATGCGCTTTAGGGCGCAGGGGCTTCAGCAGTTGCAGCACGCGGGCTTAGTTGCTCTGAGGCATGTGGAATCTTCCCAAGCCAGGGATCGAACCCATGCCCCCTGCATTGGCAGGCGGCTTCTTAACCACTGGCCCCCCAGGGAAGTCCAGGAATCACTTCTTTAAAATCATATCACTTAAAAATCTCTACTGATAATTTAAAACTGAGCTGCATAAGCCTTGCCTCATTTGCATGAGAACCCCCAGATCTCCGAAGAGCAGAAAACCTGCCTTATGCTTCTGAAACTGTTCCAGCATTTTGCCTGCTCCTTGGCACAGAGATAGGGATACATACATTTTTGTAAACTTGACAAACTGTTAACAAGCATTTGAAGAGTAACTCACTGGTTAATGGGCTTCCCAGGTGGCGCTAGTGATGAAGAATCTGCCTGCCAATGTAGGAGATGCAAGAGCCGCAGGATCGATCCTTGGGTCAGGAAGATCCCCTGGAGGAGGAAGTGGCACCCCACGTCACTATTCTTGCCTGGAAAATTCCCTGAGCAGAGCAACCTGGAGGGCTACAGCCCATGGGGCTGCAGAGTCAGACACGACTGAGCACATTATTGGTTAATATTCAGCCGCCACCTCCTGACGCCTACCTTCTTAATTTGATGTTTCTCTGTGGTTTGAAAGCTTGGGAGCGACTGACTCCAGAATTTAAAGAGAAGTTAGCTGTAGGGTGAATCTGTCCACACTGAGGTTGGATTTAGAGTCCAAATAGGAGCCAAACTGGGTGTATACAGATTCAGAAATATTGCCAGTGTCCTTGTCCAGGGAATCTAGCGAGGCACATTGGATAGAAGCGGTATGTGTAAGCCGAGAGGCAGGATGTCAGAGGTGGTGCAGACGCAGCTGCATCTGCTGCGTGATTTTTAGGCAAGTCCTCAGATCACTGAGGGGCTTCCCAGGTGGCTCAGTGGCAAAGGATCCGTCTCCAGTGCAGGAGACACAGGAAACATGGGTTCGATCCCTGGGTCAGGAAGATCCTCTGGTGAAGGAAATGGCAACCTGATCCAGTATTCTCACCTGCAAAACCTCTATGGACGGAGGAGCCTGGCAGGCTACAGTCCAAAGGGTTGCAAAGAGCTGGATACAATTAAGCATGCAGGCAGATCACTGAAGCAACTTAGCACACACGCGCCTGATCACCTAAACTCTCTGGGTGTGGTTTCCTTATCACTTAATTGGGATAATAATGGCCATGTGTTTTCAAAGATGTGAAGCAATTGGACCTCTCCTACTGGAAGGACCATAAACAGTTATAATCACTTTATAGAGCACTGGCAATATCCAGTAGAGCTTAGGATGTAATACCACACCTCAGCACTTCTATCCTCGGTCTGACCTCCTAGCAAAAGTTCTCAACCCTGATTGCATGTTAGAACCACCTGAAAGAGTTGCTTTTTTTTTTTTTTTTTTAAGTCCTAATGTCTCAGCTCTATTCTCAGGGATTACGATTTTATCAGTTCTGGGATGAGGCCCAGAAATTGGTTTTTTTTAAAAGCTCCCAAGGCTATTCTAGTGTGCCTTTTGCCAGCGAAAAGTTCACAGGGACAAAGAGCTATCCACCTGGTGCACCAAATACATAAAACCACAGGGGTTAAGCATCTAATGTGAAAAGCCAATCTTTACAATTCTTTTAAAAAGATAAAAAACTAACACATGACCTTGGGATCTGGAAGAATTTCAGAAGATTCAAAATGCATTCACCAGAACGGATAAGACAGATATATATTTGTCTTTGATGTGTAAAAATCATGTATTTGAAAAGATACCACAAACAAAGAGAACAGAGAAGCCACCAGGTGAAAGAAGTAATCAGAGAATCAGATAAGCAAGGGATCTGTGTTCATAACATAAAAAGAGTTCAAATGTGTCAGTAAGAAAAAGATGAAAAAAAAGATGAATTATCTAATTGCCATTACTTTGTTGTAAGGAGAATAGACAAGTAAAATACCAGAGTTATACAAAGAACTTTTCAGCAGGAAAATAATGAATCAACTATGAATTAATATATATACTCAGGGACTTCCCTGGTGGTTCAGTGGTTAAGACTCCAAGCTTCCAAGGGGCATCAGTTCAATCCCTGGTCAGGAAACTAAGATCCTGCAGGTTGCATGATGCAGCCAAAAGAAAAACTCAAACAAAAATATGGTGGTGGTGGTTTAAGTTGTATCCGATTCTTGCGACCCCATGGACTACTGTAGGCTGCCAGGCTCCTCTGTCCATGGAATTCTTCAGGCAAGAATACTGGAGTGGGTTGCCATTTCCTTCTCCAAGGGATCTTCCCAACCCAGGAATCAAACCCAGGTCTCCTGCATTGCAGGCAGATGATTAACTGACTGAGTTATGAGGGAGGCCCTATAAACAAACAAACAAACAAACAATATATATATTTACATATTTCATACATGTGTATTCACCAGGGCACTGGACATGTCATTCTGCCACATGGCATGGCCTGTCAGTCCTAGTCAGGGTCTGACAAAATGTGGTCCATGGGAGAAAGGAATCCAAACCACTGTAGTATTCTTGCCTGGAGAACCCCATGAACACAATGAAAAAGCAGATGAGCCCCCCAGCTTGGTAGGTGTCCCATATGCTGGGGAAATAGTGGAGAAACAGCTCCAGAAAGAAGAGGCTGGGTTAAAGCAGAAATGTCACTCAGTTGTGGATGTGTCTGGTGGTGAAAATAAAGTCTGATGCTGTAAAGAACAATATTGTATGGGAATCTGAAATCTTAGGTCCACGAACCAAGGTAAATTGGATGTGGTCAAACAGGAGGTGGAAAGAGTGAACATCGCCATTTTAGGAATCAGTGAAGTAAAGTGGATTGAACCCAGGTCTCCTGCATTGCAGGCAGATTCTTTACCAGCTGAGCCACAAAGGAAGCCCAAGAATACTGGAATGGATAGACTATCCCTTCTCCAGCGGATCTTCCCAACCCAGGAATTGAATCGGGGTCTCCTGCATTGCAGGTGGCTTCTTTACCAGCTGAGCTATCAGGGAAGCCCAGAACTAAAGTGGATGGGAATGGGCAAATATAATTCTGATGACCCTTATATCTACTACTGTGGGCAAGAATCCCTTAGTAGAAATGGAGGCGCCCTCATAGTCAACCTAAAGAGTCTGAAATGCAGCACTGGGTGCAATCTCAAAAATGACAGAATGATCTCGGCTCATTTCCAAGGTAAACCATTCAATATCACAATAATTTAAGTCTGTGCTCCGACCACTAATGCCAAAGAAACTGAAATTGAACTGTTCTATGAAGACCTACAAGACCTAACACCAAAGCAGGTCTAACAGCATTAACTAGAGCTAACACCAAAAACAGATGTCCTTTTCATCTTAGGGGACTGGAATGCAAAAGTCGGAAGTCAAGAGATACTTGGAATAACAGGCAAGTTTGATCCTGGAGTACAAAATGCAACAGGGCGAAGGCTAACAGAGTTCTGCAAAGAGAATGCACTGGTCATAGCAAACACTGTCTTCCAACAACACGAGAGACGGCTCAACACATGGACAGCACCAGATGGTCGATACCGAAATCAGACCAATTATATTCTTTGCAGCCAAACATGGAGAAGCTCTATACAGTCAGGAAAGGAAGACCTGGAGCTAACCATGGCTCAGAACATCAGCTCCTTATTGACAAATTCAGGGTTAAATTGAAAAAAGTAGGGAAAACCACTAGGCCATTCAGGTATGACCTAAATCAAATCCCTTATAACTATACAGTGGAGGTGATGAATAGATTCAGGGGATTAGATCTGTTAGACAGAATGCCCGAAGAACTATGGATGGAGGTTCATAACACTCTATAGGAGGTGGTGACCAAAACCATCCCCAAGGAAAAGAAATGCAAGAAGACAAAGCTGAGGAGTCCTGACAAATAGCTGAGAAGAGAGGCAAAAGGCAAAGCAGAAAGGGAAGGATATACCCATCTGAATGCAGAGTTCCGGAAAGTACCAAGGAGAGATAAGAACGCCTTCTTATATGAACAATTCAAAGAAGTACAGGGAAACAAGAGAATTGGAAAGGCTAGAGATCTCTTCAAGAAAATTGGAGATAGCAAGGGAACATTTCATGCAAAGACATTCACAGTAAAGGACAGAACGGCAAGGACCTAACAGAAGCAGAAGAGATTAAGAGGTGGCAAGAATACATAGAATATACAAAAAAGGTCTTATTGACCCAGATAACCACACTGTCCCACAGCCAGACATCCTGGAGCGTGAAGTCAAATGGGGAAGCGTTACCACAAACAAAGCTAGTGGGGGTGATGGAATTCCAGCTGTCACCATGTCAGGAAATTTGGAAAACTCAGCAGTGGCCACAGAACTGGAAAAGGTCACTTTTCATTCCAATCCCAAAGAAAAGCAATGCCAAAAAATGTTCAAATTACCATACAATTGCACTCACGTCACATGCTAGCAAGGTAATGCTCAAAATCCTTCAAGCTAGGCTTCAGCAGTACCTGAACTTCCAGATGTACAAGCTGGATTTAGAGAAGGCAGAGGAGTCTGAGATCAAATTGCCAACATCCCCTGGATCATAGAAAAAGCAAGGGAATTAAAAAAAAAAAAATCTACTTTTGCTTTACTGACTATGCTAAAGCCTTTGACTGTGTGGATCACAACAAACTATAGAAAATTCTTAAGGAAATGCAAAAACCAGACCTTACCTGTCTCCTGATAAACCTGTAAGCAGGACAAGAAGCAAGTTAGAACTGGATGTGGAGCAATGGACTAGTTCAAAATTGGGAAAGGAGTACGTCAAGGCTGTTTATACTTATCCTGCTTATTTAACTTTTCTGCAGGGGACATTATGTGAAATGTCAGGCTGGATGACTCACAAGCTGGAATCAAGAGTGACAGGAGAAATATCAACAACCTCAAATACGCAGATGATACCATTTTAATGGCAGAAAGTGGAGAGGAACTAATGAGCCACTTGATGAAGGTGAAAGAGAAGAGTGAAAAAGCTGGCTTAAAACTTAACATTCAAAAAACTAAGATCATGACATCTGGTCCCATTACTTCATGGCAAACAGAAGGGGAAAAAGTGGAAACAGTGACAGATTTTATACTCTTGGGCTCCAAAATCACTGCTGAAGGTGACTATAGCCATGAAATTGAAAGACACTTGCTCTTTGAAAGAAAAACTATGATAAACCTAGACAGCATATTAAAAAGTAGAGACATTACTTTGCCAAAAAGATCCATATAGTCAAAGCTAAATGGATCTTTTTTCAGTAGTCATGTACAGATGTGAAAGTTGGGCCATAATAAAGAAGGCTGAGTGCCGAAGATTTGATGGTTTCGAATTGGGTGCTGGAGAAGACTCTTGAGAGTTCTTTGTACTGCAAAAAGATCAAGCCAATCAATCCTAAAGGAAATCAGTCCTGAATATTCATTGGAAGGACTGATGCTGAAGCTGAAGCTCCAATACTTTGGCCACCTGATGCGAAGAACTGACTCATTGGAAAAGCCCCTGATGCTGGGAAAAATTGAGGGCAAGAGGAGAAGGGGATGACAGACAATGAGATGGTTGGATGGCATCAATGACTCAATGAACTATTTAAGCAAACTCTGGGCGATAGTGGAGGATAGGGAAGCATAGTGTGCTGTGTAACAGAGATCAGCTCATGGGGACGTGACTTAGTGACTGAACAACAACAAAACAAAAATAATGTTGATCAATAAAAACAAAACCTTCAGTTGATACAGTATGACACCAGTTTTCTGAGAAAATTTGAAACACAAATCCATACCGTACTAGTAAAGGTTATACAAGTGTAAATGCTTATATGGGTCTGGAAAACACTATCCAGAGTTTTATTTTTACCTCCAAGAAGGAAGGGAAATAGGATTGAGGTTTCAGATAAGTCTGTAATATTTTAGGTGTTAATCGGATTGGTAAAAACGTGAACGTGTTGTATCATTATATTTTGTTTGCTTTACAATACTATAAAAATTATTGAAAAATTAGTTCTAGCATCTTTAAAGGCTAATCCTCTAGAACCACAATAATTTCTCTGATGTGAAATCCTGATCTGATTATCCTGGTTTGTCATTTTAAAGGCAAGGTACATGAACTTGTAGAGAACCCAAGGCAGAAAGTCTTTATTTCGCCATAAGGAGTTATGATAGCTCAGAATCAGCCTGCAATGCAGCAGACTCCGGTTCGATTCCTGGGTCGGGAAGATCCTCTGGCGAACGGATAGGCTACCCACTCCAGTATTCTTGGGCTTCCCCGGTGGGATGGTAAAGAATCTGCCCGAAATGCGGGAGATCTGGGTTCGATCCCTGGGTTGGGAACATCTCCTGGAGAAGGGAACGGCTATTCTTGCCTGGAGAATTCCATGAAAATAGTCTCAGAGTCAGACACAACAGAGCTTTCACAAGGAGTTATGTTGGGGTGTTAGCTTCCTATATGTGATAAACCCTAAGCACCCGTTTGGGGGCGCCAGAGGACAGCACAAGCCCGCGGATCCCGGGTTCTCCCAGGGGAGTGGAATGGGCGGGTTCACACTCGTCAGTAATCAAACCTCCCCTGGGCTCTTAACCTCCTGAAGTAGCACACGCTGTTTTCTAACGTCCTGGGCTTGATATAGTGAGGGTTTGCGGAGCCCCTGAAATGCAGCTTATTTTTGATCTGAATACTTAGATCAAAGTATTCTTGATCTTTGATCAAGAACTTTGAGAACTGAGTCAGTTGGCACTGTTTCTTTCATTGGGTAGATGGCAAACCACTCCAGGATTCTTGTCTGGAGAATCCCAAGGATGGAGGAGCCTGGTAGGCTACAGTCCATGGGGTCCCAAAGAATTGGACACAACTGAGCGACTGCACTTTCTTTTCTTTCTTATGGAAAATTAATCTGACTGAGCCTTGGTCCTTCTGACGCCCCCAGAATCCTCATAAGCAGGAAATGAGGCTGCTTGATAAATGTGCTTTTCTCATCTCTTGTGAAATTGTCATATATTAAAAAATAATTGGAAAGAAATAAAGGCTGATCAAGGTTGTTACCCAAATATTATAACAAAAATTACATTTAGGTAGGTTGATGCCTGGTGAAAATGGAGACTGAATGGCTTAAAGAGGGTCTTCTGAGAAGTCCTGTTAAAATCACCTGAGCAAGTTAGGAGAAAGCCTTCCTATTGGATAGCAAAAGAAAAGATCACCCAAAAGTCCCCTCCCCTTGGTCCCCTAGACCAGTGATGGAACTGTTCACATCTGTGATGTACAATGAAGTAGCCACTAGCCCGTGTGACTGCAGAGTGCTGAACTGTCGTTGGAACCAAGAACAAAATTTTACTTTTTATTTAATTTTAGTTCTTTTCAATTTTAGTAACCACATGTGGCTACTGAATTGGGCAGTCAGCTCAGGTCTAGATATTTTTAAATGTCTTTTTTTGTGTTGTACCACTAATATATGCACTAAAGAAAATGAGATGCATGTTAAATTCAAATTGGGGTGTATATACGTCTATATTTTCCCCTACTGATGTCAAATGTACTTATAAATACACGCACATTTTTTCCTTTCCAAAAATGGAATCACACTTAACATATTGCTTTTAATGTTTTATCCCCATGCCAGAACTTTACCTAATTTTTAATAGTTGGAACATCCTCTGTTGAGTGGCTAATAGTGGATAGTTACTGTTCTAAGCACACTGGCCACGTTATCTCATGTGATCCTCCCCACCTTGTGAGGTAGATGTGACCCCATTTTGCATATATGTGCTCAGTTGCTTAGTCATTCTGACTCTTTGTGACCCCATGGACTATAGCCTGCCAGGCTCCTCTATCCATGGAATTTTCCAAGCAAGAATACTGAAGTGGGTTGCCATTTCCTCCTCCGAATTTTACAGATGACTTCTCTGAAATATGTAAAGATGAGCATGTACTTCGTGAAACTCAAGCAGAGGCAGTGGGGGAATCAGGGTTCTAAGGCCCCCAACCAGCTGTACTGACTTCCGAGCCTGCTTTTGAATCTCTCTGCTTCAAATAAAATTTTTAAAGTCGACATATAATTCATTAACGATGTCGTGTTAGTTTCAAGTGTACCGCAAAGTGACTCAGATAGGTATAGTTATACTCTTTTTCAGATTATAGGTTATTACCAGATATTGAGTATGGTTCCTAGGTCTTTGTTTTTCTTTTTTTTTTTTTTTTTTTTTATTTTTTTGTTTTTCACCTAGTAAATATATATTAGTGTGTATATCGGAGAAGGCAATGGCACCCCACTCCAGTACTCTTGCCTGGAAAATCCCATGGGCGGAGGAGCCTGGTGGGCTACAATCTATGGGGTCGCACAGAGTCGGACACGACTGAAGCAACTTAGCAGCAGCAGCAGTGTGTATATGGTAATCTGAAACTCCTAATTTATCTCCCCTACCTAAACTAATTCAGCTTAAAATAAGCGTTGTTTTCTCCATACCTCACTCTAATTTCCCCAAAATCTTTTTTTAGAAAAGTTAAACTCCTTACTGTAGGTTTATGCACATTAGTCATTTTACGAACATCATCCTCTTTGGGGCATTTTCCTCAGAGCTTGATGTAAGACCCCTAAAGAGACAGGTAGCTCTCTGTTTAAAGTTAAGATCTCTTTGGAAACGAGGCCACTCAGACTCTTCAGCTTCGCCCTTCCCCCTCCCCCTCTGCAGGTCTCTGCAAGGAGTCTGCTTCCTCTGGGGTTTCAGTTGACAACATCAGCTCTCTTATCCTTCAGCCAACCTTTCTGTAACTGATATCCCCTGTGGACAAGAGGGAGCAAAGCCTCAGGTCACTGTCAAAAGGACGGTAACCCTTGCTTCACTCGAAGTGTGTGCTTGGGGGATGGAGTAACAGGGCCTCGGTTCTCATGAGGGTCGAGGGGAAGTCACTAACCAGCGCCATGCCCAAGACTTTTCCTAGGCTCTGCTGAGGTAAAATCAAGAGAAAAATAAAGCATGACACCATATGCCTTGTGCCCAGGAGCCGACTGGAAAGGAGGAAACGGGAGCAACCATCAGAGACACTGGTGCTGACTGCCAAGGAACTCCGTGCTCTCTTGCTTTCCACAGAATCTGATGAATACTTGGATTGTTTAGTGCAGAAAACACACACACCCCCAAAGTCCTGGAAGTGGATAGAGGTGATGTTTGCACACTATTGTGGCTCTACTTGCTGTTCAGTCTCTAAATCGTGTCGGACACTTTGCAATCCCACGGACTGCAGCATGTCAGGCTTCCCTGTCCCTCACTATCTCCTGGAGTTTGTTCAAACTCATGTCCATTGAGTCAGTGAGGCTGTCCAACCATCTCACCCTCTGCCACCCTCTTCTCCGTCAGCCTTCAGTCTTTCCCAGCATCAGGGTATTTTCCATTCAGTCAACTCTGCCTCAGGTGGCCAAAGTATTGGAGTTTCAGCTTCAGCATCAGTCCTTCTAGTGAATATTCAGGGTTGATTTCCTTTAGCATTGACTAGTTTGATCTCCTTGCTGTCCAAGGCTGTACTTAATGGCACTGAATTTTACATGAAGTGGTTCAAATGGTAAATTTTACATTATGTGGGTTTGATCACAATTAAAAAGAAAAATAAAAACCAGAAGCTCAGTTCAGTTCAGTCACTCAGTCGTGTCCGACTCTGACACCCCATGACTTGCATCACGCCTGGCCTCCCTGTCCATCACCAACTCCCGGAGTTCACTCAAACTCACGTCCATCGAGTCGGTGATGCCATCCAACCATCTCATCCTCTGTGGTCCCCTTCTCCTCCTGCCCCCAAACCCTCCCAGCATCAGGGTCTTTTCCAATGAATCAACTCAAAGTATTGGAGTTTCAGCTTTAACATCAGTCCTTCCAATGACCACCTAGGACTGATCTCCTTTAGAATGGACTGGCTGAATCTCCTTGAAGTCCAAGGGACTCTCAAGAGTCTTCTCCAAAACCACAGTTCAAAAACATCAATTCTTCAGCGCTCAGCTTTCTTCACAGTCCAACTCTCACATCCATACATGACCACAGGAAAAACCATAGCCTTGACTAGACGGACCTTTGTTGGCAAAGTAATGTCTCTGCTTTTGAATATGCTATCTAGGTTGGTCCATAACTTTCCTTCCAAGGAACACGTGTCTTTTAATTTCATGGCTGCAATACCATCTGCAGTGATTTTGGAGCCCAAAAGAAATAAAGTCTGACACTGTTTCTACTGTTTCCCCATGTATTTCCCATGAAGTGATGGGACTGGATGCCATGATCTTCGTTTTCTGAATGTTGAGCTTTAAGCCAACTTTTTCACTCTCCTCTTTCACTTTCATCAAGAGGCTCTTTAGTTCCTCTTCACTTTCTGCCATAAGGGTGGTGTCATCTGCATATCTGAGGTGATTGATATTTCTCCCGGCAATCTTGATTCCAGCTTGTGCTTCTTCCAGCCCAGTGTTTCTCATAATGTACTCTGCATAGAAGTTAAATAAGCAGGGGGACAATATACAGCCTTGATGTACTCCTTTTCCTATTTGGAACCAGTCTGTTGTTCCATGGCTGGTTCTAACTGTTGCTTCCTGACCTGCATACAGATTTCTCAAGAGGCAGGTCAGGTGGTCTAGTATTCCCAGCTCTTTCAGAATTTTCCATAGTTTGTTGTGATCCACACTGTCAAAGGCTTTGGCATGGTCAATAAAGCAGAAATAGATGTTTTTCTGGAACTCTCTTGCTTTTTCCATGATCCAGCAGATGTTGGCAATTTGATCTCTGGTTCCTCTGCCTTTTGTAAAACCAGCTTGAACATCAGGGAGTTCATGGTTCACGTATTGCTGAAGCCTGGCTTGGAGAATTTTGAGCATTACTTTACTAGCATGTGAGATGAGTGCCATTGTGCGGTAGTTTGAGCATTCTTTGGCATTGCCTTTCTTTGGGATTGGAATGAAAACTGACCTTTTCCAGTCCTGTGGCCACTGCTGAGTTTTCCAAATTTGCTGGCATATTGAATGCAGCACTTTCACAGCAACATCTTTCAGGGTTTGAAATAGCTCAACTGGAATTCCATCACCTCCACTAGCTTTGTTCATAGTGATGCTTTCTAAGGCCCACTTGACTTCACATTCCCGGATGTCTGGCTCTAGATGAGTGATCACACCATCGTGATTATCTGGGTCGTGAAGATCTTTTTTGTACAGTTCTTCTGTGTATTCTTGCCACCTCTTCTGAATATCTTCTGCTTCTTTTAGGACCATACCATTTCTGTCCTTTATCGAGCCCATCTTTTCATGAAATGTTCCTTGGTATCTCTAATTTTCTTGAAGAGATCTCTAGTCTTTCCCATTCTGTTGTTTTCCTCTATTTCTTTGCATTGATCACTGAGGAAGACTTTCTTATCTCTCCTTACTATTCTTTGGAATTCTGTGTTCAGATGCTTGTATCTTTCCTTTTCTCCTTTGCTTTTCGCCTCTCTTCTTTTCACAGCTATTTGTAAGGCCTCCTCAGACAGCCATTTTGCTTTTTTGCATTTCTTTTTCTTGGGGATGGTCTTGATCCCTGTCTCCTGTACAATGTCATGAAGCTCTAAATGTTTAGATGTTACTTGCATCTAAAACCTAATATCCGTTCCTTTTATTTTTCATTGAGTATGTTGACTTTTTTTATCTTGAAATATAATTGACATATAACAGTTAGCTTCAGATGTGCCTTGCGAAATGATCACCAGGATACGTCTAAGATCTATTTTTTATTTTAATTTTTGTACTGAAGTATCAAATTTTTGTATTTTTTTGTATTGTATTGTATTTTTTGTATTGAACATATTGAAGTATGTTGCATTAGTTTCAGATGTACAATATAGTGGTTCAGCTATGCATATATATGTATCTATTCTTTTCTCAGATTCTTTTCCCTTACAAATTGTTACAAAATATTGAGCATAAAGTTCCTTGTGCTATACAGTAGGTCCTTGTTGATTGTGTATTCTATGTATAGTGTTATGTATGTGTGAATCCCCCATTCCTGCTTTATCCCTCCCTCTCTTTTCCCTTTGGCAACCATAAGTTTGTTTTCTATGTCTGTTGGTCTATTTCTGTTTTGTAAATAAGTTCATTTCTGTCATTTTTTTAAGACAACACATATAAACAGTAACATATAATATTTGTCTTCCTTGGTCTATCTTACTTCATTTAGCATGATAACCTAGAGGTCCGTCAATGTTGCTATGAATGGCATTATCTCATTATTTTTTATGACTGAGTAATATTCCACTGTATGTATGTACCACATCATTTTGTTTTTATTTTTTTAATTTACTTTTTGGCTACACCTCTTAATTTGCAGGATCTTAGTTCCCTGACCAGGGGTCAAACCCCGCCCCCCTGCAGTGGAAGTGTGGAGTCCTAAGCACTGGACCCTCAGAGAAATCCCTGTACCACATCCTTATCCACTCATCTGTGGATGGACATTTAGGTTGCTTCCACGTCTTGGCTACTAAAATCCATTCTCGATTCTCTCCTTTACTTACCCCATCTGACCAACCTATCAGGAAATCTTGCACCTCCAGGAGACTTCCAGAATTTGTCCTTTCGTCTCTGCATCCACACTTGGTCCAAGCTACCATCCATACCTCTAATTATGACAGCAGCAACCTCCTAATTCCTAACTCATCCCCCTGATGGACTCTTGCCCTCCTGCAGCCCGTTGTCTCCTAAGCAGCCAGATCATAACTTAGCTCATAGTATTCTCCTCGCTCAAACCAAATGGCTTACTCCTGGCTCTTAGGATAAAAGCCAAGCTCCCTACCTGGTCTCTGGGGTGTATGCCATCTGTCACAATCAGCCTCTCCAGCCCCATCTCTGACCACATCCTCTGGCTTACCTCTTTCTGCTTCTTGAGTGTGCTAAGCTTGCTCCCACATCAGGGCTTTGCTCCTGCTGTTTTCTCTGCCTAATCTCCTTCCTGGCACCCAGACCTCAGCTTCCTGTCACCTCTGCAGAAAGGCTTTTCCCTTCTGAGTCTAAACTAGCTGCCGAGTCCCTTTATCACATATTCCTGGCACATTTTCCTGAACAGCCCTTATTATTTCCTAATATGCTTTTTATTCTTTTTTGAAAAACAAACTATTCATTTGGTAAACACAAATTATGTCTATGTCTCAGACACACTTAAAAAAATATATCTATCTATCTATTTATTTTTTGGCTGCGCTGGGTCTCTGTTGCTGCACAGACTTTCTCTAGGTGTGCCGTGCAAGGGCTACTCTCTAGTTTCGGGGCATGGGCTTCTCACTGCGGTGGCCTCTCTTGTTCCAGAGCGCAGGCTCTAGGGCGTGTGGGCTTCAGTAGCCGTGGCGCGTGGGGTTAGTTGCTCCGTGGCACGTGGTCTGTTCCTGGATCAGGGATCACACCCGTGTCCCCTGCCTTGGCAGGTAGATTCTTAACCACTGAAACACCAGGGAAGTCCTTTTCTTGTTTGTTTGTCTAATTTTGTATGGTCCATGTCCTCCCCCAGAATGGAAACTCAACGAAGAGCAGGAACCTGCAGGGCTGGGTCTCTATCATCTAGAATGGAGCCTGGCCTGTCACAGGTGCACAATATATATATAAAGCTAAGTCAGTGGAAAATTAAAGTGTTTCCCTAACATGGGGAATATTGCTTGTATTGGGCTGAATGGTGGTGCTCAAAAAGATATGTCCATGTCCCAGAACCTGTAAATGTGCCCATATTTGGAAAAATGGCAGTAGGGTGATGTGGATAAATTCAGAGTTTGGGATTAAAATGTACAGATTACTACATATAAAATAGATAACTGGATGATGCAGGGTACCCAAAGCCGGTGCTCTGTGACAACCTAGAGGGGCGGGAGGTCTGTTTAAGAGGGAGAGGACATGTGTCTCCCTGTGGCTGATTCATGTAGATATGTGGCAGAAACCATCACAATATTGCAAAGTAATTATCCTCCAATTAAAAATCAAATTAAAAAAATAGATAACCAACAAGGTCCTACTGCCCAGCACAGGGAACTATACCTGATATCTTGTATTAACCTTTAAGGGACGAGAATGTAAATAAAGCAAGTATGTATATCTGACCTGGAGGAGGAAATGGCAGCCCACTCCAGTATTCTTGCCTTGAGAATCCCATGGACAGAGAAGCCTGGTGGGCTACAGTCCATGGGATCACAAAGAGTCAGACACGACTAAGCAACTAACACACACACACACACACGTATATGTGAATCACTTTGCTGTACACCTGGAGTAACACAAGATTGTTAATCAACTATACTGCAATAAATATTAAAAAAAACAAAACAATGGTCTTTGCAGATATAATTAAGTTGATGATCTTATGATGAGATCATCCCAGATCCCGGCTGAACCTTAAATCCAAGGACAAGTGTCCTCAAAAGGCATGGAGGAGATGGCCACATGCAGACAGAGGCTGAGATTGGAGTGATGGTGACACAAACCAGATTTCCTGGAGCCACCAGAACCTGAAAGATATAGGGAGGGATCTTCCCATGTAGAGCCTTCAGAGGGAGCACGGCCCCGCCAGCACCTTGATTTCAGACTTCTGGCCTCCAGAACTTTCAGAGAAGAAATTTCTTGTTGCTTGAAGCCACCCAGGTTGTGGTGACTGATCTTGTGAACTGAGGACACTGCCCTAGGACACTGATCTTCTGAACTCTTTTGGCAAAAATTAACTGTGTGTTCCCGTCGTGGTGCCTTGTTACAGCTGCCCTGGGACACTGATCTTCTGAACTCTTTTGGCAAAAATTAACTGTGTGTTCCCTTTGATATTAAATTAACCACAAATAACAGTATGCAATTCTTTCCCACATGTGTGTCCTTTTTCGACCACTTGATAAGTAAGGGAAAGATAACTAAAGGAAGTTCTGCTTCTTGGCATTGCCCACAACAGTTTGCAGAGTGTTAGGGTCAGAGCGGGCACTTGGCAAGTCGGTATTGATTGAACAGAAGGGAATATTGATACACTCCCTCTCAGATCGAGGTTACAAAGCAAAGACTCTGGCATCATCAGGGGTCCAGGGAACTTTGCTGTCTGTTGCCATCACTTTGTGGCAAATAGATGGGAAAACAACGGAAACAGTGACAGACTTTATTTTTTGGAGCTCCAAAATCACTGCAGATGGTGACTGCAGCCATGAAATTAAAAGATGCTTGCTCCTTGGAAGAAATGCTTTGCTCCTTGGAAGAAAACCAAGACAACATATTGAAAAGCAAAGACATTACTTTGTAAACAAAGGTCCGTCTAGTCAAGGCTATGGTTTTCCCTGTAGTCATGCATGGACATTAGAGATGGATTATAAAGAAAGCTGAAAGCTGAAGGATTGATGCTTTTGAACTGTGGTGTTGGAGAAGACTCCTGAGAGTCCCTTGGACTGCAAGGAGATCAAACCAGTCAATTCTAAAGGAAATCAGTCCTGAATATTCATTGGAAGGACTGATGTTGAAGTTGAAGCTCCAATACTTTGGCCACCTGATGTGAAGAACTGACTCATTTGAAAAGACTCTGATGCTGGAAAAGATTGAAGACAGGAGGAGAAGGAGACAACAAAGGATGAGGTGGCTGGATGGCGTCATTGACTCAATGAACATGAGTTTCAGCAAGCTCCCGGAGTTGGTGATGGACAGGGAAGGCTGGCGTGCTGCAGTCCATGGAGTTGAAAAGAGTCGTACACGAATGGATGGCTGAACTGAACTGAACTGAAGCCTTGAGTTGATACCAGTTTGGGTGTAATTTTGGCTTTGTCCACACTGATCTGCTATCTCTCAGACTCAGCCTTTACAACATAGGGAATATAACCAATATATATATATTTTTTTGAGAGGAAATAGCATTTATTGGTGAGCATGATTAAGGAGGGGACAGTGCTGATGCTCATGAGTGCAGGGCCTGCCATTTGTCCAGGGGACCACGATTAGGGATGTATTTGACCCCACAGCCATCTGGGATGAGTCGCTTTTCTGCCACCATGTTCTCAAATTCATCCGCGTTGAATTTGGTAAATCCCCACTTCTTAGAGGTGTGGATCTTCTGGCGGCCAGGGAACTTGAACTTGGCCCGGCAGAGGGCTTCAATCACATGTTCCTTGTTCTGCAGCTTGGTGCGGATGGGGATGGACATTATGACCTGGCCAATGTGGACCCTGGCCACTGCGCCCTGAGGCTTTCCAAAGGCACCGCGCATACCTGTCTGGAGTCTAGACTGGGAAACAGCAGGCCAGTCATGAATGCCCACTAGGAAGAGTGGTCTCCAAGGTCCCTTAGGGCAACCTGTACAGGCAACAGGTTGCATACACTACCAAGGAGCCTGCTATTTGCAGCCATTGCACACTGGGCCCCCATGGGGAAAAGAGCACAGTCGGCTTAATTGGCTGCAAACCAATATTTTATAATAACTGTAAATGGAATATAACCTTTAAAATTGTGAATCACTATATGGCACGCCTGTAACTTGTGTAATATCAGCTATCATTGATATTACATCAGCTATTTTTGTTGGTCAGTCTCTAAGTTGTGTCTGACTCTTCGAGACTCTGGACTGTAGCATGCCAGGATCCTCTGTCTAATGGGATTTCCCAGGCAAGAAGACTGCAGTGTGTTGCCATTTCCTTCTCCGGGGAATCTTCCCGGACCAGGGATCAAACCCATGTCTTCTGCATTGGCAGGTGGATCCTGTACGACTGAGCCACCAGGGAAACCCACATCAACTATACTTCAACTAAAAAGAACAACAACAGCTTACAACTCCTGTCATCTCAGTTCCCCCAAGCCTGACTACTATGGAAGACGTGTTCTCTAAATGGAACTTGTAGGCTTGTCGAAATAACTGAGCTCCACACTTCCCTTGTGGTCCAGCAGCTAAGACTCCATTCTCCCAATGCAGGATGCCCACGAGCCACCACTAAGACCTGGCACAGCCAGATACATACATAAATGAATATATTTTTAAAAAAGTGACCGAGTTCTGGGAGGGGGACCTCCCAGATGGTGGAGGGCGTGGTTCATGGCTTTGTCCTTAACCCTCATTTGCTCCCTCTGTGGGCACACACCCAAGTCTGGTGGTCTTCGCTGGGGGCCTTCTCAGGTGACAGAGGAAGTGACAATGGAGAGAAAATCAAAGTGGAAAAAATAACTCACAAGAAAGCAGGAGAAGTAGCAGGCCCCAGGGAAAAGCAAGGACCTCAGAGTCACTCGAAACTGGTTCTGGACACATAAAGACTAGGCTCTGATCTGCGGGCCCCTAAGGCGCAGGCAGCCACGTTGGGGAGTGGTGGACGCTGGCCTTTTCCTAAGAGGATGCCTCTGTTTGTCTTTCCTTTTCTGACTTGGGATTTTTCCACTTTGTCTTTCCTGCCCAGGCTTCTCTGGGGATCCTTGCCCTCCTTCTGACCTTGCTGGTGAGAAGGGCTTCGATAAATGCTTCATGGCATGCTCAGGAACCCCTCTCTGAAAAAGGCGGCTGGACCTACCCCTCTGTCCCCTACTCCCCCTGTTCCTGTTTGAAGGTTGAGGGCAGGGATGGTTGACCTTCCTGCACTGGGGCAGCAGAGGATGGGTGTGGCCGCATGGGCAGTGTCTGGGACCGAGGGGCTGGGAAGTGTGTCTATTTTTCTTTCCTCTCCACTTCCTCTTATGGCTCTCTCTCCTCCCTTCCCCCAACTCCCCTCTCCCAACACCATTTTCTTTCCAAACACAGAAAGGAGCAACAATCAGCGTGAAGCAGGAAGTAAAGGGAAAGAGAGGGAAAGAGCAGAGCGAGATGGGAAGGTGGTACCCCGAGGTCGCAAGGTGAGGCTTACTTGATGAGCAAAGTCGATGCAAGTGATTTATGTAAGAAAGGGCTGTTCAAGAGGCAAATCAGGGGTGCTAAGGACCTTCTAGAGAGCTAAGAGTCAGGTTGGATTCCTTCAAGGGTAGAGTGGCTCAACTTCAGACTACGAAGATTGAAAATGACCCCTGAATGGACTTCTCTGGTGGTCCAGTGGTTGAGAATCTGCCTTCCAGTATGCAGGGGACACAGCTCGATGCTTGCTTGGGGAACTAAGATCCACAGGCCGCAGGGCAACTAAGCCTGTGAGACACAACTAGATAAGCCTGGACGCTGAAACAAAGACCCAGCACAGCCAAAAAGCAATCCAACCAACCAGCCAAAAATGGCCACTGAAAAAAATGTATATGAAAGGAGAGAGGCTTCCACCTGCCCCATGAGGTACAGTCTGAGAAGTGAGGGGTGATACATATGATGGGGTCACACAGACACACACGCTTCTGCACGCGCACACACACACAGACACACACGCTTCTGCATGCACACACACATGCTCTTTGGCTTAGAACAAATCTATCTGGCCCTTGGCTTGTCTCAGAAAAGTTCTCAGTGGCTCACGAAGGCGACAAAGGCAGGACAGGACATCGAACCCTGGAAGGTGGTTTTTGTGTGATGGCACCAGGACTAGCCCTAGAGTATGATTTTTAAAGTTATTTTATTGTTAACTAAAACCTAAGTATACACACAATAATAAAATAAAATTTAAAGTAAAGTACAGGTACAGCTGCTGCTGCTGCTGCTGCGTCGCTTCAGTCACGCACCATGCAAAACAAAGGTATGACTTTAATGAGTGATTCTAAGGTGAACCTCTTTATAACTACTACCCAGGTCTGAAGGGAGACTCTTCCAGCCACCCCTAGAAGTTCCTTCTGCATCCCCTCCTAACCCACATCGATCCTTCCCCAACAGTAGCCTCTCTCCCAACTTTTTAAGGAATCACAAGCTTGAGCCTTTTACAGTTTTATCGCCCAGGTGTGCATCACTAGACATCATGTTTATTTAGTCTTGTTCATTAAAAAATATATATATATTTATTTATTTGGCTGCACCAGGTCTTAGTTGCAGCATATGGAATCTTTAATTGTTGCACAGGAACTCTTAGTTGCGGCATGTGGGATCTAGTTCCTTGACCAGGAATTGAACCTGGGCCTCCTGCATTGGGAGCGAGGGGTCTTAGCCACTGAACCACCAGGGAAGTCCCAGTCTTGCTCATGTTTTAATTGGATGTGTCTTTTCAGTCTTTTAAAATTCTGAATATTATTATGAACGTTATTGTTATGAATGTTGCCAGGTCCAAACTTGTATGTTCACGCACAACAGGCCAATAAATCAAGGGATGAATTGTTGGGGGGAAGGGAATAGCCACTGTATTCAGACAGCCAGCAGACTGAGAAGATGGTAGTCTAGAGTCCCAGAGAACCATCTTCCCCAAGTTAGAACACAGGCTTCTTTTATACTAAAAGGGACGGGGGTGGGGGTGGGGGGGTTGAAAGTACTGGTTCCAGCCAGACTGTAGAGGGAATATGTTAATTTCTTCTTCCCTGTGGCCACTCACAGGTGGGCCTGCTCAGGATGTTACCTGCCAGCTACAAAAGTGTATTTTAGCTTAAGGCTCATTGCTTGGGAGGCAGGGTTCCCAGAGATGGGCCATTATGTTTAATTTAAGCTTACAGGAAACGTTCCATTAGTGACTAACTTGTAATAGAATAAAAAATTATTTCCACACTAAGAATTACTTTGGGACGATCAGATGACCTCCTCAGGCTGGTCATCCAAAGAATGACCCATTCTTTTTTGTCCCACAGGTAAAAATACATGCCTTTAAAAACATGTCTTAATAAGTTGAAATATGTGTCTGCTTTCCTTCTTCCTACAAGGCTTCTCCTCTTCTCTGTTTGCTTTGGCATTTGAGTGTGTCACAGACAAATGAGTCAGTTGAGATGAGGTCTTCAATTTGCTTGAACCAGACGTGTGTCACCCCTCCTCTGGGGAGGGAGCAGGAAGTGCCCATTTCATCCCTCACGTAGGACACCCTGGCTGAAATAAGCTCAAAACATGCCCTGCCTTCCCTGAGGGTCTGTTTTTTAATTTTTGGAAGTATAGCTGATTTATAAAGTTGTGTTAATTTCTGCTGTACAGTAACGTGATTCAGTTATACATATATATATATATATACACACTTTCTTTTTTATATTCTTTTCTATTATGACTATCATAGGATACTGAGAATAGTTCTCTGTGCTATACAGTAGGACCTTGTTTATCAGCACAAAAACAGGTCTGCTTTGAGGTTCAAACAAGATGATGAAATTGGAAGTGAAAGTTGCTCAATCGTGTCTGACTCTTTGCGACCCCATGAACTATACAGTCCATGGAATTTTCAGGCTAGAATACTGGAGTAGGTAGCCGTTCCCCTCTTCAGGGGATCTTCCCAACCCTGGGATCGAACCCAGGTCTCCCACATTGCAGGCAGGTTCTTTGCCATGTTCTTCAAATCCCTTTAACTGTGGAAGCACTGACCAGGGGCTAGTGGTGTTTTTATGTATTACTTTCTTACAGACCAGGAGCATAGGAAATGGCTCATCCTCATGCCTGGCTAGTGCCACACGTTCTGGGACCAGAACCCAGGTCCTGACCCCCATCTGGGGTAAAGCCTGCCTGACTGCATGCTTAGCTGGGTCTCATGTCTTGCAGTTCCTTCAACTAAAAGCAGTTTAACTGGGATGCAACATGAGAATCTCCACATAGCCAGGCCTCTTCATCAGTTATCAACAGTTTGGTTTGAGAAGTTGTAGAAGGTAAGGTGGATAGGACTTGGTGATTGATTGGATGGGGGGAAGGGGGTGGTGATGGAGAGGAAAAGAGAAGGAGGGATCCAGATTGATCCCGGGCCTCTGGCCTGTTTTGAGGAGACAAGGGAAGAAGCTGAGCCAGCCTGGAGGGAGTCGTGGGCTGAGTGAGCAGAGGCTCTCTGGAGCGTGGGGGCTGTGCTGTTTGCAACCCCAAGCCCCCTGGTTCCTTACACTTGGACCTACCAAATGAATGACCAAGGACACTGGGTAGCAGGGTCCACAGACGGCTTGCCTGAGGGCTGAGCTGGGGGGACCTGGCAGAGTCTTTGCTTTCTTTCCTCTCCAATCCTTAAACCTTGGTTTGACCCTGTGAGAATGAAAATATTTGACCGTCTGAAAATGAAAAATAACCAGCCGTTTCCCAGCCCCCCCCCCCCCCCACAACCGCCCCAAAAAGAGAAGTTTTGCATATGAACGGAAAGATGCAAGAGGGTGTTCTAGAAAGCTTGGGCTGATGGTTCCACTTGCTGGGGAGCTGCCCAGACTCTGCCCCACGTAACCCTTTTCTGGGGATGAGAATTCAGCTCGATCTCAAAACAGCCCGCATTCACTCTCTGCTGTGCCTGTCTTGGAGTACATTTAGGGTGCACAGTGGTGGGGACAGGAAGTGCCCCAGGGTGGGTCACATCGACCTACAGAGGATCCGGGCTGGGGAGCAGACCCTTCCTCACATTCCGGACCCAGCTTGTCTCACTTTTTAGGTCAGGATAACACTGCCTGGTCCTGCTTTTGGAGGTTCCAGCTTGTCCACCACTGTTTGCAGCCAGGGATGGTATCACCCTGCGGGGCTGATCGTCATAATTCCATGTGACTTATTGCCATTTGTGGAATTATGAGCCATGTCAAGGGTGCCCTTGAGTCTGGCTTTATCGCCCCTGGGTGTCCATGACTCTGAGAAGCAGACCTGAGTCACTTTGTGTACATTTGTTACCTAGGAAGCCCTCTGAAATGCTGGCCAATCTGAGGCTGCCACAGTCTTTGTCCTCTAGCCAAAAAGCCAAACAAACAAACCGCCCCCTCTCTATTAAACTTCTACCAGCTTTCTAGACCCAGCACAGCCTTCAAAGAGGCCTCTCTTTGCACAGTAATGTATCCCATTAACTTGAAATCCTGGATATGCTGATCTGCACACACGTGACACTCTACACTGTCATCTGGCAAGTTGGGTGCTGTGCCATCTTCCCAGCTGGATGTGGGGGACATACTTCTTCCCCTCCCTCCAGAGGCGGCTGTATAGAGTTCCCCAAGTTTGATTCTTTCAGAGGCAGATCATCTGGTTTTATTCTGCCCCAAATATTGAGATGGAAGCGTAAGGTAGTGAAGGTCCCCAGCACAATCCAGGGTTTTTGAGTTGACTTCAACATCAGTGATGCCCACAGGGATCATGAGGGTGGCCCAGGGGGCATGTGCTGCCGCCTTGGGTATGTGTGGCTCCAGGGTCAACCTGCTCCAAGTCACATTTTGGTTACTGATACTTTCAATGTTTAAGCACTTCAGGCTCAGTGAACTCAATCTCCTCTCAATGCCATTGAAAAAGCAATGGCTAGATCTTGGAGGGAGTAGGTGGAAGTGAGCAAGGAGGGTTGTCTTCTTCCTCACACCCTTTCGCTCTTGTGTTTTCTTCTTCTTAATTGGAATATAGTTGATTAACAAGGCTGTGTTAGTTTCAGATGTACAGCAAAGTGACTCAGTTACATATCTATATCTATTCTTTTCCATTATAGGCTATTGCAAGGCATAGAAGATATATTACAAGATACAGTTTCCTGTGCTCTACAGTAGGTCCTTGTTTCTTGTGCTTATTCTTTTTGTGTTGACGGTGGAACCAGGGAGAGGAAACTCGATATTTCTCTGACTGCCCATGGCAAGCCATCCTCTCTCTCTTTTTTTTGTAACAGTGCCCATCCACGGTTGTGGCTGCTTTTCTGTCTAGCTCTGGTCATTCCTCTTCTTTGAGCATCAACAGCTCCCCTCTCCAGGGGGGCTCAGTTCTCTGTTCTTCAAAGGATCCTAAGAAACCTCTCTGCACTGTCCCCCATGGGACCAGCTGAGGCCCAGCCTCTTCCCTCCGGGCCTCCCCTAGTTGGGCTCAGCGCTGCTCAAAGCCTCTAGGCTGAAGGACAGGGTTGTTTTTCTTTATGGCCAGTGTGTCACAGATCACTCATTCTGTTGTTGTTGTTCAGTGGCTCAACTGTGTCCGACTCTTTGTGACCCGGTGGACTGCAGCACGCCAGGCTTCCCTATCCTTCACCATCTCCTGGAGCTTGCTCAAACTCATGTCCATTGAGTCAGTCATGCCATCCAACCATCTCATCCTGTCTCCCCCTTCCCCATTTGTGTTCAATCTTTCCCAGCATCAGGGTCTTTTCCAATGAGTTGGCTCTTTGCATCAGGTGGCCAAAGTATTGGAGCTTCAGCTTCAGCGTCAGTCCTTCCAAGGAATATTCAGGGTCGATTTCCTTTAGGATTGACTACTTCTGTAAAATACATTAAAAATTCCCAGGGAAGGGTGGCAGAGTATGCCGTTCTAAAATATGCTGTTTTGGGACATCCCTTGTGGTACAGTGGATAAGAATTTGCCTGCCAATGCAGGGGACATGGGTTCAGTCCCTGAACCAGAATGATTCTGCATGCTGGGGAACAACCAAGCCCCTGCGACGAAACTACTCAGGCTGAGATCCAGAGCACGTGCTCGGCAACAAGAGAAGCCATTGCAACGAGAAGGCCGTGAACTGCAATGAAGAGAAGCCTCTGCAGGCCACGGCCGGAGAAAGCCTGCGGGCAGCAACAGAGACCCAGCGCAACCCCTCCCACCACACACAGAAGTGGGTTTTGGCATAAAGATTAGTTTAAGCTAAAAAACACATTTTTAACACAGCAGGTGTAAGAAGGGTATTCTGATTCTCCCCCTTTTCTCCCTAAAGTTCTGTTCAGTTTAGTTTAGTTGCTCAGTTGTGTCCGACTCTTTGCGACCCCATGAATCGCAGCACGCCAGGCCTCCCTGTCCATCACCATCTCCCGGAGTTCACTCAGACTTACATCCATCGAGTCAGTGATGCCATCCAGCCATCTCATCCTCGGTCGTCCCCTTCTCCTCCTGCCCCCAATCCCTCCCTGCATCAGAGTCTTTTCCAATGAGTCAACTCTTCGCATGAGGTGGCCAAAGTACTGGAGTTTCAGCTTTAGCATCATTTCTTCCAAAGAAATCCCAGGGCTGATCTCCTTCACAATGGACTGGTTGGATTTCCTTGTAGTCCAAGGGACTCTCAAGAGTCTTCTCCAACACCACAGTTCAAAAGCATCAATTCTTCGGTGCTCAGCCTTCTTCACAGTCCAACTCTCACATCCATACGTGACCACAGGAAAAACCATAGCCTTGACTTGAGGGACCTTAGTTGGCAAAGTAATGTCTCTGCTTTTGAATATGCTATCTAGGTTGGTCATAACTTTCCTTCCAAGGAGTAAGCATCTTTGAATTTCATGGCTGCAATCACCATCTGCAGTGATCTGGGAGCCCAAAAAAATAAAGTCTGACACTGTTTCCCCATCTATTTCCCATGAAGTGATGGGACTGGATGCCATGATCTTCGTTTTCTGAATGTTAAGATTTAAGCCAACTTTTTCACTCTCCTCTTTCACTTTCATCAAGAGGCTTTTTAGTTCCTCTTCACTTTCTGCCATAAGGCTGGTGTCATCTGCATATCTGAGGTTATTGATATTTCTCCTGGCAATCTTGATTCCAGCTTGTGCTTCTTCCAGTCCAGCGTTTCTCATGATGTACTCTGCATAGAAGTTAAATAAGCAGGGGGACAATATACAGCCTTGACATTCTCCTTTTCCTATTTGGAACCAGTCTGTTGTTCCATGTCCAGTTCTAACTGTTGCTTCCTGGCCTACATACAGATTTCTCAAGAGGGAGGTCAGGTGGTCTGGTATTCCCATCTCTTTCAGAATTTTCCACAGTTTATTGTGATCCACACAGTCAAAGGCTTTGGCATAGTCAATAAAGCAGAAATAGATGTTTTTCTGGAACTCTCTTGCTTTTTCCATGATCCAGTGGATGTTGGCAATTTGATCTCTGGTTCCTCTGCCTTTTGTAAAACCAGCTTGAACATCAGGGAGTTCACGGTTCACGTATTGCTGAAGCCTGGCTTGGCGAATTTTGAGCATTACTTTACTAGCATGTGAGATGAGTGCAGTTGTGTGGTAGTTTGAGCATTCTTTGGTATTGCCTAAAAGCAGGAGCTAAAACCCCCAGATGGAAGATGCCTTCCCTATACTGGGAGAAAAGTAATATTGTTATTATCAAGGCCAGGGAGTTGAACCCAGAATTCTGTACAAACAGAACTTGCTGAAATAATTCTCATCTTCCGTTAACCTCCTTTATGTTTTTCTTTCTTTTCTACAATTGCCTCTCTTTGTTCAAACTACTATAAAAACCATTGAGGGTTTATCACTTTCTTTGAGTCTGCATTTTCTTATGAGGGCTCTTGCGTCATATAAGACTTGTTGTAAATAAAGGTGTGTGCTTTTCTCCTGTTAATCTGTTTTATGTCAATTTAATCCTCAGGCCCAGCCAAAAACCCTAAAAGGGCAGAGGTAAAAATTGCCTCCCTTACACTAAGGATATGATATTTTGAAAATAAATCCAGAAAACACAAGTCCTGTTTTGATTATTAGACTCAACGGTCAGAAAATTACTCTTGGAAATTGCTATAAAACTTGCTTAACAATTTCTCTTGCCTTCTGTACTTATTACTTCTTGGACCAGCCACACAGTTCATGGATGAGCCCCTGCCTCTGGAACACAGTGTGTATAGTCCTGGTCTAACTCACCTTGAAAGAGTTTGCTGTGTTTTAATAAAACACATTCTTTACTATTGTGTGTGTGCTAATTGCTTAGTAGTGTCCGACTGCAACCCCATGGACTGTAGCCCGTGAGGTTCCTCTGTGCATGCATGGAATTCTCCAGGCAAGACTACTGGAGTGGGTTGCCATTCCCTGCTTTAGGCTTCACCACTTTAAGTGTTAATAATATCCCAATTTGTTGTTGTGTAGTTGCTAAGTTGTATCTGATTCTTTTGTAACCCCATGGACAAGAGTACTGGAGTGGGTTGCTGTTTCCTTCTCCAAGGGATCTTCCTCACCTAGTAATCAAACTGCTTCTCCTGCATTGCCCTTAGGATCCTGTCATGCGAGTGTATGTCCCTCGATTCTTTGTCTCATCACAACAAAGATTTGGAGTGACGGACATTAAAGCCCCCTCGGTGAGTCACAGCTCTCAGGTCTTGGATAGACCATGTTATAGCTCTCAGGTCTCAAATGGACCACGTTATAGCTCTTAGACAAATCAGTGTTACAGCTCTATTTTATTTAGAAGATAGCAGGAAAATCCATCTTTGAAGTGTAAGGGCACGTCGATCTAAAGACACGAGAAGAAGAGCGCCTCAGCGCGTGGGAGAGAGAGAGAGAGAGAGAGAGAGAGAGAGAGCTGGCCCTGGCTCCTCTGTTTATATGTTTGTCTCTCTCTGGGCCTGTCGATGTAAATTGGGCCAGCCAGGAGTGTTGTTTGTTTAACCTGAGGTCCTCACTCCGGTCCTCGGCCCTCGGACCTTCTTTTGTTCCATTTTCGCGGGCTTTTCCCTTCCTCATCTGTAGCCACCGCCATTTCGGACTCCTTTTCCTGTTCTACCTACCTAACAATTCTTTACTGCCGAGCCACCAGAGAAGCCCAATATCCTGATTCGTTTACCAAAAAAAATAAAAACCAGAAGCCAGGTATTTATTCTTTCCCCATTTTCTCACCCTCTCCCCGGCAGGCCAGCTCCCCCTCCTACTTCCTTTTCTCCTCCCTCTACATTTCCTTTTCTCAGTCCCAGCAGCCAACTAATTGGATGATTTGACCTTTTGTTGTGAGTTCATTTCTCTCTGTGGTTGACAACTTCTCTGGTGGATCGGGCAGGAATGGAGTCAAGAACTCACACTGAATACAAGCAGTGCCTTGGGTCATGTCCGTGGGCAGAGGCGCTGTATCAACCACTGACGCTGTAGGTGAGATAAAAGGAACTAACCAGTTGGTTGCTCCGGGATTCCATCTGAGGGAGGTTCTGGCTCTGGGCACCTCCACCTTTGCTCCTTCTGGCACAGTGAGGTTCCAGAAGACACTTTCTTAGTATTTCAAGGAGCCCACATCCCTGTGGGCTCCAGGTCTGGCTTGGCCACTTTACCAAGCTGTCTTTCTCCTGGTGACCCAGCCTGTGGGCTCATCCTTGGGGTCCTTGATCTCCTGATCACCCCAGTCAGGATCACAGCTGCTGTGGGTGCCAGACAATGGATTCAGCTCCACACTCTTGTTTCAGTGTGTTCTCTCTGGCCATGGGCAGAATGACAAAAAGATTTGAATGTAAGAGTCCTCTGAAGTTCAGTGAGCAAACAGACTTAGGGTTTCATATTTATCACACAGGGTTATCACATTTATCATTACATCAGATGAAGTGGAGCCAGATGCTTTGTGGGGCAGGGAGCAGCCAGGGAAGATTTGTAGTGGGAACTGTGTTCCCTGGGTTAGAGGATTGCAGAAATGGGGTATGGGACCTCCCTGGCGGTCCAGTGGTTAATAACCTGATCCCTGGTTGGGGAACTAAGATCCCACGGGTCAAAGGGCAACTGTTGTGTTTGAGCATGGAAAAAATTCCATGTACTGCAACTAAGACCCAACATGACCAAAAAGAAATACTTTTTTTTAGAAAAATGTAATGGGGTACGGGATGTGCAAGGGGATAAGAGTAGGGTGGCTGGAGCTGTGGGTGTGAAGTGTGGGTGTGTGGGCGTGAAGGAGGCGCATCCATGGGGCCCCCAACTGCCCCCTCAATTCTCACAAGACTCCTGCAGTCAGGTCGCTACCTTCTGGTCTCCCTTCCTCCTCTCTTGTCCCCTAAAAATCCACTCTCTGCAGCCAAAGTGATTCTTTTATTTTTTTAATTTTTTTTCAAAGTGATTCTTTTAAAACGTAGTTCCAACTTGTCACAGCCCTGCTCCACTCTGTCCACTGGTTTTCAAATAAAATCCAAACTCACCACCTAGCCTCAATGCCTGGTGTGAGACTCTGTCTAGCACCACCCTCCCTGGAGCCCTCTGACACGTACCAGCCTAACAGTGGCACATTGAGCCTCACCTGGACAGGGAGAGGAGACCTGGAGTGGCAGAGCCCTCCAGCCCCAGAGGACCACAGGAATGTCCTTTTCTTGGTGCAGCAGGCTCTCATGGGCTCATTTGCTTGAGGAGATGGGATTTCCATTTTCCACAAGTGGAATATAAAACTAAGCAGTACTGGGGCTCCCCTGATGGCTCCATGGCAAAGAATCTGCCTGCCAGTGCAAGAGACACGAGTTCGATCCCTGATCCAGGAAGATCCCACGTGCTGCGGGACGGCTAAGCCCATGCGCCACAACCATTGAACCTGTGCTCTAGAGCCCAGGAGCTGCAACTACTGCGCCCACGTGCCCCAGAGCCTGTCCTGCAACAAGAGAAGTAACTTCAGTGAGAAACCCAAGCACTGCAACTGGAGAAAACACCTGGGCAGCAACGAAGACCGAGCACAGTCAAAAATAAAGAAATGAAATCACACACGCACACACAAGACATCGCACACACTGGCATTTTCCAGTGAGGGTAAAGATGTGTGAACCCCACAACCAGCCATTGCATTCCTGCAGAAACATTTATGTACATGTATGCGGATCTCGGAGGGCAGAGGGCCAAGAAGCTACAGCCCACTGCCCAATCCTGCCCCCAGTCTGATTTTGTGCAGCTCATGAGCTAAGAACTATTTTACAGTTTTTAGAATGACTTTTCCCCTTTTTCATATTTTAAATTCTATTTCAAAATAAAGACGAATGTTTGACAAAGACCATTGTTGTTTAATCGCTAAGTCCTGTCTGACTCTGGGACACCGTGGACTATATAGCCTGCCAGGCTCCTCTGTCTATGGGATTCTCCAGGCAAGAATACTGGAGTGGGTTGCCATTTCTTTCTCCAAACAGAGACCATATTTGGCCACAAAATGTAAAATATTCCTTTACAGAAAAAATGTGCCAACCTCTGATTATAAGAATGCTCACACAGGATTGTTTCTAATAGCAGAAAACCAGAAACATCTGAAATAGCCGTTATTTGTAGAATAGTATTCTGAGGTCCCCAACATTTTTTGGCACCAAAGACCAGTTTTGTGGAAGACAATTTTTCCACAGACGAGATGGGGGATGGTTTCAGGATGATTCAAGAGCAATATATTTATTGTGAGCTTTATTTCTATTATTATTACATCAGCTCCACATCAGATCATCAGGCATTAGATCCTGGAGGTTGGGGACACGTCCCCTGCACCCCTCCCGCCCCGCAATAGGTCGTTACATTTTAATTTGTTCACTTAAGGAATATCACTCAGCAGTGGAAATGGTCACACGTATAACAGTCTGGATAATTCTCACAAACCTCAGTTCAGTTCAGTTGCTCAGTCCTGTCCAAGTATTTTTGACCCCATGAATCGCAGCACGCCAGGCCTCCCTGTCCATCATCAACTCCCGGAGTTCACTCAAACTCATGTCCATCGAGTCGGTGATGCCATCCAGCCATCTCATCCTCTGTCGTCCTCTTCTCCTCCTGCCCCCAATCCCTCCCAGCATCACAAACCTTTAGTTCAGTTCAGTTCAGTTTATTCGCTCAGTTGTGTCCGACTCTTTGCGACCCCATGAATCGCAGCACGCCAGGCCTCCCTGTCCATCACCAACTCCCGGAGTTCACTCAGACTCACGTTCATTGAGTCCATGATGCCATCCAGTCATCTCATCCTCTGTCGTCCCCTTCTCCTCCTGCTCCCAGTCCTTCCCAGCATCAGAGTCTTTTCCAATGAGTCAACTCTTTGCATGAGGTGGCCAAAGTACTGGAGTTTCAGCTTTAGCATCATTTCTTCCAAAGAAATCCCAGGGCTGATCTCCTTCACAATGGACTGGTTGGATCTCCTTGCAGCCCAAGGGACTCTCAAGAGTCTTCTCCACCACCACAGTTCAAAAGCACCAATTCTTCGGCACTCAACCTTCTTCACAGTCCAACTCTCACATCCATACACGACCACAGGAAAAATCATAGCCTTGACTAGACGGACCTTAGTCTGCAAAGTAATGTCTCTGCTTTTCAATATGCTATCTAGGTTGGTCATAACTTTTCTTCCAAGGAGTAAGCGTCTTTTAGTTTCATGGCTGCAGTCACCGTCTGCAGTGATTTTGGAGCCCAAAAAAATAAAGTCTGACACTGTTTCCACTGTTTCCCCATCTATTTCCCATGAAGTGATGGGACCAGATGCCATAATCTTCGTTTTCTGAATGTTGAGCTTTAAACCAACTTTTTCACTTTCCTCTTTCACTTTCATCAAGAGGCTTTTTAGTTCCTCTTCACTTTCTGCCATAAGGCTGGTGTCATCTGCATATCTGAGGTTATTGATATTTCTCCTGGCAATCTTGATTCCAGCTTGTGCTTCTTCCAGTCCAGCGATTCTCATGATGTACTCTGCATAGAAGTTAAATAAGCAGGGTGACAACATATAGCCTTGACGTACTCCTTTTCCTATTTGGAACGAGTCTGTTGTTCCATGTCCAGTTCTAATTGTTGCTTCCTGACCTACATACAGATTTCTCAAGAGGCAGATCAGGTGGTCTGGTATTCCCATCTCTTTCAGAATTTTCCAAAGTTCATTGTGATCCACACAGTCAAAGGCTTTGGCATAGTCAATAAAGCAGAAATAAATGTTTTTCTGGAACTCTCTTGCTTTTTCCATGATCCAGCAGATGTTGGCAATTTGATCTCTGGTTCCTCTGCCTTTTGTAAAACCAGCGTGAACATCTGGAAGTTCATGGTTCACGTATTGCTGAAGCCTGGCTTGGAGAATTTTGAGCATTACTTTACTAGGATGTGAGATGAGTGCAATTGTGCAGTAGTTAGAGTATTCTCTGGCAATGCCTTTTTTTGGAATTGGAATGAAAACTGACCTTTCCCAGTCCTGTGGCCACTGCTGAGTTTTCCAAATTTGGTGGCATATTGAGTGCAGCACTTTCACAGCATCATCTTTCAGGATTTGAAACAGCTCAACTGGAATTCCATCACCTCCACTAGCTTTGTTCATAGTGATGCTTTCTAAGGCCCACTTGACTTCATATTCCAAGATGTCTGGCTCTAGATGAGTGATCACATCATCATGATTTTCTGGGTCGTGAAGATCTTTCTTGTACAGTTCTTCCATGTATTCAGGGAGCAAATAAAATAGGACACAAAAAATACAGACAGATTCCATTCACATCAAGATAAAACAACAATCAAAATTGAGTACAGCATGGAAACATGTACATTGCCATATGTAAAACAGATAGCCAGTGGGAATTTGCTGTGTGACACAGGGAGCTCAACCCAGTGCTCTGTGACAACCTAGAGGGGGGGGGGGATGGGGTGGGAGATGGGAGGGAGGCTCCAGAGGGAGGGGACATACGTGTACCTGTGGCTGATTCATGCTGGTGTATGGCAGAAACCAGCACAGTATTGTAAACAATTATCCTCCAATAGGAAAAAAAAAGCAAACTAATTTAGGAATGTACATATGGATGATAAATTATGAAGAAAAGTAAGAGTTGTTTGCTTTTTTTTAAGTAAAATCTATGGTTATATCTAGGGCTGAGAGAGGAGGTGGTGATCAGGAAAGGCACATGTAGGTTTCTGGGGTGTCGAGTGATGCTTTATTTCCTTCCCTTGGTGGTAGTTATGTAGGTTTTCCTCAAATAACTAATCTTAGTTTGTGTATCTATGTTTTATGGACTTCCCAAGTGGCGGAGTGGTAATGAATCTGCCTGCCACTGCCAGAGCCTCCAAAGACGTGGTTTCAATCCCTGGGTGGGGAAGATCCCCTGGAGTAGGAAATGGCAACCCACTCCAGTATTCTTGCCCGGAAAATTCCATGGACAGAGGAGCCTGGTGGGCTACTGTCCATGGTGTCGCAAAGAATCTTACTATGTAAGATTGTATTGGTTAGCTGTTGCTGCAATCATGGTGTGTAACAAATCACCCCAACATTCAGTGGCTGAAGACCACAGTCCTCTAGTCTCACAGCCCTGGGTCCTGCAGAATCGGTAGCTCTGATGCATCGGCAGTCATGGGGCCGCTCTGCTTCTGGCTTTAGGTCTGCATGTTGGCGGGGGCAGCTTCGCTCTGTGTGTGTTCATTGCAGGCCCAGACTCAGGAGGCAGGGGAGGCTCATTTCACAGCAATGCCAGAGACTCAACTAAGGCACAGTGCCACTTCTACCCTACTGGCCAAAGGAAGTCAAGTGGCCAAGGCCAAAATCAAGGGGAGGGGTGAAGCCCACGGTGAGGCAGAAGGGTGAAGGATTGGAGCCAGTAATGCAAGCGTGTGTGTGGTAGTCACTCAGTGTGTCTGACTCTTCATGACCCCACGGACTCTAGCTCACCAGGCTCCTCGGCCCATGGGATTCTCCAGGCAAGAATACTGGAGTGGGTTCCCAGTTCCTTCTCCAAATGCAAGTTTATCTCTCCCTATAAAAGCATTAGTTAGGAACTTCCTTGATGGTCCAGTGGCTAAGAAGACTCTGCACTCCCAATGCAGGGGGCCCTGGGTTTGGTCAGGGAACTAGATCCCACATGCTTTAACTAAGAGTTTGCGTACAGCAACTAGGAGTCCACATACCGCAGCAAAGATAGAAGATCCCTTGTGCTGCAACTAAGGCCCAGCACAGCCAAATAAATAAATATTTAAAAAATAAATAAAAACATTAGTTTGGAGAGAAGTTGAGGCTACTTTGGGGCACCCAGTTAGAAGTCAGAAGTTCTAATCAGGAGCTCAGAAAGCTCTCAAATGCAGACTAAGACTTGACTCATCTGCATTTAGGTAACAACCTTTGCCCCACCAGTGACTGTGTTGTCTGGGGACAGTGTCCCAGGGTGAAGCAAGAGAATCATGTGAGCTGGGCTCAAGGCAATCCAGTATGGGTTTATGCATGTATACAATATACAGGGAGCAGCAGAGGGGCAGGAGGAGGAAGCTGAGAAAGGAGAGATTTGAAATTGAACAAAGCAAATGGCACTGACAGTGTTGAGCACGTAACAATGTGCTGGGCTTCTGCTCTTAGAGGATCACGTTAGAGAAAGGAATTTGGTGGCTCTGTAGGGATCTATCTGCAGTGGGTTGAGGCAACTGGAGAGGGAACAGGGCTGTTCTTTCAACCAGTGTGGATTAACCAGTGTGGCTACTGAGCAGCGGTTCTCAACCTTCTCCCCACCCTACCCTCCAATGGCTCTTGCCCTGTTGGCTCAGACAGTAAAGAGTCTGCCTGCAATGCTGGAGACCTTGGGTCGGGCAGATCCCTTCGAAAAGGGAACCGTAACCCACTCCAGTATTCTCGCCTGGAGAATCCTTGGACAGAGGTGCCTGGGCTACAGTCCATGGGGGTGGCAAAGAGTAGGACAAAGAGTGACTAACACACCCCCTACACAAGACTAGTACTTTCCACCACCATCAGTAGCTCATCACCCCCGGGTGACTTCCAATGGTCCTCACCTTCCTCCAAACCCGCTTTAGGAAACATTGCTATAAAAACAAGACAGAGGGGTGATGACTAAGAAAAGATGCTGCACCCAGAGAGGATATCATATGACTGATAAATACAAGAGCTTGAGTTTCTGCCCTGCCCAAAGGTGATTCCATGGTCAGTGTCCTTGCAGAATTGATTATCTATAGGGGAAGTGATCTGTGAATGCCCCACAGCAATCCAAGACAGGGCCCCAGGAGGGATGAGTACCCTCAGGGCTGGCATTGAGGAAGGAGCAAGGAGGGGGCAGTTTACACAGGAGGAAGCCTTCAGAGAGCGGGCTGAGGTGGGGGATGGATGGGGAAGGGAGAGTGGGGAGCAGAGGAGCACGTGGAGTTAGTGTAGGCAGGCAGAGCGTTGGGGAGAAGGCAGCCGATGGGGCTGGAAATGAAATCTAGGGCTCTATACAGAGCATTTCCAAACGCAATGGGGTATCCCCATTACTCTGCCGGCAGTGGGGAGCCACCGTGGGTTTTTGAGGGGGGAGTGGCATGATCAAATTCACGTCTTACTGGTAGCACTGGGAAGAATGAATCGACTGTCCAGAAATAAAGAGGGATTACAGAGGGCTATTGCAAGGGAGACAGAAAGAAGGTAAGTGTCTGGGCACGAAGTGTGACTCAGGACAGGAGCCTCTCCTGTCCTCTTTGGCATGGTGCTGGACTGTCCTTCCCCTGGAGGGTAGTGGGTTTGGCTAAAATAAAGTCTTCCTCTTCCTGGGTCTCCCATGACATGAAGAAGACTGGTCACAGGACTTCCCCGGGGGTCCAGTGGTTAAGAATCCACCTTGTAAGGCAAGGGAGATAGGTTCAACCTCAGGTTGGAGAATTAAGGTGCTTTGGGGCAACTAAGCTTGTGTGCCGCAACTACTGAGCCCACATGCCACAACTAAGAACCAACACAGCCAGATACATAAAATGAATGAATGGATTTTAAAGAAAAATAAAAAGATGACCGGTCAGGGCTGAGAGCCGGTGTGACCAGGGAGGATGGAAGCCCGTGTTCTGAAGGAGCAGAAACCTGCCGTCTTCCTGACGTGACTCACTTTTACTGAGAGGAGTCACCCTCAAGGCTCTCAACCAAGTTGGGTAAGTCTCTAAAATGAACCCTGGCTCACTTGCCAGATACAGCAATAGGCCCCTTTCTCCAGAACAGGGATGGTTTAGAATGTCTGTCTAGGTGACCCAGTTATAAACCTTCAGGATGAACCACAACCTCTGACACTGGGGAAAATGAAAATCACTCAGTTGTGTCCGACTCTTTGCAACCCCATGGACTGTATAGTCCATGGAATTCTTCAGGCCAGAATACTGGAGTGGGTAGCCTTTCCCTTCTCCAGGGGAATCTTCCTAACCCAGGGCTTGAATCCAGGTCTCCCACATTGCAAGCGGACTCTTTACCAGCTGAGCCACAAGAGAGGGCCTGACACTGGGGGGTCCCATTCAAATAACACCTCCTAGCTCAGCTTTTGTGTTTGTTTTACCAAAAAATACTAAAAATATCAAACCACGCATCTTGACTGGGGGTTTCTGGTAAAATGGGTTTCCTATTTGTATTAATAAAAAAATGTGGCTGCATGGTAGCCAAACTAGAGCCTCTTGCTTTAATAATAAGTCCAGGCTCTGGTGGAGTTTGGAGTCTGCTTTGGATCTGCTCAGTGGAGTCTGCAGCACTCACGAGTGGCGCTGGAGTCCCGACTCGCTGGGATACCCAGGCAAGTGACTTCCCCTCTCCGTGCCTCCGTTTCCAAATCTAAAATGTGTCAGTGATGACGGAACCTAACTCACAGGTTGCTGGGAAGATTAAATGAGTTAATGTAAGTGAAGTGTTTAGAAGAGTGTCTGGCACACAGAGAGTGCCCCAAAGTATTAGTTATCATGTTATTGAAAGTGTGAAAGTGAAAGTGTTAGTTGCTCAGTCATGTCCGACTCTTTTCGGCCCCATGAATTGTAGCCCCCCAGGCTCCTCTATCCATGGGATTCTCCAGGCAGGAATACTGGAGTGGGTTGCTGTTCCGTTCTCCAGGGGATCTTCCCCACCCAGGAATTGAACCCGTGTCTCCTGCATTGCAGGCAGATTCTTTATCATCTGAGCCACTCTGTGGAGGCTGTAGATAATCCATGTGTGGAGGCAATCCATGTATCATGGATGAACAAATAAACAAAATGTGATCCATACATGCAATGGAACATTATTCGACCTGAAGTCAGTCCTAAAGGAAATCAACCCTGAATATTCATTGGAAAGACTGATGCTGAAACTGAAGTTCCAATACTTTGGCCACCTGATTTGAAGAATTGGCTCGTTGGAAAATACCCTGATGCTGGGAAAGACTGAACACAAAAGGAGAAGGGGGCGGCAGAGCATAAGATGGTTAGATAGCATCACCGATTCAACAGACATGAATCTGAGCAAACTCCAGGAGATGGTGAAGGACAGGGAAGCCTGGTGTGCTGCAGCCCATGGGGTCACAAAGAGTCGGACACAGCTTGGCGACTGAACAACAACAATTTATCCTTTAAAAGGATGGAAATTCTGACACATGCAGCAGTGGGGGAACCTGAAAGAGATGCCAAGTGAAACAAGCTGGTCACCAAAGGGCCAATTCGGTATGAGCCCACTTAGGTATGGTGCCTAGAGTGGTTGGATTCACAGAGACAGAAGGAACAGTGGTTATCAAGGACTGGGGAGGAGGGGGAACGGGGACTGGTTTAATGGGGTGGGGGAGGACAGTTTCAGTTTGGGAGGACGGAAAAACCTCTGAGATGGACTGTGGTGACAGTTTCATGACTGTCACCATAAAGGAAGGTTCTTTATGCCGCAGAACAGGATACTTGAAGATAGTAAAAATAATAATTTTTATGTTATGCCTATTTCACAACTTTATGAAAATAAAAATATATATGAACTATTGTTACCTCTAGTCTCAGAAACAGACGTGGCAATTCCTGTCTGCCCTGTGACTGGCAGAAAGGGCTCAAATTTTTTCTCCCCAAAAACCCCCTCAGTTGCTCTCTTTCCCTTTAAATCCAACCCGATCTCTGTCATAGGCTAGGAGAGCTATAGGCTTCCCCGGTGGCAAGCGCTTCTCTGGTGGCTCAGACCATAAGGAATCTGCCTGCAATGCGGGAGACCTGGGTTTGATCCCTGGGTTGGGAAGATCCCTTGCAGATGGAAATGGCAACCCACTCCAGTCTTCTGGCCTGGAGAATCCCATGGACAGAGGAGCCTGGCGGGCTACAGTCCATGGGGTCGCAAAGAGTCAGACACAACTGAGCGACTAAGCACAGGATAACTATGGAACAAACAGCCCTGATAGTGGAACCCAGGAAACCTGGAGGAACAGAGAGCTGTAAGCAGAGGGGCCCCCAGATTCTTCTGGACCTCTCACCACAGCTCCTGGTTCGCACCATCCTGACCCCATCTGCTACTGCATCAGAGGACGAAGTATCCCCGTGAGCCGGATGCCCACTACAGAGCTATGGAAGTGGGTCCTGGTGGCATCTCCTCCGATTATCACGGAAAGAACGGCAGATCTGGGAGGAGCGAGGCCACGGCTCAGGCGACTGTCGAGTTTGAAGGCTCCCGGGTCCTGTTTGTACCCTCAGCAAAGCTGTTTTCCCCTGGGACCCCGGGAGGTGAGGGCCAGCGCATCTGTGCCTTGGATGTCTGATTCTCACTTACAATGTGGTCCAGGGCAAGGGCCCCGTCATCAGTCTGCACGGAAGGAATCCTTTTTTGTGCTTAATTTAATGCATCTTTCCTGAATATGTCCCCTAAGCAGGGCTTAAAAGCAAGCCGCATGCTCTGAAAGATACAGCAAATTACTGAATGTGACGAAAAAGAAGTAAACTCACAGATACAGAGAATAAAGTGCTGGATGGGAGGGACAATCCAGGGGATTAAGAGGTAGAGCCTATTAGGTATAAAATAAGCTATGAGGATATATTGTGCAACACAGGAAATATGGTCAATATTCTATCATAACTATAAATGGAGTATAACCTTGAAGAATTATGAGTCACTATATTGTACATCTGTAGCTTAGATAATATTGTACAGCAACTATGCTTCAGAAAAAAAAAAAACAAACAGCTGCATGTGGGGACCACTTTGGGGAGCTTAACCAATATTCATTCCCATGCTCAAATCCCAGAAGTTCTGGTTTCACTGGAAAGGTGCAACCCAGGCGTTGTGCTCAGCCACTCAGTCGTGTCTGACTCTTTGCAACCTCATGGACTGTAGCCCACCAGGCTCCTCTGTCCATGGGATTTTATAGGCAAGGATACTGCAGTGGGTAACCATTCCCTTCTCCAGGGGATCTTCCCAACTCAGGGATCAAACCCGAGTCTCTTGTGTATCCTATTTGGCAGGCAGATTCTTTACCATTAGTGCCACCTGGGAAGCCCAACCCAGGCACTGGGATTTTTCAAAATTCTCCAGGTGATTCTAAGATGCAACTAAGGTTGACTATTCTCCAGTTCAAACAGTAAGACTATGATCTCGGTGAATGAGGAAAGAGCTGCAGCGGCAGCACATTTTTAAAAATCCAGGGAAACTCAGGTACCACTGAGTGAAGGTTTCACGAGGGAGGACCATGGATGGGCAATATTCCACTATCTCTTTTTTAAAGACATTTATTTTTATTTATTTGTCTGTGCCAGGTTTTAGTTGAGGGATCTTCTGTCTTTGTTGCAGCTTGCAGGATCTTTAGCTGTGGCATACAGGCTCTTATTTGTGGCATGTGGGATCTAGTTCCCTGACCAGGGATTGAACCCAGGCCCCATGCATTGGGAGCATGGAGTCTTATCCACTGGACTTCCTGGGATGTCCTTCCTATTCCACTGTTTCGGATTGTCAGAAGCCATTAACCTGGAGCTGGTTTGGTCTGTGCACACATAGCAACATGAAGACCTTGCTTTCTGCATTGAAAACATTGTTTTGTAAAATGTAAATTAATTCCCCCAAACGGTCACTTTTCTGCCAGTCATGGTGTCTGGGCTTTTCCCTTTGGCATGTACTGTAACTGCTGAGAGAGGTGTGGTCAAAACACACCCACGTCCTGTGGGTATCTGCTGAGTTCAGCTTTCTTGATGTCATAACAGAACTGTCTGATGAATTTCTTCATGGGGTAAAGTCTGCTGTCTCTTCTGTTTTGAAATCCACGAGTGGCAAGACTCTGACTCACTCCCCTTAGCCTATGGAGTTTACTGCTTCCTGGGTCACAAACCCTGCGGCCGCAGGAATTCCTAGAATGGGTGAAAACTATCAGGTTTAACTGCAAGGGCCTTGAGTTCAAGTTCCAACTCTCCCGCCATTGTCAGGGGAGGTGTGGGGACTTTATATGGACAACTGTGTGACATTTCTGGGCTTCGAGATGTTTTTAAGGAAGGGGAAGTATAAATATAAAACTTGGTGAACCCTAATTCAGACCTTTGAGGGGAGGATGGGAAGGTTTCTCTCAGTTTGTGGGCGACTCTGACACCAACTAGCTTTTGTTCAATCATTCAAGAGATATTTGCTTGGACTTTCCTGGTGGTCCAGTGGCTAAGACTCTGAGCTTCCAATGTAGGAGTCTGATCCCTGTTTGGGGAACTGTATCCCGCATGCCACATGTAAAGATCCTGTGTGGCCCAGCCAAATAAATAAGTAAAAAAAAAAAAAGCTTTTACAAAAGACTTATTCGCTGCCAGAAACTGTTCTAGTCTCCTAAAAAGAATGGTTGATGGGGGGAAGCTTTATTTTTTAGAACAAATAAACAGTTACAACAAAATTGAGGGGAAGGTGCAGAGATTTCCATGCATTCCCTTCCCTTCAACATGCATTGCTCTCCCTGTTGTCAACATCATTCACCAGAATAGTCCATTTCTTACCCAAGATGAACCTACATTGACACGTCATAATCACCCAAAGTCCATAGTTTACCTTAGGGTTCACTCTTGATGTTACGTATTCTATGGGATTAGACAAATGTATAATGACATGCATCCATCATTACAGCATCACACAGAGTATCTTCGCTGTTCTAAAATTTCTCTGTACTCTGTATTCATTTCCATTCTACTCTCCCAACCCTAGGCAGTCACTGATCTTTTTATTGTCTCCATAGTTTTGCCTTTTCCAGAATGGCATAAAGTTAGAATCACTCAGTATGTAGCTGTTTCATACTGGCTTCTTTCACTTAGTAATACGTATTTAAGTTTCCTCCATGTCTTGTCATGGCTTGATAGCTTGTTCTTTTTTCATCTAAATTCTATTCCATTGTCTGGAATATAGTTTATTCGCTCACCTACTGAAAGATATCTTGGTTGCTTCCAAGTTCTGGCAATTGTGAATAAAGCTGCTATAAACACCCTGTGCAGGTTTTTGCGTGAACATGTTATCAATCTCTGGGATAAATACCAAGGAGTAGATTGCTGGATCTTATGGTAAAAGTATGTTAATTGTGTTTAGTTCAGTTCAATCGCTCAGTCGTGTCTGCCTCTTTTCAACTTCATGGACGGCAGCATGCCAGGCTTCCCTGTCCATCACCAAATCCCGGAGTTCACTCAAACTCATGTCCATCAAGTCGGTGATGCCATCCAACCATCTCATCGTCTGTCGTCCCCTTCTCATCCTGCCTTCAATCTTTCCCAGCATCAGGGGCTTTTCCAATGAGTCATTTCTTCTCATCAGGTGGCCGAAGTATTGGAGTTTCAGCTTCAGCATCAGTTCTTCCAATGAATATTCAGGGCTGATTTCTTTTAGGATGGACTGGTTGCATCTCCTTGCAGTCCAAGGGACTCTCAAGAGTCTTCTCCAACACCACAGTTCAAAAGCATCAGTTCTTCGGTGCTCGACTTTCTTTGTAGTCCTACTCTCACATCCATACATGACCACTGGAAAAAACATAGCCTTGACTAGATGGACTTCTGTTGGCAAAGTAATGTCTCTCCTCTTCAATATGCTGTCTAGGTTGGTCATAGCTTTTCTTCCAAGGAGCAAGCATCTTTTCATTTCATGGCTGAAGTCACCATCTGCAGTGATTTTGGAGCCCCCCAAATAAAGTCTGTCACTGTTTCCGTTGTTTCCCCATCTATTTGCCATGAAGTGATGGGACCAGATGCTATGATCTTCGTTTTCTGAATGTTGAATGTTAAGCCAGCTTTTTCACTCTCCTCTTTGGAGGCTCTTTAGTTCTTCTTCGGTTTCTGCCATAAGGGTGGTGTCATCTGCATATCTGAGGTTATTGATGTTTCTCCTGGCAATCTTGATTCCAGTTTGTGCTTCATCCAGCCCTGCATTTTGTATGATATAAAGCAGGGTGACAATATACAGCCTTGACGTATTCCTTTCCCAATTTGGAACCAGTCTGTTGTTCCTTGGCTGGTTCTAACTGCTGCTTCTTGACCTGCACACAGATTTCTCAGGAAGCAGGTGAGGTAGTCTGGTTTTCCCATCTCTTGAAGATTTTTCCATAGTTTGTTGTGATCCACACAATCAAAGACTTTGATGTAATCAATAAAGCAGAAGTAGATGTTTTTCTGGTACTTTCCTGCTTTCTCGATGATCCAATGGATGTTGGCAATTCGGTCTCTGGTTCCTCTGCCTCTTCTAAATCCAGTTTGAACATCTGGAAGTTCACGGTTCATGTAATGTTGAAGCCTGGCTGGGAGAATTTTGAGCATTACTTTACTAGTGTGTGAGATGAGTACAATTGTGTGGTAGTTTGAAAACTCTTTGACATTTCCTTTCTTTGGGATTGAAATGAAAATTGACCTTTTCCAGTCCTTTGGCCATTGCTGAGTTTTCCAAATTTCCTGGCATATTGAGTTCAACACCTTAACAGTATCAGCTTTTTAAAATATGAAATGGCTCAACTGGAATTCCATCACCTCCACTAGCTTTGTTCATAGTGATGCTTCCTAAGGCCCACTTGACTTCTCATTCCAGGATGTCTGGCTCTGGGTGAGTGATCACATCATCGTGATTGTCTGGGTCATGAAGATCTTTTTTGTACAGTTCTTCTGTGTATTCTTGCCACCTCTTCTTAATATCTTCTGCTTCTGTTAGGTCTATATCATTTCTGTCCTTTATTGAGCCCATCTTTGCGTGAAATGTTCCCTTGGTATCTCTAATTTTCTTGAAGAGACCTCTAGTCTTTCCCATTCTATTGTTTTCCTCTATTTCTTTGCATTGATCACTGAGGAAGGCTTTCTTATCTCTCCTGCTATTCTTTGGAACTCTGCATTCAAGTGGGAATATCTTTCTTTTTCTTTGTTGCCTTTCGCTTCTTTTCTTTTCTCAGCTATTTCTCAGCTATGTGTTAATTGTGTTAAAAACTGCCAAACTGTCTTCCAAAATGGTTGCACCATTTTGCATTCCCACTGGTAATTAATGAGAGTTTCTATTGCCCCACATCTTCACCAGCATTTGATGTGGTCAGTGTTCTGGATTTTGGCCATTCTGTTAGGTTTGTAGTAGAATCTTATTTTGTTTTAATTTGTGTTTCCCTGATGACATATGATGTGGAGTTTTTGGTATGCTAATTTGTCATCTGTATATTTTCTTTGGTGAGATGCCTGTTACGGTCTTAGCTTATTTTTTAAATAAGTTTTTATTTTCTTATGGTTGCGTTCTTTGTGTAATTTGAATAATAGTCCTTTTTTTAAAAGATTTGTTTGATGTGAATCATTTTTAAATTCTTTATTGAATTTGTTACAATATTGCCTCTGTTTCACTTTGTGGTTTTTTGGCCTTGAGGCATGTGGGATCTTATCCCTCTGACCGGGGATCAAACGCTGGCCGTCAGCAGAGAGAACATGGAGTCCTAACCACTGGCCCGCCAGGGAATTCTCTCCGGTTTTTTTGAGCTATAACTGACATATGGCATTGTATAAGTTTAAAGGCATTTAAACTGACATTTGACGTATGGCATTTAAAGTTCATAATGATTTTTTTTAACTTACTATTCTTAATCATTTTATCATTTTTGTGTGTACAATTTAGTGCTGTTAAGAACATTAACGTTGTTGTGCAATCACACCATTATCTCCAGAACTTTTTCATCTTCCTAAACTGATACTCTGCCCATTAAATACTAACTGCCCCTTCCTCCCAGCCCCCAGCCCCTGGAAAGCAGTATTCGACAATACTCTCTGTCTCTATGCATTTGCCTGCTAGAGATCTCCCGTAAGTAGATCAGACAGTATTTGCTCTTTGTGCCTGGCTTGTTTTACTTAGCATAATGTATTCAGAGTTCATGTGCGTGGTAGCATACAACATCATGATTTGACTTATGTATATTGTTGAACTATTCTTCTTAGTTAGTAATAGCGAACGAACCCTTGGGGAGTGCTTACCACAGGCCAGTTTCTGGGCTAAACACGTCATTTGCACTCCTGTTAAAAACAGTTGTATCCGTTTATCACAATTCCCGTTCCCCTTATACAACCATCCCGACATGTTTTGTGTATGTCCTTGTTTGTGCTTTTGGAATTTCAGGTTGTTTTCTAGGCATGTTTTTAAATTTATGCTGATGTCAAATCTGCTTGTGTAAATTAGGGTAGGCACACTTTTTCTCCCAGCCTATGTTAGTATGAGCCGTCTGTGTTGCTTCTTGCTGCTGGAGAGGACTTAGAGAGTGCAGCCACTGAGTTTCACCTGTCCACTGCCACATGGAAGAGCCTTGGATTGAGGCCTGCCCCCGCCATCACCCCATCCACAGCCCTGTCCCCGCCATCAACTCTCTGCTATGATGAACATCCTCATGTAGGTGTCCTTAGGTCCCTGCATGAGAGACTTCAGGGTATACCTATATGTAAATTCCCAGGAGTGGATTATTGATTATGTAGTATAGATAGAGGCGGTCTGGCTGAGGAAGGCTGCACCACCTACCCATGACCTCCAGTAATGTAGGAAGCTTATAGCCGCACATCCTAACCCGCTTGGCATTCCTCAGCTTTTTAATTTTTGCTAAACAGGTAGCAAGTAGTATCTCATTGGTTTAATTTTCAGTTACCTTCTAACCAGTGAACATCTCTCCATATATTTGCCCTTTCAGTTTCTTATTCTGAAAATGGCCTGTTCCTCTTCTTGGCCCATTTTCCCACTAGTTTCTTCTCTCTGTCTTGTTGATATGCAGGAGGTCCTGTACTGTTCAGATACTAGTCATTTTGAGCTTGAGGTATTGCAGTATCTTTGCCCAATCTGTTATCTGGTGATTATCTTCTTTTTTAACTTTTTATTTTGTATTGGGGCACAGCAGATTTACAATGTTGTGACAGTTTCAGGTGAAGAGCGAAGGGACTCAGCCATACACACACATGTACCCATTCTCCTCCTGGTCATTATCTTTGACCATTGTGTCCTTTGTTTTCCTGTAGTTGGAGGGATCACGTTAATCTTGAGCCTTACGATTGTGCTTTTGGCATTTTTAAAGAAGTCCTTCACCTCTAGTCCATAAAGACACTATTTACAGTTCTGTTACCAGCAGAGTTTGGATTCCACAGGTAGGGCTGCAGTTCTTCGGCACACTAGCTCTGTAAGTGATGTTTATCGGGGATCCAGTTGTGTTTGTTTTTGCCTACTCTACTCGCTGGATCTTTATAACAGCTCACTGAGGGAGGGGAGGAAAGTGGGGGCAAAGGTCAAAATGCTGGCAGGTGGCAAATTCCAAATCTGATTTTGTTTGTTCAAGTGTCAGGTGGCTGTACCGTATTACAGATCTCTAGGGCTAGGGTGCAATGAAGCCTGGGTTGGGAAGATCCCCTGGAGAAGGAAATGGCAACCCTCTCCAGTATTCTTGCCTGGAGAATCCCATGGAGGGAGGAACCTGGTAGGCTACAATCCATGGGTTGCAGAGTCGGATGACTGAGCTACTTAACTAACTAACTAACTAACTATAGGTACATATGGATATACCATGAAGTCTCTCATTTGGGGACCTAGAATTATTATTATTACCCACTTGATGGACAGATGAGGCCCTCGGTTCCCTCTCTTGGACCTAGCTTGATCAGAAACGGCAGCAAACCCTCATGAAGGGCCACACTCAAACCCCTAGTTTCAATTGGAAGCCCCTTCCCATCTCTCTGACCCCTACACCACGTAATCCACACACGCCCACTCCAAACTAACCTCTCCTCCCTTAACCTAGGACCTTCTTCTACTTTCTGTCCTCATATTTTTTTCTTATGAACGCTGCTGCTGCTGCTGCTAAGTCGCTTCAGTCGTGTCCGACTCTGTGCGATCCCATAGATGGCAGCCCACCAGGCTCCTCTGTCCCTGGGATTCTCCAGGCAAGAACACTGGAGTGGGTTGTCATTTCCTTCTCCAGTGCATGAAAGTGAAAAGTGAAAGTGAAGGCACTCAGTTGTGTCGAACTCTTAGCGACTCCATGGACTGTAGCCTACCAGGCTCCTCCATCCATGGAGTTCTCCAGGCAAGAATAGTGGAGTGGGTTGCCATTTCCTTCTACACTTGTGATCGCTAAGCAGTCAAAATCACTGAGATGTAGAGAGTACTTTCCATGTGCCAGGCACTGTTCTAAGCACTTAACATGTAGATATTCATTTATTATTCACAACAACCCTATGAGGTAGGTGTTATCAATGTACCCATTTTACAGATCATAAAATTAAGGCCACAGTTCTCAGTGTGTAGCAAAGCAAGGATATGAACCCAGGCCACTAAGCATAGAGCCTTTATTCCAACCACTGTGTCACATGTCCCTTGTAAGATATCATACCCTCCTATCCAGATTGGGTGAAACTCTCAAAACTATAAAATACAAGTAACAGGACAAGGCTCTGCCTTTATTTTTTTCATTAAAAATATTTTTTGGACTTCTCTGGTGGTCCAGTGGTTAAGAATCTGCCTGCCAATGCAGAGGACATGGGTCCAATACCTAGCCCGAGACGATTCCACATGCTGCTGAGCAGCTAAACTCATGCATTGTACCTCCCGAAGCCCTCACGCTCCTAAGCTCCCCAACAAGAGAAGCCATTGCAACAAGAAGTCCACTCACTGCAACTAGAGAAAGCCCCCCCGAAGCAACGAAAACCCAGACGCAGTCAAAAATAAATAAAATAAAATAAAAATTGTTATTGAAGTATAGTTGATTTATAATGTTGTGTTAATTTCTGGCATAGAGTGATTCACTTATATTAGTACACACATATATGAATATGTGTGTGATATATATATTCTTTTTCACATTCTTTTCCATTATGGTTTATTACCAGATACCAGACTATAGTTCCCTGTGCTATACAGTAAGATCCTGTTGTTTATCCGTCCTATATATATATATATTAGTTTGCATCTGCTAACCCCAAACTCTCAGTTCTCCTTCCCCGACTCCCCTTCCCCCTGGCAACCCCAAGTCTGACTTTTAGTTCGAGCATCATTGTAACAAATGCTGCCATTTGACATTCTAGCATTCAGAACCTCCTGGGTTTGTAGTCATCACAGTGATGTGGTGTGAGTGAAAGACCCTGAATGTCTTGATAAGAAAGCCCACCTGACTCGTGAGGGCTTTCTGCACAGCGAAAGGTTTTGTTAAGCAAACATTCAGCTAACTGCGGAGCTGCAGTTCCAGCCCAGCCACACAGCAGGGTGCTTATCTCTGTTTGGCAGAATCTCAGACCCCTCTGTGTAACCAAATCCTTGGGCTGCAGTCTGAATGCCTCCAGGCCTGTGCTGGCTCTGTCCTGGGCTTTGTTCTCCTCCCCCAGGCCCCATTGTTCTCAGATGCTTGGCTTTCTGCCTTGTCATCCTGTTTTTACCCTCTCTTGGCTCTGTTCATCGTCGCCAGGCTTTCCTCCACCCTTCACTCTTGCCTCCAGCCTTCATCTCTTCTCTCTACCTCTTTCTGTCTCACGTTGAGAATGACATCTTATCTACCTGTCCTTTCGCCCTTCTTTCTTCTCTACTCTTTTGTCCTAAACCCACATTGGAGCTGGTTCTGGGCAGTCACTTTTTCCTGGCCTGTCCCCACCTCCCTCCTCCATACTGACTCCTGAACCCCCCATTCTCCGGGCAAGCTCAGCCTTGCCAACGGCAGCCCCCTTATTCTACCTTCTTACAGACAGTCCAGAGAACCGAGGGAGGAGGGCAGTCCCCCTGAGTGTGCGATAGTAGCTCCAAATCGTCTTTTGGTCAGATTCGAATGTAATCAATAAGATAGATCGGGCTGCTCCTTGCTGTGGTTCTGATCAATTTCTCTTCTGCAGAGAAGGTGACTGGTCATGAATCCTTATGGTTGTCACTTTCATTTCCAGGGAACAATCTCCTTTACTCAGCTCTTCCAGTTAACCCTGTCACTTCAACCCCTCCTGGCTGACCCCTAGTTAGTCCTCCACCTGACGATGTCTCTGAGCACATTGAATTATGACTCCCACCTTATCAAGCATGTCCTCCTTACCCTTTTTGTTCAGGACACCTGCTCTGACCACATGTTCTGGAATACTTGAAGTCCTGCATTGCCCCAACAGACTCACCAGTGAAGTTCCTTCAGGGGCATTGATATACCAGTAAAGGCATGCGTGGGTTAATCTAGCATACTCAGATTATTTCCCAACACAAGAGTTAACGCTGGGTACTCCTGACCCCTTTCCAACTGTGAACACCTTTTGCTGTCAGCATTTCTTAGCTTAGCTCATTCTGTCCTTTTCGCAACACTCTCCTATGGCAACCCCCACAGCTGAGACTGCCTCCAGGGCTTTCCCAGCACAATCCTGAGCATCTTCTGGAATCTGACTTGAGTCCCTGAAGGTCCCTCCCTGCTCTCTCTTGTCTGAGACACCACAGCTGTTCCAGCAATACCAGGGCACTCACAGCCTTACTGATTGTTGTTTTTCAGTCGCTAAGTTGTATTTGACTCTTTGAGACCCCATGGACTGCGGCACACCAGGCTTCCCTGTCCTTCACTATCTCTTGGAGTTTGTGCAAACTCTTGTCCATTGAGTCAGTGATGCCATCCAACCATCTCATCCTCTGTCACCCTCTTCTCCTCTTGCCCTCAATCTTTCCCGGCATCAGGGTCTTTTCCAATGAGTCAGCTCTTCACATCAGGGGCCAAAGTATTGGAGCTTCAGCTATTGCTAGGAAATTTTTTCATCTGCTTCTGTTTTTGTCTCTCTAGGAAGATATTTTGCACCTTCACAGCAAAGGATCACATTTTCAGCATCTAGAGTCCAGATGGGCAGAAGGGAAATGATTTGGGAGCCTTAACGAGTATCTGAATAAACAAACATGGAATCTCAGATCCCTCCCTCCCGCTATAGTCACAGGCCAGCTTGGTCTGTAGCTATCCAGTACATGTCATAGTTTCCCCTCCTAGACCATAAACTCTTAAGGTGATTGGAGTAGGGGTCTCTGAAAAGACCTCACCCCGTTCCCCCTCCCTGCCCAGAATTTGGCATTGCTGCAGACTAAGCAATCGGCAAAAGTTGTTGAATGGGCATGGAGGTCAGAAGACACAGTTCTCTGCCCAGGGCAACAGAGGAACAAAGAAGTTCAGGGATCAGGGGGAGCGATCAGAAGCACTTGGGTGTCCATCAACTGGAAAATCCATCTTTTCATGTGCAAGACCCAGAAGGGAAGGCCTAGGCAGTTCATTCCCAGACCAGGAGTACCTAGTATCTCAGCCCTGGGGGGCCCAGGAGGAACCGAGTATTTGAGGCCCTGGGAGTGTTAATGCTGACCACGCAGGTCAGGGCTCTTGGCTCCATAAGCCTTTGGCCTCCCTGCTTTCCTGCTGAAGTTAGATAGTGCTGAGTGGACTCTAGGGAAACCCAGGACTGGGGATTCAGGAACCCGGGGAGGCCAGCTGTGCCATCCTGAGTGGGAAGGGGAGGGGGGTGGGGCACTGCCCTTTCCGGACCTCTTGTTCCTGCTTTGAGAAACTGTATCACCACCAACTGGCGTAGTTGCTGACCATGTCCAGATTCATTTCCTACTGCTGCTGCAACAAATTGCCACATGTTTGGTGGCTTCAAAAAAACACAAGATCATTCACAGTTATGGAGGTCAGAAGTCTCCAGTGAGACTTGCAGGGGCCAGAAACCATCCTTCCGGAGACTTGGAGAGAAATGGTTCCCTGACTTTGCCAGTTTCTAAAGGCTGCCCACTTGGAGGAGGAAATGGCAACCCGCTCCAGTATTCTTGCCTGGAAAATCCCATGGACAGAGGAGCCTGGTGGACTACTCCATGGGGTCGCAGAGCTGGACACGACTGAATGACAGAGCAAAGGCTGTGCATGTTCATCAACTCATAACCACACAATTCTGACTACGGATTCCATCTTCATATCCCCTCTGACTGAGGCACCTGGCTCTCTCATAATGAATGACCTGCGATTCCAGCAGGAGTGTTCACTTGCTCATCGTGTCTGACTCTTTGTGGACTCATGGACTGTAGTCTGTCTGGCTCCTCTGTCCATGGGATTTCCCAGACAAAAATACTGGAGTGGGTTGCCATTTCCTACTCTAGGGTATCTTCCCAAACCAGGTGGATTCTTTACCACTGGGCCACCGGGGAAGCCTTGATTCCAGCAGGCCCACTGAGATAATCCCTAGATTCCCAAATCCTTAGCTCCATCATATCCACAAGGTCCCTTTTGCCTTGTAAGGTCACATATTCACAGGTCCTGGGGAAATGACTGGAACTTCTTTGGGGGGACCACAATGTCCCACAGAAGGATCTACATGGCAATCTTATTTTAATTATGAAATATTTCAAGCTTACAGGAAAGCATAGATAATAATGTAATACTCTGACAACAAAATGACTTGTGAATCTAAATAACTGACCTGCACGGACTGACTTCCTCCAGAAAAGGCTTTGCAAGTCTCTGCTGATTATAGTGCTGATTTATTAGAACATCTGTCTGAATGTCTCCGTCTGATAGAACTCTTTGACAGATTAACTGTTGGTTGGGATAACTATTAACATGCACTTCTCAATACTTAGAGAAATGAAATGTTCCACTTATAGTAAGCTGTTAAAATCCTAATTGTCTCCTTGGGGCCCAGCCCTCCTCTCAAGTTCAAAAACCAGCTCATTTACCAAGGAACAAAATCACACACACACACTATAGGTGGGAGACCTGTGTACCCATCACCCAGCTTTGCCCGATGTCAACACTGTACCACGTTTGCTTCTTATTTTTTTAAGTAATAAAGTGTTAAAACATTGCAGGTTCATTTGAAGGCCTCTGTGTGGCTCTCCCCCACATCTTCGCTTCTAGAAATGAAAGTCCGTGGAGACCACACCCATAGGGCCCTTTGTGTCCAGCTGCTGGTATGGGTTTTACTCTCCAGGTGATGGATGGTCAGCCTGGAGAAGTGGGGGTTAAGGTCAACAAGTTCAGTTCAGTTCACTTGTGTCCGACTCTATGTGACTCCATGGACTGCAGCACACTAGGCTTCCCTGTCCATCACCAACTCCCGGAGCTTACTCAAACTCATGACCATCGAGTCAGTGATTCCATCCAACCGTCTCATCCTCTGTCGTCCCCTTCTCTTTCCACCTTCAGTCTTTCCCAGCATTAGAATCTTTTCAAATGAGTCAGTTCCTCACATCAGGTGGCCAAAGTATGGGAGTTTCAGCTTTGCATCAGTCCTTCCAATGAACATTTAGGACTGATTTCCTTTAGGATGGACTGGTTGCATCTCCTTACAGTCCAAGGGACTCTCAAGAGCCTTCTCCAACACCACAGTTCAAAAGCATCAATTCTTTAGCGCTCAGCTTTCTTTATAGTCCAACTCTCACATCCATACATGGCTACTGAAAAAACCAAAGCTTTGACTAGACAGATTTTTGTTGGCAATGTAATGTCTCTGCTCTTTAATATGCTGTCTAGGTTGGTCATAGCTTTTCCTCCAAGGAGCAAGTGTCTTTCCATTTCATGGCTGCAGTCACCATCTGCAGTGACTTTGGGGCCCGCCCCCTCCAAAAGTCTGCCACTGTTTCCATTATTTCCCCATCTATTTGCCATGAAGTGATGGGACCAAATGCCATGATCTTAGTGTTCTGAATATTGAGTTTTAAGCCAACATTTTCCACTCTCCTCTTTCACTTTCATCAAGAGGCTCTTCAGTTCTTCAGTTTCTGCCATAAGGGTGGTGTCATCTGCATATCTGAGGTTATTATATTTCTCCCAGCAATCTTGATTCCAGTTTGTGCTTCATCTAGCCTGTCATTTCTCATGATGTACTCTGCATAGAAGTTAAATAAGCAGGGTGACAATATACAGCCTTCACGTATTCCTTTCCCAATTCAGAACCAGTCTGTTTTTCCATGTTCAGTTCTAACTATTGCTTCTTGACCGGCATACAGACTTCTCAGGAGGCAGGTCAGGTGGTCTGGTTTTCCCATCTCCTGAAGAATTTTCCATAGTTTGTTGTGATCCACACAGTCAAAGGCTTTGGCATAGTCAATAAAGTAGAAGTAGACGTCATGGAACGCTCATGCTTTTTTGATGATCCAACGGATGTGGGCAATTTGATCTCTGGTTCCTCTGCCTATTTTAAATCCGGCTTGAACATCTAGAAGTTCACGGTTTATGTACTGTTAAAGCATGGCCTGGAGAATTTTGAGCATTATTTTGCTAGCGTGTGAGATGAGTGCAATTGTGCAGTAGCTTGAACACTCTTTGGCATTGCCTTTCTTTGGGATTGGAATGAAAACTGACCTTTTCCAGTCCTGTGGCCACTGCAGAGTTTTCCAAATTTCCTGGCATATTTAGTGCAGCACTTTCACAGCATCATCTTTCAGGATTTGAAATAGCTCAACTGGAATTCCATCACCTCCACTAGCTTTGTTCATAATGATGCTTCCTAAGGCCCACTTGACTTCACTTTCCAGGAGGTCTGGCTCTAGGCGAGTGATCATGCCATCATGGTTATCTGGGTCATGAAGATCTTTTTTGTATAGTAGAATGAAGAGATGGAGCCAAAGCAAAAGCAACACCCAGTTGTGGATGTGACTGGTGATGGAAGTAAAGTCTGATGCTATAAAGAACAGTATTGCATAGGAACCTGGAATGTTAGGTCCATGAATCAAGGCAAATTGAAAGTGGTCAAACAGGAGATGGCAAGAGTGAACATCAACATTTTAGGAATCAGTGAACTAAAATGGACCAGAATGGGTGAGTTTAACTCAGATGACCATTATATCTACTACTGTGGGCAAGATTCCCTTAGAAGAAATGGAGTAGCTGTCATAGTCAACAAAAGAGTTCAAAATGCAGTACTTGGATGCAGTCTCAAAAACAACAGAATGATCTCTGTTCATTTCTGAGGCAAACCATTCAGTGTCACAGTAATCCAAGTCTATGCCCCGACCAGTAATGCTGAAGAAGCTGAAGTTGAATGGTTCTATGAAGACCTACAAGACTTTCTAGAACTAATACCCGACAAAGATGTCCTTTTCATTATAGGGGACTGGAATACAAAAGTTGGAAGTCAAGAGATACCTGAAGTAACAGGCAAATTTGGCCTTGGAGTACAGAATGAAGCAGGTCAAAGGCTAATAGAGTTTTGCCAAGAGAACACACTGGTCATAGCAAACACCCTGTTCCAACAACACAAGAGAAGCCTCTACACATGGAAGTCACCAGATGGTCAACACCGAAATCAGATTGATTATATTCTTTGCAGTCAAAGATGGAGAAGTTCTATACAGTCAGCAAAAACAAGACTGGGAGCTGACTGTGGGTTAGATCACGAACTCACTGCCATATTCAGACTTAAATTGAAGAAAGTAGGGAAAACCACTAGACCACTCAGGTACGACGTAAATCAAATCCCTTGTGATTATACAGTGGAAGTGAGAAATAGATTCAAGGGATTAGATCTGATAGAGTGCCTGAAGAACTGTGGATGGAGGTTCGTGATGTTGTACAAGAGGTAGTGATCAAGATCATCCCCAAGAAAAAGAAATGTAAAAAGGCAAAATGGTTGTCTGAGGAGGCCTTACAAATAGCTGAGAAAAGAAGAGAAGTGAAAGGCAAAGAAGAAAAGGAAAGATATACCCATTTGAATGCAGAGTTCCAAAGAATAGCAAGGAGAGATAAGAAAGCTTTCCTCAGTGATCAGTGCAAAGAAATAGAGGAAAACAATAGAATGGGAAAGACTAGGGCTCTCTTCAAGAATACTGGAGATAGCAAGGGAACATTTCATGCAAAGATGGGGTCAGTAAAGGACAGAAATGATATGGACCTAACAGAAGCAAAAGATATTAAGAAAAGATCAACAACCCAGAGTGGAAATTGTGGCTGTGTCGCTTCTCGGCTGGTGTGACCCCTTGGAGGTCAGTCAGTCTCTTTGCTCCTGCTTCCTCATCTCTGAAATCAATGGAGTACTTAGATTTATCAAAAGGACTAGATGAGATAAGATTTGGAAAAATTGCCTGGAACACTAACAGCATTCTGAGCCACCATCACACTCCTGTTCACTTAAATGTATTAACTGGGTAGAAGAGTCTCCCCGTGCAGGAAGGAGAGAGGGTCTACAGCTCCAGGGGACTGTGGGTGGATTCTTTGCTGGCTGACTGCAGAATGTTCCCTGCAGAAATTCCGAGAGAGGCGAGGAGAAAGCCCGGTGGGTGGTGGGCACTTCCCAGCAGCTCAGCCTCCCAGGGAGCAGTGAGGAAACCTGAACACCACCTTTCCAGAGGCTGGGACTCCGGCTTTTTGTCCCCTCCCCCGCCATGTAGCCTGGCCGCCCACCACTCCCGCCCCAGCACCCGCACTGGCCCAGCAGCAGGAAGTGAGCTGAGAGAGCTGGCAGGGCAGGGATCAGGGACCTTAGAACTTGGATCCTCACATTACCATCCTCCGCTTACTCTGTGTTGCTCTAGGCAGGCTCTTCCTCTGATTCATCTTTGCCTCCTGTCCACCCCCCCCTCCCCCCCGCTGCCACTTCGCTGCACCTGGCCTCTGGAAGCCCAGCAGGGGCTCAGGTTTCCCTTCCCACCATGGGAGGAACCTGGAGTGGCATTTGCTGACTGTTGGATGTGGGCCCTTCTTGGCCCAGGATTACTTGTGCTTCCAAGAAGAGGCTCAGAGACCAGGAGCCTGGGGACAGCGGGTTCCCTGTGAACACAGAATGCACAGAATGTCCTATCACAGATGAGGGCTCAGAACACCAGCCCTCAAGGAACTGGCTGAGATACAGAGACGCAAAGGCAGTTAGTGGCAGAGCTGGGGCCAGAGTCCAGTCTCCTGACTTGATTCGCTGTCTGTTGTCATCTCCACCCCCGCCCACCGTTAATACTGGGGGGACCTCCCAGTCTCCTAGTTCATGAGTCCAGGGTGGTAGCTTTGACTCCTCATGTGATCAAGACCAGACCCAGCGGGGATCCTAGGGAAAGCCCTCTGCAGCGGGGAGCGCTCACATCAGCCAAGTGTTCCCCAAGTCTTCCCTGCCAGAACCCTCAAGCCCATCCCAACTCCCAGCTCACGCCCCAGGTAGAGGTATGTTCCTCCTCCCTTCAACTGAATCTCCAGCCCCAGGAGGCAAAAACTCAACAGGCAGGCCTCCAAAGGGAGACACTCCCCACTTTTATAAGGAAAATTCCGATCTTCTTGTGTCTAAATGTCACAGTAAGGAATGCATTCAGTTGCAAAAAAAAAAAAAAAAAGACCAATAATAGTTTTATTTAAAATTTTTATTCATTTATTTATTTAGGCTATGCTGGCTCTTTGTTGCTGTGTGCAGGCTTTTCTCTTATTACAGAAACTGGGGGCTACTCTCTAGTTGCAGGGCACAGGCCCACTGGGGTGCCTTCTTTTGTTGTACAGCATGGACTCTAGGCACAAAGGCTTCAATAATTGCAGCACATGGGTTCAGGAGTTGTGGCACACAGGCTTAGTTGCTCCACGGCCTGTGAAATCTTCCTGGACCAGGAATCGAACCCATGTCTTCTGCACTGGCAGGTAGATTCTTAACCACTGGACTACCAGGAAGTCCCCTGACCAGCAATGTTTTAAAGAAAGAGTTGTTTATTCTTCTCATAAAGAAGATGATAAGGTTCTGAGTTCCTAGGTTTCCCCTCATCATTTCAAAATGATTGCAGCAACCCCGCACATCACATCACATCCTCACACCATGTTCAGAAGCAGAAAGCAGGTGATGATGTCAGGCAGTTTCTTCCCCCAGCTTCCCCCTTATCAACAAGCAAAGATTGTTTTCAAGAACCCAACAGCTGACCTCACATCATTAGCCAAATAAGGGTTATAAAGCCCTCCCCAACAAAGCCAGGAAATGCGTATCTGGCTGTCCCGGGCTTTACAGTAAAAGAGGACAGGATGAAAGATTTGGGCAATGACTCTGGCTTAGGCAAACAAAAGTACTTTTCACAGTTAATCAGTTTGAGAACTCCTGGGTTTGTGTAATTTGAGCTGGGTAAAAAATTCACATTGTTCTCTGATGAGAAAACCAGAGATTGACCTGCAAAGCTGAGGAAAAGTCATCTTGTTTGGATGAGAGAAAGAGAGAGTTTAAACCTTATCCCTGAGTGAGACAGAAAACTTCCTGATGAGACATCACATTTGGGTGGTGTTCCAGTTGTCAATTGCTGTGTAACAAACCACCCCCAAATGTAGTGGCTTAAAGGGTTAAGTTACATTTCTCACCATCTGGGAGTTGACTGGGCTCAGCAGGGCAGTTCTTACTTGGGGTCTCATAAGATTGCAGGGTGGTTCGAAGCCATTTGAAGTTGTCTTTACTTAAATGTTTGGTTTCTGGGCCAGGACAGCTAAAATAGCTAGCTGTTGTTCAGTTACTAAGTTTTGTCAAACTTTGCAACCCCATGGTCTGCAGCATACCAGGCTTCCCTGTCCTTCACCGTCTCCTGGAGTTTTCTCAAACTTATGTCTATTGAGTCGGTGATGCCCTCCAACCATCCCACCCTCTGTCGCCCCTTTCTCCTCCTTCCCACAATCTTTCCCAGCATGAGGGTCTTTTCCAGTGAGTTGGCTCTTTGCATCAGGTGGCCAAAGTATTGAAACTTCAGCTTCAGCATCAGTCATTCCAGTAAATATTCAGGGTTGATTTCCTTTAGTATTGACTGGTTTAATCTCCTTGCTGTCCAAGGGACTCTCTAGAGATATCATCTATTAATATATCTACAATAAATAGTTAAGAGACACACAAAACCAAAAGGTGTATAATGTTATGTCCAAAACATTAAACCCAATGGTTGGGGAAAGTAAAAGTACAGAGTTGTTAGAATTCAAAACTCAAGTTGTTAAGTTCAAAAACTAAGATTATCAACTGAAAATAATCATGAACATATAAACCTCATAGTAACCACACACACACACATATATATAAACCTTATAGTAATCACAAGCCAAAAATCTATAACTATAATAGATACACACAAAAGAGAAAGAATCCAAACATAACACTACAGAGAGTTATCAAATCACAAGGGAAGCGAGCAAGAGAAAAAGAAAGGAAAAGAAAGAATTACAAAAACAAATGGAAAATGATTAACCAAAATGGCAGTATAAGGATATATTTAATACCAATCAATAATTAGTTTAAATGTAAATGGACTAAATGTCCCAATCAAAAGACACAGAGTGACTGAAGCAACCTAAGTGCCCGTCAATTGATGAATGGATTAATAAGATATACAATGGAATATTACTCACTCATAAAAGAGAATGAACTCTTGGGGGAATTCGCTGGTGGTCCGGTAATTAGGCCTCTGTACTCTCACTGTCAAAGGCTGATGTTCAATCCCTGGTCAGGGAATTAAGATCCCACAAGTTGAGTAGCATGCCCCCCACAAAAGAATGCAGTCTTGCCATTTGTGATAGCATAGACGGATCTAGAGGGTGTCACGCTAAGTAAAATGTCAAACAAAGAAAATACGGTATGAGTTCACTTATACGTGGAGCCTAAAAGCAAAACAAATGAACAAGCATAACAAGACAGAAAGCGTCATAGATACAGAGAACAAACAGATGTTTGCAGGAAGGGAGGGGAGTGAGGAAAGGAAAGACATAGGTAGGGGAGATCAGAGGTACAAACTTCCAGTTGCAAAACAAATGAGTCATTGGCATGAAATATACAGTCCAGGGAAAGAGGTCAATTATTATGTAATATCTTTGCACGGCGGCAGACGGTGACTAGGTTTACTGCGGTGATCATTAGAAATATCAAATCACTACATTGCGCTCAAGGAACTAACATAGTATTGTAGGTCAATTTATACGCCATTAAAAAAATAAAAACAAACTAAAAAAGCTACATTGAAAAGTATCTGTAGCAACATGGATGGACTCAGAGATTGTCATACTGAGGGAAGCGTCAGACAGAGAAAGAGAAGTATTGCATGATATCACTTGAATGTGGAATCAAAAAAAAAAAAGAAAGAAATGAACTCATCTACAAAACAGAAATAGAGTTACAGATGTAGAAAACAAGCTTATGGTTACCAGGGGGTAAGGGGGGAGGGATAGACTGAAAGCTCAAGATTGACACACACACATTACTATATATAAAATAGATAACTAATAAGGACCTACTGTATGGCCCAGGGGATTCTACTCAGTACTCTGTAATGGCCTATACAGGAGAAGAATCTTAAAGAGTGGATTGTATACATATACACATATAACTGAACCACTTTGCTGTACGCCTGAAACTGATGCAATATTGTAAATCAACTATATGTCAATAAAAGGTTTTAAAAAATAAAAAAAAAGATAATACAATAGTGTTTTTAAACTGTCATTTCCTCAAGTATGAGTTATATAGAGTGTCAAGGGGAAAAGACAATAGCAACTACCTGGGACTCATTTGTGCTTCTATGGAGTCAAATACCAGCCAGGCACATTCTTAATGTTTGCTCCCCAAACGCCTTAATAAGCGGTGCCCCTGACGCATCATATTGTCTCTCCTAGACAGGAAGAGCTGAATAAAAAGGAGAAACCTGAACATAGCTGACGTGTTTGCTAACGAGGCATACTGAAATTGTATTGCACCACTGCGTGGACAGTGCGTCTTGACTCTGCCGTGCTCCAGTTTATGTTAGAACTCCACTGTGACCCAGCTCCTTACAATATTCAGGTATAACACTTAGCACAGCATGTCTGCCAAAACCTACCCACTAGAGACACTGTGAAGTTGAACACATGGTTATGTTGTTAAAATTATACTGATTTTTATCCCCTAACATACAGTTACTTCATGAATAACTGGGGCATTTTTTTTACATGAAAAAGGTGATCCATTTTGGAGAAATGAATAATACAACTGGAGGATGTCAAGCGTCTCTCTTTCCACGTGTTCTCGCCACGTGACTAGCTTGGACTTCCTCACAGCTTGGCTGGACTTCTTTCAAGGCAGCTGGCTGCATTCTAAACAACTGTGCAAAAGACAGGCTCCATCAGAACCTGCAAGGCTGTTTACGGCCACGCCCTGGAAGACCTAGAACATCTCTTCCACCTCAGATGGAAGACCTACTACTCACACTCAAGTTGGAAGAGGGGTAATTGCACTCCAGCTCCTGACAGGAGGGAGGGAAGGACTTGATGGTAGCCTTGGAGATCGGGAGTGAAAGGTGACCTTAACGTAGCTACACCTCAGTGAGCAAAGGAGGGACAGTGAGCCTCAGGTCGAGGCACAGAGAGGTCTGAGGGAAGGAGTGACATCGGAAGAGGAACTCGGAGGGGTCCAGAGGGAGGTGTTGGTGCTGAAACGCTGACCCAGCCCGAAGGGCTATCCCAATAGTGAATCCTTGAACAACGGGTTCTGAGAGTGTCTGATCCTAAGAAACTGTCAACAAAGGAAGTGTAGCCAAATCTCCCCCAAGACTCACGGTGCTTGTGCTAAGTCACTTCAGTCGTGTCTGACTCTGTGACTCTATGGACTGTAGCCTGCCAGGTTCCTCTGTCCATGGGAATCTCCAGGCAAGAATACTGGAGTGTGGTGCCATGCCCTCCCCCAGGGGATCTTCCACACGTGGGAATCAAACCCGCATCGCTTACATCTCCTGCACTGGCAGGCGAGTTCTTTACCACTAGTGCCACCTGGGAAGCCCAAAACTCACAGGGGATAAGGAATTATCCTGTGGGAGAAGCCTAAAAACAGAGACGGTGAAGGGCCATTCATGGCTGGGAAGGGAGTGATTATTTGTGGTCAGAAATGCTTAGAGTGCACTCACTCACTCTAAGGGCACTCTAAATGCACTCACTCTAAGCTGAGTGCTTAGAAAGTGGTCTTCTGGTTCAGCAGGCAAAGGTGAAGGAGGCCCAGATTGGAAGTTTGGGACTGACATTTACACGCTGCCATATTTGAAATAGATAACCAACAAGGATCTACTTACTGGACAGCACAGGGAACTCTGCTCAATATTCTGTAATAACCCAAATGGGAAAAGAACTTGAAAAAGAATAGATAAGAGGAGCCTGGTGTGCTCCAGGCCATGGGGTTGCAATGAGTCAGAGACGACTAGGCAACCGAACATGTATGAGCGGAACTGAATCACGTTACTGTACACCGGAAACCAACGCAACATTGTTAATCAGCTACACTCCAACATAAAGTAGAAATTAAAGAAAGAAGTTGAGTGCCACGGGACCGCTTGTGGCACCACAGGCTCCCATCTCTCTAGGTGTTTGCTCCTGTCTCGTACAGCCTGTGTACCAAATCCAAGCCTGGGCTTGTTTTTATACAACCCAGAAGTGAGATTGGGTTTAAAGGATTGCAAGAAAAGAGGAAGGAAGGGAGCAGAATATACCGCAGGGATGTAGCTGGCCCTCAAAGTCTGAAATATTTCCTATCTGCTCATTTACAGAATAGGTTTGAGGACCCATGCTTTAGACAAACGTGCCCTGGTTGTAGATGAGATCTGAGCTGATTTTAGGTGTCAGCAAGAAAGTTTTTCCAGGACTTCCCTGGTGATCCAGTGGCTAGGACTCCACACTTTTAACGCAGCCATCCTGGATTCGATCCCTGGATGGGGAACGAGATCCCACATGCTGCAACAAAGACTTAGCACAGCCAAATTAAAAAACAAACAAACAAACAAACGACTATCCCCTCTTAAACTCTCTTCCAACCCTGATTTCTTCCAGGAGCAAGCTCAGCTGGGTGTGGGAACATCTTGCAAGCAGGACTGACATTTGAGGATCTCCTTTTTGAACAAAGGAGATTCTCAAACTAGCTAGCTAGTTCAGTTCAGTTCAGTCGCTCAGTCGTGTCCGACTCTTTGCTACCCCATGAATCGCAGCATACCAGGCCTCCCTGTCCATCACCAACTCCCGGAGTTCCCTCAGACTCACATCCATCAAGTCAATGATGCCATCCAGCCATCTCATCCTTGGTCATCCCCTTCTCCTCCTGCCCCCAATCCCTCCTAGCATCAGAGTCTTTTCCAATGAGTCAACTCTGCATGAGGTGGCCAAAGTACTGGGGTTTCAGCTTTAGCATCAGTCCTTCCAAAGAAATCCCAGGGCTGATCTCCTTTAGAATGGACTGGTTGGATCTCCTTGCAGTCCAAGGGACTCTCAAGGGTCTTCTGCAACACCACAGTTCAAAAGCATCAATTCTTCAGCACTCAGCCTTCTTCACAGTCCAACTCTCACATCCATACATGACCACAGGAAAAACCATAGCCTTGACTAGGCGGACCTTAGTCGGCAAAGTAATGTCTCTACTTTTGAATATGCTATCTAGGTTGGTCATAACTTTTCTTCCAAGGAGTAAGCGTCTTTTAATTTCACGGCTGCAATCACCACCTGGAGTGATTTTGGAGCCCCCAAAATAAAGTCTGATTGTTTGGTTTTCATTGTATTTATTTTTCTCACCAATATCTATTTATGGTAATGATACTGATTTTTCATCTAACTGTATAGATTTTCCTTTTAAATAAACCCACTAAGTTGAAAATGAGACAACTTAAAGTATTAAATAGAAAATAATAGAGGTAGCATATTGTACGGCAAATGCAGTGAGGGTGATGTGTGTGGCTGTGTTTTGATGCAGGGCTCCTGCGGTTGTGCCTTGATCCTTCTTCTTAGCTCTTCCTCTTCCCTCTGCAGATTTGCTAGTTCTCCCCACTCAGGCCATCCACTCCCAAGAACCACTTATGCTGATGACCTCCAAGCCCACATCACCAGTTCAGCTCCTCCTGAGCCCTAGAATGGACAATCAACCACCAGTGGGACAGCTCCACACCGGTGACCCATGGGCACCTGAACTAGAAAGCTTCCAAAAGCAGACTCTTGGTCACAACCCCACCTCTTTTTTCTGTGTTTGCATCCCAGGGAAAAGCATCTTTATTGGCTCAGAGCTTAGTGAGTCCTCCCTTCCTGGCCCCTACATCTGAACCATCTCCATGACCTGTTGTTGATTCTACTCCCTAAATACCTTTTGAACCTATCCATGTGTCCTTCCAGCCACTGCCAAACTCTGGGGCCCCCATCTCACACTTGGATATACCCGGCCATCTGGAATGATCTTTCTAAACTTCACCCCCACTCTGCTTGTTGTCACTGCCATCAGGATAGAGTTCAAAGTCTTCCAGTCCGCATAGGAGTCCTGAATGGCCCAGCCCCTCCCCGCCCAGGCTCAGCTTCCAGGCTTGGCTCTCCTGAAATACACTGAACTCTTCAATTTGCTAAATATGTGCTGTTCCTCTTCAGCCTGAGGCCCCCACATCTGTGTTTCCTCTTCTTAGAAGTCTCGATAGCCAGCCTGTGTTAATTCCCTCTCACCCTACAGAGCTCCAGAGGACCACTGATTCCCATAAAACAACTTCAGAAATTTACAGGCAGGGCTTCCCACGTGGCACAGTGGTAAAAAAAAATTCTGCCTGCAATGCAGGAGACACAGGTTCAATGCCTGGGTTGGGGAGATTCCCTGGAGAAGGAAATGGCAACCCACTTCCAGTATTCTTGCCTGGGAATTCCCATGGACAGAGGAGCCTGATGGGTTACAGTCCACGGGGTTGTAAACATGTGGACGTGACTGAGCATGCACTTGTGCACGTATCCGCTGTCCCCGCTCATCTGTGCTGTCCAACAAATGAAACATTTTTAACAAAATAGGAAAAGAAGTCAGTTTATGGAACATGTAAATGAGAAGAAAACAAAACTGCCCCCTTGTCTCCCAATCCCTGCTTCTTCATCCCTGGCCCTGGGCAGAGGGTTGTAACTGGTCTAGTCTCATTTTTTTCCTTCACAGTGGCTGTGGTTCCCAGGGGACAGCAGTTCCATTCAGCTTCCCAGCCGTGGATCCTGGGGGAAAACCAGAGAAACAGGATTGGGCCTGGAAGAGCCATCTGAAGCAGACGGATGTAAATTCAACTCTGCAGTCCCTTCTCCAGCCAGGGCTAACCCTCCCCACCACCCCTGCCCCCTGCCCGACAGCTTCTTCCATTGGAAGAGAATCTGATTCTTGCTCGCGTGCTCTCCAAGCCAGGGTCTCAGGTATCGCGTGATCCTTTCCCGCTCCTGCCCCCAAATGAGGCACCACCGCACAGTGGTTAGATCTTGAGTCAGACAGACATGGTTCAAGGGTCCGCTTAGTATGTGACCTCAAGCAAGTTGCATAACCTGAAGCCACACGGTTTACTGAGAAGCCCCCTGTTTACTGAGAAGAAAAACAATGAGACAATGGACGTTTCGCACTTAAACAATCAGGTCTGTGGGGAGAAAATGTCAGCCATTATCATCATTAACTTTTTATTTAAAAAAAAATCACTACATAAAAATTGACTTATATTATGTATGATTCTTTGAATTTTAGCACCTGTATAGATTCATATCCCTGGAGAAGGAAATGGCAGCCCACTCCCGTATTCTTGCCTGGAAAATTTCATGGATAGAGGAACCGGGTAGGATACAGTCCATGGGGTTGCAAAGAGTTGGACACGACTGAGTGATAAACATATAGATTCTTATAATTATCTCCATAACCAGATACATAACTGTTCTGTTATTTAACCTCCCCCACAGAAAACCAAACCATTCTCCTGCTCTGCGGTATCCTGACCCCCACTCATAACCCTTGACAGCCACTGATCTACCCTCCTTCCCCATCCCCCTGTTCTCAAGAATGTCAGATAAACGGAATCTCACAGTATACAAACATTTGCGACTGGCTTCTCTCGGTCAGCATAAACACCATTGTGATTCATCCAAGTGGGGCGAATCAATGCTTCCTTCCTTTTTCTTGCCCAGGAGTACATACTTGCTGAAAATTGCTTTCTCTTTTTTCATCCCAACCAACTGTTCGGGTCAGATAAATACAAATAGAGTCTACAGGTCTTGACCTAGGAGTCACTTTCCGTAGGGAAGCTGGTAGCCCCATATTTTGCTGGGTCCTCTTCCTATTGCCCAGAGAAAGAAATGGCAACCCACGCCAGTACTCTTGCCTGGAAAATCCCATGGATGGAGGAGCCTGGCGGGCTGCAGTTCATGGGGTCGCAAAGAGTCGGACAGGACTGAACGACTTCACTTTCACTTTCACTTTCCTATTGACGCCTCATAAGTCCTCCTGAAAGAAGAGCCCTGAATCTAAATGTACATTTAAAAAAATCATCTTATTTACTAATATTTATTCATTTACTTTTGGCTGTGCTGGGTCTTTGTTGCCGCGAGGGCTTTTCTCTAGTTGCAGCGAGTAGGGGCTACTCTGCAGTGGGCGGTGTATAGGCTTCTCATTGCGGTGGCTTTTCTTGTCTCTGAGGGTACAGGCTTTGCTGGTGGCGGCTCTGGAGCTCTGGAGCACAGGCTCAGTAGTTACAGGGCACGGGTTTATTGGCCACACAGCATGTGGGATCTTCCCACACCAGGGACCGAACCCAAGTCTCCTGCACTGGCAGGTAGATTCTTTGCCACTGAGCCACCAGGGAAGCCAAGTCTAAATGTACAGTTTACTGGAGAGAAAAATCACTGGTCCCCTTGATGGTAGCAAATGGAAGATCCTAAAGTGCTGGTAGGGAAATACGATTCTGAGCCTGGAACCCCTTAGGCTTCATGAATGACAATTTGCAGCCAACTGGCCAGGGAGAGTCAGGTGGCCAGTTCTCCCATTCCCCGCCCCCACTATACAATCACGGGGCAGCAAGGCTGGTGCCCGTGGGTGGAAGGAGAACTCCAGAGACCAAGAGGAGGGGGAGACTGAGCAGGAGAAAGAGGTTGTTTGTGGCTCTGAATAGCATCCTTCTTTGCACTGTTTTCTTCCTCCTGATTGGCCTGGGGGCACATCCCAGCCACTCCCTCGGCTCTCATTCAGAGTTATTATTGTTATTATCCTTTCTTAGCACCATTAGAGAACAGATATGACACTGCAGCTGTGGAATTGAAAGATGCTTGCTTCTTGGAAGAAAGATGATAACAAACCTAGGAAGGGCATTAAAAAGCAGAGACATCATTTTGCCAACAAAGCTGTGCTTTTTCCAGTAGTCATGTACGGATGTGAGAGCTGGACAAATCAAGCAGGCTGAGTGCCAAAGGACTGATGCTTTCAAAGTGTGGTGCTAGAGAAGGCTCTTGAGAGACTGCAAGGAGATCAAACCAGTTAATCCTCAAGGAAACCAACACTGAATATTTATTGGAAGGACTGATGCTGAAGCTGAAGCTCCAATACTTTGGCCACTTGATACAAACAGCCGACTCGTTGGAAAAGACCCTGATGCTGGGAAACATTGAGGACAGGAGGAGAAGGGGGCGACACAGGATGAGACGGTTGGATGGCATCATCAACTCGATGAGCAGGACTTTAACCAAACTCCGGGAGAGAGTGAAAGACAGGAAGCCTAGCGTGCTGCAGTCCGCGGGGTTACAAAGAGTCGGACATGACTGAGGCTGAACAGCAACAACGCGATACTGGCCTCCGAGTTGCCCCTGTGCTCAGCTGCTCAGTTGTGTCCGACTCTTTGTGACCCCAAGGACTGTAGCCCGCCAGGCTCCTCTATCCATGGAACTTCCCAGGCAAGAATACTGGAGTGGGTTGCCACTTCCTACTCCAGGGGATCTTCCAGACACTCTGAATTGCCCTAGGACTGTATTTTGTCTGTCCTTCTGTGCATTCCTGGGTGGTCTAGAGCAGAATATTAGAGCAACTGCTCACGGGAGAGGGAGAAAGAGAGGAGAGATTGTCTTTGATTTCTAACTGCAAAGTCCATGCCCAAGTCTCAGAGTCTTCCCAGTGCCTCTCTGGCCCTCGGGGGATACACCACAGCAGTGGCGCTCACAGGTGACCCAGTTTTGTTTGCTAGGAAGCTTGTGAGCTCTGGCTCAGGGGAAATAAGCTTGTCTAGGATTGCAGAGCAAAGGTAGCGGTGAGGCTGGGCTGTGGCCAGCTGGTCTGCGTGTCCCAGCTGGGGCTGAGGCCAGCTTTCACTTCCTTTGGAAATCCCACACACTGGGCCTCAGAAGCTTCTGCAACATGCATAGATCCTAAATTCCCTGGGGAGTTTTGGTTGATGGGTTTTCTGAGCAGTAGGTCAACTTCAGTAATATGACACTCAAAGTTAGAACTTTCTGACCCAGGGAACAAAGATTACAATCCCAAGAATCCTAACAGCCAGAAGACCAAATGTGTGACTTAGAAAATATGTACTCTCTTACAAATGAACTTACTCACAAAACAGAAAGAGATTCATAGACTTAGAAAACGAACTCATGGTTCCTGGGACGGTTGGGGGTTGCGGGAGGAGGTGCGAGGGTGGGGGGCATGGTGCAGAGCGGGTGGGATGGGGCTGTGAGATGGATGGATAGTTAAGAATTTGGGGAATTCCCAGGTGGCTCTGGTAAAGAACTGGCCTACCAAAGCAGGAGATGTAAGAGACACAGTTTCGATCCCTGGGTCCAGAAGATCCCCTGGAGAAGGGCATGGCAACCCACTCCAGTATTGTTGCCTGGAGAATCCCATGGACAAAGGAGCCTGGTGGGCTACAGTCCATAGGGTCGCAAAGACTCGGACATGACTGAAGCAACTTAGCACGCATGCATGTACACATTGCTGTATTTAAAATGGATAATCAACAAAAACCTATTGTATTGGCCGCAGAACTCTGCTCAGTGTTATGTGGCCGCTTGCGTGGGAGGGGAGTTTAGGGGAGATGATACCTGAATATGTATGGCTGAGTCCCTTCACTGTTCACCTGAAACTATCACAACATTGTTAATCGGCTATATCCCAATATCAAATGTTTTTCTCATGTTAAAATAAATAAATAAATAAATAAATTTTTAAGTACATATTCTCATCTGGACTTGGCAACAGGGGAGATCTAAGTAGTGTCATGAGCTCAAATACCAGCTCTGCCTACAGTCTGGAGACCTTGGATAGACCCTGGGGTTCAGGCTCTTGAGGTTAGGGTCCTCTGGGTTCTGCTGTACATTCTGAGTCACTTCACACATGTCCAGGTCTGTGCAAGGACCTTTTAAAGACATGGAAGGGAAATGGGGGTGGTCCTTGCTTCCAAGGGCAGGTGGAGACTCAGCCCACATATAAGGTAGGACAGGAATGTTGGAGAAGGAGATAAGGAGGACATGATTCAGGTCAATAAGCACTGTAGGAATCAAAGGTGTGATGTTGGTGTTTGAGGAGGATTTTCGGAGGAGCAAGAAGGGGACCTTGGAGGCAGGGGAGGTGCAGAGGCAAAGACACCTATGGAGAAGGGTGTGGTTCATCCTGGGCCAGCAGGAGGCTGTAGGAGACTCAAGAGTATGTGAACTGAGAACTTCCAGATGTACAAGCTGGGTTTGGGAAAGGCAGAGGAACCAGAGATCAAATTGCCGACATCCATCGGATCACAGAAAAAGCGAGAGAATTCCAGAAAAACATCTATTTCTGTTTCATTGACTATGACTGTGTAGATCACAACAAACTGTGGAAAATTCTTAAAGAGATGGGAATACCAGACCACCTGACCTGCGTCTTGAGAAACCTGTATGCAGGTGACCAAGCAGTTAGAACCGGACTTGGAGCAAGGGACTGGTTCCAAACTGGGAAAGGAGTACATCAAGGCTGTATATTGTCACTCTGCTTATTTAACTTCTATGCAGAGTGAAAAGTGAAAGGGTTAGTCACTCAGTCATGTCTGACTCTTTGTGAGCCCATGGACTGTAGCCCACCAGCCTCCTCTGTCCATGGATTTCTCCTGGCAAGAATACTGGAGTGGGCTGCCATTTCCTTTTCCAGGGGATCTTCCTGACCCAGGGATTGAACCCAGGTCTCCTGCATTGCAGGCAGGTTCTTTACCATTTCAGCCACCAGGGAGAGTACATGCAAAATGCCTGGCTAGATGAAGCACAAGCTGGACTCAAGATTGCTGGGAGAAATATCAACAACCTCAGATATGCAGATGTTACCACCCTTATGGCAGAAAGTGAAGAGGAACTAAAGAGCCTCTTGAGGAAAGTGAAAGAGGAAAGTGAAAAAGCTGGCTTAAAACTCAGCATTCAAGAAACAAAAATCCAGTCCCATTAATTCACGACAAATAGATGGAGAAAAAATGGAAACAGTGGCAGATTTTATTTTCTTGGGCTCCAAAATCACTGCAGACAGTGACTGCAGCCCTGAAATTAAAAGACGCTTGCTCCTTGGAAGAAAAGCTATGACAAACCTAGACAGCATATTAAAAAGCAGAGACATCACTTTGCCAACAAAGATCCGTCTAGTCAAAGTTATGGTTTTTCCCGTAGTTGTGTATGGATGTGAGAGCTGGACCATAAAGAAGGCTGAGCACCAAAGAATTGATGCTTTTGATCTGTGATGTTGGAGAAGATGCTTGAGAGTCCCTTGGACAGCAAGGAGATCAAACTAGTCAATCCCCAAGGAAATCAACCTTGAATATTCATTGGAAGGACTGATGCTGAAGCTGAGGCTCCAATACTTTGGCCACCTGATACGAAGAGCCAGTTCATTGGAAAAGACCCTGATGCTGGGAAAGACTGAGGGTAGGAGGAGAAGGGGGTGACAGAGGATGAGATGATTGTATGGCATCACCAACTCAATGGACAAGAGTCTGAGCAAACTCCGGGAGATAGCAAAGGAGAGGGAAGCCTGGTATACTGCAGTCCAAGGGGTCACAAAGAAGCAACTGAACAACAATGAACAACAGGAGACTCTATAATACAGATGCCCATCCAGATCCCCGTCACCCACTCCCCAGAGCTGTGAATGTCTGCTGCTGCTGCCCCACAGAGCATCCTTCTCCAGAGAACTGCCTTTGGCTGAGAGGAGCCACCTGGTCCTTACACTCCCCAGGGGGTGGCTGGCAGCTGATGACTGGGTGATACATGGTTACAAAGACCCACCCTCTCCTGCCCTGGTGGAACAGCTCTGTGGGGCTGTTCACACTCCAGAATTCCCAAGAGATCAGGCTGTTTTCAGACTAGAGCTGAAAACAACTCTGCTTGGCTTGTTCACCTAACCTGCCCTGCTTGCCTCCTTCCTGACCAGTTTTCATAATTTGCACAAAAACCCCACTCACATTCTGCCTCTAAGGAACCCACCAACTAGGTCCAGCACTGGGCAGAATTAAGGGGTCCTTGGATACTAGACAAAGATGACAGGGTATGAGATGGTTGGATGGCATCACTGACTTGATGGAGTTTGAGCAAGCTCCAGGAGTTGGTGATGGACTGGGAAGCCTGGCGTGCCGTGGTCCACGGGGGTTGCAAAGAGTGGGACACAACTGAGCGACTGAACTGAACTGAATGCTAGGATATTTGATTTGTAGGCAGACCAAATAGAAGGAAAACTGGCTTCTTCAACCTGTTCTCACCTGTGCCACTTTACTTTTTTTTGTTTTTTATGTAGGCCAGTTTTAAAAGTCTTTACTGAATTTGTTACAATACTGCTTCTGTTTCACATTTGGGTCTTTTGGCCATAAGACATATGGGATCTTAGCTCTCCAACCAGGGATCGAACCGGTACCCTCTGCATTGGAAAGAGAAGTCTTAACCGCTGGACCACCAAGGAAGTCCCTGCCACTTACTTTTAAAGTTCAGCAAGTCAAAGGGAAGCCTGGTGTGCTGTAGTCCATGGGGTCGTAAAGAGTTGGACGCAGCTGAGCAACTAAACGGAACGGAATGACTGAACTGAACTGAAGTCAAAGGGGCCCACCCCACTTTCTCCTGGGTGCCTACCCCAGACAGAGAATTTCCTATCGATTTCCTCATGGTGCCAGAAGTGCTTTGGTTTAACTAAAGAACAGTGGCAGGTTCAGATTCTGCTGCCCCAGAAACACCTCTGCTGTGGGGTGGTCCATCTGCCTGACCCCAGCCCAACAGAGCAGGGGTTCAGCCTCCTTGTTGGTGAAGGCTCTTAAAGGGACAGAGACTGGTGGTATGTTTCTTCCTCCACATGGTCGGCCCCTTAAGAGGCATATGAAGAAGAAAGCCGATAGTAGGGAAAGGCCACCTCCCTCCTACACGCCCCCTTCTGTTTCCAAGCCATCTCCTTCCTTTCCCTGTCTACTTCAAGTACTATCCACAAGTTCAACTAAACATTCACCAGGTGCCAGGCACAGTTCTGGGTACTGGGCTACAGCTGTGATCATCATGATGAAGCCTGGCTCTTGGGACTTCACGTTCTAGTCAGTGGAGCCTGGAAAAGGGAAGTAAGCTAAACAGAAATAGTATTATCTACTTTAAAGAAAAAAACAGTAATGGCTTAGAGAGAGGCTGAGTCCTACAGGGATGGGCCACCACGGGTAGGGGTCAGGCAGGGCCTCTAGGAGTTAAGCCATCAGTGCTGAGAAGAGGCTGGTCCAGCAAAGATGTGGGGAAAGAGCATCTAGGCAGAGGGAACAGCAAATATGGAAGTCCTGGTGTGCACTGACCACACCACAGCTGGGGGATCCGGGGGAATCTCTGGGGAAACTCAGGTTGTTCTCTCTTTCACTGGTCCTTGTAGGGATGGTCAGGGAAGGAGGGAATCACCTCTATGTGCCTGAAGTTTCTACACCTTTACCCCCAGTGGCATTTGACAAAGTGGAGCTCTCTGCGAAGGTATCTCTCCTCTCCCAGACAGTGGGTGGGTTTTCAACAGCAGCCCCTAGGCTTTCAGAATAGTGCACAGCCTTGCGCTCTGTTTAGTTCCTCGTGGGGTCAGATGCGTTGGTCACTCCCTATACCGGACCACTCCTGACTCCCATGTGCCTAGGATGATGAAACTTCCTGTCTGTGTGTGAAGGCTTTAACTTCCTTCTCTTTGGACACGCAAACATGTTGAAAACTTACAAACTGAAACAGTACTTTTAGCAAGGTAGGCCCAAAACATCTCTTAGAACCAAAGTAACAGGGGCCTCCATCTCCTCTCCCAGGAGATGTGGAGCAAGACAAGGCACTGATTAACCTCTGAACAGACTCCCTGCCAAGCCCTCCCTAACAGGTCAGCCAGGCCCCAAAGTCAGCTTCTTTCCTCCACTGACCTCTGGGCTGCCTGGTCACTGGCTTGGCTCATGACAATTTATTTTACTTAATTGTCAGAAAGATGTCCAGGGGTCTCAGCAGGAGAGCAGAAGGGATTACGAGCTTTGAACCCCAGTGTCACCCTCTTGTCCCTTTAGCTAATGGCCCTTGAATTAACTCCAGACTTCAGGACCATGAGATCTGATCCCATCAGCTTGGTTTGCTCTATGAAAATAAGCATAATAACTACATGGAGGGGGCGGGAGAATCATTCGAACCCCTCCCAAGTCTCAGGGTGATGTCTGCTTGGCTTCATCACTCCGTGTAAATTTTTGACAGTTTCCCTTTAGGGTTCTTCAAGGACCATTCTCCTCCAGCCACCGTGGGTGACATGAAGGGAAACCCAGACCCCATGTTAGGGAGATGCCTGTCCTCTGTTCTTTCACCCAGGCACCCCTCTGGCAGGCAGGAGAGTGAGACTGGTGAGGGTCCACGACACAGAGCAGGCTAGAAAGCATGGCACGGGGGACACAAGGAGCGGAACTCAGTGTGAAAGAGATGGAGACAGTAGGAGTTGGTGGGTGTCAGGGCAGGGGACACTCAGATGACATGGGTGTGACTTCCTGGAGCTCAAGGAACAATTTGAAGTCACTTGATTGTAATAAGGAACAGCCTGATTCTGCTGCAGTCCAGCAGCATGTTGGATCTTAGTTCCCCCAACTAGGATTCGAACCCTCACCCCTTGTATTAGAAGGCTGAGTCCTAACCACTGGGCGCCTGGAAGTCGCCCCGCCCATGTCTCCCATCATGATGCTTTTAGCTCTCAGAGCATCTGTTCTTATCTCCCCAGAGAAGCAAGAACAGTGTATTGATTCTCTTTCCTCATAGCACAAAGCATAATGTTTGCTGTGAAGTAGAATTTAAGTAAATATTGATGGGTGGGTGAGAAATGGTTGTTCTGTCTTTTCTTGGAAGAAATGATCCTTCAAGAGCCATCATTAGCCAAGCACTAGATTCTCCCCTGGCCCCAGTGCTGGTAGAATACTTCATCACACCATCCCTTCCTCCTTGCAAGAAGATCCAACCTGTCAACCCTAAAGGAAATCAGTCCTGAATATTCATTGGAAGGACTGATGCTGAAGTTGAAACTCCAATACTTGGGCCACCTGATCCGAAGAACTGACTCATTGGAAAAGACCCTGATGCTGGGAAAGACTGAGGGTGGGAGGAGAAGGGGGTGACAGAGGATGAGATGGTTGGATGGCATTGCTGATGCAATTGACATGAGTTTGAGTAGGCTCCGGAAGATGGTGATGGACAGGGAAGCCTGGCATGCTGCAGTCCATGGGGTTGTGAAGAGTCGGATACAACTGAGCGACTGAACTGAACTGAACTGATCCCTTCCTGGGGACAGAACAGGTGCTCCTACTGGTAGAGAGCCCTCCTCTCTGAAGGTCATTCTCCAGAAACACCTCCTCATCTGCAGAGTCTGGGTGGGTGTGAATTTGGCTCCCACAGGTCTCCCTCTCCAAGGGAGCTTGACCTCGCAGAGCTTGACCTCTGAGCCTGGAGGAAAGGGCCTTGTGGTCAGGTGGGGCCATCCTCAGGAATGCTCTTGGAGAGCAGGGTCCTGAGCAGTGCTGAATGAGATGAAGTGAGTCCCCAGGACAACAGAGTACAAAATCCAGAAACAGCCGCCATGGCCTATGGAGAGCTTATACATGACAAAGGAACCGAAACTTTCAGTCGCTCAGTATGGACTGAGCATACGAGTCACATGACCCGTGGACTGTAGCCCACCAGGCTCCTCCGTCCATGCAACTCTCCAGGCAAGAATACTGGAGCGGTTGCCATTTCCTACTCCACAGGATCTTCCCAACCCAGGGATCGAACCCAGGTCTTCCGCATTGCAGGCAGATTCTTTACCGTCTGAGCCACCAGAGAAGGCAGCATCACAAATTGTGGGGAAAGAATAGCTGGTGTAACACTTAGTGTTGGGATAACTGGAGAGCCCTGTGGAATCAGAAACACCTGGAGGTGTTCCTTTTGTATTCCAGGATACATTCCAAAGAAACTGGAGATTGGGTATAACAAACGAAACCATCCTGGGACTTCCCTGATGGTCCATTGGTTAAGATTTTGCCTTCCAATGCAGGGGGTGGGGGTTCGATCCTTGGTCGGGGAGTTAAGATCCCCCAAGCCTTGGGGACAAGAAATCAAAGCCTAAAACAGAAGCAATATTGTAAACAATTCAATAAAGTCTTTTAAAATGGTCCACATTAGAAACAACAACAAAAGGAAACCATCCAAGCATTAAAGGGAAACATGAATAAATCCTTCTATAATCTTGGGCCAGGGAAATCTTTCCTAATTTTGACTCAACATCCAGAAGCAATAAAGGGAAACATCAATAAGTTTCATGTAACTGAAGTTTTTGTCATGGCCCCAAAATTAACTTAAATAAATAAAATCTTAAAAGACAAATGACAGACTGGTTTAAAAAAAAAAAGATTTACAACTGCATCACAAAAGAGTTAACATTCTTAGAATAAACACAAAGTGCTTCTAATATAAATTGAAATGCCAACCAACTGTGAGAAAGATGCACTACAAATACAGTTTACAGAAAAAGAAAAGCAAATAAATATTTCAAAACTACATAAAAAGATGCTCAACCAAGCTTGTAGTTAAAGAAATGCAAATTGCTCCAAGGAACTAATTCTTGCTGATCAGATTGGCAAAAATCCAAAAGTTTAACAAAACACTCTCTTGTCCAGGCTGTGAGAAGACAGACATTCTCACGCTTTGCTGGTGGGAATGGAACCGTCCCGTTGACAGGGAATTTGGCAATACCTGCTTGGGTATTGGCCCTTTGATCTTGTGATCCCACTTCTAGGAATCTATCTTAAAGATTCACCACAAACAATACAAAAAGACACAGGGGCAAGGCTATTTATTGCAGCCTTATTTGTAACAGCCTAAGCCTGGAAAAAATGCCAAGTGCCCATCAATAAGCAGAATAAACAATAGTACATCCACACAATGGAGTACTTTGGAGCCATCAAAGGAATGAGCAATCTTCCTCAAAAAGTTGAAAATAAAACTACCATCCAACCTAGCAATTTCACTTCTTGGTATACACTAAAAAGAATTTAACTCAGGGCCTCCAAGAGACCCCATGTTCACAGCAGCATTACTCATAGTAGTTAAAACCTGGAAGCCACCTAAATGTCCACTGATGGATGAATGGGTAGGGAAAATGTCATCTATACATACAGTGGAACATTATTCAGCCTTCAACACAAAGGAAAATCTGCAATATGCTACATGGATGAAACTGGGGACATTAGGCAACTGAAATATACGATCTCAAAGAGACATCTGGGCTCCCATGTTCACTGCAGCCTAATTCAAAATAGCCCCAAAGTAGAAGCAACACAAATGCCTATCAATAGATGAATGGATGAAGACAGTGGGGCATAAACACACAGTGGAATATCATTCAGCCTTTAAAAAGGCAGAAAACCCTCTCATCTGCACAATGTGGATGAACTTCATACTAAGTGAAATAAGCCAGTCAGCGAAGGAAAATTCCTGCATGATTCCATGTATGCTGTACTGTGCTTAGTCGCTTCAGTCATGTCCGACTCTCTGTGACCCCATGGACTGTAGTCCACCAGGCCCCTCTGTCTATGGGAATTCTCCAGGCAAGAACACCAGAGTGGGTAGCCATTCCATTTTCCAGGGATCTTCCTTACCCAGGGATCAAACCAGGGTCTCCTGCCTTGCAGGCAGATTCTTTATGGTCTGAGCCACCAGAGTAACTCTGTTAAATGGATCCCAAAGAAATTGAGTTTACATAGCTCACCCTCTTCCAACAACACAAGAGAAGACTCTACACATGGACATCACCAGATGGTCAACACCGAAATCAGATTGATTATATTCTCTGGAGCCAAAGATGGAGAAGCTCTATACAGTCAACAAAAACAAGACCAGGAGCTGACTGTGGCTCAGATCATGAACTCCTTATTACCAAATTCAGACTCAAATTGAAGAAAGTAGGGAAAACCGCTAGACTATTCAGGTATGACCTAAATAAAATCCCTTATGATTATACAGTGGAAGTGAGAAATAGATTTAAGGACCTAGATCTGATAGATAGAGTTCCTGATGAACTATGGAATGAGGTTCGTAACATTGTACAGGAGACAGGAATCAAGACCATCCCCATGGAAAAGAAATGCAAAAAAGCAAAATGGCTGTCTGGGGAGGCCTTACAAATAGCTGTGAAAAGAAGAGAGGTGGAAAGCAAAGGAGAAAAGGAAAGATATAAGCATCTGAATGCAGAGTTCCAAAGAATAGCAAGGAGAGATAAGAAAGCCTTCTTCAGCGATCAATGCAAAGAAATAGAGGAAAAGAACAGAATGGGAAAGACTAGAGATCTCTTCAAGAAAATTAGAGATACCAAGGGAACATTTCATGCAAAGATGGGCTCAATAAAGGACAGAAATGGTCTGGACCTAACAGAAGCCGAAGATATTAAGAAGAGGTGGCAAGAATACACAGAAGAACTGTACAAAAAAGATCTTCATGACCCAGATAATCATGATGGTGTGATCACTCACCTAGAGCCAGACATCCTGGAATGCAAAGTCAAGTGGGCCTTAGAAAGAACAAAGCTAGTGGAGGTGATGGAATTCCAGTTGAGCTGTTTCAAAGATGAAACTGTGAAAGTGCTGCACTCAATATGCCAGCAAATTTGGAAAACTCAGCAGTGGCCACAGGACTGGAAAAGGTCAATTTTCATTCCAGTCCCAAAGAAAGGCAATGCCAAAGAATGCTCAAACTACCGCACAGTTGCACCCATCTCACATGCTAGTAAAGTAATGCTAAAAATTCTCCAAGCCAAGCTTCAGCAATACATGAACCATGAGCTCCCTGATGTTCAAGCTGGTTTTAGAAAAGACAGAGGAACCAGAGATCAAATTGCCAACATCCACTGGATCATGGAAAAAGCAAGAGTTCCAGAAAAACATCTATTTCTGCTTTATTGACTATGCCAAAGCCTTTGACTGTGTGGATCACAAGAAACTGTGGAAAATTCTGAAAGAGATGGGAATACCAGACCACCTGACCTCCCTCTTGAGAAATCTGTATGCAGGTCAGGAAGCAGCAGTTAGAACTGGACATGGAACAACAGACTGGTTCCAAATAGGAAAAGGAGAATGTCAAGGCTGTATATTGTCACCCTGCTTATTTAACTTCTATGCACAGTACATCATGAGAAATGCTGGACTGGAAGAAACACAAGCTGGAATCAAGATTGCCGGGAGAAATATCAATAACCTCAGATATGCAGATGACACCACCCTTATGGCAGAAAGTGAAGAGGAACTAAAAAACCTCTTGATGAAAGTGAAAGTGGAGAGTGAAAAAGTTGGCCTAAAGCTCAACATTCAGAAAACAAAGATCATGGCATCCAGTCCCATCACTTCATGGGAAATAGATGGGAAACAGTGGAAACAGTGTCAGACTTTATTTTTTTGGGCTCCCAAATCACTGCAGATGGTGATTGCAGCCATGAAATTAAAAGACGCTTACTCCTTGGAAGGAAAGTTATGACCAACCTAGATAGCATATTCAAAAGCAGAGACATTACTTTGCCAACAAAGGTCCATCTAGTCAAGGCTATGGTGTTTCCTGTGGTCATGTATGGATGTGAGTGTTGAACTGTAAGGAAGGCTGAGTGCTGAAGAATTGATGCTTTTGAACTGTGGTGTTGGAGAAGACTCTTGAGAGTCCCTTGGACTGCAAGGAGATCCAACCAGTCCATTGTGAAGGAGATCAGCCCTGGGATTTCTTTGGAAGGAATGATGCTAAAGCTGAAATTTCAGTACTTTGGCCACCTCATGCAAAGAGTTGACTCATTGGAAAAGATTCTGATGCTGGGAGGGATTAGAGGCAGGAGAAGAAGGGGACGACAGAGGATGAGACGGCTGGATGGCATCACTGACTTGATGCAGATGAGTGTGAGTGAACTCCGGAAATTGGTGATGGACCGGGAGGCCTGGTATGCTGCGATTCATGGGGTCGCAAAGAGTCAGACACAACTGAGCGAGTGAACTGAACTGAACTGAAAGTAACTTCCAGTTAATCCTCTTTGCAATGCCAGCTGGAAGGAATGCTCCTCTAGGAGGTAAACAGGGAAGAAGTGCAAGCGTCCTTATCTCCAGTTGACGACTGACCACATGGAGCCCCAGAGAGACTGGCAACTTGCCCAAGTCCACTTAGTTAGTTAGCAGCAGAGTTGGGACCAACTTCCACAGGTCTGGCTTCAGGCCTGGTGTCGGATCAGGCACATGCGCACACCATCACCGTTACTAGTCTCCACCCAGAGAGTTCCCCATAATAAGCACCGCAGGCCCTGGGCCTAGGGCTCACAAGCTTTGCCAAGGCCCAAGAAAACGTGTTGGTCCCTAAATTCAAAAAGAGAATAGCAGGACTTCCTTGGAGGTAGACGATAGGCATCTGCCTGCCAACGCAGGTGATATGGGTTGGACGCTGGTCCTGGACGATCCCGCATGTTGCCGAGCAACAAAGCCCATGAGCCACACTACTGAGCCCGCGTGATGTAACTACTGAAGCCTGTGTGCCTAGAACCTGGACTCCGCAAAAAAGAGTGCAGCAACGAAAACCCAGTGCAACCAAAATAATAATTTTTTTTTTAATTTTTAAAAAGAAACCAGGAGGAAGAAAGGTTGGAGATGGTTGAAGTATGTGATTACCAAAAACAAAGGGGTGATGTGATGGTAAAGGAAAAAAAGACGAAGAAAGAAAAACAATAAAAGCATAAAAGTAAATATTGAGAATTTCCTGGTGGTCCAGTGGTTAGGACTCTGCACTTCCACTGCCGAGGGGCTGGGTTCAATCCCTGTGGAGAGAACTAAGATCCTGCCAGTCACGTGGCCTGGCAAAAAAAAATTTTTAAGGATGTGTTTATAAACTGCGACATTGTCACGTATTCAACTGCAATTGAGCTCAACTATTTTTAGTTACTTTTCCATTAAGTTGAATGAGGTGTGTACCTACATTTTAATGTATTTGCTGTGATGCACAGTGGCACCTCCAAAATCAGAGTGCTGGGCTCCTCAGAGGTCTTCAGACAGACACTTGGTAGTAGAACTCTGTAAGGCACAGGTCTAGGCGCCCCAGCTCCAATGTCCTGCCTCTGAGATAATTGTATTATTTGGTAAAAGGATACCAGCAAGCCAGACAAGAGAGCGCTTGGCAGAAACTCCTCCTGTCTCCAGTTGAGCCCTGGGGCCCAAATGCCACTTTGAATCACTCATCAGCTCCATCTTCTAGGTTTACTTAAGCAGTCATTTAAAATCAGACACTCTGAGGGGCCGTTGCTGCTGCTGCTGCTAAGTCGCTTTAGTCGTGTCCAACTCTGTGCGACCCCATAGATGGCAGCCCACCAGGCTCCCCCTTCCCTGGGATTCTCCAGGCAAGAACACTGGAGTGGGTTGCCATTTCCTTCTCCAGTACTGACTGATAAAAGACCTGATGAGACAATGCTTGGGAAATGAAGGGGTGAGAGTGATACATCTAATGTTACCTCTGGAAGAAGAACTGCAACCCTGGAGGCTGCTGAAAGATAGCCTGAGGGAGAAGCTCCATGAATGGGAGCAGATCCCAGAGAGAATCACAGAGAGATAGAAGCAGAGCCCTGATGGAACCATGCCTGAAGCCCACTTGATTTCTCAGCTACAAGAGCCAACAAATCCCCTTTGTTGCTCCGCTAGTATGGGTTGAGTTTTGTGGCCTGAAATCAAAACCATCCTGACTGAGGTAGCCCTCCCAGCTCTCTCATCCCTCTGATCCAGGAGAGAAAGCAGCAAGCAATCCAGAAAAGAGATCTTAGCTCCCTGCCCAGGAATCAAACCTGGGTAGATTGGGTTAAAACCAGGCATCCTCACCACTAGACCACCAGGGGCTAGATGCTAGAAGAAAAATGGTCTTGGCTCTTTCCCCTGTTTGAAAGCAAGAATGTTTCTAGGAAGCAACAACTGCAAAAACGGGTATCAAATTTATTATTAAGACACAGCGCGACATTTAGGAGAGCACACAGGGAAATAATATATTTACTTAAGTCAGAAGTTAGGCGGAAATACACACCCAGAGAGCAGAGCATAAAAAGCGCCACAAAGGCGATACGAATCACTTCCATAGGGCAGTCCTTCTGGGTCTTTGTTTACCTTTGGCAGATTATCTTTTGTTCGTTTGTTTTAAAATTTGTAAATATTTATTTATTTATTTATTTGGCTTTGTCGAGTGTTCGTATGGTGTGTGGGACCTAGTCCCCTGACCAGGGATGGAACCTGGGGTTCCTGAATTGAGGACGCAGAGTCTTAGCCACTGGACCCCCAGGGAAGTCCCAACTTGTTTCTTTTTTCACACTTGACCTGTCCTAGGACCCTCCCCAACATACGTGCTCAACTTTTTGCTAAGATGGATCTTACCTCAGAGGCTTGTAGGTGCGTGCCCACACTTATGGGGTGGAGCCCCTCTCTTTTTGATCCCCAAGGAGCCTTCCTGCATGTGTGCAGACAGAGAAGCTTTCCTTGACCTCAGGAGGGGTCATTGTATCTCTATCCGAACAGAGCTTAGCTTCTGCCACTAGCTTTGTCCTTGGAGTGTCTGGGTGAGAACAAAGCTTCAGTTTTACTCCACTTGACAAACTCCAGCTGTCCAGCCCCTGGGGCCCACCTGTCTCCTGCCTCACATCCTCCTTGGCACAACCTCAGGAGTCTTCCCCTCGAGTACTTTCTTGGGGGTTGGCCAAGAGGCAACTCAGGCCCTCTGACCTTACTCTCACTGTGACAGAGCCAACCTGAAATCCGAGAGCTTTACAGAAACATTCCTTTCCCTAGACATGGCCAAGAGGATCAGGGTGTCCTGGAAGCTGGGCTTGGGGTGGGAGTGTCTGTGCTGCTGGGCCCAGCATTTTTGTTTCTCCCTCTCATGCCCTCCATGCCCTCCTAGCAATAAGCTGGGTAAGCAGACAGAATGCCCAAACCCCACTCATCCATTGCATAAGCACTTACTACCCCACTGTAAGACACCCCATAATGGGTCCTAGGCAAAGAGAGAGGAGCGGTGAGCAGAGGACAGGCTGTAGCAGAGGGCTGACTACCCTGGGCAATGGGAGGGGGGCTAGGAGGAGTCAGAGTGTGGGGTCTAGAAATTCCCTTGTGGTCCAGTGGTTAGGACTCTGATCTTTCACTGCTGGGGCTCGGGTTCAATCCCTGGTCGAGGAACTAGGATCCTACAAGCTGTGTGGCAGAAAATAAAAAATTAAACAAAAAAGCGAGTGGGCTTTGGATCTGAAGTGCAGATGTGCTTGGACAAGTTACTTTGTAATTCGGTGCCTCAGTCTTCTTATCTGGCAAATGTTTGACATATCTTGTAAGTATTCGCTTTTTTATTATTATTTGTTTTTATTATTAAGCATCAATTGTATTATTATTGGATTCATTTTTAAGAAAGAGAATTGACTTTAACCCACCCAGCTGGGCAGAGCTTGGGCCTGTGGACCCCTGATCTTGGAAAACAGGAGTTTTCAGCTCAAGGGCTTTAGGCAGGGACTTCCCTGAAAGTCCAGTGATTAGGACTCCATGCTTCCACTGCAAGAGGCACGGATTTGATCTCTGGGGAACTAAGATCCTATGAGGCCAATTCCAATTTTGCCTCTGAGGTTCTCATTCTGGGCTTTTATGCAGAAATGCAGGAGGGGTCCTCTCTAATTCTTTAGTTAAGTGCAAAGAACCATGTTGGAGGGAAGGAAGGACCTTCCTGGGACAAGGATTCCTCCTTTTCACAGCAATTCAATTACACGCAACCAGAGTTTGCACCGAGTGCCTGCCGTGTGCCAGGGTTCAGGCTCACGTACCGGGAGCAGAGAGGAAAACAAGGTTCCTGAGTCCACTGAGCCCTCAGTCTCGAGGCCACGGAGCGATGATGATGATGGAATGACACAGGTGCCCACTGTCATTCAATAAAGGCTGAAGGGACCAAGGTCAGGGGAAGAAAGACGTTAGCTCTGAATCCTGGAAGACTCCTCAGCAGAAGCAGGATCCAGACCAGGGGAGCTGGAAAGAAGGGCAGGTCTTTGATAGGCTGAAGGGCACGGCTCTGGGGAGGAAAGGCATAAGAAAAGGCACAGAGGTACGGCCCACATGGCCCTGTTGGACACAGTCAGGACGGGAGTGGGTGAGGTGGGACGCCAGGGGAGACACCAGGAGGACTGAGGCCTCCTGCAGCCCCAGCTGGCTTGGCCACCTGTCAGACAACTGCCTGGCACTCAGGGGAGGCTGCTGGTAGCAAATGCGGTGAAAGGTCAGTGAAGTTCAGAAAGACAAGAGTGAGCGACTTCCCTTGAAGTCCAGTGGTTAAGACCCTGCACTTCCACTGCAGGTGGGTGTAAGTTCAATCTCTGGTCAGGGAATAAGATCCCATGGGCCATGCAGTGCAGCCCCAAGAAAGGAAAAAAAAGACAAGGGTGGGGGCTTGAGGGGGGCAGCGGAGCGAGCATCCTTGACGGCCCCACCACAGGTGCCCAGTTGGTTTGATTCCAGCTCCAGTTTCCCTCTGACTCCTGGAGAGAAGCACAGGGCATCTGGAATCTGTTCTGGCCAGTTCTGGGCAGTGTTTCCACAGGCCCCACTCTCAGTTGCTAACTGCTCCTCGCTCGCCCCAGGGCCCCATGGGGGGCTGACTTCAGGGCTCAATGCAGCCCTTGTAGCCAGCAGGTATGGCCGGCAAGGTAGTCATTACAGACGCTCGAAGGGATTGTGGTCAGACACTACTGGAACTCACTTGTCACTGCGTCTCCACGGCTCAACCCAGTACTGACTGCATAGCTGAATTGTCTGACTGCCTCTTTAGTTGTTCCCTACAGGGCAAGGGGTGTGTATGCGTGCGTGATTTTTATGTGTGTGTGTGTGCTGAGTTTTTCATAAATGCAGTTTTGAGAGTGGACAGCTCTGCATTTTCTCCTTTTTCTCTGTCCCTTTCTCTGCTGCCTTTAGCACTTTGTCTGCTTGGCCCAGGAAGCAATGCTCACTGCTTAGCATCTAGCCCTCCATCTTTCTCACGCTCGCATATCCATCTGCACACACTGCATTGAGATTTAATCTCAGGAAGCAGACAAACATAATGAGAAAATGCTGGCTTGGGGGTCAGGAGGCCTAGGTCCTGGTCATTGGCTCGACGACACACCTTCTGTGAAGCCCTGAGTCAGGCCCCTCCTCTCGGTGGGCCTCAGTTTCTTTATCTAAGGCCTGGCCCAAAACCAGCATTTCAAAATGTTGACTGAATGACTATATTAGATTAGACAGTCTATAAATGAACTTCCTGGCTTGAAAATGCTGTGACTCATGAAGGAATTAGTTGCCCTTTAGGTGATCTAAAAAGTAAATTGGGCAATTCCCCAGCAGTCGTGTGGTTAAGACTCTGAGCTCTCAATGCAGAGAACACAGGTGTGATTCCTGGCTGGAGAACTAAGATCCTGCCTGCTGCCCAGCATGGTCAAATAAAATAAATTAAATATATATATATATATATATATATATATATATATATATATATATGTAGAAAAAAGAAAATTGACTGGAAAATGTGTTGCAAGTGACAGATAATGTGTCTCTCTCTCCAAATGTGGGGACAAAGCCCATTCTAATCACAGGGCAGGGACTGGAATGGGGGGGGCGGGTGCAAGTGGCAGAATGCTGCCCCGAAGGAAAATTTGGATTCAGTACCCAGAAGTTGGGGTGGATGTGGGGAAGTAGGTGTGGATCTTGGGGAAATCATCAATTTCAGAAACAGCGAAATATCTGGATTGCTGCCACTACCACCACATACACACCCACAGTACTGAAAGGACAGCTGGACATGTGAGCAAGTATGAAAAAAAATAGAGAGAGCTGCTGAATTCCAACTGACTCCAAAGAATTACAAAAGGCAGGGATGTGTGAAAGGGGGTTGGAATGTCATCCGTGCAGCAAGAACTAAAAGAAGGGAAGGGAAAGAGCGCGTTGTACCCTCCCTTGGGAAGGTTCCCCTGGGTCTGGCACAGGCATCTGCCCTAGACCACGAGCTCCATCTGAATGGCGGGCGAATCCTCTGCTGAGAAGGCCAAGGGTGGGCTGAGGCCCTGCTGAGGGACTGGCATTGCCCCAGTTGGGAAGCAGTTCCTACGTGCCCTGATGTGTAGGCAGCCTCAGTGGCAGGGACCCAGACTTTTTGGGGAAAGTCCACACGATCCTCAGATTTCCCCCGGGAATGAGGGCTGCAAACCCTGGGAACAGGCATTACTGACAGCTCCCCAACCTTGGTGTGTCCACCTCTGCTTACAGACAAGCCTCAGGCCCATGGGGAGCACAGGCATGTGAGGAGCCAGCCTTGGTCCCTGTGAACAGTATATTCTAGGAGGAGATGTGAGTTTGATCCCTGGGTCGGGAAGATCCCTGGGAGAAGGAAATGGCAACCCACTCCAATATTCTTGCCTGGGAAATCCTGTGGACAGAGGAGCCTGACAGGCTACAGTGCCCAGGGTTGCAAAGAGTCGGATATGACTTAGTAACTAAATAGCAACAAGCCTGGAGTACTCTCAAGGCTCAGGAGTGGGTCTGGATCCAGCTGCCCCACTCAGGGATGCCATGGAATAGTCAAGGGTCCCCAGGCCTTCTAGTCACTTCATAGGCCTGCCAGCCACAAGCACCAAGCTTGGGAGATAACTCAAGACCAAGTGCACAGCCTGAACCTTGTCATAGGGTCCCCAAGGATGCCCTCTAAAGCATCACAAAACTCCCACCAAGCAGTCTCTGGTTACTAACCAAACCAGCTTAGTGGTTTTAAAAACTGCCTGTTATAGCTGCTAGTGGAATTGCAGCTTTGAAAGTGCCAAGTGTCAACTGCCAACTGGGGCATGTTAAAGCTGGTCAAAAATGGGGGCTGGCTTATCTTTGCCTGGATTTGGAGCTGAGGAACTGCTCTCTACCTACAAGCCTATTTCAGTCTCCAGGCAACTGGGATCTCAAAGGTCTTCTTTCTTTGTGCTTCACGGTCCAGGGTCATGGACCATGAGAATTGTACTATGTACTTGCTCCTTAGAAGAAAAGCTATGACAAAGTTAGATAGCATATTAAAAAGCAGAGACTTCATTTTGCCGACAAAGGGCCATACAGTCAAAGCTACAGTTTTTTCAGTAGTCATGTATGAATGTGACAGCTGGACCATAAAGAAGGCTGAGGGCCAAAGAACTGATGCTTTTGAACTGTGATTCTGGAGAATACTCTTGAGAGTCCTTTGGACAGCAAGGAGATCAAACCTGTCAATCCTCAAGGAAATCAACCCTGAATATTCATTAGAAGGACCGATGCTGAAGCTGAAGCTCTAATACTTTGGCCACCCGATTCAAAGAGCCAATTCATTGAAAAAGACCCTGATGCTGGGAAAGATTGATGGCAAAAGGAGAAGGGGATGTCAGAAGATGAGATAGTTAGATAGCATCACCAACTCAATCGACATAAATTTGAGCGAACTCAAGAGACAGTGAAGGACAGAGAAGCCTGACATGGTGCAGACCATGGAGCTGCAAAGAGTCGGATATGACTTTGCGACTGAACAACAATCAGGGTCGCAGATCTGGAAAATTATCCCACAATTAGACTGAGTTCCAGTCACACAGCCTTGCCTCTTACCCAGCTGTGCGACGTCCAGCCCAGCAGTCACTGAACCAAACCACTCTGACAGTCAGTTTCCTCCTCCGAAAAGCAGAGACTGCTTCTAGTGCCACAACCTGCCCCACCTCCTCCTCAAGAGATGCAGCTGGTTTCAGCAATAATAAGGTGTCAACTTACTTTATGTAAACTCTCTGGCCATGTTATGTTTGTAGAATATAACGATTCTGAGAATGCTCTAATCTCATCTCCAGGAAGCATGTGGCTTTTTTTTTTTTTTTTTTTTGGCTGCACCATGCAGCTTGCTGCATCTTAGTTTCTTAACCAGGGATTAAACCTTGGTCCCCAGCAGTGAGGCTGATTCCTAGATGGTGCAGCTGGTAAAGAATCTACCTATGCAGCAGACACAGGTTCAATCCCTGGATTGGGAAGATTCCCTGGAGAAGGAAATGGAAACCTACTCCAGTATTCTTGGCTGGAGAATCTCATGAACAGGAGAACCTGGTAGGCTATAGTCCAAGGGGTTGCAAAGAGTCAGACACAGCTGAACAGACATGCACGCATGCCCCAGCAGTGAAAGCTCCAGATCTTAACCACTGGACTGTCAGGGGATTCCACGCAGAGAGAATCCATCCTTCTAGTTTTCCTCCCTGGCCCCTAGTGACCTCCCACAAATTCCTCCAGTCGAGGAAACTCTCTGTGGCCACCACCACAGGCAAAGGGAACAGGTCCACAGAGCAGGGAGACCCTGATCCCACATGCCGTCAGTGTCCCCATGGTCCAGGTGGTCACAGACCACTCCGCTCTGCAGCGTTCTCAAGTCTCTGCCAGGAAATAATCCTCAGACCCCACAGAAGCTCACGTACTCTCTGCACCTTCCTCATGGAGAGTAGGAAGAGCTGGTCTTACTTAAGACGGAAAAAGCAAACCTACGAGGCAAGAGGTGGGAGGTCTGTCAATAACAGGACAGGTGAGTAAGAGCTGGCCTCTTAAATGAATCTAACACTCAGTTCTTGGTGGCCTGGGAGCCTGGCACTTTAAGGGTCTTGTAGGGAGGAATGGGTGGCCCTGCCCGGGTGAACAGGGCAGGAGCTCCTCTTCTGCTGCAGGAGGTAGGTACAGAGCAGGTCACTGCCTATGGCCCTGGAGAAACGTTCAGAGCACAGGAGGGCACAAAGAATGGAAATTCTCAGCTCTGCAGGGGTATAGGGAAGCATCATGGAAGCTATGTGAGCTGGGTGTCAAAGGCTGGGTTGTCTTCAGACAGAAAAGTCAGGGCAGCACACAGCCTGGACAGAGGTACCAGCTGTCAGAAGCCCTGAGGTGCAGGGGACTGCTCCTGGGTAGCAGGGAATAGCTGAAGAGGAGGACCTGGGGGGAGAGTGGGTGGCAGATGGGCAGGGCCTCTCCCTCCACGGTAGACCTGGACTTTTATCCCGAGAGCAGAGTAGAGACTGGCAGGTGTTATAAGCGGAGGAGTAAAGTACTTACCTTCGCATTTCACAAAGCTGAGACAGACAGAAAAGAGACTACAGTCATCCATATCTGTGGCTTCCTCGGCCACAGATTCAACCAACGGACCAAGATTATTTTTGAAGAAAATTCTAGAAAGTTCCAAGACGCAAAACATGAAATTGCCATGTGCCTGGCATATTTACGTAACATTTACATTGCATTAGGTATCATAAGTAACCTAGAGACAATTTAAGGTACACAGGAAGATGTGCATAGGTTATATGCAAATACCTTACCACTTTATTTTCTTTCATTTTATTTTTTGGCAGTGCCACACAGCATGTGGGATCTTAGTTCCCCCATGAAGGATGGAACCCATGCCCTGCAGTGGAAGTGCAGAGTCTTAACCACTGGACTGGAGGGAAGTCCCAATACTACATCATTTTATATAAGGGACTTGGGAAAGATTGAAGGTGAGAGGAGAAGGGGATAACAGAGGATGAGATGGTTGGATAGCATCACCGACTCAATGGACATGAGTTTGAGTAAAGTCCGGAAGTTGGTGATGGACAGAGAGGCCTGGCGTGTTGTGGTTCATGGGGTCACAAAGAGTCAGACACTACTGAGAGATTGAACTGAACTGGGCATCTTTGGATTTTGGTACCCCCAGGGGTTCTGGGGATGCTGGTAGTTAGAGAGGGGTAGGGCTACAAATCGTAGTACAGGCAGGAAATAGGAGCCAGGGGCACTGGTAGCCACCCAGGTTGACTAGGGCCTTCTCCATCATAATGATGAGGTATTCTGGGTCCTGCCCCTCTTCCTGGGACATGTAGGACTCCCCTCTGCTGATCACTGAGGCCCCATCCGCTGGCTCAGCCAGAAAAACCAGCTTGCCTGGACTGCCCCTACTGCCCTTCCCAGAAAGTCAATGAATCATCCTTTCACCTTCTACTGACTCCCAGCCTGGTTAGCCCTGAGCTGTTCTTTATACTTCAGCCTCCCCTCTGCCCCAGGCTACAGGACTACAGGCTACAGGATTCCTAACAAGCTTCGGTGTCCTGTCCCCGCCCCTCCCACCCGCTACTCAGTGCAGCCTGAAACTCAAGCTTCTGCCTCAACCTCCCCCAGCAGACAGAGCAGTGTGCTTGTGCAGCCTCGCTGAGTGTGGGTGAAGCGAGTGTCCACGGCACAAGAGGCAAAGCAGACACCAGTCTCCACTTCCACAAGGAGGCAATCCCAGCCTCTGCCTGCCCAGCCTTGCCAAGACAAGCACACCACACTACTCTTGGCCCCTGTCCAAGGCTGCCTTTTGTGGAACCAGGCCTCTGCTGATTTGGCCAAGGTGGGCCTGACTGAGCCTGGACTGGGTGACATGGGTATGCCATGTGGCTGGATATAAGCTCATGGGGTGCAACATGAATCATGGTGACAAGAGCACCCAAAGTGTGTGTGTGGAGGGGTGGGCACCCAGGGTAGCATGGGGGAGGGTTGACTCCAGAGACTGTAAATAAATACAAGCATCAAAGTTGAGAAAGGGAGACTTCCCTGGTGGTTCAATTGTTAAGACTCCCGGCTTTCACTGGAGGGTTCGATCCCTGGTCTGGGAACCAAGATTCCACATGCCATGTGGTGTGGCCAAAAAAAAAAAGTTCAGAAAGGCCAGGTGACTTCACTGACGCTTTCAGAATGTGGGCACATACCCAGCAGGTCCTTTGGAAGGATATAGGAAGAGACCAGGCAGAGACAGGGTATTCCACTGGGCCTGATGGTCTCAGAGAAGGGCCCTAGGGCTGAAATCTATCAGAACTGGAAGGGCCCCTGGACTGCGCTAGGGTCTGGGATACCCGTTAGGATGGAGCCCAAAGTCCAGCGGGAAGTCAGACAGGTAAATGACAGCCAGGGCCCGTGGGACAAGGTCTCTGCCACAAGTGCGGTTGTGGACTCTTCCAGAGGGAGCTCCCATAGATGCCATAAGGCCTGAGTTGCCTTAAAAAGTGAGCCTTCTAGGACTTCCTTGGCAGTCCAGTGGTTAAGGCTTCGCCTTCCAGTGCTCGGGGGTGAGGGTTCGATCCCCCACTGGGGAGCTAGGATCCCACACACCCCAAAAAACCAAAACATAGAAGCAATGTTGTAACAAATTCAGTAAAGACTTAAAAAAAAAAAAAAAAGAGTCTTCCATTTTCAAGTTATCCTCTAACATCCCAGGTCTTGACCTTAATCTCCTGAGAAAGGGGGAACCTGAGTGCCTAGACTAAGTCTACATTGCCAGATGGATTTTCAAGAAAGTTTAAGGACAAACTCTCTGAATCATGGTTGCAACATCCAGAAATGTACCAGAATCTGATTCAGTATCATGGTTTCCAATTTCTGAACTCTGATTTCCTCACACTTCACTTTACTAACTCCAGGGAAAATCCTAGATACTTAAAAACACCGGCTGGTCAGTGAAAACATCGTTTAACCCATTCTTGCCCAATCCTCAGCCATGCTTCAGGTCCGGGTGATCCTCTTCATGGTCCTCAGCTTTGCACAAACTATGTTGGGCTCTGCTTTTTCACATAACATTGTTTCATATACTTTCCAGCAACACATTTATCCATTTTAATGACCACACCCTCAAGTGTCTTGTCCTTCATTTTCAGATTGTGTTTCTGCCAGTGATAATGGCTTTAGGCAAGCCCCAGCGTTTTATGGGCCTCTCACTTCTTTTTCTGTAAAATAGGCTGATCTGGAAACTCTAAGGTCCTTTCTAAGCCTTAATATTCTGAGGTCTATGATTTCCCCACTGTGGAATCATAGCCTCATAGCAACAATCCCTAGAAAGGAGAGAGCTCCAATATCTGTTGAGAACACAGTGTGAGGCAGAAAAGCAATAAGAAAGAAAATGGGTCCATAAAAAAAAGAAAAGAGAATTCCCTGGTGGTCGGTGGTTAGGATTCTGTGTTTTCACTGTGGAGGTTCTGGATTCAATAAGATCCTGCAAGCCACGCAGTGAGGCCAAAAAAAAAAAAGGGAAAAAATTCTTTAAAAAAGAAGAAAGACAAACAAAAAGTGACACCTCCTCTTTCCTGCAGAAACACCATCTGAGGCCTGGCTGGGTGAACTAGACCCCTTTGTTCCTTCCAGCCTGGACACCTAATCACACTAGGGAATGTGGCTCACCCTACAATAAAATCTTCCAGCGGGCTCCTTCCCTCCATGACAAAGCACTTTTGGAGCCCAAGCCCAACCCCTCCAGCCCAGCAGAGTGCTGAGTCATGGCGGGACAGCAGCTCTCTACCCCGCCTGCCCCCAACCCCCGCTCCCTCCCTCACTCCTCTCCAGTTCCGGGATTAGCAGATTAGCGGTTGTTCTCCAGAAACTACAGGCCTGGCTCTTCCCTCCTCTGAGCCTCCTCCTGCCTAGGCGGCTGTCCCGGGAGGCCTGCCAAACTCCCCTCCTCCACAGAGTCACGAGGAACTGGAGGAGAGGGAGTGGGGGAAACCTGGTCAACAAAGGTCCAAAGATCAGGCCAGGGCTTCAGAAGACTCTAGAAGCTTGGAGATGGCAGTTCTGACACCCCAGGGCTCCCAGAAAGTGTGGAACAGGCCCAAGCAAACACACACACACACACACACACACACACACACACACACACACACACACACACCCTACCTGCACCACCCGCAGACACACACACACACCAGCACAAGAGTCCCCTTTCATTTTTCCCAGCCAGCCTCCCCGAGCGGGACCTTCTACATATTCCAAGCTGATTCTGTTTTGCCATGATGGTGACTGTAGCTGCATGTGTTGAAGCAAGCACAGAGCCAAGAAACCTCTGTTTTGCACTGGAACAACTTCTGGTAGGTCCAACTTAATGTTGGCTGTGTCCACCTGGATGTCCCAGAGGCCCTGAAACTTGGCACAGCTAATACAAAACCACACTGGCCTTCTTCAACAGCCTTCCCCCAAAACTGCATTTCCTTCTGTGCTCCCATCCTCAGTAAATGGCAGCAGTAACCCAGCTCCCCAGGCCAGAAAGCTGGGGGCTCTCGTGCCCACTCCCACCCCTTACCACCCCGGAGACACTATCAAATCAGCCACCTCATCCTGTCTGTTCTATCTGCTCCATATCTCTCAACTCTGCTTTCTCTCTCCTCTGCTCACTGAGAGCTAGGGCTATTACCTCCAAATAGGTACTCAGCCCTCTTGTCTGACTTTAATCCATCCTCCACCTTCAATCGTGCATGTATCCATCCATTCAGTGCATACTGAGGACCAAGTTCCAAGCATCTTGCAAAATGCCTGAAGTGTAGGATGGAGAAGACAGGACCAATGCCTGCCTTCCAGGAGCTTACAGTAAAGACGATCCAAAAATGATTTACGTGTCTGCAATATACAGTTAAACATACGAATATCTATTTCATAGTATGGTTGTTAATCTTCACTATTTAACAAGCTACAAGTATCAACTTAATTTATATTTGCATTTTGTTTATGGCATCTTTGGGCTTTCCTGGTGGCTCAGTGATAAAGAATCTGCCTGCCGGTGGAGGAGACATGGGTTCAATCCCTGGGTCTGGAAGATCTCCTGGAGAAGGAAATGGCAACCCACTCCAATATTCTTGCCTAGGAAATCCTATGGACAGAGGAGCCAGGTGAGCTGCAGGCCCCTGAGTCTGACATGACTTAGTGACTATACAACAACAACATGGCATCTTTTGTCTTATAGCTTTTCATTTTTATAATTGTATGATTTCATTTAAGTGAAATTCTAGAACATGCGAAGTTAATTATTGGAAAATTTCAGAAGAGTGGTGGTTTTGAGGGAAGTGGAGGAAATCTACCAGATAGGGGTTCAAAGGGAATTTCTGGGATAATGAAAATGTTCTGCATCTTGTTTCAGCTGTATTCAAATGTCAAAACACATTTAATGAAACACCTAAGATTCTACATTTTATTTATGTTAATTATACCTTAATTTTTTAAAAATGAAAAATCACTCATTTTTGCAAAGAAAAGAATTTTGTTGACTACCTGCTTGGTACCAGTCAGCTTCATATTCCTAGATTCAGAATATTTTTCTAGGTATGCCTCCTCAAAGATATAACTCCACATATTTTGAATTCATCAAGCTTTGGTGGGATCACACCCTTTGTTCTCTTTCCCTGGGCACTTGGTCCTACTGAAAGAACTTCCCTGCAGCTTGCTTGCTTGCTAAGTCAATTCAGTTGTGTCCGACTCTGTGCGACCCCATAGACGGCAGCCTACCAGGCTCCACCATCCCTGGGATTCTCCAGGCAAGAACACTGGAGTGGGTTGCCATTTCCTTCTCCAATGCGTGAAAATAAAAAGTGAAAATGAAGTCACTCAGTCGTGTCCGACTCTTAGTGACACCATGGACTGCAGCCTACCAGGCTGCTCTATCCATGGGATTTTCCAGGCAAGAGTACTGGAGTGGGGTGCCATTGCCTTCTCCTCCCTGCAGCTACCTTAATCCAGTCAAGACATTTGACCTTGATTTGGTCACTGCCAGGAGGATTCATCTTAATCAGCCTTTGTTACTCAAAGTATTTCTTGATTTTGTTTTTTGCTAATTGAAAAACAGAGATCTATCTTAAATACTACAAGTCCCAGAAATTTTGGAATTGCTTCTTTCCCCTTCTCTCCTGCTTGCAGAGGCCAATTCGGATCTGAATTAATCCCTTTCCTGTAATTCAATGCACCTGATAACCAAGGCACTCTTATAACATTCTGCTTTGCAACCCTGTTACTTTTGGAAGCTCTTTTGGGAACTTGAGTGTCACTGATTTTTCTCTAGTTTGGCAGAGTCTTTCTTTTCTAAAGACTTGGTCTTTTTGCTTTGGGTTCAATAGCTGGTCCTTCTTCCTCTGTCATCGCCTCTCTGTGGAGGCTGGGGTGAGGTGCGGTGAGAGTGGGGGTGACCTCGGCCCCCCTATAGCCCAGAATATCCCACCATCCACGTCACCAAACCAGCCAGCCGCCCAGATTTTCAAGTAGTCAAACCTGGCAACTGGCTTCTTTTTTATGACAGCCTCCTAAGAACACTCTGTACGTCCAAGTTCTAAATGATAATCCTCTATATAGTTTTCTGGTAACGTTATAGGGTTTGTTTTGTTTTGTTTAAGGCTTGGATCTTTAATCCATCAAGAACATATTTTGAAATACTGAGTCATTTTCCCCCACATGACTATCAATTGTTTCAACATCATTTGAACCCATTCTTGCCCTCCCTCCCAATTGAAATGCCACTTTGCTGCTAAGTTGCTTCAGTCTTGTCTGACTCTGTGTAACCCCATAGACAGCAGCCCACCAGGCTCCCCCTTCCCTGGGATTCTCCAGGCAAGAACACTGGAGTGGGTTGCCATTTCCTTCTCCAGTGCATGAAAGTGAAAAGTGAAAGTGAAGTCTCTCAGTCGTGTCAGACTCAGCGACCCCATGGACTGCAGCCCACCAGGCTCCTCCGTCCATGGGATTTTCCAGGCAAGAGTACTGGAGTGGGGTGCCATCAATTCCCATTCCTATGAGGTAGGACCGTTTAGTAGTGTTGATCTACGCATCTCTTCCTGCTCTAGTACCAACTCGTTTATAGTATATTATACTACTTTTTTTATATATCAGGGAGGGCAAATCTAACCTCATAACATTTCCCCCCTAAAATGCTTGTCAGCTTTTCTATACACTCTTCCAAATGAACTTTAGAATCATTTTGTCAAGGTTCCAAAAGACTACTGAGTTTTACAGAAGTGAAGTGAAGTGTAAGTCGCTCAGTCGTGTCTGACCCTGCGGACTGTAGCTTACCAGGCTTCTCCGTCCATGGGATTCTCCAGGCAAGAATACTGGAGTTGGTTGCTATTTCCTTCTCCAGGGGATCTTCCCGACCCAGGGATCGAACCCAGGTCTCCCGCATTGGAGGCAGACGCTTTAACCTCTGAGCCACCAGGGAAGCCCCTGAGTTTTATAGAAACTGCCCTGAATTTATAGGTTTATTTGGGGGAGAATTGACAGCTTTACAAAACTGAGGTTGGCTATCTGGAAACATGGTGTCTCTTCATTTATGAAGTTTTGTTTTCTGCCCAGCAGTAAACATACATAGTTTTCTTCACATATTTGATAATTTTATTCCTAGGTACTTTGAGCTTTTGTTGCCACTATAAATGAAAGCAATGCTTTCCCTTCATTATGTTTTCTAACTGGTGGTGACTATTACATAGGAAAACTGCATCTGGTGACTTAACCATACTCTTATCCTACTAGTTTTTCTGTTAATTCAGTATAAGTTTTCTTAAAATTAACACATTATTTCTCTGGACAGAAACCCTTTAGTGTCTCCATGTTCTTCAAGATAAAATTGAACCCCTTTTTACAGCACACCACCTTTCCTAACTTGGCCCCTATCCTACCCTTCCAGCCTTTTCCAACACTGAGTCTCAGGCCAAAGTATTTCCTTAAGGTGCCTTGGACAGGCCATGCATTTCCACACCTTATACCCTTGAATATAGAGGCTTCCCAGGTGGCTTAGTGGTAAAGAAATTCGCCTGCCAACAAAAGATATTCTGGTTTGGGAAGCATCTGGATTGGGAAGATGCTCTGGAAAAGGAAATGGCAACCCACTCCAGTATTCTTGCCTGGGAAATCTCATAGAGGAGCCTGGCAAGCTACAGTCAGTCCATGGGGTCTCAAAAGAGTTGGTCACAGCTCAGCAACTCAACAACTGCTTGGAATTCTCTCCCCACCTCCCTCTTTACCTTTCCTTCAGACTTTGCTCCTGTGTCACTTTCTTAGGGAAGCTTTCCCTGACTTCTTATCCCAGACTGGGTAAAGCCCCCCTCGTCTGTAATCTCCCACTATCCTTCTGCTTACCTTATTGTACCGGGCTCTTGTCCCATTGAAAACTTTTCTCGTGAAACTAGCGAATGATGCTAAAGCTGAAACTCCAGTACTTTGGCCACCTGATGCGAAGAGTTGACTCATTGGAAAAGACTCTGATGCTGGGAGGGATTGGGGGCAGGAGGAGAAGGGGACGACCGAGGATGAAATGGCTGGATGGCATCACCGACTCGATGGACGTGAGTCTGGGTGAACTCCGGGAGTTGGTGATGGACAGGGAGGCCCCGCGTGCTGCGGTTCATGAAGTCTCAAAAAGTCAGACACGACTGACTGAATTGAACTGAACATATGTTCATTTTGAAATGAATACTCAAGAGAAACCCTTATAATTTAATCAGCAACTTAGTATTTTAGTAAACTTCTTTAAAAAACACTATGATGGAAATAGTTGATTTACAATATTGTGCTAATCTCTGCTGCATAGCAAAGTGATTCAGTTACAGAGACCTATCTTTTTAATTTTTTTGTCTTTTTAATTAAAAAAAAATTTTTTTAAGGATTTTTTTAAAAAAGTTTGGAGCTAAAAAAAAAAAAAAGTTTGGAGCTTAAACTTCTAGTTGCACGTTTGTTAATATCCTGCAAAGGTTCTTGGGTAGGTCCTCCAACCCTGTGTTTCAGACCCTGGCTACTGGAGGGTAGCCGACTGGGAGCAGGTGCTTGGCGGGGCTCCATTTCTGCCATCCACGAACTCACACCCACTCCGTGCACAGCTGCAAGCCACACCCATTGCCCCCTCCCCCAGGGTCCCTGGCATCTATCACGCAGTGCCATCAGCTTCTCTCCAAGGACAACCCGGGGGTGGCTCCCTGTAGGGCCTCCTCAGCCGAAGGCTCCTGGGACTGGGGCCGATAAAACAGGCCATTTCAAAATGGCCTCGAGGTATCCTTTCAAGATCCAAGTGGCTTCGTCCCTTTCTTCTAACCTCGGCGTTTGTGTTTTAAATTACCAGAGATTTTCTCAGAGACCAGAGCACGGGGTCACAGGGTCGGACACAACTTAAAAATTGAACAACAGTGGCTCAGCCCCACCGTTCTCTCGGGAAGGCGGTCTCCGCCGTCTCTCAGGAAACACAGCCCGCCCAGTCTTTGTTGTATCAAATGCACGAGGAGCCATGTTTGCTTTCAGCAAAAGGCAGACAGGGTCTCCGGAGCCAAAAGCGGGAGGGGGGTGGGAGGCCGACCTGCGAAGGGCGTTGGACCCCCACCCCGCCTGCATTCGGCGCCTTTCTAGGCTTTGAGGAAGAGAAAGCGAGCCCCACTCACTCGGCCTCCCCGGGCCCACGGTCACCCTCCAGGTTCCCTATTCGCATTAAAAGGTAACCACCTCGGGCTGTGCGGGTGGCAACTGCGGCTCTAGGGCTCGGAATTTTCAGGTGCCCTTGGCCAAGAGTCTCGGGGAGCCCTCTGGGACCTCGGATTCGCCCCGACGCCCCTGGGATTGATCAGTGGCAGTTTCCCGTCGTTTCCTAGACCCCAGGACGCCATCGGGGTCAGGGCTCCGAGCTGGGCTTCCTGCCCCCCGCCCCACTTAGGTCTTCTCCAACCCCTTGAAACGTTCCCAACGCTGCAAACAACAAGCAGCTCCCTTCAGGGCCCCCAGGCCCCACCACCGCCGCCCCCCCTTCCCCGCCTCCGTCCCTCCCCTCCCCCAGCTCAACATCCCAGCTGGTTGGAGCCGCGCTTGCACCGGAAGGGGCGGGGCTCGGCGGGCGGGCAGCGTGATTGGCCGCGGCGGGGCTGACGCCCGCTCCGGCTATAAGAGGCGGGCGACGGCCACCTGCGCCACAGTCTTCGCGGAGAGTCGCCGCGGTTTCCTGCTTCAACAGTGCTTGAACGGAACCCGGCTGCTCGTCCCCCCCTCACCCCGGCCGGCCACTCAGAGCCAGCCTTCGTCACCACTTGACAGCGCCCTCCGACCGGCCCAAGGTCCCCGCCGCCACTCCAGCGCCGCTCAGCCGTCGCCGCCGCCACCACCACCACCGCCCCTTTTCAGCCGCCCACCATGACGACCGCATCCCCCTCGCAGGTGCGCCAGAACTACCACCAGGACTCGGAGGCCGCCATCAACCGCCAGATCAACCTGGAGCTCTACGCCTCCTATGTCTACCTGTCCATGGTGAGCGCGGGCTGGCCGGCGGGCGGCGGGCGCGACCTCCCCGGGCGGCGGGGCGGGGTGGGGGTGGGGGTGTGGCTCCCTGGCGGGCCCTCGCGTCTCCAGCCAGCTTCCCGCCTCCAGTCTCCCGCCTCCTTGCGCCCTTCCTGGAAAATGGAGGTTGCTTCAAATCCCCGAGGACTTCTGCGCAGAAATTCTGAGCAGTTGTCTCCTGGGAGTGCTCCCACATAGGCCAGGGTAGCTTCTGCGCACCGTTTTTTGTTTAAAGGGAGCCGAGTTTCCTTACGGGGTTGCTACGCTTGCCACCAGTACGATCCTGCAGTTTGGAAAGTGGACTTCAGCATTTCCATCCCTTCTTGTGCCTCCGGCCACGTGATCGGGGGAGGAGGGGTGGGTTGGGTGGCGTTAGGAGGTTAAGCTCCCACCCTTCTGAGCGCGGCGGAGCCTTCTGGGTAATGGTGTCCGGCCAGCTCTGGGGGCTGGCGCGAAGTGGTTTATCTCTTGGGCCGAAGAACCGGCCGCACCTCTCTTCTCTGCTTATCTCTTAAGTCCCACTTAAATGGAAGCATATCTAGAAATCTCCCCTTCTGCCGACACTGGCGCTTTCTAAGTCACCCGTCCTTGCGCCCGGCTAGTTAATTTACCTTTTTTGTGTGTAAGGGTTGTGACGTAATTGAACCCTTAGTTCTTGAATAAAGCCCACCAACAGTTACGGGGCCAGATATTTTTCCACGCAGTAATGCGTGGAATCGGTTTTCCAAAATCTTTGTTTTAGGCGGTGTGATAGGAGTTTTAGTTAGAATTGTCTTAACCGCCAGCGTTGTGCAAATCATCCAAGAACAGACATGTTGCAGATGGGTTTGGAAGAGACCTCGATCTCTGTGACTGTCATTCCATTTTAGGAACACCTGAATACAGCAAGGATGTAAAACGGAATCAAATTTTAGTTTTCTACTGGTAATATATTTAGCATTAAATGTGCAGTAGCGTTTCCGGTAACTGTTATCTTGCCTACGTGGGATAATTTTAGAAATCCATCAGCCTGCTGACAGCTCAAGTTTGAACAAGGATTGTTCAAAGAGAAGGCACTAATAGTGCAGGGTAAATACTCCAATGTCTCTTTGAGCAAATTTGACACTGGTTGTAAAAACCTTACTTTGCACTAACAGAAATGTTTAAAGAGTTCCATAGTAGAGACGGTTCCCATGATATTTTACAGGAAGCAAACTTCCAGTTTCAAGGACCAAGTTTCATTTTTGTGTTTCAGAGTAAAAATGAATTATTGTTCAATCAGGGAACACACCCTACTCCAGTCTCCTTAGGCTCAGAGCCTTGCTGGGTTTTGAGAAACCAGCTGGCAGACTGCCTTCTCTGGGGACTGTCTAACATGTTCATGTTCTGCTTTCAGTCGTACTATTTTGACCGTGATGATGTGGCTTTGAAGAACTTTGCCAAATACTTTCTTCACCAATCTCATGAGGAGAGGGAACATGCTGAGAGACTGATGAAGCTGCAGAACCAGCGAGGCGGCCGAATCTTCCTTCAGGATATCAAGGTAAACGAAAGATCCTTGGGTTGTCTTGGCAATCCTTACGTATCAGAAATCCCTGATGCCAGCAGTTGTCACTGTTAGATGAGACATTGGGCTTTAGTCTTTTGTGCTTTTTCAAGCTTAGCATTTAAGCTAAAGTGGGCCAGGATATTAAATTGGAAGCTGTTGTCAGGGGGACCTCGGCGCTCTTCCGCCAGTTGCAGTTGCTTGTTACACACTAGATGCTTGCTGGCTTGGCATTTTTATGTAGAGGTTGCAGGTACACTGACCTAAGCTCCTCTCTTTCAGAAACCAGACCGTGATGACTGGGAGAATGGGCTGAATGCAATGGAATGTGCGCTGTGCTTGGAAAGAAGTGTGAATCAGTCACTACTGGAACTGCACAAACTGGCCACTGAAAAAAATGATCCCCATGTGAGTACACTGACACCTGGGAGCAGATGGAGGAAATAATTGCCTGAGGGGCTGGGGAGGCTTACCAATAACTTTCTTGCCTATTCTCTTTTTTAGCTGTGTGATTTCATTGAGACTCATTACCTGAATGAGCAGGTGGAAGCCATCAAAGAATTGGGTGACCACATAACCAACCTGCGCAAGATGGGGGCCCCTGGATCGGGCATGGCAGAGTACCTCTTTGACAAGCACACCCTGGGACACAGTGACAGCTAAGCCTCAGGCTGGCTCCCCACAGCCACACGGGTGACTTCCCTGGTCACCAAGGCAGTGCATGCATATTTGGGTTACCTTCATCTTTTCTATAAGTTGTAACAAAACATCTACTTAAGTTCTTTCTTTAGTACCATTCCTTCAAATAAAGTAATTTGGTACCCAGTTGTTGTCTCTTGAGTTTTGGGGATGGGCTGGAAAAGTATCTAGGTCAGCTTGATTGAATGTGTAAGTACCACCATGGTTTAGTCATGCTAATCAAAATGGAACACCGAGGAGGATTTGTCTTTATTTATTAAATTCCTTAGTTTGGGAAAGATACCAAGGCTTGAGTGTATTGAATTCACACAGAACTTAAGGACTCCTGATTCTGAATTAGGTGTTACATGTTTCCGGCATCTCTAGCTTTCACAGTTTATTAAAGTAGAATTGCAACTACTGATTTGTGTTATCCATGAAGCTAACCATTTATTTCAGGCTGTCATAGAAACATACTCTTCGGTGTGGACAGCTGTATGCCTATGACTGGATCAGTGTCCTGCTGGTGTACACGCAGGTAGGACCAGGCTGGTGGAGCATCCCCTTTGGAGGAAGCAGGCTAGGAATGTGCTTCATCCCTAGTGAGAATTTGAGAAAGTTTACATGAGTACAGAAAGATAACCTTCATTTCAGTACGATAGTAGCTGCAATAGGAGGGCAAAAATTGAGACATCTGAAATATTCACCAGTGAATAGTGTTGGAAGACAGCAGAGTCCTTGCTAGCCAGCTATATTACCCTCTCAACCAGCTGCAGTGATTTGTTAAATGTTTTCAAAGCTGTGTATTATGACCACAGAAGAACTGCTCTGAGAATCTAGAAATGGGAAGTTATACTTCCTCTCACATGGTGATTGGGGGTGGGGAAGTGTGGGTCTAACTGGGTGAGTGGATGTCCAGGAAATCTGGAATAAAGGGAAACCTCTGGTGGTATTGCAACAGCTTAAGGTTGACCTCAAAACAGGAAGAACTCATTTAAGTTCAGAAGTCTTGAGTGAGGTCCCCAAAGCATAAGATGCCCCCACCTTATCTGCCATTTCCCAGGGTTGTGGATGGTATACTCAGAAGTGCTTCAGGACCCCTGTTAACTGTTAGGGGGCAGAGCTCATGTGACTTCCCAGCTAAGCCTGGGCAGTAAGTTGAGTTCTTGGGCTACAGCTTAAGAGTCCTGAATTCTGCCCCATGTGTGTGTTTGCCACCCCTGCTTAAAGTGAGCTGGGTCCATTGGTAACATCTACCCGTCTAAACCTGGCCTCATGGCCTTTCAACATCATTCCTGTCAGTACCACCTCACCTTCCTATACCTGGGCCCCAGAGAAGTCCTGGTGATGCCAACCTCTTGGGTAAAGTAAGCAAAAGCCACCCAACACTTTTCCATGGGCCTGCTGTGGCATCCTGGTGTGTATCCCAGGCCAGTGCTGGGCGTAGGGCCAGCATGCCCTGGCCACTGCAGGACCACCAGAGAATTGTGAACGAAAGGTGGGATTCAGAGCAAGGGAAGCTGGTGAGGGTCACCCCTGGGGAGCTGGGGGGTTAGTGACCCTGGTTTGAGTAGAGGACAGACCTGTCTTCCAAGTCCCAATAAGGATCTCCATGATCTTTGAGTATAGTGTGTATGTTGCTTGTCGATTGTCCCAAATGCGGTTCTCTGAGATGTTCAGGGGCCTCTGACATGTCCATCAGGTTAAACTCGACAGTTTTCCTTCTCATGTGAGTAACTTCTGGGTGCTCCGTTGAGGCCCCAGCATTCTCTGGGAGCAATTCAAAACTCTTCTTGGACCTGGGGGTTGCAGGCTGAAGGCTTTGATCTTTGACAGGGTCATCTATGCCTGAGATTCTGCGAAGACTTGAGGGTGCTGACTGTCCAGGTGGAAAGACCATAGGGGTGTGGCTGAGGGGTGTCTGTGGGGCACTGTGGTAGCCTGACCTTGCATAGAGCACCACGGACTTGAAAACATCTTCCGCCTTCCAGGCCTTGCTGTCTTCCTGGTCACTGGTGTTCTGCCCGGCCCCTCCAAGGTTCTTGGGCTGGTTCTCATGTGAAAGGACTTCTTTCTTGGGACACAGGAGTTTGGTCTTTGAGTTTGTCCTAGGGGACGGGCGGTCGTGGGATTGCAGCCCTAGGAAGCGGCCAATGATGCCAGAGTGAGCACCCTCTTGCTCCTCTAGATCTGGCTGAAACTCCATGTCTTCCTTATCCAGACTGGAAAGAAACAGAAGACTCAAGAGTTAGTGGAGGGTCAATGGCCTGAAGCCTGATGTGACTTCTTTAACCTCCCATCTCCCTCCCTCTGGCCCCAGGCCCAGAACACAGTCTCACCTCACCTTAGACTCGCCTCTCTGCTGATCTGTCCTGTGCCTCTCAATTGATCCCTCCTGGCTGAGCTCACCTCTTGTCCCTGTTAACATCCAAACTTCCCAGCCAGGAATTTAAGGACTTCCTCTTCAGCACCCACATTTTCCTTTTAAAACCCATCACTCCAGGCAATCAACTGCCAGTCCCCAGGTATGGGTAAAAACCTGACTTCCTGGGAACCCAAAGCCTTTACTCTGCAAGGGAAAACCTACCTACCCCAGAATGTGGCTGCCCTGGCCCATGTCTAGATTCTCCCCATGCTTCCGGGTCCAGCTCCTAGTCCAGCTGGAGGCCACCTCTCAGGTGGCCAAAGGTGATCTCTGTTCTACACTCTGTCCCTTACCCAGGCATCCAGTACTTTGTACCTTGTATCAGAGACTGGGCCCTGGATTTGAGCTCCCTCACTAAACTGCTTCTTGTAGGCAAGTCTATATGTTATTAGTCTGTTATGCACCTTCCCCAGCTGCTGGAGTACAGTCCATGGAGAACTCAGAGGTGACCTCCAGCAACATTTCTGACCTAAGCAAGCCTCCATCCTTAATCATTTGATCACTTATCCAAACCTTCCTTACACAAACTGGACTCTAGCTAATTCTACTGACAGCTTAATAGGATATTCGGTTCTTAGAAAGAGAACAGTGCTTTTAATCCTGTGGCAGAAAACCTTGATGGGACGGACCCTGAGATGCAGCAAACACTCTCCAAAGTGCCCCCCGCCCCCCGACACACACACTCTGTCATTCTGGGGAGACAGAGCTGTCTGGGGCGGCTCCTTGGCCCACTGTGGCCCAGGTACAACTCTAGAGGTTCTAACCAAATCAGGGAAACAGGACCCATGCAGGGTGAAGTGTGGCCACTGTGGATGACATGAGGCCTATATTCTGTAGCAAGAAGTCTACTCAGAAGGTGCCTGTGATGACCCAACCTCCTGCTTGCTCCCTTGCCCAGGGAACCCCACTCCCACTCTTCATTCCACCCCAGCATATTAGAAAACAAGAGTTCTAAGCCAGAGTCAGCAACCAGGCCCTGACATAGCTGCATCACTAACCACTGAATGCCCTTGAGTAAGTCTCTTCTCTCTCTGAGCCTCAGTTTCCAACTCTGGACACAGAGGGGTTTGATTGGAGGTACCTAAGGGCCCTTATAGCTTTAAGAGTCCTTACACAGCACAAGATAAGTGTTAAGGGTGTGGAGTTGGAACCAGACATACCTGGCTCACCTGTGCTGCTTGCTAGCTATGTGACCTTGGGTGGGGCAACTGATTTAAACTCTCTGAAGTGAAGTGAAGAAGTGAAGTGAAGTCGCTCAGTCATGTCCGACTCTTTGCGACCCCATGGACTACATGTAGCCTACTAGGCTCCTCTGTCCATGGGATTTTCTAGGCAATAGTACTGGAGTGGGTTGCCATTTCCTTCTCCAGGGGATCTTCCCGACCCAGGGATCGAACCCGGGTCTCCTGCATTGTAGACAGACGCTTAACCGTCTGAGCCACCAACCTGGACTTAATCATCTAAAAACTAGAGATAACAAACCAGGGTTAGTGGAACAACAACAAAATAGCTTATATATATGTATATAAAGAGCATAGTACAATGCCCAGCACTTAGTAAGACACCCAATATGCATTAAGTGGCTTCCCTGATGGCTCAGTGGTAAAGAGTCAGTGCAGGAGACATGGGTTCAATCCCTGGGTCTGGAAGATCCCCTGGAGGAGGAAATGGAAATCCACTCCAGTATTCTTGCCTGGAAAATGCCATGGACAGAGGAGCTTGGCGGGCTACAGTCCATGGGATCACAAAGAGTTGGGCATGACTGAGCAACTGAGCATGCATATGTATTAACTGAAAGTTCTAAATTAAGCAGACACTTGCATTTGGGGTTTTACACCCACTGAAGTGGCTCCCTGGCACTTCCCACCTGATGTTGAAGGTGGAGCCAAAAAAGGAGGGTCGACGAGACTGGGCAGACGCAGCTGTGTAGGGGGGATGTGGTTCTGGCTCATTCCAGTACATATCTCTCTCCATCGGTGGCAAGTCCTGGTGCATCTCATCTACAGCCAACAGGGACACCTGGTCATGAGGGACAGAAGAAGTCCAACTGAAAGGTAAGCCCTAACTGACCATGAATTTGTCAGGTGACTCGGAGAGGTCACTGGTGGCTCAGATGGTAAAGAATCTGCCTGCAACGTGGGAGACCCAGGTTTGATCCCTGGGTTGGGAAGATCCCCTGGAGAAGGGAATGGCAATCCACTCCAGTATTCTTGCCTGGAGAATTCCATGGACAGAGAAGCCTGGTGGCCTACAGTCCTTGGGGTTGCAGAGTCAGACACAAGTGAGCAACTAACAGTTTGGAGGGGTCACTTCTCTCTCTTTGGGCCTCAGATGCCCTTCTTCTGAAATGAAGAGACTGATGCTACCTATAGCCTCAGAAGTTAGACTGAGAATCCTGGGAGTGAATGGTTGGAGGGCAATTCACAGAACTGTGGGGCCCCCTCCCTGGGTCCAGGGGACAGGTTCTCTTCCTCCCCTCATACCTGCAAGCTCCTGTCGACAATCCAGTTGGTCTCAAAGTCATCATCATCCTCTCCGAATGGGTTGATGAGCTGCTCTGCCACCTCAAGGGTAAATGAGGTTCCGGAAATCCTCAGGTAGAGCCCCCTGCTGCCTTGCTCCCACCCTAAATGTGGGCTCCTGCCATTTCCACCCCTCCATCCCCTCAATGATGTCCTTCCTGCCTGACTACTGTCTCCAAAGCCACAAGGTAAGGACCCTCCTCTCCTAGTTGGCCATGACCGTTGGGCCACAGCCAGCCTTGTCCCAGGGAGGCTCACTTTCAACCAGCCGGCATAGAAGAGGAACTGCAGGAATGTGAAGAGGGGTACAACAAGGTCCATCTCGTGGCCAGGGTAGGCCTTGGCTGGGTTCAGAAACTGCCGCCCAATCAGGCAAGCCAGGAAGAAGCTGTATACCGCCACGGTCACCACCTGCGGGGGAAGGGAGGGAGCGGCAGATATGGGCTGGGTGGGGACTGTGGGATCAGGCAGCTCCCTAGGCTGGGAGGACAGGCCTTGCCCTGACGTGCACACTCCTGTGACTTTGGGTCTCCGTGATCTCCTCTTTAAAATGGGGAGGGGATTCCCTGGCAGTCCAGTGGTTAGGACTCCACGCTCTTACTGCCGAGGGGCTGGGTTCATTCCTGGACAGGAAACCAATATCCCACAGTCCTCGCAGCACAGTCAAAAATTTTTTTTAAATTAATTAAATTAAATGGGGGTAATCACATTGCCTCCATTGCCTGGACCAGGCAGGGGCCCGAACTCTTTGAACTTGGTGCTAAAAAGACCCTGCAGAGTCCAGGCGTGACTCCCAGAGGAAGCTTCTTCAGGCTCTAAGTGAGCCCTTCCCATCATAGGCTGCTCCCTGGGTCTTCTGAGTTTCCCAAAGGGGCAGCTTCACCAGTCCAGTCCTCACCTGAGTGTACACCAGTGGGATACTGATCCAGTCGTAGGCATACAGCTGTCCACACTGAGTACGCAAGGTGTTCATTTCCTAGGGGAGTAGGAAGAAGGGCTGGAGTCTTGACCACCACCTGCTCTCCAGGCTCAGCCCCCAGCTCGTCCCCAGATACCAAGGCCTGGAGCTCAGACCCTGGCTGTGTGGTCATGGACAGCTCACTTAACCTCTCTGTGCCTCAGCCTCCTCAACTGTCAAAAAGGAACCAGGATCTTGGAGGTCCACTTTAAGAGAGGATGGGAGGGGAAATTGAAAAGGGGCCACCTTGGGCTATGGAATCCTGTTGGAAGAGATCTTACAGTCCCAAGGCAGTCTCTGGGAAGACCCTCAGGGGCTCAAGCCTTCTCTTTGTAGGAAACTTGTTCCTCTTGGGGCAGGACCCTGCCCGCTCTGCAGCAGCCCCATCAATGTAATGGGCTCACATTGAGCAGGCTCTGGAGCAGGATAGGGTCCCGAATTCGACCTCCAATCCATGCCTTTGTTGACAAGTTGGCAAACCACACCCAGGGCATCCAGAACGAGTTGTGTGGCAAGCTCAGTTTTTGCAAGTGCTTGTGTTCCGAGGGTGTCATGAAGCCTGCAGGAGAAAGTGGAGAAGACAGTGGGTAGGAGGAGCTGCAGAAGGGGTGGCTGGCCAGGCCCTGCCTGGTGGGGTCCAGAGTTCAAGGCCAAGTCCCTGCTGAGCCCACAGGGACCTCAGAGCTTCTTTGCCATCCTCTTTCTCTCAACAAATAATCACTGAATTCTACTCTGTGATACTCTGGGCTGAAGACGTGAGAAGGATCTGTCTTATTAACCAGGATCTGGTCAGGCAAGCCAGAGAAAGAGGTTGCTGACATACAGGCTGGACACTGGACACCAGGAAGTGAAAGAGCAGACGGAGGTAGACTCTGCTTCCTCACTAGTTCCCGAAGCCCTGCTGGGGCCCTCAACCCTCACTCTTCGAAGCTTCATCCCTCCATGAGTCCTTAGCCCTGTCTCAAACCCCTGTCCTCTGAGAGTCGGTTCCTGGCCTGTACCCACTTCACACCCCTGACTCCGCCCCGCCCAATTCAGGTCCCCGCCTACCAGATCTCGACCCCATCCCACCCCTGGTCCCACCCAATCCTCAGCCCAGGGGCCTCTGACTCCACCCATCTTCAGCTGCGGCTCCGCCCCATCACCCTTTGGCCCCGCCCACCTGCTTTCACCAGGTGCTGCGGGCTGGGAAAGCGTTTGTAGACCGCAGCGCTGACGCTGCGCAGGATGAGCACGTTGCCTAGGTTGACATAGCGCATGAGCGTGCGCCGCAGCATCCGGCCTTGCTCATCCTTGCCCTCAACGAAGGACGACACCAGGTTCATGAGGCGGTCGGGCCACGGTAGGTTCTCATACTGGTTCCACCAGCGTGTCACGACTAGCGTCACGTAGAAGCCTGGGCAGAGGGGTGTGGGGGGCGAGGGGCGAAGGCCCACGCTGCGGCCGAAGCCCAGCGAGGGCGATGCCTCGGTTTCTCCATCCTTCTAATTGGCTGAACCCAGCCCCAACCCTGCTGGAAGGCGCTCGGGAAGGAGAGACCATCAGAGCCTTGTGTGAAGGCATGAGAGCCAGGAGTTCTCTCTGTGGCCCCACTGGCTTTCCCGGAAATCCTCCAGATCCCTCCCCTCCTGCATAAGGCTCCAGAGACTACTATAATGTCAGCACTGCTCTCAGAAAGTGGGATCTCAAGTGCTCTTAGCCGGACATCCTTCCTAATGCCTAATGTCAGTCCCTCTGGCTGCAGGCTCTCCATTTCCCTGAACCACCGAGAGGCACTGATGTACAACTGGCCTTCCCAGGAGCTCCTCGTGATCTGCCTGTCTGGAGCCTGAAGAAGCCACCAGGACCCCCACGCGCAGAAAGGGGGGCTCACCCAGCACGAAGGAGATGGGGATGAGCTGGATGTAGCTATCGCAATACAGAGTCAGCTTCTCAAAAATCACCTGCTGTTCCTCCGTGAGGGCCATCCTGGGGGAGGGAGGGGTTGGGGTAAAGATGTGTAGACACTAGGAGGAGATGGCTGAGACCTGTCCCGTGATAGCCTCATTTCCTCCCTGTCTCTCATTGGCCTGCCTGGGGCCCCTCCTCTGGCCTGAGCCAGGTCCCTCTTCTTTCTCCCACAGCCCCCAAACCCCAAAGGGGCCTCTGCTCCATGCCTGGAGGAGAAACCCTCAGGGGGTTTTCTGTGAGGTCAAGGAAGGCAGGTCCTGCTGAAGGAGTCCGTTTTAGGCACTGCCGACCCTTTTAAAGGATCCAAAAGACAGTTGTTTGAAAGCAGGTTGAGGGACTTCCCTGGTGGTCCAGTGGCTAAGATTTCCACTCCCAATACAGGGGCCCGGGTTCGATCCCTGGTCAGGGAACTAGATCCCACATGCCACAGCTAAAGATATAGCATGCCACAACCAAGGCCCAGTGCAGCCAAATGAATAAAAATAATATATTAAAAAATATTGAAATAAAGTGTTTTGCCATGTAAAAAAATGTCTGGTGAGGGGATGAATCAGTAGAACACAGAGGGGGTTTTAGGGTTTAGGGCAATGAAATTATTCTGTACGACACTGTAATGGTGGATGCAAGTCATTACACATTTGTCCAAACCCATAGAGTATACATCACCAAGGAGGAACCCTAACGTAAACTATGGACTTTGGGTGATAATGAGGTGTCAGTGTGGGTTCATCTATTATCACAGACATCCCACTGTCTGGTAGGATGTTGATAGTGGGGAAGGCTGTGTGTGTGGCAGGAGGGGGTGGGGTACATGGGAATTCTCTGTACCTTCTGCTCAGTCTTGCTACTACCGTAAAGCTGCTCTAAAAAATAAAGCCTAATTTTCTAAAGTATATTGGTGCCTTAGTAACAACCAAAGAAAACAAATGTGCTCTGTTATTAGTATTATCCTTATGGACTCGAGAAATTTATGTATTTGATATTTTTCAATTCATTGTCATCATTAATGCATTTTCATTAAAAATGCTGTTATATATTCTGTAGTTTTATTGACCACAGAATATATTGCTATATTGCTTAAATAAACGTTTGTATTGGGGAAAAGAAACGGCATGGTCTGTGAGAGAAACCATGTGGGGTTCAGGAAAACAGGCTAACTGGATGGGACCAGAGAAGGGCCCTCCCTGGGGTGGAGGAAAGGGTTTCTGAGACGCTCCGACCTGTACTGCGTTTCCCTCCCAGGCTGTCTCCTTTCTTCTCCCCAGCCCCCAGGTCCCCAGCCCCCGGCTCTAGGGCTTTTCCACAAGCTTAGCGCAGCCTTATAGGTCTCTGTGCACTGGGCTCCTAGATCACTGAGGCCCTCGGAGCTCCAAGCCTTGGAGCTGTCCCCCATGTTCCTCCGAACCTGTAAATGAAGCGGATGATATAGTAGCAGAGCAGAAAGATGAGAAACTCGCCATAGAGCAGTTTGTAGATGCTGCCTCGCCAGCACAGCAGCAGGCGGGAGAATGAGCCTAAACGGGCGTTGGCCACTTGGCTCGAGTAGGTGACGGTCATGGCCAGGCACTGGGCTGCAGCAGGTGGGCTTGGGTCCTGGTGGACAGACAGGGCGGGATGCTGGTGGAGGTGGGCAGGAGGGAGCAGGGACCTCTTCAGAGTCTGTCCAGGACTCATGAGTGACCCTTCCCTGCTCTGGGCCTCAGTTTTCTCATCTGGACCCTGGGAAGTACCCTCCAAGAAGCTAGGGAATTGAGCTCAGGTGCTGTCCTTAGCCTTGGCATGGAGGGCACACAGAAGTCTGTACGCTTTAATTGTGGTACAAAGGCAGCAACACAAGTGTCCAAAAACCTAAGTGTGGGCTCCTTCCTGTGTTCTAAGCCCATCATGTTCAGTGCCCACCCCCCAAGCTCTGCCAGCCACCCTGGAATGAGAACTGGTAAGGGGCATGATCAGCCTTGGCCGCCACCCTGTCCTCAGTGCCCAGAACAGAGCTTGGATGGTAGAGACGTTACTGAATGGTGACCCCAGGGCCTTTCCACCTGCTGATCTTCGTTCCTGGGGGATGCTCTTCCTAATCTAACTGTACGGCCCACTCCCACTTTAGATCATTTCCCCAGAAAGGATGTCCCCAGCTACCCTACCTGGAAATAACACCCTAGTACCACCAGCCCTCTCTTCTCCTCACCTTGCTCGATTTTTCTACATAACACTTATTGTGTTACACTCGTGGTTATATTTTGCAGGCTACCTGCATGTTTACTGCTTATTCCCTCCTGGGAATGGAAGTTCTCATAGGAGGTGCTCAAAAAGAATTTTCTGAAGCAATGATTGGCCACCATCCCTCTATCTGTTCTGGTGCAGCCACACTGGCCATCTCTGTGCCTGGTGTTCCCTAAGTTACTCCCTCCCACCTCAGGGCCTTTGCAGAGACACACAGGTGCCCACACACCTGTGTGTACCCACCATGTGCACATGTGCAGGGTCAGCCACCCCAGTGGCCCCCAGAGCCCCAGCCCAGCCTGCTGGGATAACCCCTTACTTACAGTTGGGGCTCCTGGCTGGTCAGGCGATCCCGCAAAAGGTCTGGCCACAGGACTGTTGGGACTCTCTGGGTTCCTAGGGCCAGTGCCCCTGCCCACACTTAGGGGTTGGCACTGCCCACGCGTGTGTTATATGGTCACTTGACTCCCTAAGCCAGAGGCCCTCCACAAAGGAGCCCTTGTCTTGGCCCCCTCCTCGTAATCTCCCCTTAAACAGCAGGCATCACAGTCCAGCCAGGCCCTCTCTAATTCCTTCCGGAGGATGGGGGGGTGGGGGTTGGGTTGAGACCAGGGCTGGAATTGAGGGCAACCCCTTCCACCTTGGGCCCTGATGATCCTGCCATTTCCTCTGGGCCCTAAACTGAGGGGTCTGTTTCTGATCCTTGAGGTCTTACAGGGAGAGCAAGATCTTGTGGGGAAGAGGGGGCCTTGGGCCTTATCTCCAATGCCAGGAGCCGTCAAGAGAGGGGAGACTTTGCCCAGGCCCTGTGGGCTTGTGCAGCACTTTGGGTACCAGAAAGAACGCTGGACCACAGTCAGAAGTTCTGGCTTCTAGTCCTGGCTCTGCCACCTGAGATGACCCTGGGTGGCCCTCTGCTCCTCCCTAGGCCTCAGTGTCCCTCTCTGAAAAGGATGGCGTTGCTTTAGAACTCCATCCCCTCAGGGAGATGACAAAATTCTGCATATACTCGTGAGGAGCTCTGATTGGCTGCTGGTGACATCATAGATTATTCGGGCTGTGATTGGCTGGCAGGGCCCAGTTAGTAGGTTGCTTTAGAGCCATGGTAGGAGAAGGCGGGGCAAGGGGGCTGCTGTGTGGGGACAGGGCCTGGTGCGGGATGACACAGCAGTGCTCATGCTGTTGGCTCCCAGCCAGCCCGTGCAGTAGGGGAGTGCCTGCCCAGGTCCCCAAGGAAGGCTGGTTAATATCTCAACAGCTGGTTCCGTGCATTTTAATACATCAGTCCATCGAACTCTAAGCTGCTGGAAGTGATGGGGTCTAGGAGGTATCTCCTCTTGTATTAAGTGAAAGCTTGAAGCAGCCGTGGCTCTTGGTCTTCGGTGGCTGTAAGAATAATCTGGAATGTTTGTTAAATATGTGGCTTCTCAGGATCTTTCTCCAGAGCCTGATTCTGAATCCTGAGGGATGCTGTATGTCTAACAAGCACTGGGGGAATTATCATGCCAGTGGGCTCCCAACCACACATTCCGAAGCCCTGATTTACAATGTGACCTTGAGCCTTAAAATAAACCCACTCCTTCCTGCCCCCTCCCTCTCTCCTTCACTTTCGCCTTCCCTCCCCACCCCGCACCCCGCCCCAGTGTTAATGCTGCTGAGACTGAAGGTGATTTTTGGGCACGGCGTTCTGGCCTTTATAATTCTCTGCCTGTAAAAAGAAACAATTCCACAGCGACCTTGGGTGCTCTTCTAATCACAGCAAACAATCGTGCCATTACTATTATAAGGGAGTCTCTTCAGAGTTCAGGGACCATCTTCCAGGAGTGTTTGCTGCATCTCTGCTTCCTGTGCTGTGGGAGACATCTTTCTCATCACTGTCCTTAACTGAACTGGGGAAAGGGGCAGGTTTACCTGAGCCTCAATCTCCTCATCTGTGAAGTGGGACAATAATGCCTGCCGACCTCAGCAGCCAGGTGAGAATGTCCGATGCGAAAGAGAGTCCTTGTGTCTGTTAACTCTCCCTGGGGAACATCCGCAAATCCCTGGCGCCTCTGCCCCGCCCTCCAGAGTCAGCTGGTCTGGGCGGGGTCCAGTGGGTGGCATTTTCCAAGGTCCCCTGGTGAGTCTAGTGTATGGGGTGGGTTGAGGATCACTGCTTTGAGAGAATTTTTTTCCCTCTTCCCCCACCAACACATGACAACACTCAAGAGGGAGAGCTTTCCATTTAACACATGATTAATAAACATTTAAAAGTAAAATAGAAACATATGCCTGCCACCACACTTGGCCTGAGGACGCTCTCTCAGTGTTGGAATAAAATGAACCATTTACCTTTGTGCAATCAGGTTCCTGCCTCTAACTGTGGTGGCCACTGGAGGGCCCCCTTGACCAGCTGGCTTTGGCTCGGGAAGGCTGATTCACTGGTCTGTGTGGATGGTGAAACTGGAGCTGGATGGCACTTTCATCTCCTTGGCCCTGACCAGCAGCCACAGAGCCAGGAGAGGCAGTCGGGAGACACTGGAGTCCTCCCTTCCTTTCCCTGAACCTCGGGTTCCTTGGCAATGTGTCCCAGATCCCAGCAGGACCAGCTGACAGAGTTGCCCCAGGACATACCTAGAGACACCCCATGAGCAGCTGCTCTTGGTCACACCCGACTCCTAAGACAGGCACACCCCAGGCATAAATCATGGTCTTTCCCACCGGGTCTCAGTCATGTAAATGTCCCCAGCCAGGCAGACATGGCTTGGGCACACAGAAGGGCCACCATGAGCACTGACTGACCCAAGCCATCCTGGACGAAGGTCCCAGGATAGGCCCCTGCAAGGATGGCAGTCTCTCGTGCTTTCCTTTCCACAGGCAGCCAACAAACCATTTCTAGAGCCAGAACTGAGCCTAATCCGATTCCTGCCTTCAAGAATTCATGACTGGACTCCCCTGGTGGCCCAGTGGTTAAGAATTCACCGGCCAATGCAAGGGATATGAGTTCAGTCCCTGGTCCGGGAAGATTCCCCATGCCATGGGGCAACTAAGCCTGAGTGCCACAACCGCTGAGCCCACACAACCTAGAGCCCATGTTCCTCACAAGAGAAGCCACTGCAATAAGAAACCCATGCACCATGACAAAGAGTAGCCCCCGCTCCAGCAACTAGAGAAAGCCTGCGTGCAGCAATGAAGACCCAGCACAGCCAAAAATAAACAAATAATTTAAAAAAAAATCATGGTTAATAAAAACCAGGATAATGCTTAAGTAGCTCTAACACAGAGGGACAAGGCCTAATATCTATGCCATGTGCATGGAGCTCAGGGAAACTTTTACAGAGATGGGAGCATTTGAGCTGGGTCTTGAAGTATGAGTAGGAGCTTGTGTGAGTTGAGAAGAATGAAAATGCATTACATATCAGGGGAACAGCCCATGAAAAGTCACAGAGGCATTACTGAGAATAGTTAAGTAAGGCATTGTTATCCACCTTGTACACAGAAGAGGACACTGAAGTTCAAAGCCTGCTTTGTCCAAGGTAGCATGGTTATAAAGAGCTAGGCTGGGATTGGAAACTGGGTCTTCTTATTTTAAATCCTGTGCCTTTTCCACCAACCTGTTGTCATCTTTCCAGTGGAGGTCGGTTTCTGAGCGGTGAGGTCTCACTGGTTAGGGTAGTGGGGTTGAAAAGAGGTCTGAGGGATGGGGGATGCACAGAGGGGCACACAGAGGGGGACTCTAACGGCAATAGAGATCATGCCTTTGAACCCCCCAGCAGAGAGCCGTCTCTGGGGGCAGACGTAGCAGAGCTGGGCAGATGCGTGGAGATTCCAGAGGTGGAATGCCATGGCTTTCTCATCTAGGGTCACCGTGGCAACAGGAGAATCACAGAGGGCCTGCCACTGTGGCCTTCCAGGCCCTGTCTCAGCTGGGCAGGAAGGAGGGGACCCAGCTTGGCTGGGGGCACTGGCAGGGGGCCCTGAGGTGGGTCAGCCAGGCCTGGATGCTGCCTCCAGGCTCTGTGTAGGGCACCTGCCAGCCCATACCCCTCTCTTGGGCCAATCACTGTATGAACAGGGCAGAAGCCAAGAAAGGAAAGGAGAGGTCTTGGCACAGCCGGACAGGGGAGCAGAGGGATCCTACCAGCCTGGGGCCTGGAAGCAAGACAGTTGACAACACCTCTACCCTGAAGCCAGCAGCCCTCATCCCTGAAGGGTCAAACAGACTCCACAGTCACAGATATGAACACATGAGCTCTGGCTACTGCAGGAAGACAACAGGGACCAGGAGAGGCAGAGAGGCTGGGACACACTCAGATCCAGCTTTACCAAGCCCCGTCCTGCCAATGACAATGGAATAGCGTGGAACAGGCCAGAGCCGGCCCAACCACTGATGCAAATCGAGAGGACTCATCACCGCCTTGGGGAGAACCCTGGGATCTCTGAGTTACCCCATTCCCATGGACTCTGTCCCCCTGAGGTCAGCCAGGTGAGGCACAGACCCCATCCACACCCCCCAACCCACCAGCTCAGGATTGGGGCTAATTGGCAGGGGAGGGGGAAGAGGGGCCTCGCAGGGGGACTGCACTGGGTGTGAGAGCACAAGGTGCTGTTAGGCATTCCCCACGAGTCAGGAGCCTCAGTTTTCTCATCTGTCAAATGGGCATGTAAGCAGTTTCACAGGCTATAGACAAAGAAATCAAAGTGTAGAGGCAGAAACTGACTTGCCTTGAGTCATAGAGAATTAGAGTCAGAGCTGAGATGTATGGGCAGGTCAGAGCAGTGTGTCTCCACTGTTCCAGCAGATTCCTGAGGTTCAGCTCCGCAAGCCAGCACTAACTGTTGGCTGAAATTGGTGTTGTGCTGGGCATTGTAGGAGGTAAGAAGAACAGGGAACGACGGTTTCTTCCATGTCTTCAGCACTGACTGGGTGCCAGGCAGTGCGTGTGTGCGCTGTCCCCTCAGTTGTGTCCAACCCTTTGTGACCCCATGGACTGTATGAAGCCCTACCAGGCTCCTTTGTCCATGGGATTCTCCAGGCAAGAACACTGGAATGGGTTGCCACGCCCTGCTCCTGGGGGTCTTCCCAGTCAGTGCTCTAAAACACTTTTTTAACAATGATCTCAGCTCATCATCGGAACTGGGGAATAGGAAGCATTGTCCACCCGTGACAGGTGGATGTCAAGCCCAGAGAGAAGGTAAGTAACCTGCCTGTCTCCATTCAAACCCCAGCCCTCCTGGTCCCAAGCCCTTGCGGTGATGCCTGGGTAAGCTGCCTCCTGTTTGGACCAGCCTGCTCTGAGTCTGCGTAAGGCTTTGAGGCAAGCCTTCCTCAGGAGGTGGCCAGACCCAAGAAGAGTGGGAGTGGATAACACAAGGGCACGTAAGAGTAAGCCATGGGGGCCATCAGGACCACCGAGCGAGCTGCCTTGAGTAGCCTTGACCGGCCTCAGACGCAGGTTGCCTGGCAACCCCAGGTCCATTCCATCTCCAACGCAGGCCAGGCCTCCAGAGTCAGCAGGTAAAACTACAGGACAGTCAGTGGCATATGAATGTTGGATAAACAGTGAATAACTTTTTAGTGTAAATATGTCCTACACTACATAGGTTCCTGGGGGAGGGCATCTGGAAGCAATGGCCCTTTCTATGCTAGCATCTCAGCTGCAGTGAATTGCTCCATCCATCGCCGCCTCCTTCCTACTGTTGACTTCTGGAGCCTGGCTGCTCAAAGGAAGGAGGGGTTGTCTGCAGTTCAGGTGTAACAATATCATTTAGAAGTTTTATTATTTTTTTGAAGATATTTTTCTAGGTGAGATTAACTTTTATTTATTTTTGGCTGTGCTGATTCTTTGCTGCTGTGTGGGTTTTTCTCTTATTACAGGGAATTATTATTATCCACAAGGGAAGCCCAAGAATACTCAAGTGGGGAGCCTGTCCCTTCTCCAGCAGATCTTCCAGACCCAGGAATCGAACCAGGGTCTCACCTGCATTGCAGGCAGATTCTTTACCAACTGAGTTATCAGGGAAGCCCCTTATTGCAGGGAGCAGCAGCTATTCTCTGGTTGTGGTGCATGGGCTTCTCATCGCAGTGGCTTCACTTGTGGAGCACGTGATCTAGGGCGTGTGGGCTTCAGAGGTCTCAGTTCCCAGGCTCTAGAGCGTAGGCTCAATAGTTGTGGCACACGGGCTTCATGGCTCCGTGGCACGTGGGATCTTCCCGGATCGGGAATCAAACCTGCGTCTCTTGCATTGACAGAGCGATTCTTTACCACTGAGCCACCAGGGAAGCCCTGGAAGGTTTTTTTAGAAATGCAGACTCCAAGGCCCCATCCTAGACCTATTCAGTTCAAATCAGTATTTGAACAGGGTCACAGGAGATCTGTGTGGACATGAAAGTTTGAGAGGCTAGCTTCGGACGATGATGAGAGAGATAAGGGAGATTTATTACTGTACTACACGCTTATTGTAAACAGGAAAATATAGAGCAGCAAAAACACAAAAATCACCAAAAGTATCATTTTGATGTATTTCATTCCAGTCTTTTCAGCAGCTTTTAGTTTATTCAACCATTACCAGTATCTAATTCCAGAACATTTCTGTCATCCCTAATGGAAATTTATTCTCATTACACAGTCACTTCCCATTCATTAGCAACCAAACCCTAGCAACCATTAATCTGCTTTCTATCTCTATGGATTTGCCTATTCTTGACATTTTATATAAATGGAATCATAATAGCGCTTGTTCTTTTATGTTTGGCTTCTTTCACTTACCCTGGTGGCTCAGAGGGTAAAGCGTCTGCCTGCAATGCGGGAGACTTGGGTTCAGTCCCTGCAGTGGGAAGATCCCTGGAGGAGGAAATGGCAACCCACTCCAGTACTCTTGCCTGGAGAATCCCATGGATGGAGGATCCTGGTGGGCTACAGTCCAGAGGGTCGCAAAGAGTCGGGCACAACTTCACTTTTCACTTTTCACTCTCACTTTTCTTTCACTTAGGATAATGTTTTCAAGACTCATCCATTTTGTTGCATGGATCAGTACAGTCCTTTTTGGGTTGAGTAGTATTTAATCGTATGGATGTTCCACAGTTTTTTTACTCATTCATCACTTGATGGATATTTGAATGGTTCTGATTCTTTGTCTATTATGTATATTCATATACAAGCTTTTTCTTTTTACTTCTGTCTTCTATGGACCCAAGAGTGAAACTGATGGGTCATATGGCAATTCCATGGTTACCTTTTCAAGGAACTACCAGGCTGTTTTCCACAGTGACTGTACCATTTTACACCCCTGCCAGCACAGCATGAGGACTCTAACTTCCCCACATCCTCTCCAACACTTTATTTTCTTTTCTTGTTGCTTAGTCGCTAAGTTGTGTCCGATTTTTTGTGACCCCAGGGACTGCAGTATGCCAAGGCTCCTACGTCCTTCACTATCTCCTGGAGTTTTCTCAGATTCATGTTGAGAAGTCGGCGGTACTAGCTAACCATCTCATCCTCTGGCCGCGTTCTCCTTTTGCCTTCCATCTTTCCTAGCATCAGAGTTCTTTTCCAAAGAGTTTACTCTTCACATCAGGTGGCCGAAGTATTGAAACTTCAGATCCAGCATCAGTCCTTCCAATGAATATTCAGGACTGATTTCCTTTAGGATTGATTGATTTCATCTCCTTGCTGTCCAAGGGACTCTCAAGAGTCTTCTCTAGCACCAAAATTCAAAAGCATCAATTCTTCAGTGCTCAGCCTTCTTGATGGTCCAACTCTCACATCTGTACATGACTACTGGACTACTGACTATTTTAGAAGAAATGTGTATATACTAGTAGGTGTGCAGCGGTACCTTACTGTGGTTTTGGTTCGCACTTCTTTAAAGACAAATGACGTTGAACATCTCATTCTCCCACTCTTGGTTGTCTTTTCACCTTCATGAGAGCTTCCTCTGATGCACAGCATTTTTAAAATTTTGAGCAAGTCTCAGTTCAGTTCAGTTCCTCAGTCGTGTCTGACTCTTTGCAACCCCATGGACTGCAGCATGCCAGGCCTCCCTGTCCAATACCAACTACCAGCGTTTACTCAAACTCATGTCCATTGAGTTGGTGATGCCATTCAACCATCTCATCCTCTGTCATCCCCTTCTCCTCCCGCCTTCAATCTTTCCCAGCATCAGGGTCTTTTCAAATGAGTCAATTCTTCACATCAGGTGGCCACAGTATTGGAGTTTCAGCTTCAGTGTCAGTCCTTCCAATGAATATTCAGGACTGATTTCCTTTAGGATGGACTGGTTAGATCTCATTGCAGACCAAGGGACTCTCAAGAGTCTTCTCCAACACTACAGTTCAGAAGCATCAATTATTTTGTGCTCAGCTTTCTTTATAGTCCAACTCTCACAGCTATAAATGGCTACTGAAAAAAACATAGCTTTGACTAGATGGACCTTTGTTGGCAAAGTAATGCCTCTGGTTTCTAATATGCTGTCTAGGCTGGTCATAACTTTTCTTCCAAGGAGCAAGCATCTGTTCATTTCATGGCTGCAATCACCATCTGCAGTGATTTTGACCCCCTCAAAATAAAATCTGTCACTGTTTCCACTGTTTCCCCATCTATTTCCCATGAAGTGATGGGACCAGATGTCATGATCTTCGTTTTCTGAATGTTGAGCTTTAAGCCAACTTTTTCACTCTTCTTTCATTTTCATCAAGAGGCTCTTTAGTTCTTCTTCACTTTCTGCCATAAGGGTGGTGTCATCTGCATATCTGAGGTTATTGATACTTCTCCTGCCAATCTTGATTCCAGCTTGTGCTTCATCCAGCCCAGCATTTCACATGATGTACTCTGCATAGAAGTTAAATAAGAGGGTGACAATATACAGCCTTGACGTACTCCTTTCCCGATTTGGAACCAGTCTGTTGTTCCATGTCCAGTTCTAACTGTTGCTTCCTGACCTGCATACAGGTTTCTCAAGAGGCAGGTCAGGTGGTCTGGTATTCCCATCTCTTTCAGAATTTTCCACAGTTTGTTGTGATCCACACAGCCAAAGGCTTTGGCATAGTCAATAAAGCAGAAATAGATGTTTTTCTGGAACTCTCTTGTCTTTTCAATGATCCATCAGATGCTGGCAATTTGATCTCTGGTTCCTCTGCCTTTTCTAAAACCAGCTTGAACATCAGGGAGTTCATGGTTCACATACTGTTGAAGCCTGGCTTGGAGAATTTTGAGCACTACTTTGCTAGTGTATGAGATGAGTGTAATTGTGCAGTAGTTTGAGCATTCTTTGGCATTGCCTTTCTTTGGGATTGGAATGAAAACTGACCTTTTCCAGTCCTGTGGCCTCTGCTGAGTTTTCCAAATTTCCTGGCATATTGAATAAAGCATTCTTTCACAGCGTCATCTTTTAGGATTTGAAATAGCTCAACTGGAATTCTACACCTCTACTAGCTTTGTTCATAGTGATGCTTCCTAAGGCCCACTTGACTTCACATCCCAGGATGTCTGGCTCTAGGTGAGTGATCACACCATCATGATTATCTGGGTTATGATGATCTTTTTTGTACAGTTCTTCTGTGTATTCTTGCCACCTCTTCTTAATATCTTCTGCTTCTGTTAGGTCTATATCATTTCTGTCCTTTATTGAGCCCATCTTTGCATGAAATGTTCCCTTGGTATCTCTAATTTTCTTGAAGAGATTTCTGGTCTTTCCCATTCTATTGTTTTCCTCTATTTCTTTGCATTGATCACTGAGGAAGGCTTTTTTATCTCTCCTTGCTATTCTTTGGAACTCTGTATTCTCATGGGTATATCTTTCCTTTTGTCCTTTGCCTTTCACTTCTTTTCTTTTCACAGCTATTTGTAAAGCCTCCTCAGACAACCATTTTGCGTTTTTGCATTTCTTTTTCTTGGGGATGGTCTTGATCCCTGTCTCCTGTACAATGTCATGAACCTCCCTCCATAGTTCATTAGGCACTCTGTCTATCAGATCTAGTCCCTTAAATCTATTTCTCACTTCCATTGTTTAATCATAAGGGACTTGATTTAGGTCATACCTAAGTGGTCTAGTGGTTTTCCCTACTTTCTTCAATTTAAGTCTGAATTTGGCAATAAGGAATTCATGATCTGAGCCACAGTCAGCTCCCGGTCTTGTTTTTGCTGACTGTATAGAGTTTCTCCATCTTTGGCTGCAAAGAATATAATCAATCTGATTTCAGTATTGACCGTCTCATGATGTTCATGTGTAGAGTCTTCTCTTGTGTTGTTGGAAGAGGGTGTTTGCTATGACCAGTGCATTCTCTTTGCAGAACTCTGTTAGCCTTTGCCCTGCTTCATTCCGTACTCCAAGGCCAAATTTGCCTGTTACTCGAGGTATCTCTTGACTTCCTACTTTTGCATTCCAGTCCCCTATAATGAAAAGGACATCTTTTTTGGGTGTTAGTTCTAGAAGGTCTTGTAGGTCTTCATAGAACCATTCAAATTCAGCTTCTTCAGCATTACTGATCGGGGCATAGACTTGGATTACTGTGATATTGAATGGTTTGCCTTGGAAATGAACAGAGATCATTCTGTCGTTTTTGAGATTGCATCCAAGTACTGCATTTTGGGCTCTTTGGTTGACTTTGATGGCTACTCCGTTTCTTCTAAGGGATTCTTGCCCACACTAGTAGACATAATGGTCATCTGAGTTAAATTCACCCATTCTGGTCCATTTTAGTTTACTTATTCCTAAAATGTCGATGTTCACTCTTGCCATCTGCTGTTTGACCACTTCCCATTTGCCTTTATTCATGGATCTAACATTCCAGGTTCCTATGCAATATTGCTGTTTACAGCATCAGACTTTGTTTCCATCACCAGTCACATCCACAGCTGGGTGTTGTTTTTGCTTTGGCTCCATCTCTTCAGTCTTTTTGGAGTTATTTCTCCACTGATCTCCAGTAGCATATTGGGCACTTACCGACCTGGGGAAGTCTGCTGCTGCTGCTAAGTTGCTTCAGTCGTGTCCAACTCTGTGTGACCCCATAGACAGCAGCCCACCAGGCTCCCCCGTCCCTGGGATTCTCCAGGCAAGAACCCTGGAGTGGGTTGCCATTTCCTTCTCCAATGCATGAAAGTGAAAAGTGAAAGTGAAGTCGCTCAGTCGTGTCCGACTAGTAGTGACCCCATGGACTGCAGCCTACCAGGCTCCTCTGTCCATGGGATTTTCCAGGCAAGAGTACTGGAGTGGGGTGCCATTGCCTTCTCCGTGGGGAAGTCTAGTTTACCTATTTTTTCTTTTGTTGCTTGTGTGTTTGGTGCTGTGTCTAAGAAACCATGGCTAAATCCAAGATTATAAAAATTTACCCTTAGGGACTTTCCTGGCAGTCCAGTAGTTAAGACTTCATGCATCCACTGCAGAGGGTGAGGGTTCAACCCCTGGCTGGGGAAAAAAGCTGCAATCCCGCATCCCGCATGCCTCATGGTTCGGCCAAAAACGAATTCAAAGGACTTCCCTGGTGTCCCAGTGCTGCAACTACCGAGCCCAGGCACTGCAGAACTCCTGCACCACAACTAGAGGCAAGCCCAGGCACTGCAGGCGAAAGAGGCTGCGTACTGCAGTGAAGATGCAGTGCAACCAAAAATAAGCAAATTTTTTTCAAAAATGAAAAATATGATTTAAAAAAATAAGAAAAAGAAAGACCCCCTGTACCACAAGTAAGCCCTGACACAGCCAAATTAATTTCTTCATCTTATTAATATGGTATATTACATTGATTAATTTTCATATACTGAACCACACTTGTTTTCCTGGGATTAGTATCAGTTGGTTATTTGGGACCATATGGGGCTAGGGGAAAAAAGGAGGTACTGTAGAATTATAAGAAACCATTAGTGTGAAAGTTTTGAAAACTGTAACACACTTTAGTATTTAAGGAATCTTTTGTTTAATTTTAAAAAAAGAGGGAAAAATTTTTTTCTAGTATTTTGTTGAGGAGTTTTAAATCTATATTCATAAGGGATATTGGCTTATAAATTTCTTTCCTTATGAGGTCTTTGGCTTTAGTATCAAAGTAATACTGGCATAACCCAAGAAACACACTCCTTTATTTTTTTGGAAGAGTTTGAGAAGGATTGGTATTAATTCTTTTTTAAATGTTTGAGAGAATTCACCAATAAAGGAGTCTGGTCTTGTCCTTTTCTTTATTGGACTTTCTTTTTTTGGTTACTGATTTAATCTCTTGTTATAGGCTTCTTCTGATTTTTTATTTCTTCTTTATTGGACTTTCTTTTTTTGGTTACTGATTTAATCTCTTGTTATAGGCTTCTTCTGATTTTTTATTTCTTCTTTATTGGACTTTCTTTTTTTGGTTACTGATTTAATCTCTTGTTATAGGCTTCTTCTGATTTTTTATTTCTTCTTTATTGGACTTTCTTTTTTTGGTTACTGATTTAATCTCTTGTTATAGGCTTCTTCCAATTTTTTATTTCTTCTTGAGTCAGTATTAGTAGTTCATTTGTACCTAGGAATTTGTCCTTTTCATTTAGGTAATCTGATTTGTTGATAAACAATTATTCATAGTATTCTGTTATAATCCTTTTTATATCCATAAGGGTGATAGTAATGTACCTCCATGTATTTCTGATCTTAGTGATTTGAGCTTTTTTTTCCCCTTGCTCTAACAAAAGTTTCATCCATTTTGTTGCTCTTTTCAAAGAAGTGCTTCTGTTTTCACTGGTTCTCTCTGCTGCTTTTCTATTCTGTATTTCCTTTATTTCCACTCTAATCTTTATTATTTTCTTCCCTGGTAGTTCAGCTGGTAAAGGACCCGCCTGCAATGCAGGAGACCCCAGTTCAATTCCTGGGTCAGGAAGATCTGCTGGAGAAGGGATAGGCTACCCACTCCAGTATTCTTGGGCTTCCCTTGTGACTCAGCTGGGAAAGAATCCACCTGCAGTGCAGGAGACCTGGGTTTGATTCCCGGGTTGGGAAGATCCCCTGGAGAAGGGAAAGGCTACCCACGCCAGTATTCCAGCTTAGAGAATTCAGTGCATGGGGGTCGCAAAGAGTCGGACACGACTGAGTGACTTTCACTTTCCTTTTGCTTACTTTGGTGTTGTTTTGTTCTTCCCTTTCTAGTCCCTTAACTTGGAAATTTAGGGCTGGACTTGAGTAAGAGATATGAGGTTGGAGACTCCATAGCCATCTTGCTGCCAAGAAGGAGCACCAATCTGAGAATATAGTTAAGCCAGGATGCGGACAAGAAAGACACTAGATCTTAAGGACAGCGCTTAGCCCCTGAATCATCCACGTCTGAAGCAAGTTCTGTTGCCAGACACTCAGTTACATGATTCAGTAAATTTCCCTTGTGCTCATAAAAAAAATGTTGGAAGTTCAGATCACTGATCTGAAATCTTCTTTTTATTATAGATGTTTATTTAGAGCTATAACTTTTCCTCTGAGAACTGCTTTTACTGCAGTTCTTGTAAGTTTCGGTGTGCTGAATTTTCACTTATCCCATATAATTTCCCTTGTGATTTCATTTTTATCCATTGGGCTTTTAAGAAAGGTTTTTTAGTTTGTTTTGTGTTTTTGTTTTTTTTTTCTGTGCTGTGCAGCATATGAGATGTTTGATCAGGGATTGAACCCATACCCCCTGCAGTGAAAGTGTGAAGTCTTAACCGCTGGACTGCCAGGGTTGCAAAAGATATTAACAATAATTTCCACATATATTCCACAAAATTTTCAGTTTTCCTTCTTATTAATTTCTAGTTTAATTTCATTCTGGTCAAAGAAAATACTTCATAATTAGTTCAGTATTTTTAAATTTACTGAGACTTGTTTTATAAATATGGTCTCTTTGAGGGAATGTTTCTTGTACTCTTGAAAAGAAGGTGTATTCTGCTTTCTTGGGGTAGAGTTAGGTCTATTTGGTTTGTAGCATTGTTCAGATCTTCTATTTTCTTGTTTATCTTTTGTATAGTACAGTTGACCCTTGGACAATGCTAGGGCTGGGGCACCAATTCTCCATGCAGTTTGTAAATATATAGTTGGGCCTCTGTAAAAGCAGAAACATCACTTTGCCAACGAAGGTCCATATAGACAAAGCTGTAGTTTTGCCGGTAGTCATGTATAGGTGTAAGAGCTGGACCATAAAGAAGATCAGCGCTGGCTCTGAGAACTGAGGCTTTCGAACTGTGGTGCTGGAGAAGACTCTTGAGCGTCCCTGGGACTGCAAGATCAACCCTGAATATTCACTGGAAGGACTGATACCAAAGCTGAAACTCCAATATTTGGCCACCTGATGCTGAGAGCAGACTCATTAGAAAAGCCCCTGTGTTGGGAAAGATTGAAGGCAGGAGGAGAAGGTGGCGACAGAAGATGAGATGGTTGGATGGCATCAAAGACTCCATGGACATGAGTTTGAGCAAACTCTGGGAGATAGTGAAGGATAGGGAAGCCTGGTGTGCTGTAGTCCATGGAGTTGCAAAGAGCTGGAATGACTTCCAATTGAACCACAACAATTGTATCCACAGATAAAACCAACATATGCTGTGTAGTACCATAGTATGCATTTATTTAAAAGAGTCCACACACAGTGGACCCATGCACTACAAACCCATATTGTTTATGGATCAACTGTAGTTCTACCCATTACTGAAAGTGAAATACTGAAGTCTTTATTATCATTGAACTATTTCTCCCTTTAATTCTGTCAAGTTTTGCCTCAGATATTTTGGGGCTCTGAAGTTAAATGAATATATGTTTATAATTATTATATTTTTTGGTGGATTGAGCCTTCTTTTTTTATATGATGTCTCTCCTAATAATTTTGGCCTTAGAGTCTGTTTTTTTCTATTACAGTCACTTCATCTCTTTTTTTGTTGTTGTTGTTAGTCTCTGGAATATATTTTCTTTCCTTTCACTTTCAACCTACTTGAGCTAAAGAAAGTCTTATAGACAGCATATTGTTAGATTATATGTGTTTTTATTTAATTAATTAATTTATTTGGCCATACCACACAGCTTGTGGGATTTCAGTTCCCTGACCAGGGATTGAACGTGGACCCTCAGTAGTGAAAGCACAAAGTCCTATCCACTGGACCAGCAGAAAGCTGTGTGGCCTTTCTCTAGTTATGATGAACAGGGCTACTCTTCTTTGCTATGCATGGGCTTCTCATTTCGGTGGTTTCTCTCATTGTGGAACACAGGCTAGGGTGCACAGGCTTTAGTATTTGTGGAGCACGGGCTCGGTAGTTAAGGCACACAGGCTTAGTTGCCCCAAGGTATTTGTGATCTTCCTGGAGTAAAGATCGAACTCATGTCCTTTGCATTGATAGGTGGATTCTTAACCATTGAACCACTAGGGAAGTCTTGGGAATGTGTTCTTAATTCCTGAAGGATAGTTTCACAAGATACAGAATTCCTCATTAACCTTTTCACCCATCCTTCCAAAACTTATCCCACTACCTTCTGACCTCCAAGGTTCCTGATGAAAAATATGAGTCTTATTGAGATTCCCTTGCATGTGATCAGCCACTTTCTATTGCTGCTTTAAGGATTCTCTTTTTGGTTTGGGCCTTTTACCATAAATATTGCCTAATCTGTGAAACATCACCAAGAATACTAACATATGCATAATGGAAATCCCGGAAAGAGAGGTAGAAGAGAAACTGGGGAAAAGAATATTTGAAGGGAAAAATGGATGAAAATCTCAGTTCAATGCAAGATAAAATCTACACATCCAAGAAGCTCAATTAACCCCTATTATGATAAACTCCAAACAGTGTTCAGATAAAACTGATTCTGACAGTTTTGCCAGTGTATTAGCTGTTTTTGTGAATGAATGGATTCTTGGAATTCCCTACTTCATTTTCACTGACATCCTCAGATTTTTATTTTTTTAAACACAGAATTTTTTTAACATAATAATTATTTCATATATAAACTTTGCATTTTTTCACTTAATATTATACAACAAGCATTTCTATTTGCCTCCATATTCTTCATAATTATCCATTTTAATAGTTCATTTAGCAAATATTTATTGGATACCATTTACCTGGTGGTCACTCTACAGAGACTGAGTATATAGCAATGAATAAAACAAGACTCTGGCCTTAAGGAGTTTACATTCTAGAAGGTAGAGAAATGAGAGTCACATAAATATCCATTCCTTTTTACTATTGTATAATATTCCAGCATAAGAATATAACTTTGATAGGATGAAAAATATCCCTCCTGAGATACTGAGTCCTAATTCCAGAATGTTATCTTATATGGAAATAGGGTCTTTGCAGATATGATTAAGGTAAGGATTTTGGTGTGTGGAGGTTATCAGGATTATCAGAGTGGGCCTTAAATGCAATCAAATGTGTCCTTCTAAGAGGGAGGAAGAGGGACTTCCCTGGTGGTCCAGTGGTTAAGAATTCACCTTGCAATGCAGGGGATGTGGGTTTGATCCCTGGTCGGGAGTCTAAGATCCCATCTGCCTTGGGGCAACTAAAGAAACCTCATATGATGCAACTAACACCCGACCCAGCCAAATAAATAAAGAGGGAGTAAAGGGGAATTTGACTTGTGCAGAAGAGGGAAAGGCAATGCAATAATGGAGGCAGAAATTGGAGTGAAGCCAACAAGTGCCTGCAGCCACTTCCAGAAGTTGCAAGAAGTAAGGAACAGATTCTCCTCTAGACCCTCCAGAGAAACACAGACCTAGCAACATTTTGATTTTGGCCCACTCATGCTAATTTTGGAATTTTGGCCTCCAAAATGGTGAAAAATAAATTTCTGTTGCTTAAAGCCACCTAGTTTGTGGTAATTTGTTACAGTTACCATAGAAACTAATACAGATTTCTGGAACTGAGAGTGGGGTGCTGCCTGCTGTAACAGACAACTAAACATGTGGAGATGGCCTTGGAACTGGATAATGGGTAGAGACCGGGAGAATTTTGAGAAGCATGATAGAAAAGAGCCTAGATCGCCTTGAGCAAACTGTTGGTAGAAGGATGAATGTTTGAGGCTCTGCCAGTGCGTGCTGTCACTTCGCTCATGTCCAGCTCTTTGCCACCCCAAGGACTGTAGCCCACCAGGCTCCTCTGTCCATGGGGATTCTCCAGGCAAAAATACTGGAATAGGTTTCCATGCTCTCTTCCAGGGGATCTTCCCGACCCAGGGATTGAACCCATGTCTCTTATGTCTCCTGAATTGGCAGGCGGATTCTCTACACAATGAGGGAAATGTAACTGGCAGCTGAAGGAGAGGTGATCTCTGCTATACAGTAGCAAAAGTCTAGATGAATTGTGTCTGGCAGTGGTGGAAAGCAGCACTTTTAAGTGATGAACTTGAATTTGAGCTGAGGCCATCTTGAAGCAAAACTTTAAAGATGTGGCCTGGTTTCTTTTTTCTGGTTATAGTAAAATGTGACAAGAAAAAGATATTGAGAAGAGAACTGTTATGCAAAAAGGAACCAGTACATCATGATTTTTGGAAACTTGGAGCCTATCCAGGTTACAAAAAATGCTAAAATTAGGTGATTTACTGTTAGAAAACTGCTCTAGAGAGCAGGCCATAGATATGGTTGGTCAGCTTTCTGCTAGTGTTGAGAATATTAGGTTTATGACCCATGGATCCTCTCAATAATCTCAGCAGAAGTCAGAAATAAGAGATGATATTTTCCAGGAAAGATCTGTGGGGGACCCTTATTTAATGATGTGAGTCTCTGTGACATACGAAGGAGACACAGAAGTCCTTGAAGAATGTTATACCAGCAGAAATGCTGCCAGCTTGAACTGGAAGGAACAATGAAATAAAGGAACGCTGTTGTACTCCCTAGATTCTACTGGCAGGAAATAGGTTTACAGGGCAACTCAGTTTCAGGCATGCACTTACCATTAAGAAAAAGGAAAATGACTCAAAAAGAAGAGCCTCAGGCTGAGAAATCTGAACCAAGGATGTCCTAAGCCTTGGGAAAAACGAATGAAATTTGCCCTTTGTCTCTTCCATTTCCTCTCTTTGGGACTAGGAATGCCTATAGCTGTTATACTGTACCTGGCCCACTACTGTACTTTGGGAACAGACAACTTATTTCTAGTTTCATATTTTCAGAGATGGAGAGGAATTTTCTCCCCACAATAGATCATACCCAGAGACTCACCGGTGCCTGGTTTAGATGATGAGATTAGGGATTTTGAACTGATTATATATCTAGAATTTGGACTTGAGTTGATATTTTGATGGGTTAAGACTTTTGAAGATGTTGAGATGGGGTAAATGTAATTTGCTTGTGTAAAACAAGAATCTTTTGGGGCCAGAGGGCAGATTCTGCAAGGGTCATAAATGCCTCCCTTTCCCCAAAGATTCTAATTCCTGAAACTTATTAGTGTTACATTATGTGAAGTAACATATAATGAGTCTTTACAAATGTGATTCAGTTAAGGATCTTGAGAGGTGAAGATTATCTTGGGTTATCAAGGTGAGCTCTAAATGCAATCATGTGTGTCATAAGAGGGAGGAAGAAGGAGGCTTGACACAGACAAGAGAAGGCAATGAGAAGATGATGGAGAAATGGTGAGGTCACAAGAGAAGAAATGCCAGCCACGCCCATAAACTTTCAAATTGTGGAGCTAGAGAAAACTCTTGTGAGCCCCTTGGACAGCAAGGAGATCAAACCAGTCGATCCTAAAGGAAATCAACACTGAATATTCATTGCAAGGACTAAAACTCCAATACTTTGGCCACCTCATGCAAAGAGCAGACTCATTGGAAAAGACCTTGATGCTGGGAAAGATGGAGGGCAGGAGGAGAAGAGGGCAACAGAGGATGAGATGGTTGGATGGCATCACCGGCTCAATGGACATGAGTCTGAGCAAACTCCAGGAGATAGTGAAGGACAGAGGAGCCTGGGGTGCTGCAGTCCATGGGGTTGCAGAGTTGGACACGACTGAGCAACTCAACAACAACAGCCAGAAGCCAGAGAAAGCAAGGAGCAAGTTCTCCCCTACAACCTCCAGAGGAAGCATAGACCTACTGCCACCTTGATTTTGGTCCAGATCTACTAATTTTGGGCTTCCTGCATCCAGAATGGTGGAAGAACAAATTTCTGTTATTTTAAGCCTCTGGAGCCTGTTATAGTTGCTATAGGATGCTAATATGATAACACAATGCGTTTATCCAGCCTCTGCTCATTGGGCATTTGGATTGCTATCATGAACAATCTTGTATTGATACATGTTTCCTGGTGCAAATGTGTTTAAGTGGTACCAGTGTACACTCCTATAAACACTATAGTTTCTGTGGATTCACATTTTGTTCATCATTTGGTAGAATTAGATTTCTTCATTGTTACCAATCCTATTGAGTATAAGGTAGTGCTTCATCGTGATTTTATTTGAATTTCCCTGATTACTGATGATTTGGCTTGAGTATCTTTTCAAAGTCTTATTGGTCATTTGTACCTCTTCCTTGAAAGGCACGTTCATGTCTTTCTTATTTTTCTAAGAAATGATTTTATGTATTGTCTTTTTACTAGCTGTTACTTCTGGAATTTACATATTTTCATACTGCTAAATAACATGCGTATCCTGACAGCTTTTTATTAATTGTTTAATCTTTTGACTTCTTATTTAATAGTGCTTGGTGTGTGCCTGCTCAGCCGTGTCTGACTCTTTGCAGCCCCATGGACTGTAGACCGCCAGGCTGCTCTGTCCATGGGATTCTCCAGGAAAGAACACTGAAGTATGTTGACATTTCCTCTTACAGGGGATCTTCCCGACCCAGGATGGAAACCACGTCTCCCGCATCTTCTATATTGGCTGGCGGATTCTTTACCACTAAGCCACCTGAGAAGCCCCCTTATTTAATACAGAAGAATTTAATTCTTTGATATCACCATGGGTTAAAAAAATAGTATTTAGATGAAGATTTGGCATTAATATTGTTATGCCTACTCAAATATTATTCATAGCTGAGCACTAAAACAATTATATTTAGTGCTGTTAGTTTTCCCTAAAGTTAGTAGTTGTCATTTAAAAACTTTTTTCAGATTTCTGTGTAGCTATTGCTAATTCTTCCTACACCTTTCAGTATTTTCAATCACATCAGTTTATCCATTCCAATGATTTTTCCCTGGAGACGTTATTCCTAGTGACCGTTTTTCACCTCTTCCTAGGCTGGTTACTCTCCATATTGCCCCATAGCCGTTGTCCTGGGACCTTGCTGTTGTCCTTGGAATAGTCTTACGCATTCTCCTGGTTGGAGTCCTTGTTTTCCTGTATCCTCTGTATTTCCTTCTTATGGTTTTACTCTTCTGTTTTAATGGCACATACCCCGTAAGAGTTCTTGAGTTCAAAGTGGTGAGACAGTGGCAGAAGGCATGTAATGACTACTTTTAACATACCAGTTTGGGATCTTCTTTCTTCCAGTTTGGTCTGATTGCCATCTTTGCTTTCACAAGATCCCCACATCTGTCCTCAAGATCACCTGAAGATTCTCTTCCCTTCAGCCCTATGCTGGCTTTCTGGTCTCCTGACCTATAGGGCTTTTTTCTTGGTTTCCCCTTCATTTTATTGGAGTGCATCCTTCAGTGGTCTTTTCTTTTTTTAAAAAATATTTGTTTGGCTGTGCCAGGTCTTCAGCACACAAGATGTTCAACCTTTCTTGCAGTATGTGGGCTCAGTTCCCTGATCAGGGATTGAACCTGGGCCCCCTGCATTGGGAGTGTGGAGTGTTAGCCACTGGACCACCAGGGAAGTCCCCTTCAGTGGTTCTTGAGAAAGAGTTAGTGAACGTTAAATTTTTTGAGACCTTGTATATGCGGAATGATAATTTAGTTGGCATAGAATTCTAAGTTGGAAGTAATATTCCTTCAGACTTTTGAGGGCTTCCCTGGTGGCTCAGATGATAAAGAATCGGCCTGCAGTGTGGAGACCTGGGTTCGATTCCTGGGTTGGGAAGATCTCCTGGAGGAGGGAATGGCAACCCATTCCAATATTCGTGCCTGGAGAGTCCCCAAGGACAGAGGAACCTGGCAGGCTACAGTCCGTAGGGTCGCAAACAGCCAGACACGACTGAGCGACTAAGCACGCACAGACTTTTGAAGGCATTTTTCTCCCTTGTTTCCTTGCTTCTGGTATTGCCATTGAGAAGTCAAAAATCCATTCTGAGTCTAGGTTCTTTGTTGGGATTATTTTTGTGTTTCTGGAAATTTGTAAGGTTTTCTTTTTGTCCTCAGTTTCCTGAAAATGTACACTGATGTATCTTAGTGTTTTCATTGACTCTACTAAGCACAATGTGGGCCTTTTTGAAAAATCATATACTTCAGTTTGGGAAATGATTTTAAATTATTCATTTCATTCTTTATCTCCATTTTCTTCTATTCTTTTTGGAATCCTCATAATGCAGACGCTGAGCTTCCTAAATGTCTCCCTGAATTTTCTAATATTTTTAACTTCTTTATTATTCAACTATTCTTCAGAACTTTTAATATCTGCCATCGTATTTTTAAAACACTATTAATTTCCAAGATTTCTTTTTGTTCTCTCAATGTTTATTTCTATAAATTTGTGTTCTTGTCTCATGAATGCAATACCTTTTTCTTTCTCTGAGGGATATTAATAAGGGGGTTTGTTTTCCTTCTCAGAATCTCTGTTTCTTGCAAGTGCTTTTTTTTTTTTGCTTATCAGGTTTGATTTCCTTCATGTTGGAGGTTCTCCTTCATTGTCTAAGAGTTTTTGGCTGTCTGCTCACTGTTAAGAATGAGAGCTTAAAAATTGATGGGAAGCTCTAAGCATGTTGACTTTGACCTTTCCAGTATGGTGTTCTGATGCGGCAGTTCATGGATAACAACTAATCTTAGGGTCTTTAGTCCTCTTTTAGGTTGGCCTGAGTTCCCAGGGGAGGCTTATCCAACCTGCTGCCTGGAGGGTAAACATCTGACTGCCACGGTTCTGCCAGGTAAGGGAAGAGGATTGGGGAGGTGTGGGGGGTGGAGTGTCAGTTTTCAACTTCTATGCAGTCACTTAATCCCATCAGTCAGTTACTCACACAGTGTCTCTGTTTTATCCTCTCTAGAAAACAAATCTCCAGTCTTAGCTAGACGTAGAAAGGAGAATTTGCCCAGTGGCATGAAGGGAGGGGATACAGCCACCTAATTGCTTCTCAATCAGCTTTGTTCTAGAGCTTCATGTTTTAGCCTTTACTACCAACGCTAGGGGGCTTCCCAGGCGGTGCTAGTGGTAAAGAAACCCGCCTGCCAACGCAGGAAACTAAGAGAAGTGGGTTTGATTCCTGTGTGGGGAATATTCCCTGGAGGAAGGCATGGCAACCCACTCCAGTATTCTTGCCTGGAGAATCCCATGGACAGAGGAGCCTGGTGGGCTATAGTTCACAGGGTTGCAAACAGTCAGACATGATCGAAGCGACTTAGTATGCCCGCATATATATCTACACTTCCTCTCGTCATTCAAAAATCTGTTTAGTTCTCTTTGATGATCTCTTGCGGGGGGGGGGGGGGGGGGGGCCGGGGCGCTCCGCAGAAAGAGAGAGGCAGTGGAGCTTCCCTCAGCAAAGCCCAGGGGTCCCGAGGAGAGGTGAGCCTGCTGTCCGCCAACCCAGCCCCTCCGCGAGCAAGAGACAATCAAACCCGACACGGTTCCGTCGAAGCAGTTCCAGTTTATAGCCACAAACTCTTGGTTTATATAGGCAAGCAAGGGGGTTTTTTGAGGGTTGGACCAATCACGTTAAAGGTCAAATTGTAATATGCCATAGTTGCACCAATCACGTTAAAGGTCAAATCTTAATATATCATAGTTGCACCAATCACATTAAAGGTCAAGTCTTCATGCACTTCATTGTAACAAGAGTCTATGGTGATCACGCGCTGTCCACGTGCACTGAAATCAAGAGAGCCAATCAAAAGTTTTGACAAACAACTTACACCACGCCCTCATCTCGTCTGCCAGGCGCCATCTTAGCTCTAAACAGCAAAGCTAGCCCTTCAGTTTTCAAGGTTTCCCATTTAGGGCCCCACAATCTCTTGTTTATCTGAGGTTCATACACAACCTTTCTATACTGTATGTAAGACCTCAATATCTGGAGTTCCATAGTATCTAACTCTGTTGCGTTGTTTCTTCTGATTCTCACTCTTAGCACTAGCCTCCTTCTGTGCTGGTGATCGCTGATCCTGAGCTCATTGCTTGATATTAACAATGGATCCTTCATACTTAAAACTGGACACTTTCCTCCGAAGGGGATTTGCGTCTGCTTCTGCCAGGAGCCAGAGGGTGCCACCAACTTCAGTCCTCTTTGTCTGGGATCCAGCTCCCCTGACTCTCCCAGGCCTCCTTACTTTAACTTTCTTTTGGGGTCAGGGAGTGGATTTTGGAGATCGTGGAAGAGAACTGGGCCTCAAGGAATCATGGCCTCTCTTTGCGGAATATTCTCCTGTAGCAAGAAAGTTCCTCGCTGCTCTAAGTCCACCGTATGAGAAGAAGCAGAAATCCTCCAATCCATTCCACACAAATCCATAGGAGCCATCTTTTGGACTTGTAGATCTGATCACATCACACTCTTGCTTAAATCCTTTGATGACTCCCTTCTTTCCTGAAGTATAAAGCTTGAACTCCTTAGGAATTCCTTGGTGGTCTAGTGATTAGGACTTGGTGCTTTCACTGCCAGGGCCTGGGTTCAGTCCTTGGTCAGGGAACTAAAATAACACAAGCTCCTTGGTGAGGTCAAAAAAACCCCACAGAGTTTGAACTCCTTGCCCAGCTTACAAGGCCCTGTGTGATCTGGCCTCTGACTGCCTTACCAGATTCATCTCTTTTAATAGCCCTCACTCCCATTTGTAAACTCTTTCCCAAGCTCCAAGTCTAGGAGTTCTTCAATGTACTTCCCGTCCTTGTACCTGTCACATAGTGTCTAAAAAACTGAGATATGTGAATCACCCTACACACCCTCCCCAAACTACACTCTGCATGAGTGCAGAAACTTTATACATCCACTAATATCTCCCCAGTATCCAGCAGAAGTGCTCATTAAATATTTGTTGAAGTGGATGAACACATTTACCGGGTTCCCAGTGATTTTCTTTACTTTTTTTTGGATGTAGACAGTTTTTAAACTTAAAAAGTTTATTTATTTTTTTTGGCTGCGCTGGGTCTTCGTTGCTTTGTGCGAGCTTTCTCAGTTGAAGCGAGTAGGGGCTACTCTTTGCTGCTGTGCTGGGGCTTCTCATTGCGGTGGCTTCTCTTGCCACGGAGCACAGCCTCTAGAGTGCGTGGGTTTCAGGAGTTGTGTCATGCAGACTCAGCAGTTGCGACACATGCACTTAGTTGCTGTACAGTGTGGACAGTTTTTAAAGTCTTTATGGAATTTGCTACAATATTGCTTCTGTTTTATGTTTTGGTTTGGTTTGGTTTTTTGGTTGCAAGGCATATGGGATCTTAGATCCCCGACGAGCGACCCTGTGCCCAATACGTGGGGAGCTCAGAGTCTTAACCATTGGACCACCAGGGAAGTCTCAGATCATGAGCTTTTGGAATCAGACAAATTTGGATGAAAACCCTAGCTCCTTCCCTTGTTCACTATGGCCAAACCCTTTCACCTTTCCAGATCTTGGTTCCTCATCTTTAAAATGTGAAAGTTGCTCAGTCACATGCAACTCTTTGCAACCCGATGGACTGTAGCCCACCAGGCTCCTCTGTTCATGGGATCTCCAGGCAAGAATACTGGAGTGGGTTGCCATTTCCTTCTCCAGGATCTTCTTCTTCCCCACCCAGGGATCAAACCTGGCTCTCCAGCATTGCAGGAAGATTCTTTACCCTCTGAGCCACCAGGGAGTGCTCTTTAAAATGCAGAGAGAATGCAATGAAAGGACTGCAAGGGTGGCTGCCAGGATGAGCTAAGTCTGATATCATGAAGTCAAAGACCCAAGCATAGCCCCCATCTTCAGTTCAGTTCAGTCGCTCAGTCATGTCCGACTCTTTGCGACCCCGTGAATCGCAGCACGCCAGGCCTCCCTGTCCATCACCAACTCCCAGAGTTCACTCAGACCCGCGTCCATTGAGTCAGTGATGCCATCCAGCCATCTCATCCTCTGTCGTCCCCTTCTTCTCCTGCCCCTAATCCCTCCCAGCATCAAACTCTTTTCCAATGAGTCAACTCTTCGCATGAGGTGGCCAAAGTTTTGGAGTTTCAGTTTTAGCATCATTCCTTCCAAAGAAATCCCAGGGTTGATCTCCTTTAGAATGGACTGGTTGGATCTCCTTGCAGTCCAAGGAACTCTCAAGAGTCTTCTCCAACACCACAGTTCAAAAGCATCAATTGTTCAATGCTCAGCCTTCTTCACAGTCCAACTCTCACATCCATACATGACCACAGGAAAAACCATAGCCTTGACTAGATGGACCTTTGTTGGCAAAGTAATGTCTCTGCTTTTGAATATGCTATCTAGGTTGGTCATAACTTTTCTTCCAAGGAGTAAGCGTCTTTTAATTTCATGGCTGCAGTCACCATCTGCAGTGATTTTGGAGCCCCAAAAAATAAAGTCTGACAGTTTCCACTGTTTCCCCATCTATTTCCCATGGAGTGATGGGACCAGATGCCATAATCTTCGTTTTCTGTATGTTGAGGTTTCAGCCAACTTTTTCACTCTCCTCTTTTACTTTCATCAAGAGGCTTTTTAGTTCCTCTTCACTTTCTGCCATAAGGGTGTTGTCATCTGCATATCTGAGGTTATTGATATTTCTCCTGGCAATCTTGATTCCAGTTTGTGTTTTTTCCAGTTCATCATGTCTCATGATGTACTCTGCATAGAAGTTAAACAAGCAGGGTGACAATATACAGCCTTGATGTACTCCTTTCCTGATTTGGAACCAGTCTGTTGTTCCATGTCCAGCTCCTACTGTTGCTTCCTGACCTGCATACAGGTTTCTCAAGAGGCAGGTCAGGTGGTCTGGTATTCCCATCTCTTTCAGAATTTTCCACAGTTTCTTGTGATCCACACAGTCAAAGGCTTTGGCATAGTCAATAAAGCAGAAATAGATGTTTTTCTGGAACTCTCTTGCTTTTTCCATGATCCAGCAGATGTTGGCAATTTGGTCTCTGGTTCCTCTGCCTTTTCTAAAACCAGCTTGTCCCCATCTTACATGCAGCCATTTCAGAAGGGAGTCACCAGCTGCCCTGGGGTGATACTCTCTCCCGATCATATTTGTCCATCAAGTTTGGTAGTAGTGGTGGTGATTTAGTTGCTGAGTTGTGTCTGACCCTTGCAACCCCCTGGACTGTAGCCCGCCAGGCACCTCTGTCCAAGGGATTTCCCAGCAAGAATACCGGAATGGGTTGCCATTCCCTTCTCCAGGGGATCTTCCCAACTCAAGGATCAAACCAGCATCTCCTGCATTGATTGCACCTGGATTCTTTACCGCTGAGCCAGCGGGGAAGCCCTCAAGGTTTGGCTGGTTTTAATTCCATTAGGTAGCCTGAGCTTTCCTGCTCTGGAGCATGGAGTGGGCAAACAGGTTCCACCTCAAGTAATCCAGCTCAGGCCTCCAGGCACTTTGGTAGGACTTGTGAATTTCAGTGGCTTTATCCCTGGGAAATGTTTAAGTCTCCAAAGAGACCCTCCCAGTGCACGCTGCCCCTCACCATCAGCACCTGAGATGATGCTGGGTCAAGCAGAGCAAGGGCAATCCTCCTAATTTTAAGGTGGGTAAACTGGCTCAGACGGTAAAGCGTCTGTCTACAATTTGAGAGACCTGGGTTTGATCCCTGGGTTGGGAAGATTCCCTGGAGGAGGAAATGGCAACCCACTCCAGTACTCTTGCCTTGAAAATCCCATGGACGGAGGAGCTTGGTGCAGGCTATTATCCATGGGGTCACAAAGAGTCGGACTCGACTGAGCGACTGAGCGACTTCACTTTCACTTTCAAACTGAGGCTCAGACTATCTTCCAGACAGTTGGGTCTAGAACTTGTGTGTCTTCTCAAGGGGCTCTGGGAGACTGGGCAGCCGCGGTGGGAGACCTGGGAGGAGCTCTAGCCCCAGAGCAGGAGGTGGCCCAGGAACCCTGGCTCTCAAGGCCTCCACCCCTTGTTTACAATGGATTAGTGCCACTCTTGGCTGATGGGGAGCTCTGTGTATTCTTCGTGAACGTACAGGACTGTGCTCTAGTAGGTAATTTTGCCTGTGGTGTTTGGGGAGAGCAAGGACGACAATTCACTGGCTGGGGGGTGTGTGTGTGCTGGGGGCTGGGGGTGAGGTTGGGGATAATCTGGACAGTGAGAAGAGCAAGCTCAGGGTCAGGAGCCTTGGGTTCTAGCCCAGTTCTGTACCCAACATGTTGAGTCCCTTGGGACGAGCGCCTCCCCCTTTGGGCCCCAACTGCTCTGTTAAGTGAGAGTGTTGGTAGACGGACTGATCGCAGTTGTGGGGCCAAAACGCTGTCCTGGCCCGGCCACTCCCTAAGCCCAGACTGTCCCCTGGGCCTGACTTCACCCAACTGGCCCCAGCAAACCTCTGACACCATTCTGCTCTCTCCACCCTCTGTCCTGTCCTTCCCCCAGGGGCCTGACTCTAGCTCACCACCACACAGGGGGCTGGGCGGGGGGCGGTATTGGTCAGGCCTGGGCGGGGGGCCTCCAAGCCCACAGATGGCCTCTTGGGCCTCTTTCTGGAGCCAGCATCCTCTCTTTCCCCTCCTCTTGAAATCTGAGCTCAGAGATCCAGGGAAGACTCTCCCTGCCAAATATTCCATCCAGTTGTCCAAACACTCTGCACAGCTGGCGGAGGGAGGGGCCAGAGCCCGGCTCTCAGGGAGCCCTTGGGCGGTTGTTTTCATGGAAATAGCTGCATTCTCACTTGGAGGGCCAGCCTGTGGGTTGTTTTAAGGGGGTTCACCAGGACCAAGAGGATCAAGAGCCCCCAACATGCTCTCCTGCTACACTGGAAGGAAGAAGTCAGGCAACGGTCTTCCTCTGGTGGGGAGGGTCCAGGTGTGTGTGGCCACCTCACCCCGGGAGGTGGCAGCGGGCGCTGGCAGCCTCGTGAGCGTCCCCTCGTGACTGGGCTTGGCGAGGCCGCTGGGGGAAGGGCAGGCGGTAATGACACCGAGAGCTGACTTTGGACAACAGCTTTTCCGGGCAAGCAGCCGCAGACCTGGCTGCCTTGTGTGTCTGACCCACCAGTGACCCGGGACGAGTCTCCGAGCCTCAGTTTCCTCACTTCCAACAGGAGAGGCTTCGGGGCTTCTTCTGCCTCTGATTTTCCTAAGTCACAGCCAAGGACAAAGTCCTCATAGCTCCTCCCTGCAGTGCCAGCTGTGCCTACAAGTCCAGAAAGTGGCAAGACTTTTCTCGACAATCCCCAGAACAACTCTGACTCAGTTTCCCCTCAGAGAGGATGGCAGAACGGGACCATCGCCTGTACACTCTGTCACCAGCCAGGCTCAGCCCCTTCGTCCCCTGCCAGGTCAGGGTGATGGAGAGGCAACCCCCTCCCCTTCCTTCACACATCCTGTTTTTCATTAATTGTTTCCAGGTGGGCCCAGAGGTTGCCCTGCAGAGGAAGGTGGAGGCACAGGAGAATTTAGCAGGGGGATCAGTGAGGAGCGAAAACAGGAAGGGGTTGGGAGCAGGCCATGGAAAATTCATTGCCAGGAAAGAAAGGCCAGCATCTGGTTTGCATTAAGCTGAGAGAGCTTCGAAGCCCAGAGCCTGAGTGGGAGATATTGTTATCCATCCACAGGGCAGGCGGGGTGTGACTGCTAGTCAGGAACTGGCAGCTTCTCCCCGCAGGAACTCAGGGGCTAACAGGAAAGAAGAGGGAAAGCAAGGAAGAAGGCAACAGGAAACTCAGTCTCCACTGTGGCTGACATCTCATGAATGTTATCTTCTTCTTTTTCTTGGCTGCACCATACAGCATGCAGTATTTTAGTTCCCCCACCAGGGATTGAACCCCCACCCCCACCCCCGTAGTGGAAGCTTGATGTCTTAGCCACTGGACCACCAGGGAAGTTATCTGAATGTTATCTTATTTGATACTCACAACTTCACAGGGGAGAATTGTCCTCATTTTATAGCTATGAGAACTGAGTCCCAGAAAGGTTAAGTGACTTGCCCAAGGTCACACAGCCAGGGAATGGCAGAACTCCAGATTAGAATTCAGGCCAAATGAGATAAGATGGAACATTCACACCATCACACGGGTGGATTGAGGCTGACTGTGTGCCAGGCAAGAGGCCACTGAGGATTTAGTGATGAGTGCAGCCCAGCCTCTGCCCATGGGGTCACTCAGCTCGTGTGTGGGCGTCTGATGATGCTTTGGGACACTCGTTAGGACACCAGGCAGACCATGTAACTGAGGGCTCCAGTCCAGTGCCTGCAGAGGAAAAATCAATCCAGAGGGGAAGGCTTCCTGGAGGAGGGGATATGAGCAAAAGAAAGAAGTTTATCAGAGAGCAGTGTGATGGCGTGGAGGCTGCAGAGAAGGGGATACTGTGAGGATAGTGGGAAGGAGGGGCATACGGGCCATGTCTAGGCAATAGCAGCTGGCCTGGTGTGCCTTAGAGGGCGATGGTTCATTTCATAGTTGGGGAAACAGAGGCACCGTGAGGCTACAGTGCCCAAACGTCTGGCAGTGGTTGAATCCCACCTGTCTGACTCTAGGTCTGTCTTCCTCCTAACTGCTACATTGACTGGTCCCTTTTGTTGGTGGTTAAATCTGCCCACAATGCAGATGATACCACATTCATGGTAGAAAGCGAAGCAGAACTAAAGAGCCTCTTGATGAAAGTGGAAGAGGAGAGTGAAAAAGTTGGCTTAAAACTCAGCATTCAAAAAACGAAGAACATGGCATCATCCGGTCCCATCACTTCATGGCAAATAGACAGGGAAACAATGAAAACACTGGCAGACTTTATCTTGGGGGGTCCAAAATCACTGCAGATGGTGACTGCAGCCATGAAATGAAAAGACGCTTGCTCCTTGGAAGAAAAGCTATGACCAACCCAGACAGCATATTGAAAAACAGAGACATTACTTTGCTGACAAAGGTCCGTCTAGTCAAAGCTATGGTTTTTCCAATAGTCATGTATGGATGTGAGAGTTGGACTATAAAGAAAGCTGAGCATCAAACAACTGATGCTTTTGAACTGTGGTGTTGGAGAAGACTCTTGAGAGTGCCTTGGACTGCAAGGAGATCCAACCAGTCCATCCTAAAGGAGGTCAGTCCTGTATATTCATTGGAAGGACCGATGCTGAAGCTGAAACTCCAATACTTTCGCCACCTGATGCGAAGAACTGACTCACTGGAAAAGACCCTGATGCTGGGAAAGATTGAAGGCGGGAGGAGAAGGGGGTGACACAGGATAAGATGGTTGGATGGCATCACCGACTTGATGGACATGAGTTTGAACAAGCTTCAGGAGACAGTGAAGGACAGGGAGGTCTGGCATGCTGCAGTCCATGGGGTCACAAAAAGTTGGACACGACTGAGTGAATGAACTGAACTGAACTGAACTGAATGCAGTAATCCTGGGTTTGATCTCTGGGTTGGGAAGATCCCCTGGAGAAGGGAATGGCAACCCACTCCAGTATTCTCACCTGGAGTATCCCAGGGACTGAGGAGCCTGGTGGGCAACAGTCCACGGGGTCACAACTGAGTGACTAACACACAAAAGTTTTAAGGGGATATTGAGGGCAGGGACCACAGGGAGGCCGGGGTGGCAGTGGTGTTACATGAGGCCACAGAGCCAGCCAGTGACAGGGCCAGGGCTGGACAAGCTCTTTCCAACTTGCCAACCTGGGCAGGGAGGGGACAGACTGCCCTAACTATGGGCCTTGGAAAAGCCTGAGGCCTTGGGCACGCTAGAGCGAGGCTCCCGCCTCCCTTTGAGGTATCTCACCTTCCCTGGGGGGAGAGCCTGGCATCATCTGCTGCCCGCTGAGCCATGGGAGTTAATAATTACTGGGTTTAAGGAGATAGAGGCCTGTCGGAGAGGCGCCTCCCTCACAGGCCGCTGCTCCTCAGAGATAGCAAAGGTTAGTGTGAGCCTCAGCCTGGGGGTGGGGAGAAGGCTCTTGCCACCTCCCTGCCTGGCTGACTCCAGAGGGACCCTGGGTCTGGCCCTCCAGCCATGGACCCCGCAGAGAAGCCTGCTGAGTGCCCAGCCCGAGGAAAATGTCCTGTGTTCCTGGCAGTGAGCTCAGGGACTGTCCGCTATGCTCCATCAGGTCTGGGCCCTGCACTCGAGGGGAACTTAGGAGAGCAGCCTTCGGACACAGACAGGTGAGCTAGAGACCTGGGGAAGGGGGAGTCTCACCACTCAGCAGGGGCCTTGGGGGAGGGGGAGAGGCGGGGCTCCAGACCGGGGCTGCTGCTAAGCCGCTTCAGTTGTGTCTGACTCTTTGCGACACTATAGACTGTAGCCCGCCAGGCTCCTCTGTCCATGGGATTTTCCAGGCAAGAATACTGGAGTGGGTTGCCACACCCTCCTCCAGGGGATCTTCCCGACCTGACCGGGGAATAAACCCCCGTCTCTTACACTGGCAGCCGGGCTCTTTACCACTAGTGCCACCTGGGAAGCACAGAACTAGGAGGAATTTCAGGAGCCTTCTACAAGGTCAGCCACCAGGGAGGGCCCTGATTTGTCTCCTCCGACTTGGTGGTTGTACAGATGTAGCATCTGAGGCTCAGAGAGGGCAAGACACTCATCTTTGGTCACACAGTGAACGGAAGTCTAGATCCAGGGCCTAGGTCATCCGGGCTGGCAAGTCTCTCCCAGATGGGGTCTGTGGCCAGGGCTGCCAAGCTGGGGATGGCAGGGGTGAGAGGGGGCGTTTGGGGAAGGCGGTGACTTGGGGGTCAGAGGACATACCTTTTATTTTCCTTCTCCACTAGCTGCCAGGCATCTAATGGGCTCCCCTCATTGCCCGACAGCATGGAGCTGCTGCTTCCAGAGAGCCCTCTGGTTTTCGGGCTGTCTTTTCAGGAAATTGGCCTAAGAGGCCACAGCCCTTCCTTCCCTGGCTATGTGACATCCAGAAGGTTCCTTAACTTCTCTGAGCCCATGGTTTGCAACCGAGGAGCATTTGTGGGAGGAGCTAGTGAGGACTTGGGAGTCCTAAGCAGCTGCGTAGATCATGGGATATTTTTGGTTAGTAATTAGGGTGGTGACAGTGACTCCTCACTTGTCCTTCAAAACCTCGCTCAAGGGTCTCCCCGGCTGAAGACTCTTCCCCTGGGGCTGCAGCCCTGGGCTGACACCCCTTCCACCCGTTATCTCCCACCAGTCTGGGTTACCAGGACTCGGACCAGGTCTTATCTCCTGCTGGGGCTTGTGAAGACTTGGAGGGTAAGCTCCCTGTCCTGAGCTCCTTTTGTGTCATTCTTCCCGCTCCCCCAAAGAGTGAGCAGAGCAAGGTCCAGGAAGACAGCAGTTGCTCGACTTATTTGGTGAAGGATTTGTCAACAAACATAATGACAACTGCTTTGGGCGAGACCCTGGGCTGGACTGCAGTGGGTGGAGAAACACAGACCCAAGGAGGTCGCTGCCCTTGGGAAACCACAGTTGTGGAAACAAATGCCTTACAGAGTGAAGGAGAGAGATCTGGGCAGGATGAAAAGAAAGTCATGGAGGACTGCACAAGTCAGGTTCACTGCACGAGGTGCCAGGGGGCATGAGAGCAAGGCATCAAGTCTGGTTTGCCCTCCACTCACCAAGTCCTGTTCCTGTTCCTTCCTAGTCCTTCCCACCTAGGAAAGGAAGACTGCTCTCTCTCTCTCTCTCTCTCTCTCTCTTTTTTTTTTTTTTTCATTTTGGCCCAGCCAGACAACATGCAGGATCCTAGTTCCCTGACCAGGGATGGAACCCATGACCCCTGCAGTGGAAGTACAGCATCTTAACCACTGGTCCATCGTTCTCTATTTTGAAGTAAGACACTATCCACTTTGCAAGGTGTGCCCTGGGAGTGGAGGTCCCCCCTATCTATCTTGCCACAATCCTGGAGCCCCGGGAGAACAGAGCCTGTGTCTATGCAGCTTCCTTTTGGATCCCCGGCCCATGGTTTGTGTTCAGAAGGGGTGGCTGAACGCATTGTCGTCGTTCAGTCGCAAAGTAGTGTCCAACTCTGTGACTCTGTGAACTGCCGCACACCATTCTTCCCTGTCCCTCACTGTCTCCCGGCGTTTACTCAAACTCATGTCCGTGGAGTCAGTGATGCCATCCATCTCATCCTCTGTTGTGCCCTTCTCCTCTTGCCCTCAATCTATCTCAGCATCAGGGTCTTTTCCACTGAGTCCAATGAGTTGAATGCATGCATGAACAACATGTGTCCCCAGATGAAGACCCAACAAAACTCAAGCCTGCGGCCCCGGCCCCAGCTCCGGGTCTAAGGGTAGTGCCCCCAAGTTCTAGCAATAGGAAAGAGAAATAGGTCCTCCCAGTCTCCCAGGCCTCCTCTAGACAAGGAGGGTGGGAGCCACAGTCCCTGGCAGGAGAAGTGGGGTTATGCTCTCACTGAATCAGCCCCAGGCTGGAGTCGAGGCCGACGATCAGGGCTCCAGATAAGCGACAGACGGACAGAGGGGTTGAGGGACAGGACAGACCAGTGTTTAGGGAATTTGCAGCTGTTGGTCCTGACAGGTGTGTGTGTTGGGGGAGGGGTGGGTGGGTGCAAGTCCCCCAGAAAGTAGGTGGTGGGCAAAGGCAGGGGTGGGTAGAATCTGTTCAGAACAAGAAGGGAGGGCCCCTAGTTTGTGGGGGGGGTCGTGCAGAGGTGGTTGGGGACTTGGACCAAAGGTGAAGCCCCCCTCAGAAGAAGCACTCAATAGGAGGGAGAAAACTGGTTTTGGGGTGAGCCCCCTTTCTCACCAGGAAGGATGTTGCTGCAGAGCAGTAGCCCAGGGAAGGAGAGATGGCCAGAGCGCCAGGTGAGAGGGAGGGGGTGGGAGGGCGTCCTCTAAGAAACCAGGAGCTGAAAGCTTGGAGCCATGGTAGGTGCTTGAGCAAGGGTGGTCTTGCGAGGGTGCTGCGGGGCGCTGGACGGAGCGGAGTCAGTTGGGAGCATCCGAGAGCCGCGCGGGCCGCGGGGTGCTGTCAGTCCGGGGCGGGCAGCCCGAGCCGGGCTGGGCCGGGAGCGCGCGCGAGTTCTCCGCATCGGCCGCCAGAGGGGCGGGGCCGGGCACGTGTCCTCGGGCCACCCCTCGGCCACGTGACTGCCGAGGGCAGGGTCGCGGCGGGACCCGGGGCCGGGGCCGCGCAGACCCACAGGCAGCGGGCAGGACTGACAGGCGGCGGGGCAGCCCGGCGGGCCCCGGGCGGAGTCGGCGGCGGGCGGGGACTGCGCGCGGAGCTAGCGGGGAGATCGCCGCAGCGGCGCAGGGAACCGACGCCCGGCGGGCCCCCAGGCGCCGGGATGTGGAGCGGGTAGGTCCCCGCTGGGTTGGGCCGCGGCTGCCTCCGGGGATGGGACAGTGCGGGGGGGAGGCGTCCCTGCCGTGTGTGCACCCTGACCGGGAGGTGCTCTGCGCCCCATCCCTGCCCGCGACTGGGGATGGAAGGACACCCGGCCCAGAGCGATCAGGGGGTTTCTCTGCGGGGCAGGGAGTGTGAAGGGTGGGCTGCAGACCGTCCTGAAGTGACAGCATCAACTCCTCAGAGCTTGTCGGGAGCGCAAGTGAGATTGGGGGAAGGGTGTGGGCGGCGGAATGCACGCCGGAGGAAGCCTGGGAAAAGACCTAGGAAGGACGCCCCCCTCAGGCTGGGTGAACCCTTGAAACAGTGCATTTGGGAAGCGGGGGACTGAGTCTGTGTTAAGTTGGCTTGCAAGCTGGTGAACCTCCGTCTGGGGCTCCTAGAGCGTGCTGGGCTCAGAGGTGTGGGGTGGGACCTGCCTGCAGGCTGGCAGCCCGCAGCACGGACTCTGGGCCTTAGGCAGTGGCTCTGGTACCCATATCTGTTCACTGATGCTTAAGGGTCCCTGGGTGACCTGATGTGGGATCCCTTCCCTGTATGTGCAGAAAGGCTGCTGTCTTCTCACCATGTGGGGTAAACACTTCTTCTTCCTCATGAGCCTGGAGAGACAGGGTCCTGGCCGAGATGTGGCCAGAGAGGGGTGGGGGTGGGTGGGCGGTATTCCTGGGTGGAACCAGCCAGATGGGTGGTCCCAGGACAGGGCTTCTCCTAGCTGCAGCTGGGGAGTGAGGGAAGCCCCAGAGGAGAGGCTGGCAGGCTGGGAGTTTGATGCAGGCCGGATCCACTTTACTCCATGGCACCTAGCAAAGCTGAAGCTGAGATGCTAGGGGAGGAATGGGGGACGGGGGTAGTCATTTCCAGCAAGGGGCTCCGAGAGAATGGGCTCCGAGTAGGGGTGAGGTGTCGAGAGGCGTGAGAACCCTTAAAGGGAGAGAATTAGGCAGAGCGTGGATTCTTTTGGAATTGTGCCTGGGGGAAGGAGACTGAGTTTAGGGAGAAGGAGGCTGAGGTGGGCTGGTGACAGCTGGAGAGGTTAGAGTGATCCTGCCGGGGTTTAACCGTGTTTGAAGAGCTTGGGTGGAGGGAGCTCATGACCCCTTGCGTTGGGTACACCCAGGCACACACACAGCCACCAAGTCGTTGTGTGATCCTGAGCATATGGCCTCACTTCTCTGAGCCTCTAGGTTGTGTGGTGGGACTAATCCAGGTGTGTGTCCTTTCCCGCAGGCATCCAGGCTGGGCCTGCCAAACAAGTCTGGGACCTCTCAGTAGATGGATGCCCATTTTAAAGACAGAATCAGAGTCCCAGGACCCTCTGGATGGACCAGGCTTTTCCAGCTGATCCTCACTTGATGCTCAGTGTGGCTCACTTGGATTCCCCAGGGCTTAGCTGGGAGCAGAGCACATACTGGATGATTCATAAATGAAGACGGAAAGCATGAGACAGAATGAGGCATTTGGGGATCAGGAGGCAGAGTTTGGGTGTCACCGTGAGCACTGCCTTCTCATGGACCCTTCACTCAGGCATTGGAGGCAAGGACTGAAGGATCAGGAGCCAAGCTACCAGCACCCACTGGGGGCCTGCTGTCCTGGGAGATCACAGACCCCGGCAGCAGTGGGGAGGGGTACTGCTCGGGCCATGCTTGCCTGGGTAACTGATAGGGATGCTGTGACAATTCTGGGCAAGTACCTGGGATCCTTCCTCCTAGACTAGGGGGGTGGTGAGGAGTTGATGACACTGACTAAGCCACTGATGTCTCTGGGGCTTGGTTCCCCCAATCTTGAAGATAACTGAGATGCATGTCTTGGGTGACTGCTCTGTTAATGGCCAGGTCATGGTGCCAGTTCACCGTCTTGGCCCTGGACCCAGGACTGCTCCCTCAGGGTGGGTGGCAGTGACAGGACTTTACAGGAGCTCGAGTGGACCCTCTTCCTGAGGACTCCTTGAGTGTGGGCCCTAAACTCAGAACTCAGAGGTGGCTCCCCTGAAACAGCTGCTGTCCCCCTCCCCCACAGAGTCCCATGCCCATAGTCTTGGATGCCTAGCCAGCTCCGAGGTGGTGGGGTGAGGATGGTGACTGGGGCACTTCTGCTGCTAACACAGCGCTAGGCACTTGAGACTTGGTCATCAGAGGCCAGAGTTCAGGTTCTGGGCTAGTTTCCTGCCACTAAGTGGCCACATGGGTGTAGCCCCTCAGTTTCCCCATCTGCCAGATGAGGGTAATCATACCCATCCCTGGGGGAGGACAGGCTCTGATGCACTGCCCAGGGATGAGAGAGACCACCCCAGCCTCCCAGGGATGGAGGACCGTGTCTTTGCTGCAGGCCTACAGATGGGCTGTGTGATCTTGGGAAAGTCACCTAACTGCTCTGGGGCTTGGCTGCCCTAAGGGGATTGGATCTGTGAGGTTCTGCTTTAAGGTGTCACAGGGAGCTCTGGGCTCTGAAGTGGCATCAGGGGATCCAGGAGTAAGCCTGGATGGCCTAGGGGATCCAGGGTCGAGAACAGGTGGAAAGGGTACAACCGTCTCTGTCACCTCCTTCTGGAAGCCCTCCATGATTTACCTACCTCCACCTTCAACAGGTGGAGATAGCTTTCCTGCCATTAATCAGCCCACACTGGTCCGTGGGGCTCAGACCCTCAAGAGAGTCCTGCTTGTCCTAGACTGTCCTCACATCTGCAAGGGATTTGTGCCCAACAGGGTGGGGGAAGGGAAGCAAAATGAATTCAGCTGTGATGAGACGGGGGTGTGGTGATGTTGTTGCCAGAACCTGTGCCGATTGCATGAGGGCAGGCTGGTGGCGTGCCCAGCACACAATAGGCGCTCTTATATATGCGTCGCGTCTTTGAGGTCTTGGGGTATCCGTTTCTTCTAGGACCAGACAGGCAAGTGTGCGGCACGTGCTCTGTGCCCTGCTCTGCCCCAGTCGTTGAGGGAGCCCTCCATCCTCTCAGTCCTTTGCCGGCTCCCAGTGGAGACATCCAGGCTGGGCTGGGCGGGCAGTCCTAGAGCTGTGGCTGGGAGAGGCTTGGCCTGGCCCACCTGCCTCAGGTGTTCTGAGCTCCCTGCTGACCATCCCGAAGCTGTCCCTGCCCTCCTCCTCCTCCTCCCTGCTCCCTGCCAAGTACACACCTGCCTCCCCCTTCCCAGAGTGGTGCTGGCCCACCCCCTCCTACCCCAGGGTCCCTCTTGCCTCAGCTCTCTGCCTTCCTCTGTCCCATCTATGACACTTCTCACTTCTTTTGCAGCCCTCCCGTCCTGGCCCTCAGCTCCTCTGCCACTCATCCCCTCACCCAGGCTCAGGGCTGCAGCTGCTTCCTCTGCGCTGGTGCCGCCCCTCAGCCACCACTTCCCAAATGCCTCAGCTCCCCCCTTTCCTTCCCTGAAAGACCCCCTCCCAGTTCCTCTTTCCCGTCCTGGGCACCCCTGTTGTCATTCACCTCCTCCTTGGTGTTTAATTATATTAATTACTGTTAATTTTTTTGTCCCCCTCTCCAGCCCCTGGGCCTCCACTGATCTCCTCCCCACTGCCCAGAAGTCTTTCATCTCTGAGTGTCCCCTTTGCGTGTCCCCGCCTAGCCTGCAGCCTGCCTGGCTAGAACAGCAGCCTTGGGTGGAACCCCCCCACCACTACCACCATCTCCAGCACCACTCAGGCACTGGCTCCAACTTCCTCAAAACCTGACTGCATCCCGCCTCACTTCTCCGAAACCACCATTCATCCCCTTTCCTCCCGTCCTGACTCTTCTGGGTGACAGTTCACATGACTCACTGGTGCCTGGGCTCTGGGTTCAGTACCCCCGTTGCCGCTTCCTTGCTGTGTGTGTCCAGCCAGCTCACCGTCCCTCTCTGAGCCTCGGGTACCTCGTCGTTCACCCGAACTGGGGAGAGCCTCTCGCCGTGGCAGCATCGTAAGTTCACACATGGAGACACAGAATAGTGGGCTGGCATGGACGTGAGCAGGAGCTTGGGAATCTGATCTGGGTCTGGAGCTGAAGACTTGGCCAACACATGAGACCTTTCCTGGGACCCCCTGGGCCCCTGGACGGGAGTCCCTTGGCTGTCAGCCTTAGTGTCCTCAGAGCAGGGTTCCTAACTGGGCCACTCTTCCCTGGGTCGGGATTCCTGCAGACCAGAGATGCTGCAGCCACGCTGGATCCTGGGCTTGGGGGTCCCAGACAGAAGGCAAGGGTCCCAACTCTCTCCCTCCCCTGGTTTTCAGCGCTTCCCTCGCTGACTCCTCCCCTGCTTGTTTAAATGAACCCACTGTGCCCTGTTAGTTTTTAACTCACAGAGGTGACCTGGGCACTGGTGGGCAGAGAGAGGGAGGGCAGAAGGACCGCATGGCGGGCCGGCCCGGTGGGGCTTGCTGGGTGACTGGGACCATAGCCTCTAGGGTTGCTCCTCATGTGGCCATTTTTTTTTTCTGGTTGGGGATGAAAGCCCTGCTGGCCCCCTAGGGGTGGCCTGGGGGCTGAGGATTGCAGTTACTGCTCCCCCTTCCCGCCTCTATTGCCTGTACGCTTCCTGGGGAAGTGACCCAGCGGGGCCTTTCCTGTATGAACTCCCTGGTCTCTAGCTGCGGAGCTGGCATGGGGATGGGGGATGTTGGCTGCCCCTACCTACCCCGACCTTGACTCATTATCTCCCTTCCCAGTGGCCCTTGCGGCGTGTCCTGGACACTGAATTCTGTTTCTGCAGGAATGGGGGCTGAGAAGGTTTGAGAAGGCCGTGGGCCTGGACTGGGGGCAGAGAGGCGGGGCAGACGGACTGAAGTGGTAACCTGTGCTGTCCAAGGAGTGAGCTCCCCACCCCAACAGGGGCTCGCACCTGAGCTTTTGGCCTTCCCGTGCCGAAGTGTATGGATGATAGCGGATTCTGGCTTGGGTAGACCTGAGGGGTTTGGGGTCCCTCCTTCATCTGAACTTTGAGTCACAGGAGCTGGCCCCCGGCCCCAAGTGTGAGGGGGAGGGTCTGCAGACTCCAGTGCAGAGTGGACCCCTCTCCCCTGCTGCTCCTGCACCCCTGGCCCAGGCGCAGGGAAGTTGGTGGCCATGGCGTGGTCCTGCTATCCCCACGCTTTCTGCCATGAGGATTTGCTCGTGGGCTTTTCCACTGGGGAGAGTGGGGTGGGTATCACAGATGCTCTGTCTCAGGCCTCCCTGAGACACTTTCCTCTGGCTGCAAAATAAGGGTCCATCCCCCCAGCAGCAGGGCAAGTGAACTCTTTAGGAAAATGCTGGGGGAGGGGGGCTTCTGGACACATCCCCAGCCCGTGGCCGGAGACCCAGACCACACTGGTGGATGAAGTTCAGGCCTCGTGGGAGAGGCTAGCGGCCTGTGTCCCCTCAATCTCCATTGTGCGTTCTCAGTTCTTTCTGATTCTGTGACCCCGTAGGTTATAGCCCACCAGGCTCCTCTGATTTCCCAGGCAAGAATACTGGAGTGGGTTGCCATTTCCTTCTCTTTGTCCCCCAGGCAGGGGGTATGGGTGTGGCAGGGTGATCCTTGCTGTGGGGCTAGGTGTCTTGAGACCTGAGATCATGCCCTGTGCCCTGTGCTGTCCCTACAAGTCACCCCCTGCCCTTGGCCTATCGTTCTTGCTCATTCTAGTGTAGTGGGCAGCCCTGAGGTGGGGTCCCCAGGCAAGCCTGAGTGATTATGGCCATCCTCTCAACCGAGGAAGTGGGGCTGGGCCCCAGGTCTCCAGGCTCCCCGCCACGGGTGCATCCTCAGGGTCTGGGGTTCCAGGTGCAGGACACAGCCTGGGCAGAGATGGTGAGGGCAGTGGGGTGCCTGACAAACGTGGGTGCAGACAGCCCCACTGTTTCCCTGGGAACATGGCCAGTGACTTCCTCACTAGATTCTCGGTGAGCCCCCTGCAGGTTTTATCCCCATCCCACAGGCAAGGAAGCAGGTTGAAAGAATTTCAGTGACTTTCCCAGGGGCTCGTGTGGACCCCAGGTCAGAGCCTGGCGTGGACCCGGCCATGCCCAACCACCCTATGCGCTCAGCCACAGCTCCCCAAGTCCTGGATTCCCTTCTGGGAGGTAGTTTGGGCTAAAAATGAGTCAGCTGTCTCTGTCACAGCCAAGGTGGAGTCTCCTGGCTGCCTGGGGGCCCAGTGGCCCTTGATCCCTGAGCAGATACATGTTTGTGCCGCCCACTCCCCACCCTCCTGTCCGCTGTGGCTGGATAGCTTTGGGCCTGGGCTGAAGACCTAGCTGTCTGTCCCACGGTGCCCCCGACTAGCTGTGTGACCCTGGGTAAGTCCCATCATCTCTCTGAGCATCTGTCCCACAGCTATAGAATGGGGACAATACAACGAATGCTATCAAGAGTTTTAAATGAGATAACATGGGCAGAGCACCCCTTGATAAGCCCCCTGGGTGCAGCTCCCAGCCTGGGGCCTCCATAGCACTGCCACAGCCCATTTAAGCTTCCTGGACCCCCTTGCCAATGAGGACCCCCCACACACACACACACAAGGGTACTAGGAGAGACCCCATCTGGCATAAACACTGTTGGTGGAGTGGTGGGTGTGCATCCCCACTTTATTCATCAAAGCCCCCTGTCCCTGGAAGGCAGGACCCAGAGCCGGGAACCTTGGGGCCAGTTCCAGCATATGGCAGGCCAGCCTGGGCAGCTGGAGGAGGCCATGTGGAGGGATGGGAACGGGCTCATTGCTAGGGTCCCTGGGTGCCTGGTGTTCCTAAGGGGAAACTGAGGCTTGGGGGCTGCCTAGTAATTGTCCCAGGGTCCAGGAGACAGACCCCAGCCTTGCCTTACTTCTCTGCAGTCCTGAGTTTTTATGACCCTGGGCCTTCCTCTCTCCTGTGTGGGCCCCTCTTGGCCTCCTTCCCCTGCACTTCCCCACTGCTATCAGCAGCCCAGCCCCCCACCCTCAGCCAGAAGCTGCTGGCTCAGGCACCGCCAGCTTGTGCTGAGTGAGCAAGTCCAGAGGTGCTGTCTTGGCACAAACCGCCACTGTCGGGGCCTCTCCTTCCCTTCGTCCTCAGGGTCTGCTGCGAAGGGGCAGTGTGGAAGGGAGGGGAGGGGGGCTGCAGGGGTCAGAGGCTGGTGGCCTCCACCTCCCACTGCCTCTAAGGTCTTCAGCTTCAGGGAGAGGAGGGTCCTGAGGGTGGCGGTGGGGGAGAGCAGAGGGAGGGGGCTGTTTGCCTGAGGTCACAAGGCAGACCAAGCGGAGAGCTGGGAGTGCCCTCTACACCGTCCAGAAGGCAGGAAGTGGGGCTGCCGTTCCCAAGCCATTTGCACAATCTTCCTGTCTTGGCCCTGCCTGCCCTGGCTGGGTCCTTCGTCTGTGGTCCACTCTAAATGGGACTGAATCTGCATAAAATTTGTATGAGTGCTAGCAATGAAGGCAGTTCCCACTTAAAGGTCTCGTGTGCTGGGCGGATCCATTCAGAGTGTCCCTTGGAGACTCAAGGAGATCCAGCCAGTCCATCCTGAAGGAAATCAGTCCTGAATATTCATTGGAAGGACTGATGCTGAAGCTGAAACTCCAATACTTTGGCCACCTGATGCGAAGAACTGACTCCTTGGAAAAGCCCCTGATGCTGGGAAAGATTGAAGGCAGGAGGAGAAGGGGACGACAGAGGATGAGGTGGTTGGATGGCATCACCGACTCAATGGGCATGAGTTTGAGCAAGCTCTGAGAGTTGGTGATGGACAGGGAAGCCTGGCGTTCTGTCGTCCACGGGGTCTCAAAGAGTCAGACACGACTGAGCGACTGAACTGAACTGATCCATTCAGTGCCCTTGAGGTAGGGCCACTGGGATTGTCCCAGTTTTGTAGGAGAAGCTCAGGCTGTCAACATGGATGCATTTATAGTTGTCTGCTGGGCAAACGAGTACTTGCTGTGTGCTGAGCGCTTATGTAGTCTTGGGCTGGAGGGGGTGGTTGATAAAGGTGAATAAGTCCTGTCCTTGTCCCTAGGAGACCCTATGCCTTGTCATTCTGCCCTTGTGACCACCCCAATGATGGCCCATTTTACAGATGGGGAGACTGAGGCCCAGGGTTGCAGGTGCATTGCCCACGGCTGGTCCCTGGACTCAGTTCTCCAGGCCTCAGGACCCAACCCTGTATCTGCTCTTTGCCTTGTAGCCAGCCTCACCCGGACGAGGGCCACCCGCCGCCCCTTGAAGCTGTCCCAGTCCCCTGGAAGAGCGTGGGCCCCTACAAAAGCCACAGGGAGTCCCTGGGAGGCCTACCGGAGACCCCTGCAGGGGAGGAGGCCCAAGGTGAGGAGGGCCCTGCAGCCACCCAGCTGGACGTGTCGCGCCTGCGCAGCTCTTCCATGGAGATCCGAGAGAAGGGCTCGGAGTTCCTGAAGGAGGAGCTGCACAAAGCCCAGAAGGTGGGCACTGAGGGCGGGGCGAGATGTGAGGTGGGAATGGGGTGGGGCAAACAAGGGGGGTGGGCTGGGGTGCGGTGGGGTGGGGGGAGACAAGGGTCCGGCCTGGGAGCCGCAGGCTCTCACCCAACACCCAGAGATGTCACCCTCCTGTCCAGGCCGCCTGCATGCCAGGCCTGTGCTGAGTGTGAGGGAGGGCAGTGCCTGTGACTTTTAAATGACGTCCCTGAAAACTGGTCCCAAGCTTTAACAAACTGACAGCTGGGGTTCAAAGAGGAAGCAAGCTCGGGCCCCTAGGCCTGTGTGAGATGCCCCCCAGGCACGGCGCCTCGTTTCCCCAGGAGCTGAAACTCAAGGATGAGGAGTGTGAGCGGCTGTCCAAGGTGCGGGAACAGCTGGAGCAGGAGCTGGAGGAGCTGACAGCCAGTCTGTTTGAGGTGCGGGCCCAGGGCCCAGTGGGGAGTGGGTCTGCTGGGCATCCATCGCACCCCCCAACTCACGCAGAGCCTGCCCTCTTCCCAGGAAGCCCACAGGATGGTGCGAGACGCCAACATGAAGCAGGCAGCGTCAGAAAAGCAGCTGAAGGAGGCCCGGGGCAAGGTGAGGCCCTCCTCAGCCCGGACCTCCTGCCCACCTTCCCAGCCCTGCATGCGCTGGCCTTTGAGACCTAATCGGACCCTGGCGTGACCTGGGGGGCCAGCAGGGATGGGCCAGCAGAGGCCCAGCAGGGAGAGGCAGAGGTCTGAGACAATCCTGCTAAAATGTGCCAACTGGTATGGGAGCCCAGCGATCCGGGCCTCTAGTTGAGCTTCCAGTGGATCATGGAGACCTTCTCAGGGGCTGGGAAGATCCTGTTAGCCCGTAATTTCTTTTCCCCCCTCCCATACCCCCTTTACACAGCAGCAACATCAGCAACATCAGTCTGGCTGTTTGAGCCTGGACAAGTAGCTTTATCCCTTGGAACCTGTTTGCCCATCTGCAAAAGTGTAAGGGCCAGGCTTGTTTCTGACTCCTGGGGACCCATCAGTGGGAGGCCCAGCTGACTCCCAGACGTGTGCACCTCAAGAGTCCTGGTTTTGAGGATGACCTTCGCCAGACTGTATCTCCTCTTTGAGCCTCAGTTTCCCCATCGGTGGTGGCCCCGATGGTAAAGAATCTGCTTGCAACGCAGGAGACCTGGGTTCAGTCCCTGGGTCGGGAAGATGCCCTGGAGAAGGAAATGGCAACCCGCTCCAGTATTCTTTCCTGGAGAATTTCATAGACAGGGGAGCCTGGCGGGCTACAGTCCTTGGGGACGTGAAGAATCAGATACGACTGTGCAACTAACACTTTCACTTTACTTTCCCTGTCTGTAAAATGGGTATCTCAGCCCCTACCTCAGAGGCTGTTCCAAGGGTCACGGGTGGGGTTAGGTGCTGGTCACAGTTCTGAGCTGGGGTATTGCAGCCGGGATGGTGTCAGCCTTGAGCTAACATTATGGCCGTCTCATCCTGGCCAGATTGACATGCTGCAGGCAGAGGTGACAGCCTTGAAGACACTGGTCATCACGTCCACACCAGCCTCTCCCAACCGTGAGCTCCACCCGCAGCTGCTCAGCCCCACCAAGGCTGGACCTCGCAAGGGCCACTTGCGCCATAAGAGCACCAGCAGCGCCCTCTGCCCCGCGGTGTGCCCCGTTGCGGGGCACATCCTCACCCCGGACAAGGAGGGCAAAGAGGTGAGGGTCATCGGGCGGGCAGTGGGTGCGGTAAAGGGGGCCAGCGCCCCCTGTCAGGCAGACAGCAGTGCCCAGTGGGGACCCGCCTGCCCCCCACCGTGGGACCAGGAGCCTGTCCTGCCCGCTCTGGGCTTCTGTGTCCTCTGGTCATGAGGGCCGAGTGAGTTCCTTGTGGTATGAGGTGTCTGACCCTCAGGAGGGCACAGGGGGTCCCTGTCCAGGCGGGACAGTGGCTGTGATGTCCTTGGTTGTGGGTCTTGGGCACCTTAGTCTCCTCGCATAAATGCAGATTCCTGGGGCCACAGGAGCTCAGCTCCGGGCTGCACCCAGCAAACGCCCTGCATACCCACGAGGACGGTAGTGGGATTCGGGTTCCTGGGGTCTCTGAAGCCCAGGTGGCCCCAGCTCTGTCCTGCCCCAGGCCTCTGGAGAGGAGGCCCAGGCCAAGCCTCTCCACCCACTTCTGAGCTCTCAGCTGCTGACTGGCCTCTAACGTCTCCTTCCTCTGTCTTTCTCTGTGCATCTGTCTGTCTGTCCGTCTTGCTGGCCCAGCCGGGGCTGCCTCCCCTCCTCTCCCTGCTCCTCTGCGTGGTCCCCAGCAAGGCGGCTCACCTCACCTACGAGCCGGCCTGGCAGCTCCCGCCTGGGGAGCTGCCCGTGGGCCTCACCTCTGCTACTTCCCTCTCCTTTTCCCGACAGGTAATGGCTCTGGAGAGGGGCCGGCCCCCTCCCCAGCCCCTCCCCACCCCCTCCCAGTGTCTCACTCTGCATGTGCCCCGGGGCAGCCGGCAAGTTGTGCATGTTCCGTCTGTGTGCACACACCTGTGTGTGCCGTGGGTCCCAGCTGGTCCCCACGTATACTGGTGGGTACCTGCAGGGTCACGAATCTTCAACTGTCCCTCCTCAAGGAGGCAGCGAGGGTCTTCAGGGTGAGACCCCAGAGTAAGAGAAAGTCGCTCAGTTGTGTCCGACTCTTTGCAACCCCATGCTATACAGTCCATGGAATTTTCCAGGCCAGAATCCCTGGAGTGGGTAGCCTTTCCCTTCTCCAGGGGGATCTTCCCAACCCAGGGATTGAACTCAGGTCTCCTGCAGTGCAGGTGGATTCTTTACCAGCTGAGCCACAAGGGAAGCGCAAGTCCCTGGGCCCACGTCTGGTTCTCTAGTGCCAGGAAACTAAAAACACACCCGGAAGTGAAACTTGGGAGTTCGATTCTCAATCCTGCAGTGCAAAGGGAAGGGAAGAGTTCCCTAGGACTTGGCTCCCCTGCATAGCCTCAGGCCCAGTGGGCCCTGAGCTTCATCCTCCCTGGCTTCCCACCTCCTTGGGCCCTGCCTGTCTCTGCCACGCTGGCCACCCACTCAGCGTCCTGACCCCCACCCGGCTCTCCCTGCCCCCACAGGTGGACACGACCCTGTTTGCAGAGTTCCAGGCCTGGAGGGAATCGCCTACCCTGGACAAGACCTCCCCGTTTCTGGAAAGGGTGTACCGGGAGGATGTGGGCCCCTGCCTGGACTTCACCATGCAGGAGGTGAGGTGGGCAGAGGGCGGCCTGCTGGAGGGCCCGGCCCCGTGGCTGGAGGCCAGCCCCTCACTGCTTCCTTCCGCCTCCCTGCTCCACCGCAGCTCTCGGCCCTAGTCCGGGCCGCCGTGGAGGACAACACGCTCACCATCGAGCCTGTGGCTTCGCAAACCCTGCCCACAGTGAAGGTGGCTGCTGTTGACTGTGGTCACACAAAGTAAGCTTAGTGCCCTGCACCCTTCCTGCCCCCTGGGAAAGGCCCGTGTAGCTTTGGGCTGCCATCAAGGGGGTGGCCGGGGAGGGCTGAACCTCAGGGCTGCCTGCTGGGTCCTGCGGGGGGACCCCAGGATGGGCAGGGCCACCTGACCAGAGAGGGACCGTGGCTGCCCCCACGTAAGGCGAGGAGGCATCTGTGGCCGAGATGCCGCCTCTAGTTCTGGAGCTGGGGTCTCCCCCTCCTGACTGGCCTGACCGGCTTCCCTCTCTACTCCCTCTCTCCCGCAGTGGGTTCCGGGCCCCGATTGACACGTAAGTGATGTCATTTGTCGACTCCACCTCCTGACAATGACCTAAGGGCCCTGGGATCTGGTCCTCCTTGCTTCTTAGCTGGCATTGGGCAGGGGCAACATCAGAGCTAAGCTGCCAGCATGGAGCGAGGGCAGGCGCTGGAGCCTGAGAGGGAGGCCCACAGTGGGAGCCTTGTCACAGAAGGGAACGCTTGAGCCAGGTTTTGAAGGATGAATAAGTTTGCCAAGCAGGGAAGCGAGCTTCCCTGATGACTCCAGAGGGTTAAAGAATCTGCCTGCAATGCAGGAGATGTGGGTTCAATCCCTGGGTCAGGAAGATCCCCAGGAGAAGGAGATGGTTACCCATCTCCAGTATTCTTGCCTGGAGAATTCTGTGGACTGAGGAGCCTGGCAGGCTACGATCCATGGGTTTGCAAAGAGTCAGATATGACTGAGCGCTAAGCATGTACGCATGCAAGCAGGGAAGGGCCTTTGAGACAGAGGTAACAGAATGAGTGAAGGTATGAGAAGCTGGAATATTAATGGAAAACACCATTGGGCAGATAGTCACAGAGTCGGGGCTCAGGCCATAGAGCGCATATGGGGCCAGTGTGTGAAGGGCCTCAAATGAGGTTTGGGCTTTAACCCACTAAAGCCAGCATTTCACAGATCATCAATTAACATTGCCTGAAAAGAGGATTCCCTGTTTGGATCCTGGAGGCAACCAAGGTTCTGCTAAGTCCTGCAGCCAAGGTTCTGCTAAGTCCTGCAGCCAAGGAGCCTATTTAACTAACCTCCCTTTACTTGGGATTCTCCATAACGGTTTCCTGGGCAGTAGGGAATGGTAGGGGGCTAGATGTGGGTTTGGGCAGTAGCCCTTGGCTGTCACATGGAGAAGAAGGGCAGAGATGAGGCAGAGAGCTGTTGGAATGAGTGAAGGCATCCAGGCCAAAGGTCCTACTGGCAGGACCTAGGACTTGGTGACCCAAGTGGAAGAGAGAGAAGACTCCTGCTTAGTTGGAGGAAGGGGAGACTGGGTCTCAGGGTTCCAAGAAAGAGGGGGGTGCGCATTTTTAGGGGCTGCAGAGGATGGAGCTTTGGTATACCTGGCCTGCAGTTGACTAACCCCTCCTGTCCAACAGGGGTGAGGTGGGGGGGTCAGAGATGGGGTCCAGCTTGGCTTAAAAGTCTCATCCAGGGACTTCTGGGATTGCCCCCCTCCTTGTCTGGGCTCCAGCCTCCTCGGGAAGCTGGGGCTTGGGGAGAGGATGCCAGCCTCCACTCTTGACGTGTCTGCCCGCCCTCTCCTTGTGCCTTCTCTGGCTGCTGCTGCTTCCCTGTGTGGTCTGGGTGGGCGAGCCCCAGCCATCCCCACAGCCCCCTCTGCTTCTTCACAGAACATGTGCCCTGAGTGGGCTGGCCTGCGCCTGTCGTCACCGAATCCGGCTTGGGGACTCTGAGAGCCACTACTACATCTCACCATCCTCCCGGGCCAGGGTGAGTCATCCAGTGGGAGAGTGACCTGGTTCCTTAGGGGCTCCCTGAGCTGGGCCTCTGAACCCCAGGCTGCACAACCTACAATCTACAGATCAGGGCACAGGCTCAGAGAGGTGCGGAGACTGACGGGCCACACAGCCAAGCCAGGTGTATTTGTTTGCTGCTGCTGTGTAACAAGTTACCATAAACTTAGTGGAGTATCTGTTTATTATCTCACAGACTCCCTGGGTCAGGAGTCCAGGCACAGCTTAGGGTCTCTGCTCAGGGTCTCACGGGTTGTAGGCAGTGTGTCAGCAGCTGCGTCCTTTCTAGAGATCCTGGCTTTCTTCTGAGTTCGTATGCTGTTGGCAAAAGTCAGTTCCTTGTGGTTGAAGGACTGAGGTAGCCATTTTCTTGCTTCTTGAAAAGTAATCATGGGCGTGATACCCATCACCTCTGTCATTCAATGTAACCTAATTAAGGGAGTGTGATTAGTATGATTAATCACTCTAGTGACACTAGAGTTTAGGTGAAAGTTCCATGCTCCTGACCCCTGGCTCTAGCCCCAGGCTTTGGAGAAAGAAGGTTCTGAGGCTTGTCTGACAGTCAGCCATGGGCACCGACAGGCCTCCAGGAATCCCAGCTTCTGCCCTCACCTGCCAGGTGACCCAGGATGAGGTCACTGAGCTGGGATGAGGGTGGGATTGGTGGACCCCAGATAGTGAGGAAGACTGGGAAGAACAAAAGTGTGGGAAACTCTGAAGGTTGGTGTAAAGGTGACACAGTGTGGAAGGCCCTCTTGGAGGAGCCATCTCCTTCCCTTGACCTTCTAGAGGTGCCTCCTGGGACTAAAGTAGGCTATTTGCCATCATCGGGCAGTGGGCCACTCAGCCTAGACCTCGGATCGCCCCATCCTGGATCCGGTCTCTTTCTGCTGCAGCCTTCACCCTCTGCATCTGTGTCCAGAGTCTTGTTCAGTGGCCGTGGGCTCCCTCTGTGCTTTTTTGGCCACACCCCGTGGCTTGCAGGATCTTAGTTCCCCAACCAGGGATGGAACCCAGGCCCCCTGCAGTGGAAGCACTGTCTTAACCACTGGACCATCGGGGAAATCCCCTCTTTGTTCTTTCTGATCCCAAACCAGGAGATCCATACCAGATGCTCCCAGGCCTACAAAATTACGTCTAGAATATCGGTTCTCCCAGGCCTGTGTGTCTGCTGTGTTGGCCAGAGCTGGAGTGGGAAAGGAGAAGGGTGTGAAGTTTTAGGATGTGGTCCCCACCCTGAGGAGACCAAGGAGTGTGGAATCCATAGGAAGAAGAGAGTTCTGTCTCCAAATCACGGCCCTGGGGAGAGAGGACCACTGCTCTCCTCCCCTCCCTACTCAGGGGTCCACTGGTGGGGCCCACTGGTCACTAGGGAACTCCATGGCCTGGGATTCAAGCTCCTGTGGCCCGCCCCACCCCATCCTGTGCAGCCCTCCCAGGCAGCACCTTGGCCACCCTGGGTTAAATCCCCTGACCTGGCCTCTCTCCCACCTCCCTGCCTTTGCCAGGGCCACCAACCCAGAGCACCGACTCTGTCCTCTTGGCAAGGGCTCTTGTGTGTCTGAGGGTCCAGCAGGAGCATCACCCCTCCCACAACTTTCTCCACTCCCCAGGTGGTGGGCCCCCCCCCACCCCGACTTGATGTCCCTCCCGCAAAGCACTGGATATTCAGTAGAGGCAGTTGTGAGCACAACTGCCAGCTGTCTTCCACCCTGTCTTCGGTTGGGTTCCCTAGAAGCAGAGCCCAAGATGGAGAGTGGGTGCAATTCTCAGGAGGTGAGGGAGGGAGGCAGAAGCGGGGACAGGCAAAGGTGAGGCCTCCGCTGGAGTCTGCCTTCATCGCTCTGCAGCCCAGAGTGGGTTCTACTCTGAGGCAAGGCCGTGGCCTTTTATATTCCACACACCAGTCATTGGCCCAGCTTTGTGAGGGTACTGGGGTGCAGGGGGGTATTAGCCAAAACTCTCAGCTGTGGGGAGGTGGAACCCCAGCCTGGGGGAGGGGGCCTGGGCAAGGCACCAACAGCACCCTCTCCAGGGTTTGAGTCTTTGTGACCAGGATCAGATCTGAGCCAGCCCAGGGTCCCCAGTGCCCCGCAGAGGGCCTGGCATGGAGCAGCCTTAGGCAAAGCTGGGGGTCTCAGGCCGGGATCCAGGGCAGCCAGGTGGGCAGCTTCTGATTCCTCATCTTTCCTGGCATCACGCATGGCACCTCCTAAGGACTAGATGCCCCGGGGCCTCCAGCATCCAGACCTAGCAAGCCCCTCAAGGGAGCCTGGATTCTTGGCAGCCTGCCGGGTTTCATCTTCCAGCTCAGCTGCTTCTTAGCTCCGTGGCCTCCGCAGTTGTTGTCGGGTCGTTCTCGCAGCCTCCACTCCCCCGATGTGTGGAATGGGAATGGTAGGCACGTCGGCCTCTTCGGATCTGCGCACTCGATTACACTATAGTTGCCGGCATCGTTTTTTATTAGGAGGAATAGTATTGCTCCTGTTAACTGTAACGTTAGAGCCCAGCGGTAATCTGACTCTGCCAGGACGTGGGACTTCCTAGTGTGGTCTCCGATCTCTCCTGGCTTTCGTGGCGGGCACCGAGAGGTTCACACCCTGTGCGTTCTGCCCATAGATCACGGCCGTGTGCAACTTCTTCACCTACATCCGCTACATCCAGCAAGGCCTGGTGCGGCAGGACGGTGAGCGCCCCCTAGTGGCCGATCGGGGTGGCGCCCGGGAGCGGCGGGGCGGGGCGGGGCGGGTCAGCCGTGGCCGGGGCCAACCCCAGCACTTTGCTGCCCTCCTCGGAGGGAGGAGTCAGCGAGAGGGGAAGGTTGTGAATTAACAAAGGGCTCCTCGGAGCGTCTGTTGCTACGCCCTATGGAGAGAGGAAGAGCGGAAGGAGCTTCCTGGGAGTTGCCTCACCAGGAAAACCAGTCGGAGGCCCCTGCATACCTGGATCCCGCTGCTTTGTCCTTTGCAGAAACCTCTCCCAACCCCCGGGGCCTGAACGAACACCATCCCTGTTACTGGCCTGGCTTCCGAGACCCTACACGGTGGGGCCTCCCCTGTGAATCAGCTCCCCGCCGCGTGGCCTCCAAGTGGCGGCTGAACACAGGCTCGCCCCACCTCCCTCTATAGTCCCTCCCCCACCCTTGTCCGACAAGTCCCCTGCCCACCCGTTGTGTCCCCTGCCCCCATTCTGCCAGGCCAGGGGATGGGCCCTGCTCAGGGTGGCTGGAGAGCATTTGCAGCCTGTCTGAGTGTGTGACAGTGTGTGCGTGCATGTCCGTGTCAGGCTATGAAAGTGACCGTTGTCACCTTCAAGCCTCCCAGGTGTTCAGCACTCAACAGTTTGCAGGACCTCAGAGAAGAGCCTCTAAGAGGTCCGACCACTCACAGAGGTCATCTGTCCGGAAGGACTGGGGAGTCCTAGGGGTGCCTGCCAGCTGCTATACCCAAAACCATGGGGAAGGGTCAGGCCATCTGCCTGAGGTGACCCTGGGGGTCACTGAGCTGTTCACCTTCTCTCTTTACCTACAGCGGAGCCCATGTTCTGGGAGATCACGAGGCTGCGGAAGGAGATGTCACTGGCCAAGCTCGGCTTCTTCCCCCACGAGGCCTAGGGCATGGCCCAGGCCGGGAGGGCGGCTCTGAGCTGGAGATAACACCCGCCCCAAGATAGACTGACAGACGGGGTCCTGGAGCCAGCCCTGAGCCAGGAGCTGAATGGAGGAACAAATGGCCAGGCCTCGGAGGCAGCACTGAGCCAGCACCAAATGTCCAGCCCTGGACAGGACCTCAGGAGGTGACCTCCTCTCCTCCTCAGTAGTACTACAGCCACCAGGAGACTTTCAAGAAAGCACCAAAGACCAAGGAGCTGGGAGCCGTTACAAAGGGGCTCAGCCCTTGGCAGGGGACCCCTGCGGCAGCCAGCACCCCCTTGCTATCCCAGGAGCTGTTGCCTGCTGGTGCCTCGCTGGTCCCATCTCCAGGGTCTCTTCCTCACCCTTCCAGTTCGCAAGCCCTGGGCACCAGCACCCCCTAGTGGCCATGCTTCACCCCATTCCCAGATGGCCTCCCCACCGAAGGCCTAGTGGACCTGCCATCCCAGGTGCCCACAGGGCAGCAGAGTTAGGAGGGGCGGGCAGGGCTTCCCCGGCTGTCTTCCACTCCATCCTGTATCTGCCTGAGATGGATCGGGGCCCTCGTCCCCCTCCCTCCCTGCCGGCCGAGCCCTGTGCTGCAGGGAGCCCTGCCTCCACCCCTGCTGGGAGGATGGGGGCACTGTCTTCCCAGAGTCAAACACAAATGGGCCACAGGACACCCAGGCCTGTTTTCAGCTGTGCCTGGCCATTCAGACAACAGGGGCTGAGATCGCCCAGCCCTGCACGCAAGCCTGGGGTGGGGCGGGCAGGACCCGGGCCCCTCCTCACCCCACACGGTGCCGGGGAGCCAACCTGGACACATCCCTCACCATGTCCGATTTCCTCCTCTGAATGGAATGTAGCACGATCTATTTAATAAAGGATGGCTTTGTTGGTAGAGGCTGGGCAGCCACGCGCCTTCACTCCTGCGCCCTGGGGCTTGGGCCAAGCCTTGGGCATCTGAAGGAATGAAACAAAATCCTTTCCTTGCCCGCCCTCGTGCTTGGGATTAAACCCAAATCCTGAAGGGATTGCTGCAGGCAGCATCCCCGAAGTCCTCCCCAGTGTTCCGTGGGCCCGTGGGTTATTGGGGGTGGGGAAGGTGAGCCCAGCTCCCCCTCCCTGTGAGGAGGGGTCTGCTGTCAGGAGAACAGGGGAATCTGTCCTGGCCTCCCTAGGAATCCTGGGCAGATCCCTTTGAGGTCCCTCTGCCCGGTGTCACGTGGAAGCCTGGAACTCAGAGTCAAGGCATCAAGGCCTTCCTGGAGCACACAGGACGGAGGCAGGATTGATTGGTGATGTCTGCCAGCAGCACAGCAGGGGCTGTGGTCACTCTGGTTTTCCCCGCCCTGGTTAAAGGACAGTAGTAGTCGGAAGAAAGTAGGGGTGGCCTGGGCCTCTGAGGCTCCAAGTGGTCCTTGAGAGGTGTCTTGGGGTGCCTGGTCCCCTCCCTACTGGTAGGGATACGGGCCAAGGCCAGTGGGTGTCCTTCCTTGGCGGGGGGCATGGCAGCTTCTGGGTCAGTATTTACTGAGGCTGGTGATCCCTCGAGGGGACTTCTCTGAGACCTTGGGGCCACTCAGCTGGTAGGTCAAGGCTCCCCACTTTATCACTCATTTCAGCCAGTAGCCTTTTCCCTCTTGCTCTCCTGCCTCCCAGATTCTCCCTCCGCCGCAGACCCTCCTCTCCATTCCACTTGTGATTTAAATACCTTCTGTCTCCCAGCCCCTCTGGGATGTTCACCAGCTAGGCCTCCTGTCATAGACGGTCATTTATTCACTCAACAAACACTGGGCAACTCATACGCAGACACAGTTCCTGGTGCTGGGGGTACCTTGTTGGAGCTGAGACTCTCATGGGGAGGCTGGTAATGAAAATAACGCATGGAGAACATCCAACATGGCAGATGGAGGAAGTGAAGCGAGGAGGGCGATGGAGGGTGTCAGGGAAGGAGACATTACATGGAGTCTCCTATGTCCTCTCCTGCCTTCAGTCTCTGTGTCCTGGGTCAGTCCTGGGTCAGCTGGAGGACTAAGGAGGATGGAGGTCTGGACCCTGGAGCCGCCCCATGCCTGCCCAGAGTTTCTGTGCTTGCGGCCCTGCCATACCCACCACCAAGGAGACACCAGGCAACACTTCAGAGCCCTGGCAGAGATTCCCCACCCCAGACTCGCTCCGCCTGCACCTGCGGTAGCATTTCCTGGTGTCAGGCCCAGATGAGGCGAGGTCAGCCAACAGTACGCTAAGATACCTGGAGGCGCGTGTGACTCACACACTGTGGCCTCAGTATCTCAGTATTTATGAGCACTATTATGTCCTGGGGCGGGTTCCGAGCCCTTTCCATTGTGAAATGAAAATACCTCTTGCCATATTAATAAACAAGAAATGTCACAGCCATCAGCGATTTCTGACCTCCAAAGGTGAATGGGGATGCGATCCAGTGGTTGCTGCTACCCCTCATGGTGAGTGCTGAGGAGCTGGGGGAATACAAAAGCAAGGTGAACAGGCAAACAGGACTGGCCCCTGAGAGCTGCAGTGTGTATGCCAGGAATGAACTCAGTGATCCCCTTCCCTGGTGGCTCAGACGGTAAAGCAGTAAAGCATACGACGCGGGAGACCCGGGTTCAGTCCCTGGGTCAGGAAGATCTCCCGGAAAAGGAAATGGCACCCCACTCCAGTATTCTTGCCTGGAAAATCCCATGGATGGAGGAGCCTGTTAGGCTACAGTCCGTGGGGTCGCAAAGAGTCGGACTCGACTGAGCGACTTCACTTTCATACATAGAATGCTGAATTCCTTAGCTTGATGCTGCTGCCGCTGCTGCTAAGTTGCTTCAGTTGTGTCCGACTCCGTGCGAGCCCATGGACGGCAGCCCACCAAGGCTCCTCTGTCCCTGGGATTCTCCAGGCAAGAATACTGGAGTGGGTTGCCATTTCCTTCTCCACCTTAACTTGATACCTGATCTTTAATGTTCAGACTGCTTGTACCCTTTGTTGCAAATTTGAATATAACCCGACTTCCACTCCTGCCTCCTTGGAGGCAGTTTTCTCGGAGCTACTGAGATGCTGTCTCCCTGGCTTGGAGTCCTAAGCATTCCCACCAAATAACTCTATTTTCAGGTTGTGACTGTATTTTTTAGTCGATTGCTGCTGCTGCTACTAAGTTGTTTCAGTTGTGTCTGACTCTGTGCGACCCCATGGACAGCAGCCCACCAGGCTCCCCTGTTCACGGGATCCCCCAGGCAAGAACATTGGAGTCGGTTGCCATTTCCTTTTCCGTTTAGTTGACAACATGAACAAATTCACTTAATGCTCAGGGCACCCCTGTGAGGTACTATGTACCCCCATTTTGCAGATGAGTTGACTGAGGCACCAAGAGGTCGCACAGGAAAAAGTGGCCCCAGATTAGGAATAAATGAGCCCTGTCCCAGAGCCGACGGCATCAGCCAGCCTCCTAGAAGCTTTCCTCTCACCACCTGCCGAGTTCCTGATGCTGCCTTAGGCCCTTCTGTGTTTTTCAGTTGTGCAGAATAAGGGTCAGGTGGTGGCAGATGGGGATTTTAATCTAGGTTTGTTTCTCACATTTACCTCCTGACAGCTGCACCTGCAGGCTTCTGGGGGCGGGGGCTCTCAGGGCTTTGAGAGTTAGGAGGGGAAGGCTAGCTGACATCAGCCACACAGGAGCTCTTCCTCTCAAGTGAACTTTCTAGATAACCCGCTCAGGTCTTGCTAAGTGCCGCTGGCACAGACAGCCAAGTCCTAAAAGCCAGCACCAGCTACAGTCATTGAGCCTGAGCCTAGCCCCACCCTCTGGCCTCACACTATGTGTCAGATCTTACCATCTTCCGAGCCTCTCCTGTTTGATCTCGCCAGGGCTGAAGACCTGGGCAAGTCACTCCCCTCTGGGCCCCAGTTTTGAGTTGGGAATATCGGACTAAATGACCTTTGCAGCACTACCACCCCCCCCCTTTTAAAAAATTTATTGTGGTTTAAAAAACAAACCGCAAAATGTACCATCCTAACCATTTCTCACTGGACAGTTCAGGAACATCAAGTATGTTCACATTACCATGAAACAGATCTCCAGGATGATTTCACCTCACATATCTGAAACCGTGAACCCATTGAAGAACTCCCCTACCTCCACCCCTGGCCACCACCAGGCTATAACTACCTTAGTGATTTTCTCTAAGTGGAAAGTTTAGTCACTCAAGTCTTGTCCGACTCTTTGTGACCCCCATGAATTGTAGCCTACCAGGCTCTTCTGTCCACAGGATTCTCCAGGCAAGAGTACTGGAGTGGGTTGCCATTGCCTTCTCCAGAGGATCTTCCAGATCCAGGGATTGAACCCCAGTCTCCCACACTGTAGGCAGACACTTTACCATCTGAGCCACCAGGGAATCAGGCAGTGTTTTGTCTCTTGATGACTGGCTTATTCTACTTAGCATAATGTCCTCAAGGCTCACCTGCGTTGCAGCAGCCTGGGACAGGATTTCCATCCTTTTTAAGGCTGAATAATGCTCCATAGCGCTTCCCTTGTGGCTCAGATGGTAAAGCGTCTGCCTGCAATGCAGGAGATCCGGTTCGATCCCTGGGTCAGGAAATTCCCCCGGAAAAGGCAATGGCAACCCACTGCAGTATTCTTGCCTGGCAAATCCCATGGACGGAGGAGCCTGTTAGGCTACAGTCCATGGGATCACAAAGAGTCGGACATCACTTCACTTCAATGTTCCACTGTATGCAGAGACCACACTTTATCTCTCTGTTTAGCTCTGTTGAGATGACTTCCCTCATAGCTCAATTGGGAAAGAATCTGCCTGCGACTCAGGAGACCCGGGTTCGATTCCTGGGTTGGGAAGATCCCCTGGAGAAGGAAATGGCAATCCACTCCAGTGTTCTTGCCTGGAGAACCCCATGGACAGAGGAGCCTGGCAGGCTATAGTCCATGGGGTCGCAATGAGTCAGACACAACTTAGCGACTAAACCACCTAAGCCACCACCACATCTCTGTTGACTGCTGTCTTGAGCCGTTTCTACGTCTAGGCTAGTGATTAAATAATGGCTGCTATGAACCTGGGAGTACAGATATCTCTTTGAGATCCCGCTTTCACTTCCTTTGGACATTTACCCAGAGGTGGGACTGCTCGATGATATAGGGGTTCTGTTTTTGATTTATGTATTTTTAGCTGTGCTGGGTCTTCACTGCTACGCTGGCTTTCCTCTAGTTGCAGAGAGAGGGGGCTGCTCTCTAGCTGCAGTGCACAGACTGTGCATGGAGGTGGCTTCTTTGTCGCAGGGTTCTAGAGTGTGTGGGCTCAGTAGCTGTGGCTCCTGGGCGTTAGAGCGCAGGCTGAGTATTTGTGGCTCCTGTGCGTTAGAGCGCAGGCTCAGTACTTGTGGCTCCTGGGCGTTAGAGCGCAGGCTCAGTAGCTGAGGCTCCTGAGCGTTAGAGCGCAGGCTCAGTACTTGTGGCTCCCGGGCGTTAGAACACAGGCTCAGTAGCTGTGGCTCCTGGGCGTTAGAGTGCAGGCTCAGTACTTGTGGCTCCTGGGCATTAGAGCGCAGGCTCAGTACTTGTGGCTCCTGGGCATTAGAGCACAGGCTCAGCACTTACGGCGCACGGGCTTAGTTGCTCCACGGCATGTGGGATCTTCCCAAATCAGGGATCAAACTCTTGTCTCCTGCCTCGGATTCTTTACCACTGAACCACCAGGGAAGCCCTCTTATTTTTCATTTTTTTGAGGAACTTCCGTACTGTCTTCCATAGCAGAGGCAGCATTTTACAGTGTCACCAGCAGGGCACAAGGGTTCCAATATCTCCATATCCTTGCCAACACTTGCTTCATTGGTGTTTGTGATAACAGCCATCGTAATGGCTACGAAGTGATATCTCACTGTGATGTTTTCTTTCTTTTTTTTCAATTGTAGTTCAATTCCAGTATTGTGTTAATTACTGCTGTACAGCAAAGTGACTCATTGATGCATATATTTTTCATATTCTTTTCCATTATGATGTATCACAGGATACTGAATATAGTTCCCTTGCTGTTTATCCATTCTGTAAATACCAGTTTGCATCTACTGATCCCCAGCTCCCATTCCTCCCGTCTCCCCTGCCCCCCACCGGGGCAGTCACCAGTCTGTTCTCTCTGTTCCTGACTTTGCTTCTGTTTCATTTGTGCCATATTTCACATTCCACATGTAAGCGACGTCTTTCGGTATTTGTGCTTCTGACTGAGTGTGACAATCTCTAGTTGCATTCACGTTACTGCAAATAGCATCATTTCATTCTTTTCTATGGCTGAGGAATATTTGGACATTCAGATTGTTTCCATGTCTTGGCTGTTGTGAACGGTGCTGCTACCAACATAGGGGTGCATGTATCTTTTTGAATTATAGTTTTGTCTGGACATATGCCCAGGAATGGAATTGCTGGATCATATGGTAAATCTATTTTTATTTTTCCAAGGAACTTCCACCGCTGTTTTCCACAGTGGCTACACATTCCACCAACAGTATAAGAGGGTTCCCTTTTCTCTTCTCTATACCCTCTCTGGCAATTGTTATTTGTAGACTTTTTAATGATGGCCATTCTGACCAGTATGAGGTGGTACCACACTGCAGTTTTGATATGCATTTCTCTGAGATCTTCCTGGTGGCTCAGATGGTAAAGTGTCTGCCTGCAATGTGGGAGACCTGGGTTCAGTTCCTGGGTCAGGAAGATCCCCTGGAAAAGGAAATGGCAATCCACTCCAGCACTCTCGACTGGAAAATCCCATGGACGGAGGAGCCTGATAGGCTACAGTCCATGGGGTAGCAAAGAATCGGACACGACTGAGCAACTTCACTTTCACTTTCTCTGAGATTAGTGATGTTGAGCATCTTTTCATATGCCTATTGGCCAATTGTGTACAGCCTTTTTTTTTTTTTTTCACTAAGGTGTATTCTAAGGAGCTCTACTGAACCATCATAGTGATGCTTCCAGAGTCTTTCATGCTTTGTAGGGCCACAGCTCTTGAACAATGAATGATAACTCTTCACTGAGAAATTGTGTCTAGGGCCTAATAACCAAGCTCACCTTGGTGAGCTTGTGTGTGTGTGTTCAGTCACCAAGTCGTGTCTGACTGCAGCCTCGTGGACTGTAGCCCACCAGGCTCCTCTGTCCATGGAATTTCCCAGACAAGAATCCTGGAATCCCGTTGGCATTTCCTACTCCAGGGATTTCCTGACCCAGAGATCAAACCCACCTCTCCTGGGGTGCCTGCGTTAGCAGGTGTATTCCTTACCACTGAGCCACATGGGAAGCCTGTGGTGAGCTTTAACGCAAAGCCAAATTACAAACCTCTGACTTGGGTCCACTGCAGAACAAATTGCTGGGTTTGTGACTGCTCTTTCTGGGAGGCGCACAGCTTTTCTCAGAAATTTGCCTGACTGGGCCACCGCTGCCCCTCTGTGACTTGCCTGAGCCCTGCTGGCCTACACAAGCAGCACTCAGCTCCAGGACAGTGACTGGCGGCTCCTCAGGGGGATGGAGACTTCAGTGTGTCCAACAGGCCATGAAGCAGCTCATGGAGAAGCCCAGCAGTGGCTCATGTGACACCACCCTCCCCCCCAAAAATGCCCCAGCCAGTCAGACCCTCCTTTGCCTTTTGTATACTTCCCCTCCCCCTGCCTCAACCCAAAGCCTTGACAGTAGCCCCATGGCAGCTCAGGAATGTCAAGTGGTACCTCTCTCTTTCCAAGTAGCCTGAGGCCTCACTGCCCTGATGGGAGTTTGGAGACAATGGAATCTCAAGATTCCCCAGGGCCTCCGACTCTAGGAAAGTTGCCAGATTCCCTGGTTTGAAGCCCAAAGAAGCCATGGAAGGTCCGGAGGCCCTCAGAAAAATGAAAGCTGTTGGTGGAGCTCCGGGGAGAAAGCACAGTTCAGGCTTTAGAGCAATCGGCTTCCTGATGGTTCAGTGGTAAAGAATCCGCCTGCAAAGCAAGACACACTCTAGATCAGGAAGATCCCCTGGAGGAGGGCATGGCAACCGACTCCAGTACTCTTGCCTGGAGAATTCCATGGACAGAGGAGCCTGGTGGGCTACAGTCTACAGAGTTCCAAAGAGTCGGACCTGACTCAAGCGACTTAGCACGCACTCCAGGTGGTAAGAAGGTTCAGCTGCCCTTCTCCCCTTGCTGGGATGAAGTAGCTGGAGGCAGTGGCCTAGCCCTGAGCCCTGTTCTTGCTTTTTCTCCTAGCGGATCCTTTGTGGGCCTTCGTCTTCCTCACCTCTCTGGGCGCAGCTGGGGCAAGCGAAGGTTCTAACCCACTCAATCCCCTGCTACCTCACAGGAGCTGAGACCAGGCTAGGGCCCAGGGAGAGGGTCAGAGGTCAGTAACTGACCACTGATGGCCACTGAAGACAGGGTGGGGGCCACGCCTCTTCCATCCCTGCCCATGTGTGGATATGATGGGGCAGGGGCGTCAGCAGTCCTCTCCAGCTGCTGAGCTGCCAGCCACGCTCCTCCACCCCTACATGCACTCAGGGAGGGGACTCCAGGACGCCTCAGTAGAGACAGCTCAGGCAGCCCTCCACCATGGTCTCTACAAGCTCTTACTGGTTGTCCTGGTAACCGAATGCAGGTGCTCTGGGTAACAAGGAGAATTCAGAGGCCTCTTCAAACCCTTCTTTGGACCCTGGCCAATCTGGTCCCACAAATATTACTGAGTGATTTCCTACCAAGTGTTAAATGAAAATAAAATGCTAGCACATCAGAAAACTACAGTTAGAGTTCCCAAAGTGTGTTCCCCAAACCAGGACATTGGCATCAGCATCACCTAAGAACTTGTTAAAATGCAATTCTCTGCCCCCCAAACCAGACCTGCTGAGCCCTGCTGGGGGCGGAGCCCAGCAGTCTGTGCCTCAACACACCCTCTGGTGGTATTGATGTGGGCTCAGCGCTGATACCTGCTGTCCTGCAGCATAAACCTCAGCCCGATTTCATGCCTTGTCAGGTGTGAATTCTTAACTTTTAGAAACAGATATCTTTGTTTCTGGGGCTTGCCAGATGGCTCAGTGGTAAACAATCTGCCTGGCATGCAAGAGAAACAGGTTCGATTCCTGGGTCAGGAAGATCCCCTGGAGAAGGGCATGGTATCCTACCCCAGCATTCTTTCCTGGGAAATGCCACGGACAGAGGAGCCTGGTGGGCTACAGTCCTATGGGACTGAACAACAGTCGGACACGACTCAGCCACTAGACAAGGACAACAAAATCTTTTGTCTCTGACAAATGACAAAGTGTAGGGGAGCAACCTACACTCTGAAAAGGAATTTAAGTAAAAAATAGGGAAGTGTAGTATAAGCAGCAAGCCAGCCAGCTGAGCAGCCACATCTGGTGAATGACAGTACCCCACTCCCCACTCCGGGGCCCCTGCTCTGCCCGGGTGGCCATCCCGCGGCCTCCCCACCTCTGAATCTCCGAAGGCAGAAGACCACTGACCTCCACAGACGGTCCCTCGAGGGGTGGGGGTGGTCAGGCCAGTAACAGCCCCGACCGAGAGACCTCGCTGAGCGGATGCTGGGGACCCCTGGTTCGAGAGCTCTTTACAGTCATCTCGAGGTAGTGTCCCTACCTCTAAGACCTCAGAATTTAACATTCCAGAGGGCGCGGCGGGAAGGCCATTCTTCGCAGACTCTTGTTCAGGGCCCCACCGGGCGCGGACCGGGCCCCCGAGGGCGCGGCGGACGCCGGCTGCCGGCTTCACCTCCCTGCGGCCCCGCCCTCCCTGCCCCGCCCGGCACGAGCGGGGTTGCGCCGGTGCCCCCCACAGGCCGGGGTGTGGTGGCCGCGGAGCCCCGCGGGCGGGGCGCGCCCGCCTAGACGCCGCCCTCCCCGCCGGCCCCGCCGGCGAGCGGCGCAACCAATGGGGGCCGAGCCGCTGCGCGGGGATTGGGGCGGCGGCGGCGGGGGCCGGGGCGCGGGGAGGGGGTGAGGCGAGCGCTGTCAGCGCGGTTATAAGGCAGGGAAAAGTTGCCCGCGGACAGCCGGGCCGGCGCACGCTCGTACGGAGGCCGCAGCGGCAGGGCGGGGCCGCGGAGCAGCGGGTGGCGGCGGAGGCAGTCTCCGATCGCTGCCTCGCTCCCCTCGGGGTCTCTGCTCCGCGAGGTCCCGGGTTCGCGAGGACTTTTGCAAGCAGCCATGGGCGGCGTCGGGGAGCCAGACTGGGAACCTGCGCAGCGAGGGGCGCCGCTGCCCACCCTCCGCTGGGAGCAGGTCCGCCGGCACAACCTGCCAGGCGACAAGTGGCTGGTGATTGAGCGTCGCGTCTACGACATCAGCCGCTGGGCACAGCGACACCCGGGAGGCAGCCGCCTCATCGGCCACCACGGCGCCGAGGACGCCACGGTAAGGCCGCCCACTGCCGGCCGGGTGGAGCCCCGGTGCTCGGCTGGGGCCTGGTCGCTGGGCACCATCCCCTGCTCCACCGCGGGTGGGAGCGGCGCGGGGTGGGAGCCGGGTGGGTGCTTAGCATCCTTCCTACTCGCGCTGACCTTTGACCTCCATGACGGGGGACCCAGAGTTGGGAGGGACTGACGGGGGCCTGATGTAGAGTGAGAAGACCGCAGCCTGGCGAAAGCAGTCCTGGGGCTGAGCTGCAGCAGATGTCTGTGGGAGGAAGGGGGGGTCTCAGAGGTGGGTGTGTCCGGGCAGAGAGCGCTGGCCCTAGGTGAGGACGCTCCCTGGTGCTCTGGTGTTCCTCTGGTTCTGGGTCCCGCTAGAGAGGGGTCTTCATGCTGGGCGCTTGCTGGATGCCAGAGGTAGGGCGGGTTCCCTAGGGGCTGGCAAGGATGTGCCCTCAGAGGCTGGAGGCAGGGCAGCAGAGCCTGGGCAGGGCCTAGAGGTCTGTGGCTTTCCCAGGAACTGCTGTGAATGGCTCTGAGGGGCAGTGACTCACCTCTCCTGGGCTAGCAGCTGCGTGTGGGAGAATTTTGCCAGTCAGGCTGGGTGGGCCTCTTCGGAAAGCACAGTCACCCCAGGAACAGACGGGCTCCTGTGGACCCCAGCTTCCCCTCCGCAGCTATGTCAAGACATTTTGGTCAAGGAGGAATGTGGCCTGTCCAGTGGGACCATTTGGCAGAGGAGCCATCAGGGTGAGACTCCTCACCAGCCCCTTTTTCTACAGACCGCCCCCACTCCCGCCCCCAGCCAAACAATAGGACTTGGGGCCCTGATGCTCTGTCCTTGACCATCCCAAATTCTAGGTTGGTCACCCTGGGCACCAAGAAGTTCTTCAAGATTCCAGGGGATGCATCTCTAACTGGCGAGGCTTTAAATAACAAAAGAGATTGTGTCCTGTCTGAGCAGGGTCAGTGGTCCTGCTGCCAGAACCACCTTCTCTCTGCCCACTGCCTTCTCTTGTGGGTTGGGTGATCTTCCCGGGACTCTTTTAAGGAAAAAGTCTCTCTTCCTGACTTTCCCCAGAAGCTGAGAGATTAGGGATCAGACATCTCCTGAAACTCTAGAAGGTGATAGTCAAACCCTTGTGCACAGTGCCAGGGGGCCACGCAGTGGCCAGGGAGTGAGGGCTGGTGAGTATGTGACCGTCTCCAGGCCTATACATGTGTGAATGAGGCCTGTGTTTGTGTGCGTGGTTACACACACGTGCATTGCTGCCAGGGCGTTGGGGCGGGGTTGGGGGGTGGGTTAGTAAGGAGCCGCAGCTCCTCCCCGCTCCCCTGGGCTGAGCGCTGGGCACCCCTCCAGTATCCTGGAGGTGGCCACCCTGGCCTTTTATCAATCTCTGACCTGGCGGACAGGATGGAGGCTGGTGAGAGGAAGATGATGAAGAATGTTTGTGAATCACTTTTTCCCGCTTGGTGCCCAGGCCTATGCTGGGGACCCTCCCTGTGTGGGAACCCCATCATCCATTTAGCTCTACACCCTGAGACCCCACGTGACCGCTGTCTCACTGATTCCTCACCAACAGGGCCCGTTTTCCCATTTCCATTAAAAAACATGCTGTCTGTTCCCTGGGGCCATGTACTGGCTCTGCCATTGGAGGCTCTGAGTGACCTTGAACCAGGCATGTCACTCCTGTGAGCCTCCGTTTCCTCATCTGTAAAGTGGGGACAGCGGGGACAGACAGTGAGCCAGCTGAGGGCGGAACTGCGCCTTTGCCACTCTGCGGCCCCACAGCTGCCACGAAGTTGTTCCCAGTCAGCGTGTGTTGCCGGCTGATAAGTGTGAGTGTGCCCTGCAGACTGTAGGGTGCAGTAGACAGCCATGACCTCGCCCCCTCCTTGGTTCATTCATGTCTGTAACAGGGCGAGATGTTAGGCCATCTCTTAGCTTTCCCGAGGCCCCAGACCCTGGGCTTAAGTTGCCACCAATACCTGGTCTGTTCAGGCCAAAGGGGTTATGAGGAGATTGGGGGTGGGGGACCCCAGTTTTTGTCTGTGGTGAGCCCACAGAGCAGAGTAGGGCTCAGACCACCCAGGGCCCCCGGCACCCCAGCCCCTGCCCTGGAGCATTGGTGGGGGTGGGGTAGCCGTGTCGCAGGGGCTGTGTTCCCGCAGCCACCTCTTACCAGCCCCTGCCGCCCATCAGCTGTTCTCCTGTTCAGGCCACAGAAGCCTTCCTGCCAGGAAATTCCCAGAGTTCCTGCGCCATGAAGTCAGCTTGTGGCCGTCCTGGGATACAAAACTGGGGACCCTGGGGAGAGTGCTCTGGGCCCGGAGCCAGGTTTGTCTAAGAGTCATAGGCGGTCTGAGACTACAGGAGCCAGCCAGGGAGCGGCAAGGCCCAGCCACTGCTGGTCATAAGTTGACCAGGGCTGTGTGCTGAGCACCTACTATGTGCCAGGCTCCGAATTCAGCGCTTGATTTATAGACAGTCCCTCTTTGAATCCTCATGATACCTCTATGGGACAGGTACTGTTATTATTTCCATTTTACAGATGAGAAAACAGACTCAGAGGGGCAAAATGACTTGAAATTAAGTGATGGGTCTCGGATTTGGATTCACAGCCCATGCTGTTAACCACCTGCTCCACTGCCCCTTAGCTGCTTATTTCATTCATTCATTCATTCTTCAATTATTGACTCACTAGATTCAACAGCAGATACCAGCAAGCATATCCCATGTGCGAAACCTTGACCTAACCTCTGAAGATACAGCTATGAACAGAAAATCTGCAGGGAGGGACTTCCCTGACAGTCCAGTGGTTAAGGCTGCACGCTTCCACTGCAGGGGGCACGGGTCTGATCCCTACTTGGGGAACTCTCATCCCTCATGCTGCATGAGGCAGCAGAAAGAAAATCTGCTAGGAGGGTGTTCCTTGGCAGAGGGACCAGCTAGGGCGAAGGCTCAGAGGTGGGGCCATACTCTGTGCGTTCAGGGAATAGCAAGACCATCGGTGTTGCCGGAGCCAAGCAGTGAGAAGGGCCAGCAATGAGGACCGGTGGTAGCAGGGAAATCAGGACTTTGGTTTTATTCTAAGGGGAGAATGCAGGGCAGAACAGAGAAGACAGGGGAATCTGACATATCGATACATTTTTAAAGGATCCCTAGTGAGGAAGGGGAAGGCAGAGCCTCCCAGGAGAAGAGGGAGGGGTTAACAGATGATAGGGACCTCCCCGCCAGCCCTGCCAGGGGAAGCCACTTGGAAGAGGTGGCCATTCACCTGGGCCCTGAGGTGCAGGTGTGTCCAGGGGAGAGGGCAGGTGATGCTGGGCTCAGGGGCACCAATGGGAACCATTAGGATCTAACTCCGGGTGGTATTCAGACAACAAACTTCAGAGGTGATCCCAGTGTTAGTCCATTTTGCAGATGAGGAGACTGAGGCTGAATATGGGTGATTTAAAGGGACCTTCTTGGAACCCTCAAAGGGCAGGACCTTTGTCCTTGGGCTTGGAAGTTGGGGTTTGTGTCTGGGAGTTGAGTAGGGGCAGGTCTGAGCAGATCTGAGGCTCTGGAGTGAGAGTGGGGCCGGAGAGAGGGGCTGGCCGGGGACTCAGATGACCTGGTCCTGGCGCCCACGCTCTGCTTCCGCTATCACGCTGGCTGCCTTGAAAGCTGCCTAATGGCCACTGCCTGTGAAGCTCGCCCTCTCTGGGCTCTGTAGACGTTTTCTGCCGTGTCCCCACCCGCCCAGGCCCCTGGTGGAGCTGGGCGGTGGGGGGATGGGGGGTCACAGTGCCTTGGGGAGGTGTCAGGATTGTGCGGTGCTGGGCAGGAATGTGGGGATGCTAGCAGCCTAAGCACCCTGGGAGCCTGTCTACATTTCCTCTAAGGATGCCTAAGCGGCAGCCATGGGTTTCTCAGGAAACAGCAGCGGGAGGGAACCAGAACTCAGTGGTGGAGAGAGGACCCAGGGGTCCACTTCATGTCACAGCTGGGTCAGTGGCACCTGTGAGGCCAAGGGTGCTGGGTGGAGGAGACCGCCCCCTCCCAGGCCACCACACTCATCACCAGGGACACCAGGGGTGCTGGGGGGGATAGGGGCAACTTCCTGGGGGCATCTGCCATTGAGCAAGACTCTGCTGCTTGGGCAGGAGTTGGATACTCATGTCCAGAGCTGTGTGCCCTTTGGCCTCAGTTTCCTCATCTATAAAATGGGGATACTGATAGTGCCTCCGCATTGACTGGAAGGAGCATCTGGCCACTGGGAGTGAGATCCGGCTCTCCTTTCGAATCTTCCCACTCGAAAGGGAGGGAGGGAGACATGAATTCCTGAGTGTGTCCTCCCCCATCCTCACAAGCCACTGGAGCCTCCTGAGCCGAGGTTAAGAGGAGCAGACCCAGGCCACCTGAGCCCCCAGCTGCTCCACCCCTTTCCTGATCTGGAACATTCCAGATTCTTTGAAGAAGTAATCAGAAATGCTCCCCGCCTCCACCTTATCTTTGGGGTGGAAGGTGTCCTGCTTCCTTGCCTCAGGCTGCCCAGAACGTGACCAGCAGGGCGCACCTCCGCCCTCCTGCCTCCTGCCTGCGGGCCTGGATCTCTGGGTGGACCTAGGTGAAAGGCAGCTGAGGCCACGGGGACTGGACGCCGGGCCCCTTCCCAGTGCTTTACCTGCACTGACTCAGTCCTCCGGCAGCCCCACGAGATGGGCACGAGTGATTCCTGATTTACTGACGACAAAGTGCAGGCTGGAGAAGGGGTGTGATCTTGTCTGTGGTTCCACGGCTTGGCGTGGCTCATAAATGACTTGGCTCCTACCCTCTGCAGGCTGCCTCTGAGTCTCCCCATGCCTGCCCTTAACCAGCTGCTCCCTGGAGTTCAAGGTGGGGCTGGGGGCCTGGGCAGGGGGCCACTCTGAGGCTTCCAGGGACTGAGGCAGGGCTGGGTGGGAGCTGTGCCCTGGGAGGACGTGGACCTCACAGGAGATCCCTGGATTTGAATCCCTGCTCTGCCACTGCAGACTCTGGGGGGGTGGGCCCACCACTCGGAGCCTCTGTTCCCTCCCCAGCAAATGGTTCAGACCCCCGTCTGGTGGGCTGTGGGGGTCGGCTCTTGTCCACACATTCACACCTGCCATCCTGCGCCTGCTCTGTGCAGGGCTCCGAGGCCACCGCTGTGAACAGGGCCTGTCCCTGCCACCTGCAGTCTATGTTTAGAGACACCATTTTAATTCTAGAAGTTTCACCCAAGTCTGTTCCAAGAACTAGTGAGAGGCCTCAGTTGCCACCTCCTTGGGGGAAAGTCACAGGGTTTGCACCCATGCCTCTGAGAAGATGTTTCCAGATGCACTGGGGGCGGGGGGTGGGGAGGCGCAGTGTAAGGCTGGGACCTCCTGCAGTGCCCTGAGATTTGGTCAGTGCAGCCCCAGAAATGCCAGGACCACCTTCCTGACCCCCACACCCTGGCCTCTGAGCAGCCAGATCCTTGGTTACTCAGGATGGTGACCAGCCTCGTGATGAGGACCCCCTGCCCCCACCTAGAAGACCCACTGCCTCCCCTCTGACCGGGGAGTGGCCACAAGCACCATTTTACAGGCAGACCAAGTTCTGGCCCAGCCTTCATCAGATGGAGCTGTGTGACCTTGGGTAAGTGGCTCAACCTCTCTGAGTCTTTTGCCCATTGAGATTCCTGAATGTTTAAACAGAGGCCAAAGAGGACTGGGTCACACGGCCCCAGCCAATAGTGCAGGAAAAACAAAAAACAAAAAACTGTTTGCCGAGGTTTGGGTCTGAAGCCAGGGACCTACTGTGTTGATACTCAGACTGCAAGAAGTGTAGGCTCTGGAGTGCCCAACCCAGCCCCAGGAACCTGAGCTGCTTTCCCAGGACCTACCGCAGCGCTCCCTTCCCACCCATCATGTGGAGACTTGTCTGTGAGCTCCGGGATATTCCCACCTGGACCTGAGGGGGCTCACCCCTTCCCTACTCACTGTAAGGGACACACTTGGCTGGAGGTCTTCTGGGTGGGCCTGGCTGTGGCCTCTTCCTCGGGGCATCTCCAAGCCAGGCTTGGGTACACCCGAGCGAGGGGAAAGGAGTCGGGGAGGTGACCTGCTGCCCCAGCGGCTCAGCTCAAGAGCGTGGCCCCAGAGCATCTGGGGTCTGCCAGGTGCTAGGGTGGCCCCAGAACAGACTCAGAGGTCAGGAGAGAGCAGGGCTGGGAGGGTGGACATCCTGAGGCTGGAGCCACAGGACACACGTCTGCTGTGTGTGTGTGCCAGGCTGTGTCTCTCTGGGTGTCCGAGTGACTGCCTGTGCGCATTGTTCCCGAGCGTGGCTGTGAGCCTTCGTGGGTTGGTGGTGGTGTCTGCTTGTGTAGAGACACACACTCGTGGCACTGAATTTCTGTGACACCTGTGAGCCTCGGTGGTTACACCCTTTGTGAGCGTGCCGCGTGCCTGTTTGTATGTGGGCTCCGTGCACCACCACGGGGGTTTCAGAGGAAATGAGAATCAGAGTCAACGCTCATTCAGGCTTAAAACAGAAGGAAGTTCTGACATGCTACACATGGATGAACCTTGAAGACATTATGCTAAATGACAAGTCAGTGACACAGACTATGTGATTCCTCTTCTAAGTGTCAATTCTTTCTCTTTTTTTCCCCTCTGGCCGAGCTGCATGACTTGCAGGACTTTAGTTTCCTGACCAGGGATTGAACCTGTGCCCTGTGCAGTGGAAGCATAAAGTCCTAACCACTGAACCACCAGGGAATTCACAGAGCAGTACCTATGGTTTTTGGAGGCTGTGAAGTGAGTCACTCAGTTGTGGCTGACTCTTTGCAACCCCATGGAGTGTACAGTCCGTGGAAATTCTCCAGGCCAGGATTCTGGAGTGGGTAGCCTTTCCTTTCTCCAGGGGATCTTCCCAACCCAGGGATCAAACCCAGGTCTCCCACATTGCAGGCGGATTCTTTACCAGCTGAGCCACAAGGGAAGCCCAAGAAAACTGGAGTGGGTAGCTTATCCCTTCTCCAGCAGGTCTTCCTGACCTAGGAATCGATCTGGGGTCTCCTGCACTGCCGGCGCATTCTTAATCAACTGAGCTCTGAGGGCTGGGAGAGGTAGAAATTGGGAGGTAGTGTTTCATGGGGACAGACTTCCAGCCGAGGTAGGTGAAGAAGTTTTGGAGATGGATGGCGGGGATGGTTGCCCAACAAGTGAATACATTAAATGCCACTGAACTGTACACTTCGAAATGGTGAAAATGGTCAATTTTATGTATGTTTGACTATAATTAAAAAGAAAAAAAAAGTTAATGCTCTTGGTTCTAGAGCCAGAAAGGTCTGGAGTCTCATCCCTTGGATTTGCCCCCTGGATTTGCCTAGTTCCAGGCAGGAGAACAGACTTGTTCGGGGTCACTGTGAGCAGGGTCAGCCAAGCACAGGAGCAATCTTCCTCTTAGCTCCCCGGCCAACACTGGTCCCCAGGTAACCAGGGCCATGGCAGCTTCCTGGGGGGCCAAGTCTCCCCTCGACCCCCTGTCTCCCAGGGGTGCTGCCCCCCCCATCAGAGCTTTTCCCTGGAGACAGATCTATACCAATACAGCCCCGTCCCCTACGTGAGCTCCAAGGAGGGGCCCCAAGCCAGCCTTTCCAAGGACCTAGGTTATTCCAGAAGCTACACCCTCGGAGCCCCCAGGTCCTCAGGCTGCTCTGGGCCAGGAGGGGAGAATAGCTAACAAGGATTCACCCTCAGGTGAGTCCTGCAGGTGCAGCCTCTAGGTGGGGGCTGAAGGGGCCTGAGGTTCTGAGCCCGGCACAGGATGGTGTGGAGGCTGTTGTGCAGTAACTGCAAGGGGCCTGCCTGGCTGTTGGAACACCCACCAGGTGCTGCTAGGCTCATTAGCGAGAGGACAATAGCAGCCAGCAGTCACCTTCCTGGGGACATCCCCATCCCAACTGGCCCCAGACACTGCTTCTACCGTCCAGGCTGCTGGTCAGCTGGGGCTGGCTCACTCAGAGAGCCTCTGCAAGTCCAGGGATAAAAACCCGTTTGTGAACGACAATGAGCCAAGGACATGAGGGCTAGATCAGGAAGTCTGAGCCGCAGGTGTGACGTTCAAGTTTACTCACAGTTCAGCGCTGCCAAGCATTAGCAGTGGGGGTCACTTCCTGACCAGTCCCTCTCCTCTTTATCTTTATCCCTCGGCCCTTTATCTTGCTTGAGGTCTCTCTCTTCCTCTAACCCCTTCTGCCTTGCATCCTGTTCCCACCCCCCGCCACCATTAGAGAGAATAACAGGAATGTTAGATTGTTTATTAAACTTATGTATTTTTTTTAAAAAAACTTATTTTGCCCTCCTGCTTTTCAAATTAGATAAGTTTAACTGTTCGAGCATCTTCAGGCTGTGTGGTCTTCGGTGGATTTTTTTTTTTCTCCTGGTGGCCCAGTGGTCATCAATTGCCAGTTTCCTCACTCCCACGTTACTCACTGCTTATGTTTGTAAAAGCTGGTAGATCTGACATTTGTGACCCAATAGAAAAGCTTGTGACTTCGAGAAAGCTTTCCCGCAATCTTTTTTGGAAAAGTCAAACCCTTTCATGAACGGAAGCAGAGTGTTCCAGGGAAAACTTTCTGTAAATCCAGATTTTAAAACACCCAACCAAGTTTGGGGAAAGGCCCCATGGCAGAGTGAAGCAGCTGGAGCCCAGTAGGCGAGGGGTACGAAAGCAGGGCACCCAGGGCCTGGGCAGGACCAGGGAGGACTCATGGGCAAGGCTGACCATCGTTCAGTTGTAACTAATGAACAACTAGCTGCCTGCCTGCCTGCCTGCCTATTCTGCCCTTCCATCAGCAGCCCTTGTGCTTTGCTTCTGCCTGCTGCCTCTGGGTGTTGCCCCAGCTGTCTGTCTGTCTGTCTACCTGACTCCCTGCTCTCCTTCAGGATGCCTTCTACGCCTTCCACCAGGACCTCAGTTTTGTGCGCAAGTTCCTGCAGCCTCTCCTGATTGGAGAGCTGGCCCCAGAGGAGCCCAGCCAGGATGGACCCCAGAATGTGAGCAGGGCCCTGGTGGAGGCTAAGCCCCTCGTGTGGGGCTGGAAGAATGGGGGCATTGCTGGTAACAGCTTCATGGTTTTCCAGCCCTCCCGAGTGGACAGTTGCTGTAGGGACGCCTGCACCAGCATTTCCTGGGAGACTCCAGGCAGACCCCCTTCCTTGCTCTGGGCCCTGCATCCCCATCTATGATGACGATTTAGATGAACTGAGCTCTAAGGGTTTTCCTTGCTTCTCAGGCTCCCCACACCTTTTGTGGGGATGGGGGAACCCCAAGCTGGGCACTCCATCCCCTTTGGCCACACCCCTTGGACCCTAGGAGGAGTGGCTGTGGAGGGCTGCCCGGAAGATGAGGGTTGGGGGGATGGAGGGTGGGAATGGGGGGCCTCCCTCGCTTCCTCGGCTGATCAGCTGTTCCGCCCCGGCAGACCCAGCTGATCGAGGACTTCCGAGCCCTGCGCCAAGCGGTTGAGGACATGAAGCTGTTTGAAGCCAAGCCCGCCTTCTTTGGTCTCCTGCTGGGCCACATCCTGGCCATGGAGGTGCTCGCCTGGCTCATGATCTACCTGCTCGGCCCCGGCTGGCTGCCCAGCACCCTGGCCGCCCTCATCCTGGCCGTCTCCCAGGTGACCCAGTGCTGTCTTGCAGACACCTAGACTGACAACAGCCGTGGCCTGGCACACGCGGGCACTTGGGAAATGTCTGCTGAAAGCACACATTGACCAGCAAACAAGAAACACTGCAGCAAACAAAACATTTGTTTCTTTCTTTGTCTGCAAACAAAGAATGACCAGCCAGAGGCCCTATAAGTCCAGCTTCATTTTAAATGAACTAAGGAAGCTCTTTACTTAGTACCTCGCAGGGAGCCCAGGGTCCAGAGCTGGAAGGCTGCTGCCTGCAGCTCCATGACAGTCTTGCAGCCCCTGGACCTCCCAAGCTCAGCTGTCCTTGTCTCTTAAAAGAGGACTCTGGGGACTACCCCGGCAGTCCAGTGGTTAAGACTCGGCACTTCCAATGCAGGGGGGTGCAGGTTCAATCCCTGGTAGAGGACCTAAGATTCCATATGCCATGCCGGGCAGCCAGAAAATAAAAACTAAATTAAAAAAAACAAAAGAGGCTGGCCCACTAGGGTCTAGAGTGGGACGCCAGCTGTGGGGGTGCCCTGTGAGCTGGGAGGGCTGGCTGGCCAGGGCTCCAGGCTGGACCCCCGGCAGCTCCCAGCCACAGCCCCGGACCCTGCGTCTCCCCAGGCCCAGAGCTGGTGTCTGCAGCACGACCTGGGCCACACGTCCATCTTCAGGAATTCCCGATGGAACCACTTGGCCCAGCAGTTTGTGATGGGGCAGCTGAAGGTGAGGGTGGGGGCGGATGGTGGGCCACAGGGGCGAGTGGGGGCGGGGCTGCATGGGAGGTGGGCGTGGCCGCGTGGGGAGGTGGGCGTGACCCGGCCCCACCCCTGAGAGCCCACTCCCCTGCAGGGCTTCTCTGCGCACTGGTGGAACTTCCGCCACTTCCAGCACCACGCGAAGCCCAACATCTTCCACAAGGACCCGGACGTGACTGTGGCGCCTGTCTTCCTTTTGGGGGAATCGTCCATCGAGGTGCGTGGGGGGACACGCTCAGGCCGGGCCTGCAGCGGAAACCTGGTGGCCCCAGACCCCCCCAGCCCCGCGGTCGCCCCACCCCCTACTCTATCTAGTTCTAGGCAGAGCCCCTGTCCCCAGAGTGCCCCCTCCCCACCTCCCAGTGGCTAGAATCCAGAGTTGCCTTGGCCTCTTGGCCCAGCCAGCCCCCTGGCGCTGCCAGGGCCAAGGAGGGCCTGGAGAGCTGCCCTCCCCAACAGGCCGCCTGTATCCCCACAGTACGGCAAGAAGAAGCGCAGATACTTGCCCTACAACCACCAGCACCTGTACTTTTTCCTGAGTGAGTGTTCCCTTGTCCTCCTGGGGGTGGGAGCACGGATGGGGTGGGGACTACGCCGGGGCCTGCCTTGTCCACTGCACGTCTCTGGTTGCCCCAGCCTGCAGCCCATGCGGCCTTCCTCTGCCCTAGCCCTTCCCTCCACTGGGGTGCCTTCTGGTCAGAGGCGGTCACAGCCCTGGCTGCAGCTTTCAGAGTTCCTTCCCGCCCTCGGTCAGGGCATCCCAAGCCCTAGGGCAGGTGGGGTTATATCAGGCTGGTGCCAACCTGCAGAAAGGGCATGGGGGAGGCGGTAAGGCAAGGACCAGCCTCGAAAGGCTCAGATACCGAGGGCCTGAGTGAGGACGGGGCCTTGTGGGTGATGCAGGCTCATCCCAGCTGGGTGGGACCAGCCTCCAGGCCCCCTGGAGGAACAGAGCCCCCTCCCCCTCCCTCTGGCTGGCCTACTCTGCACCCCCACCCTGCCCCTGAGCCCCCCTCATGCCCCTCCTTGCAGTCGGCCCGCCGCTGCTCACGCTGGTGAACTTCGAAGTGGAAAATCTGGCCTACATGCTGGTGTGCATGCAGTGGACGGTGAGCGGGGGCCCTGCCGGCTCCCCCGGGCATACAGCTGTGGTGGAGGAAGGTGGGGTGTCGGGGACACCACTGCAAACAGGTGTGCGTGTAGTGATGTGGAACACGTGTGCTCGAGAGCAGGGGGAGTGAGTGTGTGCGTGTGTGGTTGCCAGGTCAGCGTGTGCACAGGGTGTGGTGTGCGTCTCTCACAGTGAGAGATGAGGGCGGGGCCCCTCTGGACCCCCTCTGCCGGGTATTTGTCTTCTGGGCAAGGCTTCCTTCATCCCACACCCTTGCACATCATCCATGGTCAGCCCTGTGAGGCTGGCAGGGCGAGGACTTGTCCCCTTACCTGGCCGAGAAACCCAGGCCCAGAGAAGGGGTGGTGATGTGCCCGTCCGAGGTACATCGAGCCGAAAGGATGGGGATGACCCCAGCTCCCCCTCCCGGCTGCCTTGCGGCCTCCCCCTCCTCCTCCCTCCTCTACAGGACTTGCTCTGGGCCGCCAGCTTCTACGCCCGCTTCCTCTTGTCCTACGTCCCCTTCTATGGCATTCCTGGGGCGCTGCTCCTCTTTGTGGCTGTCAGGTATGGCCAGGTTCGGCATGACAAGCAGCAGAGCACCCTGACCACAGCCCTCAGTGTTTCCATCTGCAGAATGGGGACAGCAGTACTGTCTCCCTGGGCTGTTGAGTGGCAGCATCCATGGGGTGGCGGGTCTCAGGGAAGCTATCTGGGGTGTCCACCCTCTTGAGTAGGGCTGCTTGGGGCTCAGCCTGGCATGGCCTCCACACCACTTGACTGCTTGAAACACCAGTGGGGAGGAGTTGCAATCCCGTAGTACAGATGGGAAAGCTGAGGCCCACAGTACAGATGGGGAAGCCTGAGTGGTCAGCAGGATGTGTGGCAGTGCCTTGAACCTCCTCTCACAGGGTCCTGGAGAGCCACTGGTTCGTGTGGATCACACAGATGAACCATATCCCCAGGGAGATTGGCCATGAGAAGCACCGGGACTGGGCCAGCTCTCAGGTGGGCAGCCGGGGTGGGGCCCATCCAGGGGGTAGGGGTGGGGTCCCCAGCTGGGAGGAATGGGGGGCTGATGGGGCTGCCGTGGGGTTGGCACTCTGTGCCAGCCCCTTCACCCATGCCCCGCCTGCTCCTGGCAGCTGGCAGCCACCTGCAACGTGGAGCCCTCACTCTTCATCGACTGGTTCAGCGGACACCTCAACTTCCAGATTGAGCATCAGTGAGCGCAGACCCTGGGGCGGGGTGGGGGGCGCCATGGGGGTGGGAGTGAGGCCTGAGTCCCCATGTCCCATCTACTCCGGGGGAGGCCAAGACACCTGTCCTGGACTTCCCGGAGGGCCTGGGAGAGGTGGTGCACGGGTCTGGGGATACCAAGGCACTGTTTTCTCCAGTCTCTTCCCCACGATGCCGAGGCACAACTATCGCAGGGTGGCCCCGCTGGTCAAGGCCCTGTGCGCCAAGCACGGCCTCAGCTACGAGGTGAAGCCCTTCCTCACTGCCCTGGTGGACATTGTCAGGTAAGGGCCCTCCGCTCATGGTGGCTCCCCGGGGCCCCACCCCTGGGGCCCGTCAGCCACTCCCTGAGCACCCACCTGGCTCTCTTGAGTTCTTGCAGGTTCCTCTCTGGGAGCTGGCATTCAGGGCCTTTCCCATCAGCCTCTCTGCCCTTGGCTGTGACCCCACCCCCGTCCTTCCCAATGTCCACTCACACACAGGCCCAGGCCCGGTCCTCATCAGTGAGCAGAACTTCCCAACATCCCTGCCTTCCTGGAGCTGACATCCAAGCAGGGGGAAACGGAAAACAAGCAGTTAATTACAGAAAATAAGTAAATGACAAAATGCGAGAAAGGGAGAAGTGCTTCAACAAAAAACAAAGCAAAACCACAAAACCTTTGGGTGGGTACAGGAGAGGAAATGGGGGGTACCAGGCAGAGATGCAATTTTTAGTTGGGTGGCAGGGTGGGTGGTAAGAAGGCAACATGTTAGCAGAGACAAGGAGGAAGGGAGAGGGCTGGCCGAAGAGACATCTGGGGGCAGCATGTCTGGGGCCGGGGAATAACCGTGCAAAGGCCCTGAGGCAGGAGTATGCTAGATGGTGGGAGAGCCACTGAGGGGAGGAGGGGTACACAGGACTTGGATTTTGGAAGGATGCTCTGACTGCGGGAACATACTGATGGGACAGGAAGAGCAGAGTGGTGTTCCTGCAGCTGTTCAGGGGTGACCGGGCTCGGCCCTGGTGGTAGCCTTGACGGGAACAGAGGCCAGAGTCTCAGCCAGAGCTCTTCCACCTGCGTGCCTTAGCACAGGCTGTTCCCTTTACTTTGAGGCCCTTCCTTCTCTACTGGTGTTTGAATTCCTCCTTCATCACCCTTCCCAGCCCGATCCTCGAAGCCCCTGCCTCTTGGCCTGGCCCCTTTCAAACACCTGGCGCAGGGTTTTTCTAGCAAGTTATTGATGCTTCTGGTTCCCCCCAACCTGAATCAGGCTGGTGGTGGGCACATTCCATGCCTTACAAATCTCTGGGTCACAGGGCTCAGCAGGAGGAAGCGACAGAGAGAGCCAGGAGAGGGGGGACAGACCCACCTGGTTCCTGGCTGGACGTGGCCTGGGCCCTTTCCCCTCCCACCCAAGGTCTAGGTTCCACTGCAGTTAATGAGAGTGTAGCTGCCTCTCCCAGTCCTCCCCTGCAGCCCCACCCCAGCTGCCTGCCGATCTCCGCTCACACTCATCATCGTGGTGGGGGGGGGGGAGAGGTTAATATCTTGCAGTTGAGTCCCTCATATCTTCCCTACCCCCACCACCCAGGTCCCTGAAGAAGTCTGGCAATGTGTGGCTGGAAGCCTACCTCCACCAGTGATGACCGCAGCGCCCGGGGCCCCAGCAGCCACCAAGCCACCCAGACAGGCTTCCTCACCTGCCCCACCTCGCCCTGCCTCAGGCTGGAGGCCCTGTTTGTTCTCTTGGGGCCCCTCTCGGTCTGCTCCACAGCCCTGCGACCATGGCTCTAGACCCACTAGGACCAGGGCCAGGGGCATAGTGTATAAAGACACAGTGAGCGTGACGTGTTTTCCTAGAGCAAAAATTTAGGGGGAAAATGTTATTTTTATATAAAAACAAACCCAGGTATGTTACGGAGTAGATATTTGCATGGATTTTGGGACTGGAGTTCAGGTCCTTGGGCCATCAGGGTGTTGGGAGGTGAGGGGGTGGTGGTGGATGGTGGCTTTCCGAGTTGACCTCTGCTCTGGGTCAGGGAGCTGGCATCTGCCCCGGGCTCAGATGCCCTGAGGGCCTGGTCCCTTCCTGTTCTTCACCCAGTCACCAGCAACCTTGGTAGTTCACTCCAGGCTCATCCCACTTTACTCCTTTGCATAGCTGGATAGGGAGGCTTCCCTGGCGGCTCCGTGGTGAAGAACCCGCCTGCCAGTGCAGGAGACACAGGTTCAATCCCTGGGTCGAGAAGATTTCTTGGAGAAGGAATTGGCAAGCCACTGCAGTATTCTTGCTTGGGAAATCCCCCGGACAGAGGAGCCTGGTGGGATAGGGTTGCAGAAACAGACTAGACGTAGTGATTAAACAAGAGACTGGCGGCAGACGGGGGCCGAGGGCCGTGTATGCGGGCACCCCCAGATCGCAGGAGGCACCCCTGTCCGGCATCTGCATTGGCCTGATGGCCGAGGGGCCTTAGAGGGCCACTGGCAGGGGTCTGCTGCTGAGCTCAGAAGTATGCCTGGCATCACAGCAGTGAGCGGGTCCACAGGAGGTGATCGGGATCTCCCCTGCCCCATGTCTGCCCGGGACCTGGTGCTGGTTTCCAGCTGCTGCAGTGAACCATTCAAGCAGGACCCCTGTGTGTGTGTGTATTAATTTTGCTTCAGTTGTATCTGTCTCTGTGACCCTATGGACTGTAGCCCACCAGGCTTCTCTGTCCATGGGATCCTCCAGGCAAAAATACTGGAATGGGTAGCCGTTCCCTTCCCTAGGGGTTCTTTCTGGCCCAGGGATTGAACCCAGGTTTCAATGGCAGGCAGATTCTTTACTGTCTGAGACACCTGGAAGCCCAAAGACCCCTGGAATGGGCTCTTTCTGTCCCTGGAGTCTGAGAACAAGGCGTGGTCCTTCACTGAGCCTTGGGCTCCTCATCTGGAAAATGGGTGTTGGCCTGGGCCTGTGGTGTCTGGACACTTTTGGGGGGGGATTCCTGAAGGTGGGAGGGAGGGAGAGCCAGGCTGCTGGACCCCTCTGCTCAGCAGCTCCAAACCGAGTGGAAGATTTCATTAGAAGAAGTGTCAGCAGATTGAGAAAAAAAAGGAAACGCTGAGCTAGGATTCTCTGAGGGACTTCCTGGCCCAGGGGCTGGAGTCTCCCCACCAGCTGCAGGATTGCCCCCCACTGTTTGTCCCCAGGGCCCCAGACTGGGTTCCCTACAGGAAGTGGAAGGGGGCAGGTTCTTGTTCAGTCTTTCCCTGGACCTCCAGTCTCACCCTGACGCACTCCACACTGTGTCCAGCTTTTCTCTTGAGTGGGCAGCCAGGAGGGAAAGTCCTGGACTCCAGGCTGTGACCTTGGGGAAGTTATGCAGTCTCTTGGAATGGTAGTGTGACCTCCTAGGGTGACAGAAGAGATACCTGTGGAAGGCTTTTTGCTGAGAGCCTGCAGCAACAGGGCGGAGCCATTTATCTTAAAAATGTGTACAATCCGTGGCCCTGGGGCCATCACAAGCTCTCACCTGGGACAAGCCTCCCAGCCTGTTTTGTCCTTGAAAATAAGTCCCACTTTCAGGGCCCCTGCCCAGGCTGTTTGTTCTCCGGCTGACTCCTGATGCCCTGTGGGCCCTGGGATGGTAGCCCCCCAGGGCAGATGGCCAGTGCCTTTCCTATAGCGACCCTGATGCCCTTATCAGGGAAATACTAGCACATGGATGGAGGAGCCTGGTAGGCTACAGTCCGTGGGGTCGCACAGAGTAGGACACGACTGAAGCGACTTAGCAGCAGCAGCAGCAGCAGACTCAGGGTGAGCACGCGCCCCTGCACGCGCCCCGCCCTCAGCAGGAACGCTGATCCTGCAGCTCCACCCAGGGGCACCTGGAATAGCTGCACCAATGTGGAGCAGGTCGTGCTCCGTGCTGCCCCTGGTGGTGGCCGAGGGCATTGCGCTCTCACGCCTGCAAATGGGTAGTTCCCTAGGAATAACTTGTTTAAAGGACCAAGTGATTTTGGGTTCCAGAATCACTGCGAACAGTGACTGCAGCCACGAAATTAAAAGATGCTTGCTCTTTAGAAGAAAATCTATGACAAACCTAGATGTGTTAAAAAGCATAGACATCACCTTGCTGACAAAGGTCCATAGTCGAAGCTATGGTTTTTCCAGTAGTCATGTATGCGTGTGAGAGTTGGAACATAAAGAAAGCTGAGTGCCAAAGAAATGATGCTTTCGAACTGTGGTGCTGCAGAAGACTCTTGAGAGTCCCTTGGACTGCAAAGAGGTCAAACCAGTAGATCCTGAAGGAAATCAGTCCTGAATATTCGTTGGAAGGACTGATGCTGAAGCTGAAGCTCCAGTACTTTGGTCACCTGATTCGAAGAGCCGACTCATTGGAAAAGACCCTGATGCTGGGAAAGATTAAGGGCAGGAGGAGATGGGGCGACAGAGGATGAGATGGTTGGATGGCATCATTGACTGAATGGATGTGAATTTGGGCAAACCCCTGGAGATGATGAAAGACTGGTAATCCTGATGTGTTCATGGGGGTTGCCAAGAGTCAGACACAACTTAGTGACTGGACAACAACAAAAGGACCACTGGGGAAGCCCCCTGGCCTCAGTTAGCTATCCCATTGCCTACTGCCTGGAATCCTTCACTGGTGGGTCACCTTTGCCCTTGTTCCTCCCTGTCCCTTATGCTAGAATCCCTGGGGCCAAGTCATCCACGCTTCTCCCTAGCTGAGTTTCCCCTTTGTCTATAGGTTTCTTTTGCAGTCTCAGGGCCTGGGCCCAGTCTGTGCAAAGGAGGGAAGGGCCTTGGTAGAGCCACTAAGAAAAGCAGTGTCCCTACTTTATGATCTGCACAGTCTTGGGCCCAGAAGAAAAGCAAAAGTCTTTAGGGAAGCCTTGTTCATTTGCCCCTTCAGTCGGCCAGCATTTATTTACTTGGAGTCTTCCATGAGATGGATGGCCTGGGCAGATTGGGGAAATGGAAATTCACAAGAACCAGCCCATGCCTATAATGTTGGGAGTGGCTGGTAGGTCACATGCCTGAGCAGAGGGCAATAGAGATATGATCTTTTAAGTCCTGGCACGGTAGGCGTTCGCTTATTCTGTTTATGATGGGCTAGTTCTGGTCCTGGGGCCCACCTCCACCCTCCAGGCCCTGGTTCCTTCACAGATGGGTGTAGGTACCCCCCCGGATCCATAGCTAATCATTTCCACTTCAGACTCGGACCAACCACGGGGCTCTTTGAGAAGCTGCGTCCTGTCCAGAGGGGCACACCTCTCCAGGGATGGCACAGCTGGGACAACTGAGCTTTGATTGCCCCAAGGCTCTGTATCATGAGCAGTGGCCTGTCACTCCCGGGGCAGCCCATGCCCAGTCCAGGTGGCTGCCATCTCCGCCCTGCCCTGCCTGGCTCACCAAAGGCCTCCTCTTGACTCCCAATGGGCCAAGAGGGTCTGAGTGTCCCTTCCCACTGGAAGCCTGGGAACTTGCCAGGCCAGTGACCACCGCTGGGGCTCTAGGTCCACACCGAGCCCGGACTGCCCTGCAAGCCCCTCCTCTGGGCCCAGTGCCTAGCACATGCCCATGCCACCTGCAACACTGAGGTACACTGTTATCACGGTAGACACCTTGCCATGGTGAGCTCTTATCCCCTCTGCAGGGACTAACTCCCCTCGTCTCCAGCCACTCCACCCAGCCCCTCGCTCCTCTGGGGAGCCATGTGACACTGCTGTGGAACAGAAGAGCCCAGGCTCTGGGAAATGGCCCTTTCCTTGTGGGGCGCCCCCTGGGGAAGGGGAGGGTGAGGGGCTGGAGTTCAGCTGCCCAGTCCTTTCCTCTGTCCTTCAGCCTCCTCCCCTGTGAATCGAGGTTTGCTTCTGTGACCACCCGGGGGGCTATGAGTTTGGCAAAGGGTGGGGATGAGAAGCCCATGATTCCGTGCTGGGCAAGAGCCTCAGCAGAGTACGGGGAAGGGGGGGCAGTTAGGCAGAGAGCAGGAGTGAGTCTCCCCAGTCCCTGGCCCCAAGGGTGGACAAGGCTGGGAGTATGGGGGCAGAGGTCACAGAAGGTCCAGGCCCCCATCAGCCTGGGCCAGGATTTACCCGACGCCCTCAGAGTGGCAGCAGAATCCTTCCCCCTACTCTCCCCCTGCTGGGATTCTGGTTGTCACTGGTGATGGACGCTGCACCTACAGCTGGCTGGGTGTGTGTCTATTACTGTACCATCCTGAGCGTCACAGTGCTGGGCCCAGCCCATGTAGGAGAGAGAAGACAGGCACAGGTAAGGGGGGCGGAGGCATGTTCCCCACGATCCCCCAGACTCCAGGGCCTCTAATGGGTGTCAGGGCAGGGCAAGGCCAAAGGCTCACAAGCTGTTGAGAGATGACCTGTGCCCACCGGGGAATAACACACATGCTAGCCGGATCAGCTGAGTGTCCCTGCCAGCTACACTGAGGTCACAGGTGAAGGAGTGGAGAGGACAGGGGTCCTCTCAAGCCCTCCCCGCCCCCGCTGGGAGCAGACACAAGGCCAGGTGGGGAGCTTCTGAGGTCCTGGCTCCTGGAAACCTCTTGGCACTTCCCTGGCACTCCCAGCTTGACCTGCCAAGCTGAGCCAGCCTAGAGGGGAGGGCATAGAGAGCAGTGTAGGGGCCACTAGGAGGCTCACTGCCCTGGCGTGTTCCTTGGGAATTTTTCCAGGCTTGTGGGACCCAATGAGCCCCTGCATGGGCACAGGGGCCACAAGACACCTGATCTCCAGGGCTCCCCTCAGCCCTTTCTGAGACTCTGCCCCTAGGGCTTGGTACACTGACCAGGAAGGGGTAGGGCCGAGGTTGGCAGAAGCAAGTGACCTGGGGCCTGCGGGTGGTCCCTCAAGAGGGGGATAACGAATGAGGATGTCAAGAAGGTGGCCTGTGCCCCCCAGAGACCTTTAGAAAGCCTCACTCCAGAGAGAGTCCCCAGGAAGGAGGGCTCACTAATCTGAGCCATTTGCCCAAAACTCCTGGCCTGATGTGCATTTTAGGGAAGGGGAAAGGAAGTTCTCTTTGAGCAAAGGTGTGGAGGTGGGGTGGGGGGGGGATGGACAGAGGAGAGTGCTCCCAGCGCAAAGCAGACCCCCTTTCTCCATACTCCACTGACACCCCACCCAGCATCAGCAAACAGGAAGTGGAGGAGAATCAGGCCAGCGCTGAACAAGGAAGTCAGAATAAAATCACTTCATTTATTTCCAAAAGTGTAGAGGTGGGGAAGCAACACAATAAAAATTAAGGTCAGTTCCCTATGGATCCATTCTGCCTCAGGGGAGGGGGAGTGGCTCTTTGGGGCCTGTTCTCAGTGGGAGGGCTTCAGGCAGTCTGATCCCCCCGTTGCCATAGCAACCCTCAGGTCCATCACCAGTCAGAGCTGGTCCCTCCTGCCCCACCCTCCCCTGGGGCTATCTATGGGTTAGTGGGTTAATTTCCAGATGCAGCCGCTCTGAACCCTCCCAGTGGCCGCCAGGTTCCCCACCCTCTCACTTTCCTGTCCCCTCAGCTGTCTGGCCTTCGGCCCCAACCCCTCTTTGTCCCATTGGGTACCCCCACCCCTACCAAGTCCCCGGCTTCTCTGGGTCACCCTCCTCTGGGACTCCTTCCCTCTGCCTCCTGACAGTCAGGGCCATGGAGGCCTCAGTAAGTGAGCCCAGCCCAGCCCACTGTGGGGCCTGGGAAGGCTGCAGAGGGGCTGGGGGGTGGGAACAGGCAGATCGTCCCAAGGCTCAGTCCCACTGCCACCCCCGGCAGAACGCATCCTGTAGCAAAAGGTTAAAAAACTTCTAAAAGACACAAGAGCGTGATGGACCGGGAAGGAGCATGTCCACGTGGGCAGCCCCAACGTGGGGAGGCGCTGTGATGAGCTTCTGGGCTCCAGTGCCCACTCGCAACCTGGAGGGCCTAAGTCCGCACCAGCCAAGTGGCCAGGGACTGGCTGGCACTGCCTGGCAGTAACGGAGCACTCTGGGGGACAATCCGATTGCTCCAGAATCTTGGGTCTCCCAACCAGAACAAACATCTGAGCCTACAGGCCGGCTCACCCCTGACCTGGCCATTGCTTCTGCTGAGCTCTTCTGTGGCCCTGCCCCCCTGGACCCAAGGTCACAGGCTCTGGACTTGGGAGGCGGCAGGATGGAACTGCTGAGCCCTGGGTCAGAGGGCTCCGGTGGGGCCAGGACGTTTCCCTGGGTCTGGAGGCCTGAGCTGGCTGCAACACGGGCGAAGGGAGCCTGGCATCAGGGCCAGGGCCCTGGACATCTGAAGAGAAAGTGGGGCCTGCAGGGGCGCCGCCAGTACCGACCCAGCAGTGGGAGGGAGACCCGGGGAATCCAGCACACCATCACCCCACAGAAGGGCAGAGGGTGGGTGGCTGTCCGAGGCGGTGGGGCCATCCTGCAGGCTCAGGGAGCCGTCCCACCTGCCAGCTGGGACCCAGCCCTGCGGATCTCAAGAGCAGGGAGAAAAGAGGATGGTGTGAAGCCTGGAGGCCAGGCTGCAGGGGCTAACAGGCCGCACCTGTGCGAGTCTGGTCTGGCTGATGCTTCAGGACAGAGGGTGGAGGCGGGGCAGGACCCAGGAGGGAGGGTGTCAGAGGGAGGCGTGAACGCCTCGAAACCAGACAGCGAGAGAGGAAAGGCTGAGCCTCAAGTCTGTGGGCCATGCACCACAGCTCCTGACGCCCCTCTGAACAGAACCTCGCCCTCCCCTTCAGCCACCACCCCCGCCTGCTCCCCCCACCGTCCCCGTGGGCACCCCGAGGGCTGCAGCTTCATTTGTGGAGGTAGGCGTCCAGCCACAGCTGCCCAGACTTTCTCAGGGACCTGGGAAGAGGAGGAAACGGACAGTCAGGGAGCAGGTCGATGGGGCCGAGGGGCCAGGGAGCCCAGGGAGTCAGGGTCTGCCAGCGTGGGGGCCTCCTCTCAGCTCTTCATCAGGAGCCCAGGGACCCCCGGGGAGGGACCTCGTCCAACCCAGACAGAGGCCAGGCAGTCCCTAGCGACAGAGGGGCCAGGTGGGGGCACCCATGCCAGCAGGGCCCCTCTGGTCTCCACCTCGGGCGGTCCCACGACCACGTGCCTCCCAATCCTCTCCCTGTCCCCTGGGGACCTGGGGGGTCCCCGACCCCTGTGCCCGCCCGCCTTACCCGATGATGTCTTGCAGGGCCCGAAGCAGTGGCTTCTCCTGGTACTCAATGCCGTGCTTGGCGCACAGGGACCTCACCAGGGGGGCGATCTTGTGCAGGTTGTGCCGGGGCATGGTGGGGAAAAGGCTGGGGAGAGCACGGGGGCAGGCGTGAGGGCTGGCCCACCGTCTCCACCGCCCAGACGGAGGCTGGCCAGGCCCGGGAGACCCTGTCTGCCTCTCCCTGCGTGCCCGCAGGGTGGCTGGCCTGCAGCAGGAAAGGGCTGGGCCTCGGGCTTCCTGTCAATAAAGGGACCAGTCGCCCATCCTGCCAGGCTCACGGGATCTAGGAGGATGCCAGGCCCCATGTGCAGGGGTGGGTGCCTCTGTGATCATGTGGCCCGGGGAACAAGAACCCAGGCCTCAAGGGGGCTGGCAGGTGGTGGTGGGGGGGAGATACAGTCTAGGGTCGTTGGGGGAAAGACAGACAGAAGGAGCCCCCACCTGCTGCCCTCTGCCAGGTGAAGCTGGTGGTAACTTGCCTCCACTGCATGCCCTCCACCCTCCACCCTTCCCTGCCCACGCCTGTGCTCACTGGTGCTCGATCTGGAAGTTGAGGTGCCCACTGAACCAGTCATTGAAGAAGGACTGCTCCACGTTGCAGGTGGCTGCCAGCTGTTGGGGAGAAGCGGGGTGAGTGGCTGGGAGCAGAAGCACAAAGGGACCCCTCTCCTTTCTGCAAGGCCCAGCCTTCCCTGGGTCTCATCACCCTGCCCCAATTCCCACTGGTCCCTCCAGAAGCTCCCGGCCACCCTCTCCTGCCTGGCCCTGGCCCTCCCAGTGGAAGGACACTGGCAGCCCCAGGGAAGGGCAGGACAGCGCAGGGCCTAGGGGGCAGCCACGCTCCTGGGGACGTGGACCTGGGCTCCATGGGGCCCCCCTGGCAGCCAGCACTGGCCGCCCTCACCTGGCTGCTGAACCAGTCGCGGTAGGGCTCTCGGTCAATCTCCATGACGATGTGATTCATCTGTGTGACCCACACAAACCAGTGGCTCTCCAGGAATCTGGAAGGGGGCTCGGCTCAGTGTGCAGCCTGGCAGCTCAGGCTCCACGGGGTCCAGGGAATCGGTGGGAACCGAGTGTGTCTCCCAACCCCAAACGGGGCAAGGTGGGTACAAGTGGAGGGGGTTGAGTGAAGCCCCTTGATGAGGGGCCCAGGCAGAAAGTGGGACCTCTGAGGCTTTCCTCGGCCGGGAGGGGCCTTACATCAAACCCCCATCAGCACCAGTGCTTGGGGGCCGAGGGGCTAGTAGCCAGCAAAACTCAGGCACCTGATGAAGTTGAGGAAAAGGATGGATCCCAGGACACCATAGAAAGGGATGTAGGTGATGAAGAAACGGGTGTAGTAGCTGATGGCCCAGGCCAAGTCCTGCGGAGAGAAACACAGTTAGACGTGGGAGTGTCTTGCCCTCCTGGGCATGGGGTCCCAACCATAGGTGTGTACACAGCAAGCCCAGCTCACCGCTGAGTGAAGGCAGCCGAGAAACCCTACGGGCCTCCGGAAAGCTGGACACTGGGTCCAGCTAAGGATCCGAGGCCTGCCAGAGGAGGGTGTATACGACAGTCTTTATGTCTAGGAGAAGGCTGAGAGGCTTTAGCAACATGGAGGGGCTACCGGCTCTGCGTCTAGGGAAACCTGCAGGGATAGGGACTAGCACCCTGGTCCTGGGGATTCTGGAGGCGTACCACAACGTGCACACGCCCCCGATACCCGCAGGCTCACAGACTGCTCGTTGGCACCCGGGGGTCCTTACTCCAGCACGGCAAAGGCCAGGACGCCGTCCATCACCCACCTCAGGACCCTCCCAGCAGCCTGACAGTGCTGGCCCTCTCCCCACACCCACGTCTCCTCCCAGCCCCTCTTCCGTTCTGCTGTCTCTTCCTGGGCAAGCACCCCCCCCCCCCCCACTCCCCCAACTGCCTCCACGGCCCTGCAACCATGGCAACCAGAGTGAACTGTCTTAGCTCCAAGCCCACTCTGTCCACCCCTGCTAAGCCCTCCCATTCCACCCAGAGTAGCCACAGGGACTGGCGACCACTCTGCTCAGCCACCCTGCCCCAGCTTGTTCCCACCTCAAGGCCTTTGCACTGACTGTTTCCACCCCCACATCACTTCTCCCCCTCGGCAGGATAGCGATGAGAGGACAGGCTACGCACTGTTCTCTGCGTGCGCTAAGTCTCTTCAGTCGTGTCCAGCTCTTTGCAACCCTATAGACTGAATAGCCCACCAGGCTCCTCTGTCCATAGGATTCTCCAGGCAAGAATACCGGCATGGATTGCCACGCCCTCCTCCAGGGGATCTTCAGGACCCCAGGATCAAACCCGTGTCTGCCTCCTGCATTCTTCACCACTAGTGCCCCTTGTGGCTATTCTGTGTAGCTTGTAAGTAATTTTCTGAGCTGTGCCTCTGATCCTCCGTCTTCAGTATGGGAAAAGAATATCCCCCCGAGGTTCTACAGGCCTGAAGGTGTGGCAACAATAAGCAGAGCTTTGGTCCCGGCACCAGTTTGCTGCCATAGAGACCTTCGACATGCAAGCTGGATCATACCACTGCCATCCCCAAAGCCATCACGAGCCTCCTGCCCTGCCGGGGGATAAAAGACAAAATCCAGCCTCCCAGTAGGATGCACGGGTCCCTCACATGCCTGTCCACCGTCCTGGCCTTGCCTGCAGCCTGTCACGTCTCCCACACAGCCATGCCGTGCTGTGTCTAGCTGGATCTGCCCGGAGGCTCCTCCCCTTATCTGCTCAGCAAACGTCCTTCATCGGAGCTCTGTTCGGTTATCTCCACAAGCATTCAGTGAACACCTTCCCTGTGTCAGGGGCTGAGTTAGGTGCTGGAGGCAAAAGGGAGTGCTTGAGAACCCCTTGTCTGGAAGGACAGACTTTAGACAGAGATCCCTTCCATAGCATATGGAAGGGGACACATAGTTACAGGGGTGATGGCAGCATGGCATACGGTCCCAACCCTGTCCTGATTTAGAAAGACTCCCATCAGGAGGTGGTGCCCGAGCCAGGCTGGGATATAGTGAAGGTTGGCCAAGCAAAGAACAGGAGGATGGATGTTTGCAGAAATGACAATGCGAAGAGAAGTCCGGAGAGGCGAGCAGGCAGGGGCTGTGTTTACATGTAGATTACATGCTCCATATACTCCAGCCCAAGCGCTCCAGGTGGGGGCAAGAGGCGGTGGCCAGGTCACATCCGCCTGGGGGAGACTGGCCTCTATTTTGGCGGCAAGGGAGAAGACCCACTGTGCTTTAAACGACAAGAATGTGGTTCCATTCCAATCATAAAAATAGGTCCCTGCCAACTGAAGGTGAAGAGGTTTGGTTATTCCAGGAGCTCAGGGATGAAATGAGGGAGGCCCAATCCAGGACCCCCGGCCCCGCCGAGAGGGCAACAGTCTCCAGGACTGTAGGAGGCAGGGGCAGTGCTGTGCAGAGACTGCTTGGTCATGGTAAACCCAGGCTGGTCCCCGGTGTCGGTGTCATCAGCTGGGGAGGGAAGGAGTGGGAAGAGTGGCTGGGGAGGGGACTGAAGGGCCAGCAGTGGGCAGACGGCAAGACCTCAGGACTGAGGTGCTCTTTAAGGGTATGTGTGTGACTAAGAAGTCGCTCAGTCATGTCCAACTCTTTTCGACTCCATGGACTATAGCCCACCAGGCTCCTCTGTCCATGGGATTCTCCAGGCAAGAATACTGGAGTGGGTTGCCATTCCCTTCTCCGTGGGATCTTCCTGACCCGGGGATCGAACCTGAGTCTCCCACACGGCAAGCAGATCCTTTACCATCTGAGCCACCAGGGGAGCCTTAAGGGGGTGGGGGAAGCCAGTACTTTAAGTTCTGTTTCTACTTTTCATCACATTCATTTTATTTCCTTTTCTGTGTGTCTGCAGTGCAGCAGTATGTACACATATATTAATGGAGGTGTGTGCTTATTAACTGTGGTGCAAAACGATACAGGACCATGGGCCACTGGTGTCAGGGGTGAAGGGGCAAAGGAGGTGCAGGGAGACAGAGGTGGAGGAGAACCAGTAGAGGCTGGACTTGGAAGCTGACAGGAGAATTTCAAGGAGTGGATAGTGGGATCAGATGCAACGGACCTCCAGGAAGTTGAGGCCTGGGGACAGCCCCAAGATGTAGCCACTGGCAATGCTGGTTGGCCTTTGGAGCTGGACAGTTCTCAGCAGTGTTGGGGGTAGGGGCTGGGGGAGCTGTCCCAGGCATGGCATGGTGCCCACGAAGGGGCAGGTACACTCCATCCTCCCTGAGTTGTGACAATCAAAAATGTCTCCCTGGACTTCCCTGACGGCTTAAGTGGTTAAGACTCTGTGCTTCCAACGGCAGTGGGCCCGGGTTTGATCCCTCATCAGGAAACTAAGATCCTGCATGCTATGAGGTGCGGCCAAAAAAATCCCCAAATTCTTCCCGATGCTGCCAGTGGCTCAACAGAATTGCCCCCACTGAGGACCACCACCCCAGGTCACAGCTGCACGTGGCACCTAAGCTCACAGTTACCATGAATCAGAAAACCACAGCACGGGGCAGGCCTCTGCCATGCGGGCCTCTGAGGGGTGCACTTTCGTCTGGCGCTAAGCCTGGTACAGTCAGCTACTGCTGTGCAGTAGAAGCCCAAGTTTGAACCCTACTCCCTGGCAAGAGAGCCCTGCCCCCAAGGGCCTGATCAAATGCCCCAGGCTGGGCCACCTGAGCCGGTTCAGGTATAAAGTCTGATTCCCTTTCCCACTGTGCCTATTCCATGCTTTGTCCTTCAGGGAACACACACAGTGAAAATTTTTAAAAAAGGGATTAAATATTCATGTCAGGCATCTGCCATGAAAGCAGATTAGAGTGTCCCGAGCAGCCAGGGCTCAACAGTCACCACAGGGGCAGGAGAGCTGGGTTCCAACTCCCACCCCCTCACTGACCCAGAAACTCCTTCCCTCCAGCCCAGATGCGCCTTAATGGCCAGACACGGCCGCCCTGATAGCTCAGCTGGTAAAGAATCCGCCTGCAATGCAGGAAACCCCGGGTCGATTCCTGGGTCAGGAAGATCCCCTGGAGAAGGGATAGGCTACCCACTCCAGTATTCTTGGGCTTCCCTTGTGGCTCAGCTGGTAAAGAATCCGCCTGCAATGCGGGAGACCTGAGTTCGATCCCTGGGTTGGGAAGATCCCTTGGAGAAGGGAAAGGCTACCTACTCCAGTATTCTGGCCTGGAGAATAGTCCATGGGGCTGCAAAAAGTCGGACACAACTGAATGACTTTCACCGTGGGTGGCAGTGCCTAACTGTCCCTGGAGCACAGTGGGTACTGATAAAAAGCATTGCCCTACAAGCATGTAGTACAGGTTTTACCAGCACAGGGCTGGCAAGGACTTCCAAATCCCTCCTCTTCCCCGAACAACCCCAACCTGCTCCCGAGTTCCAGGCTGGCCCTCTTAGCAGAATCAACAGGCACCTCTGCCAATAACACCAAGGGAAGCGTGTAAGACAAAGTACTTCGAAGTCCTTCAATTGCTATACAAACACAAGGGCCTGTTACTGAGAGAGCAGTGTCTAGGGTGTGGGAGGGGGGTGAGTCCAGGAGGTGGCACTGGGAGGTTCTCATGCCTGATCCACCCCTTGGTGTCACCTTGGGCAAGCCCCAAACTCTCAGAGTTTCAGTATCTTACGAAACTGGGTTTTATAAAACAAAAAAAGATCAGCGATACCGACTAAGTGTCCGCTTGGTCTGGAAGGCACGGGTCTTGTCCCTGTCCCTATCCCAGTCCCAGTAAACCCTGTTCTGCCAAACGCAGGTTCTGCCCAGGGCAACCACCTCCCCTAGGGCCTCCCATCACGAGCATATCGTCCTCTTCCGAGAGCCACACCTGCGTGTCTACATCAAGCCGAGGACCGTCCCTCTCCAGGGTCCCCTTCTCTCTCTGGAGTGATGGGCGGGATCGTGTCCCCTAAAATGACTCTTCATCCCCGGGACCTCACAGTGGGACCTTATTTGGAGACAGTGTCATTAGTGAAGATGCGGTCGCTAGGGAGGGCCCTAATCCATGACTGGTGTTCTAAGACAGAGGGGAAACCAGGAGGCAGAAACACCCACAGAGAAGACGTTGGCCGTCCATGTGTCAGAGACAGAGGCCGGCCCAAACCATTTCTCACAGCCCCCCGAAGGGCCAGGCCTGCAGACTCCTTGATCTTGGACTCTAGTCTCCAGAGCTGCGAGACAATGTGATCCTGTTGTTTAACAGAAGTGCCTGTGGCACGTTCTCACGCAGATTTAGCAAACTAAGCGCCAGGCTGCTCTCCATTTACCAACCGGAGAGCAGTGTGACCTGGTCCACTGGCTCTTAGGGGCCTCACGGGGACTCAGGAGGGTGCTGGCTGGAGCCTTGGATGGGTAGACTGCGTGTGACTCATCACTCGGCCTTCAGGAAGTTTCTGAAGGGCTCTGCCAAGGCAGGGGCTCTCCCAGTGGACGCCCTGCATGGCGGGATCTTTCGGGCTGGGGTGCTATGGCCTCGCTGGCTCCTGCTGGCCTCAGAACAAGTCCCTTCCTGAGAGTGCAAGGCAGTCACCCCGGGAGGAGATGCCCAGGGATGTGGGCCGATCCAGGGTCTAGTCGCCCTCCTCCCCACACTCCTGGGTCCCCTGGACTCACCACCCAGTCCTTGCGAACGATCATGGTCATGATGATCTGGTACTGGAAGTACAAAGGGATGAGCAGCGGCGGCCCAACTGCAAGAGAGAGAGACAGGAGAGGGGCTTGGAGCGGCCTGTCCCACCCGGCGGGGCTGGAAGATGCGGAGGAACCAGGGGGCAGAAGCCAGGATGTGGTGCCAGCTCTGTAGCTCCCGGGCAGAGGAGACCGGAACCCTGGCGCCCTGAGAAGGGGGCTGGGAGTGCCCGCTGGCACCCTGCCCAGGAAGCCCGAGCGTGGCATCTGGGTGTCTGGGCCGGTGTCCCTTCTGTGTATCACGGGCCATGATGGGTTTGTGGCTGTTGTTGCTCTGACAGCTTTGGTGTCACTTTCTGGGTCTGGAAGGGTGTCAGGTGGGAGCGGGGATGGATGGCCACATTGGGGTGGGAAGGAGGTCAGGGTTGTGGGGTGCCCCGGCACTCACTCAGGAAGAAGTACTCATGCTGGTGATTGTAAGGCAGGTATTTCAGCTTCTTCTTGCCGTACTGAGGAGAGAAGCAGAAACTGTGAGCCCTCAGCACCCCTCGGACCCCCGCCTCCCATGCTCTCCTCCACCTGCTCTGCAGTCCCTGTTCCTTCCTCCCGCCCAGGGGAGCTTTCGGTTCCTCTGCACCCTGGGCCCCTCTCGGCTCCCGATTGCTCTGGCCAACACTTCCTCAGCCCTCGCTGGGTGCACCAATCCCAAGCTGGCCTCTCAGCTCAGGCGCTCCTCTATGACCTGGTGCTTCCAAAGCTGAAGCTCGGGGTCAAGTCACTGCCCACGGCCACACAAGAAGTGGGCTGGCCGGGATTTGAATCCAAGAAAGCGGACTCAGAGCCCATGAGACAGGCAGCAGATCAATGTTTGTTGAATGAATGCACCACGGAACAAGGAACTAGGGGTGGGGGTGTGTGTAGAGGCACTCGGAGCTCCCTGGCCAGCTTGTACCCCTTTGGAGAGAGAAAAGCTCCTGGGTCCTCCTGAGGAGCTCCCTGGAGCCCTCAGTGGCTGGGAGAACCCAGGTAAGGACTTGGGAAATTGTTACCAGCCACCAGGTCAAGCATCTAGTCCCTCAAGCCGCCTGCAAACTGAGACTTAACACTTGAGGTTCCAGGCCAGGGGGAGTCACCACACGGACTCTTCAGGACACACCTGGCCACCTGGTCTTACCCCGGGCACTCTGATGCCCAGGTATGCCACCCAGGAGGGCTGAGAGGTCTGGCTGGGGTGTGGACATCCTCACTGTACAAAGCGAGTGTGAGCCCGGGTTGGGGTGGGGAGACCTACGGCCCCACAGGGTTCCTGCAAGCCCCTTACTTCCAAAGTCCAGCCCCCCGAGGACCAGCGCACCCTGTTTCTTGGGGAGTGAGACCCAAAGATGCCGCTCACAGAGGGGGACCTGCTCTTGCCTGCAATGCTGGGGGCCTGCTCTGCCTCTCACCAGCTGAGACCCTGCACAGGTCACTTAGCCTGCCTGAGCCCTGCTTGGCGTCCAAATCACTGACAGCTAAGAGGAGTCAATGAGAACACAGGCATGAATGCCAGAGGCTGACCCCTGGGACACGGCTCTTCCCCTACCCTCTACCTCCCGCCCCCAGCTCTGAAGGTCGGTGCCACCCTCATCGCATGACATCCACTCTTGCTTATTGCAGTCAGGAGATCAAAGCATGTTACAGGGGGAGGAACCCTGGATGTCCTCTGGACCAATGCTCCCATTCTCCAGGTGAGAACACAGAGGTGGAGTGAGCGCCAGCATCACAGGGAGGGCCCACGGAGGAGCCCTGGCTGAGAGCAGGGCCAAGTCTGGCCCCAGGGCATTCACCTTGGCACCAGTGACCACGGGGCTGGCACACCCGCTGAAGCACCATCAGAATCTATCTGTTTGGTCCGTGTGGCCTCCTGTGCCTTGATAGAGGTCTCACCCAATCCCCAGAATGCACAAATCCTTTGCATGAAGGCTGTCGTTAAGACTGAGGCTGGTGGTCCAGTGGTTACGAATCCACCTGCCAATGCAGGAGATGTGGGTTCGATCCCTGGTCGGGGAACTGAGATCCCACATGCATCAGGGCAACTAAGCCCGTGTGCCACAACTTCTGAAGCCCGTGTGCCTAGAGTCCTCAAGCAGGAACAAGAGAAGTCACCGCAATGAGAAGCCCTTGCATCCTAAACAGAGAGTAGCCCCTGCTCACTGCAATGAGAGAAAGCCCGTGCACAGCAATGAAGACCCAGCCCCGCCAAATATAAATAAACAAAATTTAAAAGCTCCAGCCTACTGATTGTCAGTCGGGAGGAGTCAGCCTTTGGACAGGAGTCTGCACTCTGCACCCCACCCCCTAGGCCAGCCTCTGAAATAAAAGGAACTTTTCTTTCTACCAATCTTGCCTCTTATATATATTAAAAAATAAAAAAAAAAAAAGATTGAGGCAGGGCTTGGAGAGATCCCAGTCAGGGCACCCCAGACACAGTCCTGGACAATGTTGCAGGGGAGGGAGGGATTAGAGGCACCCCCCCTAAGTGAGTGGTCTGGTGGTCTGGGTTCTGGGGAGCGTGTGCTTCACAGAACAGTCCCCTCGCTCCCCCTGGGGTCCTGTTCTTCCTCCTAGAAGCCAGGAAACAGGCCCAGACTTTGCAGGCTTCTCCGGCCCTGACAGGTGCCCTCCTCACCACCCCTCTGCCCGACAGGTTGTCCCAAGGGACAGCCCCAGGCCCAGAGGAACCTCAGGCTGGCTCAGCTCTATTCTGGGAGTGAGCACTAGGGGCAGAATAGGCTGGCAGAGGGTCACAGAGGGACTTGGGAGTGGGCACATCTGGGGAGCTGGTTTGAAGCTGCGTTTGCACAGCAAGCACCCTGTCTGCACTGATCCGTGGTGCCCTGTAGGGGGTGACAGGAGATGACCGGGCTATTGCTCCCTGGCTAATGCTCCCTGACTAATGCTCCCTGGCAGGTCAGCACTGCCAGCTCCTGCGTACATCCCTTCAAGGCCCTAGACTGCCCTGTGGGAGCTGCCAGGTCCCTGCCCCCAGGCAGTGGCTGGCCCCTCTGCCCACCCCTGAGAGCACTGGCTTTGGGGTGGGGGGCTCCAGATTTGGAAGCAGTTTGTTATTTGAGCAGCCCCCCTCCCCTGCCATGAGATTTGGGTTCGTTATGGGTACTCCTTAGAGCTGTTGAGGGCCGGTGGATGACGGGCGACAAAAGCCCTTCAGAAGGCAGGTCACGGATACACAGGCGCCTGTGTGCCGCGACACACGGACCATCACAGGGTGTCTGATCCCATCCTGATGACCTCAGTCAGGGGGATTGCAAGACCGCCTGTCAGCGTGAGGCTGACCCAGGGCACTAGCTTCCCCTCTGAAAACCAGCAAGCACAGCGGAGATTCGGGGATGCCAAGGGAGGCGTGGGCCCAATCTGGTTTCTTGACTTTCCCACGCTCAGCTCTCTGCAGCCCTCGGTTATCTGCCATGGGTGCAGGGAAGGGAGGGGAGAAGTGTCTTAGGATAAGAAGCCCTCGGAGGAGGGGCTCTTGGCTTCTTAATACATTAGGAAGCTGAAGGATCCAAGAAACACAGGCCCCTAGTGTCCAGCAGGTGGTGGCCCCGGGCAGGGCCCTGCAGGACCGGGAAGCCCTGGCTGGGAGTCATTCAGCCAGGGTTTGGATGGTGGCACTGCCTTTTCTAGCTGTAGCCTTGAGCCAATTATTTCACCTCTCTCAGCCTCAGCTGTCCCATCTATAAAGTGGGCTTGATGAGAGACCCTGCCTCCTGGTTAAGCAAGGATTAAGTGATGCCCCACATGTGGTACTCAGCACGGTGCTGGGCCCAGGGACTAAGCAAGAGTCAGCCTTCCTGCCCACAGGGGCCTGCAGGCTCGGGGTTGGGAGGTGGGGCGCTGCACTCCTTTCCCCTGCAGAAGAGTCCTCATCACGATACACAGGAAGATACACATGGGTTCTGGGGTGGTCACAGGGGAAAGGCAGACTCGAGCTGCGGGCGAGGCTCCGGGTGGTTTGCCATGTCCAGATCCTGAGGTGCGGCGGTACATGCAGGACCCATTTTGACGTGTCCTCAAGCTGAGGCTGCGGTGAAGGCAACGGCACCCCACTCCAGTACTCTTGCCTGGAAAGTCCCATGAACGGAGGAGCCTGGTAGGCTGAAGAGCATGGGGTTGCTAAGAGTTGGACACAACTGAGCGACTTCACTTTCACTTTTCACTTTCATGCATTGGAGAAGGAAATGGCAACCCACTCCAGTGTTCTTGCCTGCAGAATCTCAGGGACAGAGGAGCCTGGTGGGCTGCCGTCTATGGGGTCGCACAGAGTTGGACACGACTGAAGCGACTTAGCAGCAGCACCAGCAGCAGCAAGCTGAGGCTGAAAGGGACGCAGGTCAGAGGCAGAGGCAGGGGGAGCCCTGGCGGCCTGGCTGCCCGGAGGCCCACGACCCTGGGGCCCTGGCCAGCTGACACCCCGGTGCTCCGCCTCCCCCGGACCACAAGGCCCGGCTTGGATTACGGGCTGAGGGGGTGCCAGGGGCATGTACAGGGGACTTTTCAGCCTTGGAACAAAATGTCTGAGCACCGACAAGGGCCTGCCTTGTCCATTCAGGGTTGGGGGAGGGGGGCAGCTGGAGAGCCTTGCCTGCCTCTGGGAAAGTGCAGACTCACAGGCAGAGAAATGAGGAGCCGGCCACAGCAGGCATGCAAGGAATGGCAAGACTCCAGCCCAAGGGCCCCCCGGCTGCTCCAAGGGAATACTTGGCCTGTTTGCAAAGGTAGTCTGGAGGGTCAGCTGCTGACAGGCCATGGGGCAGGGAGAGCCTCCCATGGGGTCAGAAAAGCAGGTTCTCAGGCCCAGAGGCGGGTGAAAACACTCCTGGCTTCTAAGAATCCATTTACAGAGCTCCAGGGCTGATGGCCTCATGGTTCTCCTCCACAATACAGAAAAAAAAAAAAAAAAAAAGGTGGGCGGTGGGGGGAAAAACAAGACTACTCCCGACATCACCACTATCCAACTCTGTCCTGAAGTTCCACTAACGTCATAAAGCCCAAGCCAGAAACAAGAGTGCAGAGCTATTAGAAAGTGTCTAAATTTTCACTATTTTCCAAAAAATGTGATTGTCTACCCAGGAAACTCAAAAGAATCAACTGAAAAACAACTAGAATCACAAGCAGACATCAGTGGACCCTAGTTGGACATAAGATAACTCGTCAAATGGCAACAGTTTTCCTGAATACCACAGAAATCCCTATCGTCATGACAAAATATAGACGTTATCTAGGATTCAGCTGAAAGAAATATGGCCACAAGACATATAAAGAAGAGGAAACCCTTTCTAAGAAGTATAAAAAAGAGACTCAAGTGTAAATGGAGAAAGATGTCATATTTCTGGATGGAAAGACTGAATGTAAAGATGTAAAGTTTTTTCTGGAAGGGGCAAGTCAGTCCGTGGCAAGCTCTCAGGGAGCTATAAGGAGCCATGGATGCCCAAGTCACCCAGACAGTGTCCTGCACTGACACTCAGTCCAGACCAGGCGCTGGGCTTCAGGAGAGGAGCCAGGAAGGGGAAACCAGGAAACCTGGCTGACTCCTGCAAGTTATGGAGGTAGACCATCATCTTAGCCAAGCCTCACGTGGCCAAAGTCAAGCATTCCAAAGTGAACCTAAGGACTTTCCTGGTGGTCCATCCCACCTGCCACAGGGCCCCCCCCAAACTAAACCATAAAGCACTGAAAATATATGAAGAACTTTCTAAGCATAAAAGAAAGGTTTGGGGACTTGCCTGGTGGTCCAGTGGTTAACACTTCGCCTTTTAATGCAGGGGGTGTGGGCTTGATTCCTGGTCACGGAACTAAGATCCCACAGGCCTCATGGCCAAAAAAACATGAAACAGAAGCAATACTTTTAAAGACTTTAAAAAACGGTCCACGTTCTTAAAAAAAAAGAGAAATCTTTAAAAAGAAAAGTGAAACCATAAAACACTAAAGATCTGTTGAAACACTTTCTAAGCATAAAATAAAGATTCCTTCCAAGGAGCATGGTCCTGGCGACACTAGGAATCCAGGAACAACTGGCCTCTTCCCGAGTACATGACAGAGGGTTTCATGGAGCGCTGCGGTCATGGCCTTAAGTCAATGGCAACGGGATAGCCAGATCCCCCAAACCTCCACTGCACCTCCCAAGTCAGCACTTGAGAGGCGTCCAGGGAGAGATGTTGGAAGGAGTTTCACAGCCACCACACAGAAAGAGACGCCTTGGCCGCATCGCTGGTGAGACTAGGTTTTATCGTCAGGGAACACAGAGAGCTTGTCAAGCCAGTCAACAGCTCTACAACACGAAGCCTCCCCACCTAGAAAGGGAAGCCTTTGTCTTTTTATCACTTAATGATAAATACATAAGTGGACTGACTCCACTTAATCAGTCCTACTATCTAGACACCTCAAATCAAAGCAAGCAAACTCATTGCAAGAAGGAAAATGCAAGCATGTATTTTGGCAAAGAAAATCCTCGCACTTGAGAAAATTCATGCGAGTCCCTTGAACTGCAAGATCAAACCAGTCAATCCTAAAGGAAATCAACCCTAAATATTCATTGGAAGGACTGATGCTGAAGCTCCAGTACTGATGTGAAGCCACCTGATGTGAAGGGCTGACTCATTGGAAAAGACTCTGATACTGAGAAAGATTGAAGACAAAAGGAGAAGGGGGATAGCAGAAGATGAGATGGTTAGATAGCATCACTGACTCAATGGACACGAGCCTGAGCAGACTCCAGGAGATAGTGAGGGACAGGGAAGCCTGGTGCGCTGCACTCCATGGGGTTGCAAATAGCGGGACACGACTTAGCAACTGAACAACAGCATCAAAGTCCTTGGCCAGCCAGAGAGGCTCCACACGCCCAAAGAACCAAATTTTGGCTAATTTCCTCTGAACAGACAATGTCACAGGAAACTTAGGTTTCTGCTCAAATATTCTGTTGAGCAGATATGAGACGGGAGGAGTCGGGTACCAACCAGAGTTGAGGGAGAAGTCTCCCTCCTCTTCCTCTTTGAAGTCTTGGATGCCAACATTTCTGGGAATACAAGCAGTTCAAGACACTGCTCCTCATGGAGGGTAAACGTGCCTCTCTTGGCAAATGCTTGAAGTGAAGTGAAGTGAAGTCACTCAGTCGTGTCTGACTCTTTGTGACCCCGTAGACGGTAGCCCACCAGGCTCCTCTGTCCATGGGATTCTCCAGGCAAGAATACTGGAGTGGGTTGCCATGCCCTTCTCCAGGGGATCTTCCCAACCCAGGGATTGAACCCGGGTCTCCTGCATTGCAGGCAGACGCTCTCTGAGCCACCAGGGAAGCGATCTGTGCACAGTTTGGTCACACTTAAGATCTACATAAAAGCAACAGGGATCTTCTACACTTTGGTTTACATCATCAATGTATTTCAGAAAAGTAAAGCTTCTATAACTTTTTTATTTTTCACCTAGAAGCACTACTTAAAAAAAGAAAAATGAGGAGAGTCTTTAAATTCTTTAAATGCCTTGGGCATGGCTTTATTCAAAGACTCAGCAACACCAAATTTTCCTGTCTTAGAAACACAACAGAAGACTGGACAGCCCCAGATGAGGCCAGCGCACCTGGACTCCAGCAAAGAGGCCCACATTTGCTGAAGCAGCCAGTTGCAAGAAAACGATCTAAGTTTGGATTTCTGTTTTTAAAAAAGATATGTGTGTCTATGTTTCTTCACACATAGAAAATACCTGGTAGGATTAGAGACTGCTGTCAACAGGGGTCACCAATGTTGACACCAACAGTTGTCATCAATGGCAGGGGCATGACAACTGGAGGCACAGCAGGGATGGGGGAGATAACAGGCGACTCGCTTCTCAGTCTGGTCAATTACTGTTATTACTTAAATACTTACAACAGGTATGTCTATACTTTTAATAAAAAATCAACTAATATTAAAAACAAGGCAGGGGCTTTCCTGGTGTCCAGGGATTGGGAACCCACCTGCCAGTGCAAGGGACATGGGTTTGATCCCTGGCCTGGGAAGGGACCCACATGCCACGGAGCGACTGAACCCACATGCTCAAACTATTGAAGCCTGCGCTCTACAGCCCATGCTCCCCAAGAGAAGCCACCACACTGAGAAGCCCTTGTTCCACAACTAGAGAGAGAATAAGCCCCCAGCACCGGAACTAGAGAGAACCAGTGTGCACCAACAAACACCCAACACAACCAAAAATTTAAAAAAAAAAAGACTTTGCCTTCCAGTGTAGGGGGTGAAGTTTTGATCCCTGGTCCAGGAGCTAAGATTCCAGATGCTTTGTGGCCAAAAAACCAAAACATAAAAAACAGAAACGATATTCTAACAAATAAAGGCTTTAAAAATGGCCCACATTAAAATATATATATATTAAATTAGTTAATTAAATAAATAAAGACAAGGCAGTGTGATGGAGTGGAAGGAAATGGCTCAGTTGTCAGATCCGGAGCCTCATCCTAGAACAGCCACTAAACGATGTAAGCCTGACCACATGCCCTTCTCCTGCTGAGCCTCACTTCGCGTCTGTGGTGAAGCAGGTGGAACCAGACCCTGTGGAGGTTCCTCCAGCATCGGGGACTGTGACTCTCCAAGTAAGGTTTCCTGGAGCTGGTCTTTGAGAACCAAGTGTGAGCCTTGGAGTTGTGCCTTCCTGCCAAACTGGAAGGAATAAGCTAGGAAAGGCTCTTCCCCAGGCCGTGGGCATCAGGGAGGTATCTAACACTCTGATAAGGAGCTGCCTTCGTTATTTAACCAGGAGGCCATTCCATAGAAACTCCAGCTGGAATTACTCAGGGTGTCCACGAAAGGTTTCTGTGTAAATATCAGACACAGACATGTGTGTCTGACTCTCCACCCTGCAGTCCCTCCCGATTCCTGCGTGAGCCGACACTCCCGGGCCCACCCCGTCCCCTTCATCGTACCTCAATGGGTTGCCACTCGCCCAGGACAAACACGTGCAGCATGTTCACATCCGGGTCCTTGTGGAAGATGTTGGGTTTGGCGTGGTGCTGGAAGTGGCGATGGTTCCACCAGTTGGCAGAGGCACCCTGTCAGGGGAGGAACAGGGATGAGCAGGGCAATCCTGGCAGCGGGGGTGTGGGGGGGTGCCCATGACCAGTTCTTGGGACCAGTTCCTAGCAGGTCCAATACTCAGGTCCCAACAGTCAGAAGTTGACTCTACCAATGCTAAGTCCAGAGTGCTGGGCAGCCCCTTGGCCAGGACTTCTGCATGGAGCCAGCTCACTCCACCCTTCCAGGCCTGTCTCCCTGATCATAAGACAGTGCTGGCGATAGATGGAGAGGAAAGTGCTTCAGCACACATGGGGGCCTCAGCTGTCTGCCAGTCCCGGGGTGAGGCTAACACCCCTCATCTTCTGCTTGTCTCTCATTTGCGCCTGTTGTGCAGAGGGGAACAATTCCATTTGGGGAACAGTAAGAAGTGGACCTTACCATATGGACCCAGCACTGCACCCTTAGGTATGTGTACCCAGAAGAAATGAAAAATTGGCCACACAAAAACCTGTACATTCCCAGCAGCATTATTTAAAATAACCAAAAAGCACAAACAACTCAGAGGTCCATGCACTGAAGAGTGGATAAACACTGTGTGGAAGATCCAAGTGGACTCTTGTTTGGCCATAAAAAGTTGTGACGTGCTGACACGCACTCCAGCATGGATGAACCTGGAAAGCATGATGCCAATCGAAAGAAACCAGCCTCAAAGGAGTCTATTAACAGTGTCCTGCGATTCCATTTATATGAAATGTCCTGCACTGGAGAAATCCATGGACAGAAAGATGAGTGATTACCCAGTTCCAGGGTTGGGATGAGGGGTTTGGAAGTGATGGCTAAGTGGTATGGGGTTTCTTTTAGGGGTGATGAAGATGTTCTGAAACTGATTGTGATGGAGGGTGCACAAATCTGTGAATATACAAGTCATTGATTTGTACACGTAGATGGGCACACTGTAGAGTTTGTAAATTAGATCAAGAAAGCTTTAAAAAAAAAAAAGAAATGAAGACCACAAATGGCTCCTGCTCTCAGAGGGCCCAGAGAGTAGCTGGCAAGACAGCCCCACAGCCAGGTAACCGCTGAGTCATGTGGGCGAGTCACACCATAGCCAAAAGCTTGGGGGAGCTTAAAAGCAGTCACCAACACAAGCAGGTAAGTGCTTCCTGGTTCTAACAGGCAAATGATAATCCCAGGGAATTCCCTGGCAGTCCAGGGATTAGAGTTCCAAGTTTTCACTGCCGAGGGCCCAGCTTCAGTCCCTGGTCAGGGAACTAAGATCCCACAAGCCGCACAATGTGGCCAAAAATAACGAAAAACTGTAATAAAAGTCATAATAAAATTATGACTCTAGGAGACAAGAAGCATTACATGAGTATTTCTTTCAAGGCCATGAATTTCTGTCTCACCAGCTCCAACTCCGGATGTATTTTGAGGGCATGTCCCTCCATGGAGTCACCCAGTCACACAAAGAAGGAAACAAAACTCCTCTGACTTGTCAGTATGAGGGTTTCACGGGTGAACAGCTGCTGGATCAATCAATGTTTTGGCCTAGGGTCCGGCCATCTACAAAAAGGCCTAATTGCAAAAACAAACATTTCACTTGGAAGATATTTGGGTACAAACACAGTCTCTGGACCCTAAGGGCCGTGGGTGGGAACAGCTCTGAGCAGCTGTGGCCTTTGCGATGACCTCAGGTCCCTGGGCCTCCAAACCCAACAGAGCAAAAATAAAAAATAACAGCAAATGAGAGCTTAGAGGATTGGGAAATGAGATGATACATTGGTCTTTCTAGCCAAAAGGAGCCAAGTTCCTGGGAAAAGCACAATGGAGTCCCTGGCAAGGTAAGTGAAACATGAGGTTTAGAATACACCAACCAAGAAATGTTTGTTGAATGAATAACTGGAGGAAAGAAAGGCGGGCTGTGAGCACCATGAGGATGAGATGTGGCAAGGTGGGGCCACCCCCGAACTTGGCATGGGGTGTAATGATGAAATAGCTTTTGATGGTGCTCTTCTCTGCTGATTCTCTTCCATTCTTCTTCACTAGGCCCAACTTTACATACCATTCCTGGGACAGGGCAGCCCTGCCTGCCTTGGAGCCATGATTCAATGCTGCCTGTCCTGGGGATGGAACAGGGAAGGAGGCCAGCCACTGTCTACCAAGGGAGAGTAGGGCCTCCCTCCACACTGGAGTAGGGGGGCCTCACTCCACATGGGTAGGGGGCCTCACTCCACACCGAGAGGGGCTTCACCCCACACTGGGGTTGAGGGGGTCTCCACTCCACATGAGTTGAGGGGTCTCACTCCACACTGGGATGCGCTGACAGGGCTGTAAAAGCTTTGGGAGGCCACTCAGAAGGTCTGCCCTTGGGCAGCATACTGGCTAGGAGGGGCAGACAGAGCGAGGGCCCCTTTTCTGACAGAGGCCGGGTGATGGCCTTGGGGGAAGGGGAGCGTGGGCTATCACAGAAGCGGAGAGAAAGCCTCCTTGGTTGGCGCCAGCAGTTCTGGGAGAGCCGTAGTAGAGCCTCATTAACAATATTTTCAAAAATCTATCACCCTTTTGCTCATCTTGTTTTGAAATGAGAGAACTGCCAAGTCTGACAATCTCTCTCAACCAAGCGACAGTCAAGTAATTTTTAATTAAACTGAAGTAAAATAATAATAAATTTGGTTTCAGTATAAATAATAAACTTAAACTTCATCTTGGGACTTTTTATATACCACCTGTCCAAATCTGAAGTAGCTTTCAACTACTTTAATGCTCTGGTGAATGAAATTCAACCAGTTAAAAAAAAGAGAGAGAGCAAACACATAAAAACATGTATGTAAGATACAAGTTGTCCTTCAGTTTCATATTCCAATATGTCTCAAAGTCCTAATCTTTATTTAAAATGTTGGTATTTTGTTGCTTGTGGATTTTTTTTTAATTTTGCATTAATTTTACTTTAAAAAAAAATTGCATGGCAGCCTGGATAGGAGGGGAACTCTGGGGAAGAATGGATACATGTATATGTATGGCCGAGTCCCTTTGCTGTCCACCTGAAACTATCACAACATTGTTAACCAGCTTATACCCCAAAATAAAATTTAAAAGTTTTTAAAATATTGCATTAAAATGCTACTTATTTCATCCCTGATTCTTTTTGTCATTGCTTAAATTTTGCGTTCCTGGCACACACTTGTGTGCTCACTTGCCTCGCCCTAGTCCCAGCCCTAGTGGCCCCAGATAAGGCTGAGGAAAGACTCTAGGTTCCAAAGATTTCCATCTCCAGATGCAGTCTAGATGGTGCCAGGCCTAGCGGTTTGCATTTCATCCTGGGTGCAATGCCAAACAGAGGCTCACCCTCACAGAACCATGTCTGTACAAGGTTAACCCCAGGAAGAAATGGCCACCGGAAGTGACATGGGAAGAAATGGCCACCGGAAGTGATGGGGACCAAAGGAAAAGGCATAGACGGGAGGTGGAGGTCTCGCCTGGGGAATCCCACGGCAGCACAGGCTGGCGTTAAGAAGCAGGTCCCAGCATCCTGAAGCTCCCGGCGCCCCGTTCAGTACCCTCAGTGGGCTGAGCTAAGACGTCTGAGTTGGTGGGGTCCTTGAAGACCTTCCCCAGCCAGTTCCTTTCCATCCCAGCAAAGGGACCAGAGGAACAGCTGGACCTACAGGCTTGTCTGCAGCCATGTGCCCACCACGTGCCACAGCGATGCTGTGAAGCCCAGGATGCTCCTCGCTCTGGGGCTCCCCTGACTGAGCTGCCCAGTTATGCCACTGGCTTGGACACAGCACAGACACAGCTAGCAGGGAGCTAGCAAGCCATCAACAGAACCCAGGTCCTGACCTCCTAGAGCCTCCCAGCCCGAGTACTCCGTCACTCCAGATTTCACAAATCAATGTTCTAAAAGAAGGCCAATCCCCTTTCCCAACCTCATCTTCTGACACAAGAGCTGTGTCCCAGAGCCCTTCAAGGACACACGGATACCAGGAGGGACAGGCCCTCCCGGCTCCCACCCAGAATCTGGAAACAGGACAAAGTCCATCTTTGTTAAGTGTGTAAGGATAACCTGGGTCTGGAGTGAAATGTTACTTTCAACACCGAGGAGGGTTTTCTCCAACAGAAAAAGGCATAAAATGAAACAAAGTGCTTTACTATGTGCATCCTTCACCCCTGAAATTCTGGAAAGAAACCAGGTTCTCAGACAGCTTCAGACTCAGGGCCAGGCAAACTGCGTGCTAAGGAACTGGTTACCAGTTCAGTGGTAATTCACTCCCAACCAGATCCAGAGCGGACAAGTGGAAGACTGGATGTTGTCAGGTTGCAGGGGTTGACATTTTAACCCAGACACATAGCTTTTCCCAAGCTAAGGTAGGGAGGGATGGGAGTCTTTGCAGCTGGATGCTGCTGGGGTAGGACTGGGCAGGAGGATGAGAATCTGTTTCGAAGGGAGACTTGGCAAGGATTTATTTCCAAAACCAGAGACAACGCCTATCACATGAGCACAAGGTCGCTGGCAAGTCCAGTTCGTCTTTGTACAAACTTGCCAAACTACAAGGCTGTTGCAGGTCTGCCTCCTGATCTGTACGGCGATGAAGCAGCTATCTGCCCTTCTGGGTTTTACACAACTCTTGCCCTTTGGCTCAGTACACTGTTTGAAGTCCCTTATCTAAAGACTTAAGAGAAACACGATGTCTCAGATACAAAACATCATCTGATGCAGGAAGCATACCGATGTATCAAGAGAGAGTGTTTCTTCAGGTGCAAGCTATTATATATGGAACGAATAAACAGCAAGGACCTACTGTGTAGCACAGGGCACTGTATTCATTATCCATAATGGAAAATAATTTGAAAAAGGAATGAAGGGATGTATATATGCTTGCATACTAAGTTGCTTCAGTCATGCCCAACTCTTTGCGACGCTGTAGACTATAGCCTGCCAGGCTTCTCCCTCTGTCCATGAGATTCTCCAGGCAAGAATGCTGGAGTGTGTTGCCTTTTCCTTCTTCAGGGACTCTTCCTGAGCCAGGGATCGAACTCTCTTCTCTTACATCTCCTGCATTGACAGGCGGGTTCTTTACCACTAGTGTCACCAGGGAAGCCCACCAGAAGCCCATATATAACTAAACCACTTTGCTGTACAGCAGAGATTAACAGAACCTTGTAAACCAACTCTGCTTCAATTAAAAAAAAAAAAGGAGTGAGAGAGACTGCTTCTTTACTGGCCCCAAACTAAAAGGAATTTATCAGTAAGCCCTTAGGTAACAAATGTAATCAACTAAGAAGCAAGTGCCTGTTTTTACAACCAACACCCTGGTTTTGTGTGTCTAGTCTGGTGAGGAGACAGGCCTTGGAAGCTCAGAGAAGCAGAGGGTTAGCAGGTCCTGCAGCTCAGCCAGGACACTGACCGGAGAGGTGACCTGCTCCGAGGGAAGCGAGATGGCACTGTGCCCACCACTAGCTGATGGAATGGATCCCCAGGATGGCCGACATTTACCTTTAAGTGACCGATGATGAACTTGTGGACGATGTGGTTCCACATGGACTTCTTGTAAACAGAGAGGTGGCCGTAATCGTGTTGCAGCCATCCAGCCTGGGCCTGGGGAAAGAGGGCCATGGAGGCTTTCAGAGCGTCGGCACCTAGGCACCAGGCCTCTGCCAGCTGGGGGAGGCAGGGGGCAGGGGCTTCAAGTGACAGGTGAGGGTGTCACGCCTCACCTGAGAGGTAGCAAGGACGAAGGCTGTAATGATGGTTGGAATCCAGCCGTTGCCAAAGTAGAAGATAGTGAACCAGGCGATGCTCTCCATGGCGATGATGTGGGCCAGGTGGAGAAGGAAGAAGAGCTGGTTACTCTTGAACAGGTTCATGTCCTCAGCAGTCTTCCTCAGGGCCCGGAAGTCCTCGGTGATCTGGGACTGTTGAGCCAGAGCACGAGGAAGGAGTCAACCGCCCAGCTGCTCCAGGGGGTACCAATCCACACACTCAAGCTCCGGAGGAGCCCAGCTGCTATGCACTATAGCAGCTCCTGTTGCTCTATACCTGCCTGGAGCTGGCACAGCCTTGGAACTATGTGTTCGGCCACAGCCAGTTCAGTGGCAAAGAAAGGATTTCACTCAAAATGCTGTCCATTTCGGGTAGCAGCATTATTCAAAATAGGTCAAAGACAGAAACAACCCAAATTCTATTAACGGGCTGAATAAAACGTGGTGCATGCATACAATGGAATATTCCACAGTCTTCAAAAGGGAGGGAAGTGATGACACACACTGCTAATAAGCAAACCCTGAACACATTAAGCTAAGCGAAATTGAGCCAGACATGAAGAGACAAATACTTATGAGTCCCCTTCTATGAGGAACCTAGAAGAGATTCTTCAATAGAAAGAACAGTGTTTACCAGGAGCTGTTGGGAGGGACAGATGGGTAGTTAATGTTTAACTGAAACAGAGTCTCAGTGTGGGGTGATGACAAAGTTCTACAGACAGATGGTGGTGATGGTTGCACAACAATGTGAATGTACTCAAAGCCACTGAACTGTGTATTTCCAGATAGTTAAAATGGGGAATTCCCTGGTTGCCTAGTGCTTGGGATTCCATCCTTTCACTGCTAAGGGCCCCGATTCAATCTCTGGTAAAGGAAGTGAGATCCTTGCAAGCTGCCCAGCACAGCCAAAATAAAATAAATATTTTATTTAAGAAAGGTTAAAATGGTTTTGTTATGTCTAATTTATACCTTTTTTTTTTTTTAAAGCTTAGGGACTTCCCTGGAGGTCCACTGGTTAAGACCAAGCTTCTACTGCTGGGGACGTGAGTTTGATCCCTGGTCAGAGAACCTAAGATCCCACATGTGGTGTGGCCAAATACATGAACTAAATTAAATTATTAAAAAGCTTATGTTTTCTACTACCTGACATGCACCCTTTGCTCTGAACTCTCTATCAGACAGGAGAAGGCTCAGTGTGCTGGGCACATGGGAGGCAGAGTCAAGGGTGGGTCTGGAAAAGAGGGTATCACGGGGAGAAAGAGGGAAGCTGGGAGGCAGGGGCAGGGCATGAGGGAGAAGAAAGCCCAGATATAAGGGCAAGAGATTGGGCAAGAGGGAAACCTTCTGTGCCCAGCCTGGCACCACTGAGGCCCCACAGGTGGAGAGGCTAGGAATGAATTACTCCAAGGGCAGGCATGGGAGGCAAGCCCAAGCTGGCACAGGAGGAGGCGGGCTCACTAGGGCCAGGGGAGTCCTCCCTGACCTCAGGTGACGAGCAATGGTTCTCCCTGGACGGGCACAACGGCTCCTACCCGGCACCCTACACTCACCATTTTGGGGTGATCCCCTTCCCGCCACCCCAGCCCTCCCCTCCTTCCTCATCCGGTCAGACTCACATTCTTGCCACGGTCCTGGCTGGGCTCGTCAGGGGCCAGCTCGCCAATTAACAGGGGCTTCATGAACTTGCGTACAAAATCAAGGTTGCGGTGGAAGGCCAGGAAGGCGTCCTGGAGAGCAGGGGGCAGGTGGTGAGTACAAGGGCCTCTACTGCAGCTCCGAACAGCGCCTCCTCGCCCAGGGAGGGCAGGAGAAGCTCTGTGCCACTAGGACCCCAGGACACCAAACGGGGCATCCGTCATCCGACCCCAAGTGTTCTCTGAGCCTCCTCTTGGCAGGTCCCTCGGCGCCGGATTCCCATGGAGATGCCACATGGAGCTGCACCCTGATGAGGGGCCGCTGAGCTCGCCAAGGATGTTTACCAAAAAACGTGCCCCTCCAGGGATGCAGGCTGGGCAGGGCTGGGAACCAAATTCTCTGAGGGCTACTCTGCCAGCTGCCTGGTTCCCAGCAAACTATGCCACCCACCACGCGGTGCACACAGCTGTCAACAAAGAACAAGCCTGGAGCCTACCACAGGCATGTAAAATGTGCTTAGATGATGCTATACCCAAAACAAATACATGATTACGTAAAAGCATTGGTGAGAGGAGCTTTTTCATATTTCTAAAAGGTATGAAAATAATTACAAAGATTATGAAAGCTCTTTTATGCAGATCTCTAAACTGTTATGTGTTGAGCCTGTGGCATCAGGCCTTGCTTTATCTGCAAACTTTTCAAACTCTAATACTGCTGCATTGCTTTTAAAATTAAAAGAATGAATGCTGTGCCTTTTAATCTTTTTTTTTCCAATTATTAAGCAATGTGGATGATTTTGGCAAATTCACAAAATGTACAGAAGAATAAAGAGGAAAATAATACCACTCAGAGAATGACCACCACTGCTAATATATCAGGATATTTTTTCCCCAGTTTTTCTCCTATACATGTTATGTAAGTTACATGAAACAGATATAGCATTTCTTTTAGAGATGAGCTGACAACAGAGTCCCCCACCCCCATGGTGGACATAGTGATACACAATGTTCATCTTGCATCAAACTGAGCTTCAAGGTGCACCTGAAACTAACCTAATACTGTGTGTGCCTGCACGGTCATAAGTCATGTCTGACTCTGTGCGACCCCAGGGACTATAGCCCACCAGGCTCCTCTGTCTGTGGGATTCTGCAGGCAAGAATACTGGAGTGAGTTGCCATGCCCTCCTCCAGGGGATCTTCCTGACCCAGGGATCAAACCCATGTCTCCTCCATCTCATGCATCTCCTGCAGAGGCAGGCAGATTATTTACCACTGAGCCACCTGGGAAGCCAACGTAATACTGGACATCAACTATATTTTAACTTAAAATTTAAAAAAAAATCAAGTCTTGCGACTTCGCTTGGAGAGAAGAACAAATCAAATGTCGCCATGAGAAACAACTGGGAAAGATCAATGTAGCCGCAGAAAAGTGAGGATGCCTCTGTGTCTGTAGGAGGTGTGGGGAAGCAGGGGCCCTAGGTTAAAAGAGGCAGAAAAAGATATAACAAAAGGCTATAAACACTGCAGTATTTGATTTGAAAGGCTCCTGTTTGGGGTGGGGGGAACCCAGCAGTTCTCCAAGACATTCTGGGGTGGAATGAGAAATTTTGAATATGGACAAGATATCTGGTCATGTTAAAAGAATCAGTGTTGAATTTCCCTGATGGTCCAGAGGTTAAGAATACGCCTGCCAGTGCAGGGGACACGGGTTTGATCCCTGGCCTGGGAAGATTCCGTATGTTGCTGGGCGACTAAGCCCACAGGCCCTAGAGTTTGCTCTGCAACAAAAGAAACCACTGCAATGAGAAGCCCACACCGCAAAACTAGAGAAAAGCTGGCAAGCAGCAACAAAGACCCAGCACAGTCGTAAGTAAATTATATTAAAAATTAATAAAGCATCAGTATTCATTTTCTTAAATGTAACCAAAGTATTGTGATTATGTTAGAGAATGTCCCTGTTCTTAGAGGATGCTGAAATGGCTTAATAATGATGCAGTTTATTTTCATATTATTTTCATATGATTCAGCGAAAAACATGCAGATATGCATAAAGAGGAATGTCAATGTGGCAAAATGCTGAGATTAGTGAATCTTGGTTAAGGATACACAAGTGTTCAGTTCTTTCAACTTTTCTGTATATTTGGAAATTTTCAAAAATTAAGAAAAAATAAGGAAGAAATGAGGAAGATGCTGACAACTCATAAACGTGTGTTCAGCCCCCCTGCCCAAGTATCTCACAAGGGTAATTGCCAGTCTTCGTCCGTTTCCTGGCATCAAGCCCTTCTGCCTGGTCTTTATTCTATTTGTGTCTAGAACAGACTGACAAAGCAACACTCTGTGCAGAGGAAAACTGGGCCTGGAGCCTTTTAAAAATGTCTGCACCCCTACCTTGCTGAACCAAAAGGGGTAGCAGCAGAGGATCAGAGCAAGTACCCCTTCAGAGAAGAGATGGGCTGCTATTGCAGGGGCCCAGATCAGGCAGCGAGGAGCCTCGGGTCAGCAGCCACCTCCACCCCACCCCCGCCTCCATCTCCTCTGCATGTGAGGACCCTCCCGCCCCACAGTTCCAAGGGCCTGAGAAAGGGCTCATCTGCCCCCACTGGCCTTGGTGGTAAGGCAGTGAGTGTGCGGGCATGCTAAGTCGCTTCAGTCAGGTCCGACTCTTTGCGACCCCATGGACTGCAGCCCACCAGGCTCCTCTGTCCATGGGATTCTCCAGGCAAGAATACTGGAGTGGGTTGCCATGCCTTCCTCCAGGGATCTTCCCAACCCAGGGATCGAACCTGCATCCTGGGCAGCTCCTGAATTGCAGGCGGATGCTTTACCGCTGAGACACTGGGAAGCCGGCCTGCAGTGAGCACAGCCTTCCAAAGTCAGAGCTGAGAAAGACCCAGTCACCGCTTCACCTCGAATGACACCACAGCTTTTGAGAAGCAAAGGGGAAGTTCTCGGTATGGCAGTTTCCTAACGAACAACGGCTGATAATAATGAAACAATCTCTACTCTGCCAGGCCATCGCCTCTCACCCAGCGCCCATTGCCTCCCCCCACCAGGTCCAAGTCACATCTCCCAGCCTCTGCCTGGACTGAGGAACCTGGTAGAGTGGGTAAGACTCCTGTCCTGACTGAGGCCACCCCTGGGCCATCTCCAGCGGCCAAGGGAGAGGAAGGGCCACAGCGTGCCAGGTGGGGAGAAAGGAAAGTGGTCTCCATTACCTCCCTGAAGCCTCAAGCCCCACTTTACAGACCAAGGCACTGGAGCCTGGGAAGGTGACATTCAAGTGGCAGTTGCTGTTTACTCGCTCAGTCTTGCCTGATCCTTTTGCGACCCTGTAGACTGCAGCCTGACAGGCTCCTCTGTCCATGGGATTCCCTAGGCAGGCATCCTGGAGCGGGTTGCCATTTCCTCCTCCAGGCAAGCTTCCTGACCCAAGGACGGAACCTGGATAGGATCCTGCATTGCAGGCAGATTCTTAACCATCTGAGCCACCAGGGAAGCCCTGTTCGTACAAAGGCCTCAATCAAAATGAGCTTCTTCCTCCTGAAAGTTGACCACTTTTTGTGGTCCCCCTTGCAAGCGTCACAGGGGCCCCTCACAAGGTTGCAGGGGGCTCCCAGTAGCTGCTCGGTTAAAGCATCTGGCTCACATAAGGTAGGCCAAGGGGCAAGGTAGTACAGGCCAATCCACATGTTGACTTTGGAACAAGAACTCGAAGCAGGCTTTATCCTCATCTGACAGGGAGATTGGAACCAAAGACTTTCCAGGAAGGCCAGGGACGCAGGTGAAGGGGAGGGAGTGGCCAGCAGCTGGGCGGCAGGGGAGGCAGACCCTCCCCCAGGAGGGCAGATGTGTGTATTAGATGCTAGGGAGGTTACACTGTAGATAAAGGACCAGGACACCCAGATTCCCACATGAAAGACCTTCACCAGTTCCTGCTTCCACCATCTCCCGGCTCCCATGCCAGCCCCTTCTGCACGGAGATCCTCCCTGTCCAGCCCCCATGTGCTGAGCGGAACTCACAGCTGCTCCTGCTCGGACCCTCGGGGGTCACGTCTTATTTCTGGCCGTGTCCACCTCTGCGGCGTGCTGTGTGTGTGCTCAGTGGTATCTAACTCTTTGCAAGACTATAGACAGTAGCCCGCCAGGCTCGTCTTCTGTCCATGGGGTTCTTCCAGGCAAGAATACTGGAGTGCGTTGCCATTTCCTACTCCCAGGGATCTTCCAGACTCAGATCTCGAACCTGTGTCTCTTACGTCTCCTGCACTGGCCGGCAAATTTTCGGAAGCCTCCCACCTCTGCAGAGCAAGGTGAATCTCTAATCCAGCTCCCTACTTCTGGGCACATGGCCAGGGACTGGGGAAGCTCAGGAGAAGCAAACCCAGGGCAGACAACGCTGCAGGCAGCAGCCCCAGGCGCAGGGATCCTGAAGAACAAGGGGTTACAGAGGGAGATGCCGAGGAGGGACCCTTTGTTCTCAGCTGGATCCAAGGATGCTGACTTCCTTTCCACAGTGGGGAGAGTTAAGCAGGATGAGGGCAGGGTGGGAAGCCCCTGTGCCATGTCCCCTCCAAGGGAAAGAAGCAATGGAGGCTGGGGTGGGGGTGGGGTTCTGTGGCCAGAGGGCTCCTGACGAGAGAGTCCCTGATGATGCACAGGCAACCCAGGATGAAGGGATTACAGCAAGGAAACACAACTCAGTAAAATGCAGAACATAGCAGCAATGCTGGGGCTGGGTACACGACCTCCCGGAGGCTGCAGCTGGCAGGAAGTGGACTGCTCCCACAGAGATCTAGCTGAGAGGGTGGAGCTGCCCTCCAGGCAAAGACACAGAGGGGTTTCACGTAAATATCTTTTACCTTTGGCAACAAAGAGGTCACCAAGTTTCCTCTGCTTCCAGCTTGTTCTTTTCTGGTTTACTGAACTCCCTACTATGCAGACTGGTTCCAAACTGGGAAATGAGTACATCAAGGCTGTATGTTGTCACCTTGCTTATTCAACTTACATGCAGAGTACATCATACGAAATGCCGGGCTGGATGAAGCACAGTCAAGGCTGTATGTTGTCACCCTGCTTATTCAACTTACATGCAAAGTACATCATACGAAATGCCAGGCTGAATGAAGCACAAGCTAGAATCAAGATTGCTGAGAGAACTATCAGTAACCTCAGTTATGCAGATGACAACCACTCTTATGTCAGAAAGCAAAGAGGAACTTAAGAGCCTCTTGATAAAAGTGAAAGAGCAAATAGATGGGGAAATGATGGAAAGAGTGACAAGACTTTATTTTCTTGGCGCTCCAAAATCACTGCAGATGGTGACTGCAGCCATGAAATGAAAAGGCACTTGCTCCTTGGAAGAAAAGCTATGGCAAACCTAGTAGTAGCAGTAGTGTAGTGAAAGTCACTCAGTCGTGTCCGACTCTTTGTGATCCTGTGGACTATACAGTCCATGGAATTCTCTAGGCCACAATACTGGAGTGGGTAGCCTCTCCCTTCTCCAGGGGATCTTCCCAACCCAGGGATCAAACCCAGGTCTCCTGCATTGCATCTGGTCCCATCACTTCATGGGAAATAGATGGGGAAACAGTGGAAACAGTGTCAGACTTTATTTGGGGGGGCTCCAAAATCACTGCAGATGGTGATTGCAGCCATGAAATTAAAAGACACTTACTCCTTGGAAGAAAAGTTATGACCAACCTAGATAGCATATTCAAAAGCAGAGACATTACTTTGCCAACAAAGGTCCGAGTCTAGTCAAGGCTATGGTTTTTCCAGTAGTCATGTATAGATGTGAGAGTTGGACTGTGAAGAAAGCTGAGCACCGAAGAATTGATGCTTTTGAACTGTGGTGTTGGAGAAGGCTCTTGAGAGTCCCTTGGACTGCAAGGAGATCCAACCAGTCCACCCTAAAGGAGATCAGCCCTGGGTGTTCTTTGGAAGGAATGATGCTAAAGCTGAAACTCCAGTACTTTGGCCACCTCATGCAAAGAGTTGACTCATTGGAAAAGACTCTGATGCAGGGAGGGATTGGGGGCAGGAGGAGAAGGGGACGACAGAGGGTGAGATGGCTGGATGGCATCACCAACTTGATGGACATGAGTTTGAGTGAACTCCAGGAGTTGGTGATAGACAGGGAGGCCTGGTGTGCTGGGATTCATGGGGTCACAAGGAGTCAGACACGACTGAGCGATTGAACTGAACTGAACTCCCACATTGCAGGTGGATTCTTTTTACCAACTGAGCCACGAGGGAAGCCCATGACAAACCTAGACAGCATATTAAAAAGCAGATACATTACTTTACTGACAAAGGTCCGTATAGTCAAAGCTATGGTTTTTCCAGTGATCGTGTATGGATGTGAGAGTTGGACCATAAGGAAAACTGAGAGCCAAAGAATTGATGCTTTTCAACTGTGGTGTTGGAAAAGACTCTTGAGAGCCCCTTGGACAGCAAGGAGATCACACCAGTCAATCCTAAAGGAAATCAGTTCTGAATATTCATTGGAAGGACGGATGCTGAAGCTAAAACTCCAATACTTTGGCCACCTGATGCAAAGAACTGACTCATTGGAAAAGATCCTATTGCTGAGAAAGATTCAAGGGAGGAGGAGAAGGGGATGATAGAGGATGAGATGGTTGTGTAACAGGAGGGAAAGGGGCAGGGCACAACTTTTAAAAGAATGACACAGCCCAAGGACACAACATAAACCAATTAGAATCAAATGGGACCAAAGTGGCAGAGAAGACTAGGTCTTAATCCTCAGTCAACAGTGAAATGACATACCCAGAGGTGCCATGACCGTTCCACAGCACTGTTAAGACCAAGGAGTGGGCGGTGGCCCAAATCCTGGAAATCTCCACCCCTTCCCCCAAAATAGCTGGAATAATCCTCCCACTCATTAGCATATGAAATTACCCAGCCTATAACAACTAACCACATCAAATTTTGAGGCCGCATTCGCCCTCTGTGATGGCACACACTCTGTCTGTGGAGCGTGCTTCTCTCTATATCTGAGTAAATCCACTTCTTACCTATCACTTTCTCTCTCACTGAATTCTTTCTGTGATGAGACATCAAGAACCTGAGCTTCATTATGTCCTGAAACCAGGTACCATGGGTTTTGGCTGTTTCAAGTCCCAAACTGGGTTTTGGCAGGGTCTGAGTCCCAGCCATGTGGGTTCGAGTCCCAATCTGAGGTAAACGGTTTCAGTTGGATGGTATCACCAACTCGCTGGACGTGAGTTTGAGCAAGCTCTGGGAGTTGGTGATGGAGAGGGAAGCCTGATGTGCTGCAGTCCATGGGGTTGCAAAGAGTTGGACACAACTGAGTGACTGAACTGAACTATTATGCATGCTGGGAACCTGTATACCCGTGTGCAGGAGGCTAAGGGTCCCACACTAATGACCCTGCACACCAGTAAAGTGTTCTGAAATTTAAAGAATGACCCACCCACAGCCACTGTGAGCCTGATAATAAATAACCTTCCCATTTCATAGACCTGGAAAGTGAAGTTCAGGGTTAAGTGCCTTGCCTAGGATTCCTAAAGCCAGGACTCAGACCCAGGTCCTCTGCCTTTCAAACCTGCAGCCTCCTGACTCGAGGAGGCCAGAGATTCATTCCATTTTCAACCTGTCGCCTTTTCCCAAGAACAGCCTAGGAGAAGTGAAAAGAGGAATGAATCTTGACCTCTGCTCACCTTCCCTGGGTTCCCAGAGGCGACGGATGCAGACAGGGCAGGAAAAGTCCCTGTGACAATGCAGAGAGGTGGGGAAGCTGGGGTCTAGAGGGAAAAGTTCCAGATTCAAGTCTCAGTTTGAAAGGAGAGAAGCAAATCCAGCAGGTGCATTCACTACCTTTTCGATATTCACCTTTGTGCCCAGGACCAACTTGGGGCTACAGAGATGCTGGGGAAAATGTGTGATGAGTAACTGTAATAGCATGCTTAGATTCTTCACCCCATGGACTGCAGCCCACCAGGTTCCTCTGTCCGTGGGATTTTCCAGGCAAGAATACTGGAGTGGGTTGCATTTCCTCCTCCAGGGGATCTTCCTGACCTGGGGACTGAACTCACACCTCCTGCATTGCAGGCAGATTCTTTACCTGCTGAGCCATCAGGGAAGCCTGAAAATGTATGATGAGTCTTTGTTAAACATGAAAAGTTCTGGATGGAGGGTGGGAAGGAGGTTTGAGATGAACTGAGAGTTTGGGATTAACACATACTCACTATTATATATAAAACAGATAAACAACGAGGACATTACTGTATACCACAGGGAGCCATATGCGATATCTTGTAATAGAATCTGAAAAAGAGTCTGAAATCTGTAGGTATGTATATAACTGAATCACTTTGCGGTACATTTGAAACTGACACAACACTGTAAATTAACTATACTTCAACTGAAAAATAGAAAAAAAAAAGTTCTGCAGCGGTGGGACTCTGCTTCTGAAAGAGGACCCTGGGACACAGGCAAGGGCTCCCTTTGCCCACAGCAAGGCAAAGACCGGAGAAGAGCCAGAGGACTAGAGGGGAAGAAACCCAAGGTGAAAACGGGAAGGAAGTAGAGGAGGCAGGAAGGGAAGATGGGCTAGGAGGTCTCCCTGATGGTAAATCCTGATAGTGGTCTGAGTGTTGCCAAGAGGGGCTTCCCTGGTGGCTCAGATGGTAAAGCGTCTGTCTGCAATGAGGGAGACCCAGGTTCGATCCCTGGGCTGGGAAGATCCCCTGGAAAAGGAAATGGCAGCCCACTGCAGTACTCTTGCCTGGAAAATCCCATGGGCGGAGCAGCCTGGGGGGCTGCAGTCCATGGGGTCGCAAAGAGTTGGACACGACTGAGTGACTTCACTTTGCCAAGAGGGGCTTCCCAGGTGGTGCTAGTGGTAAAGAACTTGCCTCCCAGTGCAAGAGACGTTAAGAGATGTGGGTTTGATCCCCAAGTTGGAAAGATCTCCTAGAGAAGGGCATGGCAACCCACTCCAGTATCCTTGCCTGGAGGATCCCATGGACAGAGGAGTCTGGCGAGCTCCATAGGGTCACAAAGAGTCAGACACAACTGAAGCGACTTAGCAGGCACGCTGCCAAGAGAGCAAGGTTTTTAAACCCAAGATCAATGAGAGCTACTCACTACAGGCCTGATCTGTACAATTGTGCCTTGTGAGCTGTAAAAATTTAGTTTCATTTTTTATGCTTGAAAGCAGAAGGACCAAATGACAACTGCTTGTTCTTGCTCTTCGGTAACAGGAAAATCCCCTGTTGAGGCCCCAGATTATCTGGCTTGCTTGACTGCCAGCCTCCAGTGAGGTTTCTACTGCATCTAGACTGGCTCAGAACGGTGCACTCGAGTGCTCCCAGGAGGCTGACCTTTATCTACCCATCAGCCCTTCCCAAACTTTACAGGACTGTAAATACTCTCACTGCCCCCACTCTGAGGAAGTCCACGCCCAAGGGCAAAGCCACTTGTTCAACAACCAGAAAGTAGTCTCTCCATTCCCAGCCTGTTCCCGTGTCCCTGGAGTCCCCTCTCCAGAGACACCAGACTTCCTGTGTGGTCTTTTTCAATTGTGGTCCCAAGCGAAAGAGAGAGAGATGGGGAGGGAGAGAGAGAGAGAGATGGCCCAAGCGAAAGAGAGAGAGATGGGGAGAGAGGGAGAGAGGAAATCCAGTTGCTCACTCCACCATTATTCAACAAGATTAATGCATTTCATGCCCCAAAAGTTTTATCTCACAAGGCAGTAAGCTCTGGGCATAGAGATTCTTTCTCTCTCTTGCTACACCAAATGGACCTGGCATAGATTTTTAAAAGTTTCCTCCGAATTCCTCTTTGTTTACTTTACATTCCAGCTGTTACATAATCCTCACTCCGACACTCACTTCTCTGATAACGTAATAGGGAAGAACCTTGTCTGTAGTCTATTACAAGTTAATCACTAAAGGGATGTTTGCCTATTAACTTAAATTATACATAATGGCTCATTTCTGGGAACCCTGCTTCCCAGGTAATGAACATTGAGCTAAAATATTAATACCTTTGTGTAGCTCCCAGAAAACCTCCTGACCAAACCTGTGAATGACTGTAGGGAGGAAGACACTAACACATTCCCTCACAAGGCTAATGGAAACCAGAAGTGTTCAACTTTACTCCTTCCCCTTTCAGTATAAAAGGATCCTGAATTCTAACTCAGGCAAGATGGGTCTTTGGGGCAGGAGTCCACTGTCTTCTCAGTTTGGTGGCCTTAGGTATAAAGTCCTTATTCCTTGCAGTAACAACTGTCTCTTGACTACTTGCCTGTCATACAGTGAGCAGTACAAGCTTAGACTTAGTATGTTGCAGCAAATAATACTCCATTGCATTTATCTAATGCTTGCAGTTTATGAAATGCCTTGCCACCTAAGAAAATATATTTATTTAACACTACGGAATAAATGGGCTTCCCTCTCCCTGGTGGCTCAGACAGTAAAGAATCTGCCTGTGATGCGGGAGACCCGGGTTCGATCCCTGGGTGGGGAAGATCCCCTGGTGAAGGAAATGGCAACCCACTCCAGTATTTTTGCCTGGAGAATTTCATGGACAGAGGAGCCTGGCGGGCTACAGTCCATGGGGTTGCAGAAGAGTTGGACACAACTGAGCAACTAAAGAACAACAACGGAACAAACAGACCAATCTATCAGACCAATCCACAGGCTTTTGACTTTTCCTTCTAGGAAACTTTTCAATGAAGGCTCAACCATGGGCAGGAACCTTCAGAACTTATTAATGAAGTCATGGCAAGACTCCAACCAAGAGACAAGTCTTTACTTGGGAACTCCTCTTACGCCACCTCCTCACAGGGTTGTATAAAGGTCCCAATGAAATAATAAACTGATGGTGCTTAAAAATTTTATGCCCACTTAAGTCACCATCACTTTCACAGCCCCAAGGGCTTAAGCCAAGTTCACAAGCAGGTAAAATGGGATGGGGGCAAAAGCTATCACTGACCCTCTGCTGGTCAAAGCAAGGAGCCAAGTAACAGCTTAGATTACAGCTGTCTGACCTGCCCCCATCCTTTGCCTCCCCCTGTTCCAAAGAGATAGAAGAGGTAGGGAGACGTAGAACTCCACTCACTGACTGGCCCATAGAGCTTGAACAGCAAAAGCCCAAACAGGTCAGCATGCCAGACCTCCAGGTGGGATGAACTATGTCAAGTTGACCCCTCCCTAGTCACCTCTCCCAAGTTCTCCGCGCTGTCAGACTTCTCTGCTTCCGGCTCACTGCCACCAAGAGTGGTCCCTTTCTTTCCTCCCTGCCTCTCTCAGAGTTCAGGGAGAGGTGGAGGAGGAGGGAGCGTGATGGGGGTGCTGTGCAGTCACAGAGTTGCAGGTTTGGTGCCTAAAGTTGACACTGAGATGGGCAGCCCTGACTCCGGGAAGATCCTAGGGCGCCCCTACCTCTCCCAGGGCAGGATGAAGGAAGGGCATTCTTGGCAGGATTTAGGAACAGAGGATCATTGAGCTGAAGTCCCAGAGTAACCTCGGGTGCAGCCGGACCTGTTGCCCAAGCCAGCCTAGTGCTGCTCCTGTCCCAAGGCTCCTCTCCACCTGGGCTTTGCAAATTCCAGCCCTTTTTCTTTCTACCAGTTTCCATCAGCACCGCCTCCTCCCTCCCCTTCAAGAACGCCCTCTGCGGCGGGGGTGGGGGCGGGGAGGAGGGGGTCTAGGTAGTTTCTGAAAGCGTGGGAACAGCAGCTACCAGGCGGGGTCTCCGAGGCAGCCATTGCGGACAGTCTGAGACTGGAATTCCAGCAGGAGCGAGCCCTGGCCGAGGACGACCTTTCCTTCCCCGCCCCCTCGTCTGGCCGGAGAGTGGGGGACGCGCGCCGAGTCCTACACCTGGCTCCTCTCCCGTTCCTCTCCGCGGGGCCCAGGGGCGGCCATCTTTCACGCTGGGGGCGCCAAAGTCCCAGGGTCCCGGCGCCCCGCTTTGGGGGAGTCTCGGGCTCCGGAAGAACTCGGAGGAAGGAACGGACGCAAGGGTCCAAGCGCGCGCGATAGATCCTGCACGGATCTCCACCGCTCGGATCTGCCTCCGGGCTCCAAAATCCGACCCCCCGGCACGCTGACCCAGCTGTGCCACGGGACCAGGATTCGGAGCGGGAGGTGAGCGCCGTAGACACTTTTCCTTCCCTCCGGGACGGCCCCCCCTCCCCCCCCCGCCAAGCTCCATTCGGCGCTGGAGGTCTTGTCTGACGCCCTGGGACCACGGCTCCTGCCTCCCTCCTGCAGCGGAGAAGGGTGGCGGGAGAGGCCCCAGGCCCTTACCGTAGCATCTTCCCCGGCGTAGTGCCCGATGACCCGCTGGCCCCCGGGGTGCCGGCTGGACCATTTGGTGATGTTGTAGACCTTGCGATCGATGACCAGCCACTTGTCGGTGCGCAGGTTGTGCTTCTGAATCTCCTCCCAGCAGAAGGTAGGCATCGGCGCCTCAAGCTCGGTGGCCCCCTCGCCCTGGTTCCCCCCCTTCCCCATGCTGCCTGCTGACCGGGTGGCCCAGTGCACTGCGGTCCGGGCCCTTCTCGCTTTCGGCTTTTGTCTTCTTCTCCTCCTCCTCCCACGACGTCCCCTCCCCCAGCCTCCTCGCCTTGGCTCTCGAGTATCCCTGCCTTTCCTCTCCGCTTCCAAGTGCCCCCAAGCGGTCCCCTCCCTCCGGCCCTCCCCCCGCCCCCCCCCGCCCCCCTCCCCCAGCTCGCAGTGGACTTTTGCCTCCAGAGAAAACTCCTGGGTAGCTCAGGGCCTCGAAGCCTCCTCTGCCCGCCCCTCCGGCTCCCCCCGCCCGGGGCTCCGCATCCTCCCGCGTTCCCCTCCGCCTGGGTTTCCACAGTGATCAGCAGAGCGCCTGCACCAATCCGGGCGCGTCGCCCCTCCTGCCATTGGCCCAGGAGGATCTTTCGAAGGCCAGCGGGCTGGGGCAGCGGTTCCCAGCTCCCCCGCCTGCCCGGCCACGCGGAGTTCAGAGGGGCCGGGAGGCCGGTTACGTGTCTGAACTCCTCCCTCTCCCCACTCCAGCCCGGGGCGCCCGAGGAGATCCCAGGGGAGCCTGGCGGGCAAGAGGGGGCGGCGGCTGGGGTTCCGGACGCTTACGCGCACGCCGGCGACCCGCGCTCCCGGGTGTGCACCTGATGCCCGCCCAAAGAGGGCTGCGCGGCTCCGCGCGCTTTGCGGTGGGGACCGGCCCGAGGCCGGGCTGGCGGGCGCGCAGGCGCGGCCAAGCCGCCGGGCTGGCTATTTCCACTGGGACCAGCCTGGTTAGGTGACGCCTTCCCCTACCCGCCGGAATCGGGACGCCAGTATCTCCACATTGTGCTCGCTGTCCACACTGGCGCCCTCCTGCAGCCTCCCTGGGGGAACCCCAGCCTGCGGCTCCTCAGGGCTCCAAAGCCTGTAATCAGTGGATCTTAGAAAAGAATTGTGGAACCTCTGATGTGCTTCCTTGTGTTCGGCGCCATGGTGGGGAGAGGACGGAGGGGGACGCCGCGGTGGGGAGAGTGGGGACGCCGCGGTGGGGAGAGTGGGGACGCGAGGACTTGGTTCTGGCCCTGAACTCAGAAATCTCGCAATTGGGAAGAAATACTATGGAAACAATACAGGACCTCATACGATGAACTGTTCAGTGCTGTTATACAGACTCCGGGAGATAAAGATGGGGATATCAAAAGAATGGTCCTGTGCAGGCCCCCAGCGCCAATGGACCAAGCTGCTTGGGATTAGTGCCCTAGGGAAAGGATTGCCTGGCTTAGAAAGCTAAATTCCTCTACCCTCCCAGGTTTTTGCTTAGTCTAATAACTAAAATGATATAAGATAATATCAGGAGAAAAACAAGCATTTAATAATATGTATACCTCCTGTAGGGCTTGCCTGAAGGCTCAGATGATAAAGAATCTGCCTGCAATGCAGGAGACCCAGTTCTGATCCTTGGGTCCGGCGAGATCCCCTGGAGAAAGGAATGGCAACCCACTCCAGTATTATTGCCTAGAGAATTCCATGGACTGAGGAGTCTGGTGGGCTACAGTCCATGGGTCACAAAGAGTCAGACAGGACTGAAGGACTAACACTTTCACTTTTTCATACCTCCTGTATACATGTGAGATACTCAGAAAAACTGAGTAACTCCCTGAAAATTGCATGGTGGAAACTCTTCACCCTGAATACCATCTTCAGTAAAAAAAAAAAAAAAAAAAAAAAGATGTGGGACTTCCCTGGTGGTCCAGTGGTTAAGAATCCACCTGCCAATGCAGAGAACACTAGTTCGATTCCTGATTGGGGAAGATCCTGCATGCCTCAGAGCGGCTAAGCCCGTGCGCCGCAAGTACTGAAACCCTTGTGCCCAGGGCAGGTGCTCTGCAACAAGAGAAGGCGCTGCAGTGAGAAGCTGGCACGCTAGAAGGAGTGGCCCCCACTTGCCGCAACTAGAGAAAGCTCATGAGTAACAACCAAAGAGCCAGTGCAGCCAAAAGTAAATACATATATATTTAAAGCAGAAGATGTAGGATTTCCCTGGTGGTCCAGTGGCTAAGACTCCGCTCTTCCATGAAGGAAGCCAGATTCCATCCCTGGTCTGGATCCCACGTGCCAAAGCTGAGTTCACATGCCACAGCTAAGTCCCTGCCAGCCAAATAAATAAATATAAATAAATATTTAAAACAACAAACAAAAGATGTTGGGGGTGGAGACCTATGGAAGGTCACCAGGAAAAGCACAGTAAACAAGGTTAGGTTTTGTGTGGATTTGAGGCTTTATCTTCTGCACTGGACATGAGTTTGAGTAAACTTCGGGAGTTGTTGATAGACAGGCAGGCCTGGTGTGCTGCAGTCCATGCAGCTGCAAAGAGTCGGACACGACTGAGCGACTGAACTGAACTGAACTCTTGCACTGGTAAGTGTTTCTAGAAATAAGGTCATCTTTCTCTTCCAGATACACTGAGGGAGATACCCTTAACAGATGGAGATTTCCCCTGTACATGTGAATGCCTCTTACAAAAGGGTAACTTCTACTCAGTTTTCAGAGCTTCTCATGGTCTGCAGTTTCTTAAAAGTAATCAGCCTGAAATAGCCCTATGCCAAAGAGTTAAATTCTGTGGTGGCAAATTTTGTTCCCGTATAGCAGAAAATTCCTTTGAAAATTTTCCAAGATGTCTCACAGCCCAGTAACTATTGGTCCGTGCCACGTTGAAACAGTTTCCAACGGTGAGAATAGGTCAGTTCAGTTAGAGTTATATATCTCATTTCAGGAGGTAAGTGATGCAAATGGGTCCCCAAAGTTAGCCCTATATTGTGCAGGAAATCAGGTATTTAATAAGAGGAATTTCTTTTTCTTTTTTAACTTTTAATTTTGTATTGGGGTATAGATGATTAACAATGTTGTGATGGTTTCAAGTGAGGGACTCAGCCATACACATATATGTATCCATTCTCCCCCAAATCCTCTCCCATCTAGGCTGCCACATAACACTGAGTAGAATCCATGTACTATGCAGGAGGTTCTTGCTGGTTATCCAGTTTAAATCCAGCATCGTGTACAAGCAACCATACATTCATTCTCCAAGTTTGTGAGTCTTAATAAGAGGAATTTCTAAGGAAACAAAGTGAATGATTGGAGCAAGTTATAACCCAATGTCTGAGTCCTGAGAACCGCCAGTGAGAGCTGACATCAGTTCTAGATGTCAGGCTGAAAGCATCTTCAGATGGAGGGCAAGTGGTGGCAATCAGATTCTCCTGATTCACAGTTTGAATGTCTGATGATAATCATGGCCCATCGAATTTTTCTGAATGGCCCAGACAACAACAAACACAAAGAAGATTGCCTAAACATGAGCTATTGTGGCCATTTCTCTGAAGTTTATATCAAGTCATTCAGTCTGTAGGGTTTCAAGGAAAAGAGCAGCTTTTGTTCTTAGTGATTCCAAGTCAGAAGGGTGAGAGAAAATTGGAAAGTTTAGTTTGGAGCATCATAACCAGATATTGAAGGAAACTAGTAGAATTCAGGATCCAGTTCAGTTCACAAGTAAGTAACAAAATCTCAAAGACAATGAACAGCACTAGAGTCTGATATCTACAAAGGTGTGCTGTTGAAACAATTTTTCTCTTTAAAATCGCCCTGTTCAGTTACTAAGCTGTGTCCCGACTCTTTGCAACCCCTTAGACTGTAGCACACCAGGCTTCCTTGTCCTTCACCATCTCCTGGAGTTTGTTCAAACCCATATCCATTGAGTCTGTGATGCCATCCAATCATCTCATCCTCTGTTGCCCTCTTCTGTTCTCAATCTTTCCCAGCATCAGGGTCTTTTCCAATGAGTCAGCCCCTCGCATCAGGTGGCCAAAGTATTGGAGCTTCAGCATCAGTCTTTCCAATGAATATTCAAGGTTGATTTCATTTAGAATTGACTGGTTTGATCTCTGCTGTCCAAGGGACTCTCAAGAGTCTTCTCTAGCACCACAGTTCAAAAGCATCAATTCTTTGGCACTCAGCCTTCTTTATGGTCCTACTCTCACATCCATACAAGACTACTGGAAAAACCATAGTTATACGGACCTTTGTCGGCAAAGTAATGTCTCTCCTTTTTAAGATGATGTGTAGGTTTGACATTGCTTTTTTTTTTCCAAGGAGCAATTGTCTTTTAATTTCATGGTTGCAGTCACCATCCACAGTGATTTTGTAGCCCCCCAAAATAAAAGCTGTCACTGTTATTGCTTTTTCCTCATTCATCTTCCATGAAGTGATGGGACTGGATGCCATGATCTTAGTTTTTGGAATGTTGGGTTTTAAGCCATCTTAAAATCATCTTAATTTCTACCAAAGATAGACAAATTAAGACCAGTTTGTTTGCAAAGGAAATATAGCCTCATCAGACTTGGCCAGATTATCTACATAAGTGCAGCAAGAATAGTGATTGATCATGTAGGCTGTCTAAAACCTGGTTTGAGGGAACTTTACATAAGGAATCTTCAGAGGGAAATTTTCACAGCTCCTTGAGGTGAAGAAGCCAAGCCAAGGACCAGCCATTGTGAAAATTAATTAACAGAAACCTCATTTAAGATGGAGTTGGGAGGTCAGAAGAGGGAGCTCTCATGCTCTACCGTTCAATGTCAATTGCAAACCCGATATAAAGCACTTTGACTGTATGTATAGTCCATGGGGTCGCCGAGTCAGACACGACTGAGTGACTTGCACTTTGCATCTCCAGTGGAAAAAGGTTACTACTTGGCACCCAGCAGGAGGAAGGAAGAACGTCTCCTTGCCCTGCAACAGCCCAGCCAACGAGAGACTGCCAACTCGGCCAATGAAAAGCCACCACATTTCAAACTTCCTGTTTCTTTCAATGGACTCTTTGTTTATATCAGCCCCTCCCAGCTTCCCTTTCTTTTCTATCAAAGAATGATTTTGAAACTGCTAGGTGGCATTCAGCAAGAGGCAAAGTGATAGCTAAGAAGTGATTTATCAGATTAGGACACTTGTGGTGCTTACAAGTAGGTAGGAGAGAGGATGCTGTGCCCCGAGAACTTAGTGGGCTACAGTTTTATAATCAAAGGAAAAGTGTGTGTGTGTGTGTGTGTGTGTGTGTGTGTGTGTGTGTGTGTGTGTGTAGGAAGGGAGACCACTTTATTCCTCATTCTTGAGTAGACGTCACGATTCCATCATCAGCTCCTCCTCCACGTTGGACAGTGGAGTTTTCATATCCCTACATGGTCAAGCCGGGACTGTCGTGGCACTTTGGAAAAGTAATTTCAGGTCTCAGTACAATGAGGAGCTTTCACTTTGAAGTGTCACCTTTCTAGAAATTATTGTTTTTTATGTGTGCAGAGAGCATGACCTGGAGGTCATTAACTCACTGAGCTCACTGGGCAGAGTGTGGGTCTCATGCCATTATTGTTTTATTGTTTTGAGGCATGTCTCATGCCTCTGTTTCATGGTTTTATGGTTGAGCAAACCTGCTTTCTTGAGTGATCATTAACTTACTGAGGTCTCCCAAAGCCCCCTAAAGTTCCCTCTATAATTGCCTAATGGGATTTCTGAGCTAACTATTTGATTATCCTACTCTGTCCCTATCGGTTCTCCGCTTTGTTCTTCACATTTGCTTGTGATTTGCCATAGGTTGTATGTACCAAATTGCAGTTCTTTGCTGTTCCCATATACACCCATTTTGCTGGTAAAATAACTGACTGTTTTGTTTTAGGTCAACACCATCAGACTCTCCTGAAATCCCTATAGCTTTGAGTGAGTCCTCTATTTTTTGAGGTTCCCCCAAATACCATGAGATTCCTGCCCCTGCCAGGAAGTGGCAGATGAAGGCCTTATTCATCCGATAAACTTGCTGGTAATCTTGTAAGTAAGGTGCCAGGCCAGCTCTGTGAAGAGGCTTTATTGGCTCCATAAAGTCAATCTGAGTTCTTTAAAGCTGCCTGGTCAAATCTGAGTCTCTGCACATCTCTCAAATATGGCATTCCAGTCAAAGGTTTGGTAATATAACCAATGTTTCTCGTTGTGTCCTGTTATAAGGAGAACAGATTCTTAGAAACTGAGAGTTTCTGAATTCTGGAGGGATCTTGTAGAGAGAAGACATAAATGTTTCATCTTTGTTCACAAGATATACTTTACTAAGTTACTGTAAGCTTAAGAGAAAGAAGTTTCCTTAAGTGTGGAGAGAGTGAATTTGTGTGCATGCATGCTCAGTCGTGCCCAAATCTTTGCAACCCCAGGCAGGCAGATTCTCTACCACTGCACCACCTGGGATGACTGAGTGTGAAAAGACAAAACCTTAAAGAACCTTAAAGCAATAAAACAAAGTCACAAAAATTATAGTCGTTCTTATCAGTTTATTCAATTCCATATTATTAATTCTTGATCTTTTGTTAGCAATTTTATGAATCCAGTTTTTCCTTAGGGTTCTGTTAATTCTTACCCAGTTCAGTTTTATGGTCTTAAGGTTATCAGAAATATGTATTTGTCAGAATTCTTTTCCTTGAATCTCCTTGATTCTGCATACATTGGAGTGTTTTCCTTTTCCTCTGGCTCCATTTAGTTTAGAAAAATTCCTGCTGGATCTGAATATCAGCTGTAATGAGTTCAGCCAGACTGGTGGCCTCTCACCTTATTTTCTTTCTGTTTGTTATCGAACCGTTAATCTCAGGAGGTAATCCACAAAAACTTTTGAGAATCCTTGCTGCATTTAAGGCATTCTTTAACTATGGCCCTTAGCTTGGCCTTTGACCGAGAAGTGAAAGGTATCTAAGACTGTCTGCAACCTCAAGTGGTTTTATTTTCAAAAATAATTGTCTAATAGTCTCTTCAGAGTGGAAAGGTAATTCAAGCAAAGGATTACTAGGATAAGCACTCAAAGGAGGACAGAGAGGAGCAGTAGGAGTTAAGTTAATCTCATGCTTTGTTTTTTTTTCCTTCTGTAAATTATCTTTTAGTTTAAATTTCTTACGTTTGTTTGTTTGTTTTAATTTATTTAGTTGTTTTAGTTTTGGTTGTTCTGGGTCTTCATTGCTGCACGTGGGTTTTCTCTAGCTGCGGCGAGCAGGGGCTATTCTTCATTGCAGAGTGCGAGCTTCTCACTGCAGCGGCTTCTCTCGTTGCAGAGCACGGGCTCCAGCAGCTGCAGCACGCAGGCTCCGTCTCTCTGCAGCATGTGGAATCGTCCTGGGCCTGGGATCAAACCCATGTCCCCTGCATTGCCCGGCGGACTCCAATCCACTGTGCCACCGGGGAAGTCCTAACCTTTTGTTGGGATACTTCTTGTATCTTTATTTTTCATTAGCCTTTTACAATAAATCTTTCAAGAGGCTATTTTGGAACCTTTGGGAGGCTTCCACATACCAATTAAAATAGGTATCCCTCTAACTGATTTCAGAAGCCCTTGCTTGTAAGTGTACTTCCTAAATGGTCTTATCTAATCAGAATATTTCCCACTTTGGTCATGGTAGTTCTAGGCTGTAATTAGGGCTGGCAGCAACTGGGTCGGAACCTAGCCACAAATGAAATGTAACCCACATTTTCTGTCTAGCCAGGTGTGCTAAGTCACTTCAGTCACGTCGGACTTTGTGACCCCATGGACTGTAGCCCACCATGCTCCTCTGTCCATGGGGATTTTCCAGACAAGAATATGGGAGTGGGTTACCATGCCCTCCTCCAGGGGATCATCCTAGGGATAGAACCCACACCTCTTATGTCTCCTGCATTGGCAGGCGGGTTTTTACCACTAGCGCCACCTGGGAAGCCCTAATCAGCTTTACCTCGATACAAAAGGAAAAGTTAAAAAAAAAAAGAAAGAAAGAAATGATTAAATATACAAACTAAAAAAAAAGAGGGCTGTGGCCCAATTCTCGGAAATCCCCAACACTTCGCCCAAAGAGTTGGAATAATCCTCCCACCCTTTAGCTTAGGAAATTACCCATCCTCATAAAGAGTGACAACGCTGTGCCCTGATGCCTGTCTCGCCTTCTGAGATGGGCCTCACTCTGTCTAGAGTGTATCTCCCTCAATGAACCTTCTTTCACTCTACCATGACTTGCTCTTGAATTGTTTCTTGTGCAAAGCCAAGAACCCACACTTGGCAGCCATCCCAGGGACTTGCCTGAGACCTGAGACCTGACCATCTTCTCGAGCCTTCCTTTCTTTCCTGCAAGAGGCGTCCCCAAGAGAGTGAAAAACATCCAGCCATCACATGATCCAGAAAGTTCACTCTCAAAGACAGCCTAAGAAGTAAAACCCCTTGTTGATACAGGTGGTAAGACTGATGGCTGTGCAAATGTATCTCCAGTTTCCCAATAACGAGCCAGGTGCCTTCGGTTATGGAACTGATAATCTTTGACACCTGGCAGGTGCTCCTGGCATGGATTTTTTTTTTTTAAGCACTAACAAAGTAACAGAAGTTGACAAGACAAAGGCCTCTTATGGACAAGGACACCTTATGACAAAGTCGCTTAAGAGCTGGCAAGGATGAACAGAGATTGCGGAGAGCCCAGTTGTAAGCCCAGGTCATTACCTGAGCATCTGACTAACTGGCTGATTGGATCCATAGCTTATATGGTGTCCATTAGATGCACACTGGGACGTGCACCTCCCTGCTGGCAAGAGACTGGACAGGACATTCTCACTGGGCATAAAGTCCAGTGCGCAGGACGTGGATGACAGAGACAAAAGAGTAATCCTCCCTGGAAAGAAAGGGGTCAACAGAAAATTCATAACATTCTTAGCAAAATCCAGGAGTGCCAAGGAACTAATTGCACGGATATTTTCTCCTGCTAATCTAAATTAACACGAAGAAAAGGACTCACCTCTCTTATTTCCATCAGATCCTGCAGGCAGAGATCCAGGAGACTGATGTGATAAGAATTCTTAATTTCTGCCAGCTTTTGCCTGAGGCCCCAGGTTCTCTCAGCTGCAGCAGCCGATTACACAGATTAAACTACCGGGGAGGCATTTTTTTCTTTTACCCTTCTAGGGTCTTGGACTAGTCTAATAATTTAACTGATGTAGGACAGATTACCCTGGTGGGTCAGATAGTAAAGAACCTGCCTGCCAATACAGGAGACCTGGGTTCAATCACTGGGTCAGGAAGATTCCCTGGAGAAGGAAATGGCAACCCACTCCAGTATTCTTGCCTGGAGAATTCAACGGACAGAGGAACCTGGCAGGCTACAGTTCATTGGGTCACAAACAGTTGGATATGACTGAGTGATGAACACACACCAAGACAGATTAATGGGCTTCCCAGGTGATGCTAGTGGTAAAGAACTCAGCTGCCAATGCAGGAGACATAAAATAAGTGGATTTGATTCCTGGGTTGGGAAGATCCCCTAGAGGAGGGCATGGCAACCCATTCCAGTATTCTTGCCTGGAGAATCCATGGACAGAGGAGCCAGGCGGGCTACAGTTCATAGGGTTGCAAAGAGTCGCACACAACTGAAGCGACTTAGCATGCAAGCACGCAAGACAGATTAACAGGAGAAAAGCAAACCAAAAACAGCTTAAGAACATGTATACCTCCTGTGTGGGGCTTCCCTGGCCGCTCACTGGTAAAGAATCAGCCTGTCAATGCAGGAGATGTGAATTCAGTTCCTGGGTTGGGAAGATCCCCTGAAGAAGGAAATGGTGACTTACACCAGTATTTTTGTCTGGAAAACCCCATGGACAGGGGAACCTGGCAGGCTACAGTCCCCGGGGTCACAAAGAGTCAGACATGACTTAGTAACTAAAAAACAGCAACACCTCTTTTATACGTGGAAGATCCCCTGGCAGAAATGCAGAATGGCAGAAATCCTCATCTTAAACATCATCTTCAGCTGAAGACAAAAGGGGTTGGGGGAAAAAGAATTTGAAAAAGATAATTCCCAGGAGACCCAGTGGTTAAGACTGTGCCTCCACTGCAAGGGGAATGTTCGATCCCTGGTCTGGGAACTAAGATCCTTCTTGCCCTGGGTGGCAGCTAAGACCAAAAAAAAAAAAAAAAAAAATAGAGGTGTTGGTGGTGAAGAATCAATTTGGGAGGTCACCAGGAAAAGCACAGTGAGCAAAGGTTAGATTTTTCAGCAGATTGAATTCTCCTCTTCTGCACTGATAAGAATTTCTAGAGGTAAGGTCATCGTCCTCTTCCCAGAACACAGAGGGAGATACCCTTATAAATGGAGATTTCCCTTATACACATGAATGTCTCTTATCAAAGGGTAACTTCTACTCAGTTTTCAGAGCTTCTCCTATGTCTGCAATTTCTTAAAATAATCAGCCAAAGAGACATATTTTGGGGTGGCAACTTTTGCTCCCCCATAGTAGCAAGAATGGGGAAGAAGGGAAGACAGCTTAGGGACTGAGTTAGGAGTAAGTGGTCCTCATATTTCAGTGGGGTGATTTCGAGGTCCCTGAGTTGTGGTACCTTCAGATGGTAAAGAATCTGCCTGCCAATGCAGGAGACCTGGGTTCAATCCCTGGGTCAGGAATGTTCCCTGGAGAAGGAAATGGCAACCCACTCCAGTATTGACAGAGGAACCTGGCAGGCTACAGTCCATGGGGTCGCAAAGAGTCAGACATGACTGACTAACACACACACACACACTCATTAGCATCTCCTCCCAACCCTGTAAGGTGGTCAGGATCCACCCTGTTATAGCTACTTAAACATGGAGGGACTGCAGTTGAAGAAAGATGAAAAGTGGCATGGACCTCACACTGCCTCTCTCCTAATGGGCTGTGGGAGGAGCCACTGTAGAAACTGCTGGGTGCAGCCTGATGCAGTGAGAGGCTATGAAGGTGACTGGACAACAGGTGGGAGGGCAGGGCAATGGGGGAGCCACAGCAGGTCCTTTGCATGCCATCCCTGCAGTGGTCAGCCTCCTCTAGCAATGTCATGTCATGCTGGTCTCAGTGAGAATGGACTTCTCTGGCATTGAAGACTGGGCATAGACATTCATGCCTAAAGCCTTGGTCACAAGGTAAGAGAGGATGAGGCAAACACTTGGGAGGAGTACACTGACTTTTATGCCTGTGCAAAGAAATAGAGGAAAAGAACAGAATGGGAAAGACTAGAGATCTCTTCAAGAAAATTAGAGATACCAAGGGAACATTTTATGCAAAGATGGGCTCGATAAAGGACAGAAATGGTATGGACCTAACAGAAGCAGAAGATATTCAGAAGAGGTGGCAAGAATACACAGAAGAACTACAAAAAAGATCTTCACGACCCAGATAATCATGATGGTGTGATCTCTAATCTAGAGCCAGACATCCTGGAATGTGAAGTCAAGTGGGCCTTAGAAAGCATCACTATGAACAAAGCTAGAGGAGGTGATGGAATTCCAGTTGAGCTCTTTCAAATCCTGAGAGATGATGCTGTGAAAGTGCTGTACTCAATATGCCAGCAAATTTGGAAAACTCAGCAGTGGCCACAGGACTGGAAAAGGTCAGTTTTCATTCCAATTCCAAAGAAAGGCAATGCCAAAGAATGCTCAAACTACCGCACAATTGCAGTCATCTCACACGCTAGTAAAGTAATGCTCAAAATTCTCCAAGCCAGGCTTCAGCAATACGTGAACCATGAACTTCCTGATGTTCAGGCTGGTTTTAGAAAAGGCAGAGGAACCAGAGACCAAATTGCCAACATCTGCTGGATCATCGAAAAAGCAAGAGAGTTCCAGGAAAACATCTATTTCTGCTTTATTGACTATGCCAAAGCCTTTGACAGTGTGGATCACAATAAACTGTGGAAAATTCTGAAAGAGATGGGAATACCAGACCACCTGACCTGCCTCTTGAGAAATCTGTATGCAGGTCAGGAAGCAACAGTTAGAACTGGACATGGAACAACAGACTGGTTCCAAATAGGAAAAGGAGTACGTCAAGGCTGTATATTGTCACCCTGCTTATTTAACTTATATGCAGAGTACTTCATGAGAAATGCTGGACTGGAAGAAGCACAAGCTGGAATCAAGATTTCCCGGAGAAATATCAATAACCTCAGATATACAGATGACACCACCCTTATGGCAGAAAGTGAAGAGGAACTAAAAAGCCTCTTGATGAAAGTGAAAGAGGAGAGTGAAAAAGTTGGCTTAAAGCTCAACATTCAGAAAACAAAGATCATGGCATCCGGTCCCATCACTTCATGGGAAATAGATGGGGAAATAGTGGAAATAGTGTTATACTTCATTTTTGGGGGGCTCCCAAATCACTGCAGATGGTGATTGCAGCCATGAAATTAAAAGACGCTTACTCCTTGGAAGAAAAGTTATGACCAACCTAGACAGTATATTCAAAAGCAGAGACATTACTTTGCCAACTAAGGTCCATCTAGTCAAGGCTATGGTTTTTCCTGTGGTCATGTATGGATGTGAGAGTTGGACTGTGAAGAAGGCTGAGCACCGAAGAATTGATGTTTTTGAACTGTGGTGTTAGAGAAGACTCTTGAGAGTCCCTTGGACTGCAAGGAGATCCAACCAGTCCATTCTGATGGAGATCAGCCCTGGGATTTCTTTGGAAGGAATGGTGCTAAAGCTGAAACTCCAGTACTTTGGCCACCTGATGCGAAGAGTTGACTCATTGGAAAAGACTCTGATGCAGGGAGGGATTGGGGGCAGGAGGAGAAGGGGACGACTGAGGATGAGATGGCTGGATGGCATCACGGACTCGATGGACGTGAGTCTGAGTGAACTCTGGGAGTTGGTGATGGACAGGGAGGCCTGGCGTGCTGCAATTCATGGGGTCGCAAAGAGTCGGACACGACTGAGCAACTGAACTGAACTGAAAGGTTTGCTGGGACTTCCCTGGTGGTCCAGTGGTTAAGAATCCACCTGCCAGTGCAGGGGATGTAGGTTCAATCCCTGGTTGGGAAGATCCCACATGCCGTGGAGCAGCTACACCCAAGCACTGTAGAGTCCATATACAGCAATGAAAAATCCCAAGTGCTGCAAATCAGCCAAACAAACAGATTAATTTTAAAATATATTTTTTAAAAAGTTTACTGATAACCAATACAGTATTGTAAAGTAAAATAAAGTAAAAATAAAAATTTTAAAATAAATAAAGCCTGAAAGAAAAAAAATAAAATAAAATAAATAAAAAAATAAAAAGTTTACTGAAACAGTGACCAATATTGCTGATTTTTGAAAGGGGGATTAACACAATACATGGGGAAGATGAATGAAAATGTTAAAAAGGTCCTGGAGCTCAGAGGAAGGAGTGCTAAATGAAGACCCAGGGTCATCTCATGGGGGAGCTTCACAGGCTGAGAAAGGGGCATATGAGAAGGTGCTGAAGCCCTAAAAGGCAGCCAGCACGTTTGGGGTGAGCAAGAAGGATGGATCGGCCAGGGGCTGGGGCTCCCAGCAGATTCCTGGGAACCACTACCCAGAGTAGACCGTGAAAATCATCTGATGAAGACACGAATGAATGAATGAATATAAGAAGAGTGAGGAATGGCTCCAGGAGGGTTCTGGTAAGAACTGCTCTGTGTAGGGTTCAAACTGGGAAAAGCCTGGCAGGCTGCTGGAAGGATGGCAAGACTGTATCATGGAGGAAGCAGGGAAACTCCTAAAGTAGGAGTGTACTAGACCTATGATCTATGATAGGTCTTTTTTAAGGTCATAGGTCTTTTTTTAAAATATGTTTTTAAATTAATCTGGCTGATTTGCAGCACTTGGGATCCTTCTTTGCTGTATGTGGACTCTACAGTGCTTGGGTTTAGTTGCTCCACGGCATGTGGGATCTTCCCAACCAGGGACTGAACCTGCCTCCCCTGCACTGGCAGGTGGATTCTTAACCACTGACCACCAGGGAAGTCCCAGCAAACCTTTAGATCACAGACCCAGATCTATGATGTAGAAAGAGACTTTGGGGGACAAGTTGGAGCTGGGGTGGAATATAGGGGAGACATCCTATGAGAAGTAAGATCCGTTCAGAGGCACTGCAGCATCCCAGCAGAGAGAAGGGGAAGGAGTCTGCACTAAGGGAGAACTCTATTTTATTTTATTATTTTTGCCCCATCACGCAGCTTGTGGGATCTTAGTTCCGTGACCAGGGACTGAACCCAGAGCCATGACAAAAAAACTGAAACACAAGGGAACGGGGCAGACACAACCTTTAAAAGGACATAGACATTGTTGTTTAGTCACTCAGGAGTGTCTGACTCTCTTGCAACCCCGTGGGCTGTAGCCCACCAGGCTCCTCTGTCCACGGGATGTTCCAGGCAAGAACACTAGAGTGGGTTGCCATATCCTTCTGTGGGGGATTTTGCTGACCCAGAGACTGAACTCATGTCTCCTGCATTGGCAAGTGGATTCTTTATCACTGAGCCACGTGGGAAACCCAAGGTAACATAGCCATATGACATGACAGAGACTGGTTAGAACCAACCAGGTTCAAGATAGCAGGTGAGCTGATTTCCAGTAGACTTCCAGCCTCATTAAACTCTCATTGTAATATATTAGCATATGCTGAATGACATGCCTACCAGGGTCATGGTGCTCTGTGGCCAACCATAAGAGGTCAGAAAGGGAGAGGTGGCCCAATTCCTGGAAATCTCCATCCCATACTCAAAACAGTTGGAAATAGCCGTTCCCTTCTGGAGGGGATCTTCCCAACCCAGGGAGAGAACTCAGGTCTCCTGCATTGCAGACAGATTCTTTACCATCTGAGCCACCAGGGAATTCCAAGAATACTGGAATGTGTAGCCTATCCCTTCTCCAGTGGATCTTCCCAACCCAGGAATTGAACTGGGGTCTCCTGCATTGCAGGCAGATTCTTTACCAGCTGGGCTACCAGGGAAGCTTCCCAGTCATTAGCTTATGAAATTACCCACCCCTATAAAAATTGACAACCCATACACCTTCTGAGATAACCCTCACTCTGTCTGTGGCTTGTGTTGCTCTCTATGCTCTGAATAAATCCACATCTTACCTATCACTTTTTCACTGAATTCTTTCTGTGATGAGACATCAAGAGTCTGAGCTTTACTAAGTCCTGAAACGAAGTGTGGGATTGCAATTGAAAGACTGTGGGTTGAAGTCCTAACCTCGGGGCCACTAGGGAACTCCCCTAAGGGGGAGTTTTAGAAGGTGAAGCCTGCAGCATCACTGCCTTGCCCCTACCTACCTCCTCCTCTATTATTCATTACTCTCACTGCTTGGATGGACTGCTGAGACTGTCCCCTTAGAGAAAATCCCCAGTTTTCCAACTGACTACAGCGTCCTTCAGGAATTAGGGTGATTTCGGAGAGGGATGAGCTTGCCATGGCATCCTCCAGCCCCACAGAACCCTACCCTGGCATGCAGCAGTACCAAGGACCACAGTTCTCGGGGATCTTGTCAGGAATTCTTTGTAATCTTTGCACTTTATTAGGGACAAACAGACCGGCATGGGTGGCTTGGAGCTGAGGTCGTCTCAGCCAGCCAAGTGGTTGAAAGGGTGGGCAGGGTGGGGCGGTTACCCAGTAAGGCAGAGCCTGAAAGGATGGAGCCCATGCCACCAGTCCCCACAGAACTGGTGAGCGGGGTTTTCCGTCCTGTCCTCCCCAGGAGTCTCTGAAGTCTGCGGCAGACTGGCGCGGTCCAGGTAGCCAAGAGACTGGTTAATCAGAGGGAGGGTGAAAGTCAAAGACAGCCAAAGGGATCAGGCCCTGGGGCAGTGACAGGGCATGTGATGAGACATGGAGCACCTCGCAGGCAGAGGACCAGCTGGCCCAAGCCAAAAGCTCTTTCTGGCCACTTTCGTCTCTTCCCTCCTTTCTGGGTCTACTTTCTGTCTCCTACTCATTTCTCAGATTGCTATAATCTTCTCCAGTTCTGAGAGTGGTGGTAACCATCCCTCCATTCTGTCTAGCGTGTTCAGTTCAGTCGCTCAGTCGTGTCCGACTCTTTGCGACCCCATGGATGGCAGCATGCCAGGCTTCCTTGTCCAGCACGCCAGGCTTCCCAGTCCAGCACCAACTCCTGAAGCTTACTCAAACTCATGTCCATCGAATTGGTGATGCCATCCAACCATCTCATCCTCTGTCCTCCCCTTCTGCTCCTGCCTTCAATCTTGCCCAGCATCAGGGTCTTTTCAAATGAGTCAGTTCTTCCCATCAGGTGGCCAAAGTATTGTGCTTCACCTTCAGCATCAGTCCTTCCAATGAATATTCAGGACTGATTTCCTTTAGGCTGGACTGGTTGGATCTCCTTGCAGTCCAAGGGACTCTCAAGAGTCTTCTCCAACACCACAGTTCAAAAGCATCAGTGACCTCTATCAGGTTAGGGCATGCAAAGAGCTCTCAAGTGCACAAAAGCCCTTAGTCCAGTGCCTTCCTCCTCCTCTTCCTCCTCCTCCTCACTCCTAAGGTAGCTACTGTGACTCCATCTTTGCAGAAGAGGACTCCAATGCTCAGGAAGATGACAGACTCTCAACCAGCAGATACTAAACAGAGTCAGCCCCCACCAATGCTTCTAAAATCTGATCTGAAAAGTCTCCAGCGAGTGTGGTCATCCCTTCTCGGCCCTCTGAGAGGCATCTGGCAGGCTGACATCCCTTCCCTTTCGCCAGGCCATGTCCCTTGGCTCTTGGACAAGACGTGGTCCTGATCATACTATTGAACCACCCCTTCTTTTACCTCTTCCATTTATTTCCCCTGCTCTTCCACCCCGCTAAACGTTCTTGGTCCTTGGCTCACTCAGTATTTTCACTTTCAAGCACGACATCTAGGGCGACTCCACCTCTCAAATCTATATCCATGTAACTCCCAAAGCATACAGAACTAACCATCCCACTACCCCAGGTAACCTCCCTGAGTCCAGAGACAGGCCTGCCCGGGTGTGTTCCCTGGGCGTACTCAGGTCTAAGCTTCACTGTTTCTGGTATAAGCCTGAATTTGTCCTCTTGCGTTCCCAAGGCCCTTCCTTTGAACACATCTGTTTCTCTTAATGGTACCAACTCCTCTTCCTGTCATTCCATCAGAATTCTAGAGTGACTTTCACTTCTCTTGCTTCCCACTCTTGCAAAAAAGTTGTGTTTGGGGATCTCTGGTGGTTCGGTAGTTAAGACTCCCTGGTGCCAATGCAAGGGGTTCGGGTTGGATCCCTAGTAAAGGAACTAAGATCCCACATACCCTAAGGCACAGCCAAAAGATTTAAACAAAAAAGAAAAAAGTTGTGTTCTACAGATTCTGCCTCCATCAGTGTTTCGCATCAGCCCCTCTTGTTCTGATGCCACTGCTGCTGCTCCCGTTGAAGGGCCCCCGAAACCCCCAGCTACCGATGCACTGCTGCAGTGCCCGCCGCCGCAGCCCGGCTCTTCCTGGGACTTCTGCCAGAACACTTTCCATAGTTTCACAATGCCCTGCCCAGTGAATCAGCCAGGGATGAGGCAAGGAAGGAAAGGACATAAATGGCAGTAATGTTTCCTGAAGATGTTGGTCTTGCCCAGACCTCCAGCTCAAAAGGCTAAAAAAATATAGGATGTCATCAGTGATGAGGGGAAATGACCTTATCTTTGTGCCAAATCATAGTAGAAACATCCTCTGTCGTTCTGATCATGAGGCCAACTAATGACTAAGGAGGTGGGTGTCTTACTGCAAAAAAGATGCTCCTTGTTAACCTGCAGACTGAAAGAGGAGGAACAAAAAATAATGAAGGTTGGGCTAAGGGGAAGCACTAAGTCCTAGAATAAGAACGAAAATAGGAGGGGCCTCCTGGAGACCTAAAGAGGAGATCGAACACAATATATATGTACAAAAACAAGGGTGACTCTACCTGGTGGGGAACCAGGGTAAGAACGAAGGGGTGATGCTCAGTCTAGAATACCTGGGAATCTAGTATCCTTACTGCTTGTTCTAACATCAGATATAAACATGCATTTTTACAGAGCATCGGAGTTAGGGAAGGACCAGTGACACGAGCCGTGGATCAGACCCCAGAGAATACCCGTATTACAAAGCCCAGATTCTAGCGCAAGCGCTGGCCCCTATTGGCTGTGTGACCCTCCTTGACCAGGTCTCTTTATGCCTCTGAGCCTGTCTCCTCATCTGTTAAATGTAGGTAATACCTACCTCACAGGATCATGAAGATATAATCAGACAAATACAATAAAAACTAAAAACACTTGACCATCTATGAAGTAATATACACAATATAAGGGACGTATGACTCTTTTTCTTTCTACTGTTTCGTCTCAGTGGTGCTGGAGCTCGTGTGCTCTTGCCATTGTTTGTTTCTTTGACTGTCAGGACTGATAAGGAACATTTCTTGAACATTTCCTATGCACAAAACTCTGCTAAATTCTTTAAACCCAGGATTCATTTTACTCTTCATAGCAGTCCTACAAGGACCACTAAGGACACTAAGGCTTAGATAGGTTAAGTAGCTTGCCGAAGGTTCCACAAGCAGGGATGGAATATATCTGATTCTGTAGCCCATGCCCTTCCCATCAACGTGCACTCCTTGGTGAGTGTCTAAATGCTAAAGGGTAAAACCTAAAACCATTCAGTCATTCATTCATGCAACAGCTGTTGATCGAGGGCCCACTCACACCAGGCTCAACAGAAACAAGGTGGCCAAAGTCAGTGGACAGAGCAGTCCTCAGGGGAGGAAGAGCTGCTCTGGGAACCTTGGGCTTGCAGCCAAATTTGCTAACTTCAAGTGCATTTGCTCATTTCTTTATTTTCCAGGAAAGAACCATTTTTTCCCCAATATTTATTTGGATGTGCGAGATCTTAGTTATGGCACGTGAGATTTTTAGTTTGGGCAAGTGAACTCTTATTTGCAGCATGTAGCATCCAGTTCCCTGACCAGGGATCCCACTTGGGTCCCTTGCATCAGGAGAGTAGAGTCTTAGCCACTGGACCACCAGGGAAGTTCACACATTTGGTCATTTCAGAATGTCACAGTTTTTAGAGCTCGGACAACCTCATTAGATCATCAAGACGGCTAAGGCCCAGCAAGCCTGAAGGCCTTGAACCAAGGCTGTGTGGCAAACTAGTGGAAATAGAAAGACTGGAAGCTCAGGTTTTCTGAAAGATCAAAGCTCTTTCATCAGCAATCTAGTTATGGACAGCAAACAAGACAGATTCCCATGGCAAGACTTCAACCAACATGACAAAACATATATGTGTGTTTGAACAGGAGGCTGATGGGGTCTCAGAGCTCCAAAGGGTCTCAAAGCCTGGATCCTGAAGGTTCCTCCTGCCTTGCCCTTGGCCACATCTCTGTCCTCTCTTCTCACCTTGTAGAGACCCAGGGTTCATAGGCTCCAATCTTCTGGGACTTACAGGCCCTGGCAGGCTAGTGTCCAGCCACCATGCCCACTCATAGTCTTTGGTTTGCCAGACAGCTGACTCCCATGCTTGTGCCCAAACATGGGGTGACCTTTGGAGGGAACATCCTGAGAACTGAACATGCCCTTACTGTCTCCATTTTACAGTTGGGGGAATCAGCACTCAGTGAAGTTAAGTAACTCACATAAGTGGGATTTGACCTTTAGGTCTAATTATAAAGTACAATCTCTTTCCAAACTAACAATTGATTAACCCTTTGGACACTCTGTTAAAAGAGAGGAAAAGGAAAAGATAGATACCATTAGATATCACTTATATGTAAAATCTAAAATATGGCACAAATAAACTTATCTACAAAACAGAAACTAGATATAGAGAACAGACCTGTGGTTACCAAGGGGGCACAGGGTGTGGGGGAGGGTTGGATTGGAAGTTTGGGGTTAGCAGACACAAACTATTGTATATCGAATGGATAAACAGCAAGGTCCTACTGTGTACCGCAGGGAACTCTGCTCAATGCCATGTGGCAGCCTGGATGGGAGGGGAGTTTGGGGGAGAAGGATACATGTGTATGTAATGGCTGGATCACTTTGCTGTGTGCCTAAAACTATCACAATATTGTCAATCAGCTATATTACAAAATAAGATGAAAAGCTTTTTTAGAAATTCTAGATCTAAATAGGAGGAGCTTCCTGGAGATGTGAAGAGGAGACCGAACATAATGTATATAAAAACAAGGCTGGACTACCCTGGTGGTCCAGTGGACAAGAATCCACCTGCCAAGGCAGAGGATGTGGGTTCGATCCAGGCCGGGAAAATTTCACTGCTGCAGGGCAACTAAGCCTGTGCGCCACAAGTACTGAGCACGTGCTCTAGAGCCGCTGCTCTGAGACAAGGGAAGCCGTCACAGTAAGAAGCTCGAGCACCGCAGCTAGCACGTAGCCCCTGCTCACTGGAACTACAGAAAGCCCACTTGCAGCAACAAAGAAGACCCAGAGCAGCTAAAAAGAAAATAAATGTGTTTTTAACAAAACCAAACAAGGATGACTATCTGGTGGGGAACCAGCGTAAGAACAGGGTTCATAGGCTTCAATCTGCTGGGACTTACAGGCCCCGGCAGGCTAGTCTCCAGCCAATACCCCTACCCGTAGTCTTTGGTTTGCCAGGCAGTTGACTCCCATGCTTGTGCCCAAACATGGGGTGACCTAAGGGAGAGAACATCCTGAGAACTGAACATGCCCTTACTGTCCCCATTTTACAGTTGCAGAAATTGGAGCTCTGTGAAGTTGAGTAATTCACGTAATTGGGATTTGAACATTAGGTCTAATTGCAAAGTGTAAGTTCTTTCCAAACTAGCAATTGATTAACCTTTAGGATGCTTGGCTTTCCCATTTGTAAAAACAGAGATTTGACAAACCTAGATAGCGTATTAAGAAGCAGAGACATCACTTTGCAGACAAAGGTCCATATAGTCAAAGCTATGGTTTTTCCAGTAGTCACGTATGGATGTGAAACTTGGATGCTTTCGAACTGTGGTGTTGGAAAAGTTTCTTGAGAGTCCCTTGGACAGCAAGGAGATCAAACCAGACAATCCTAAAAGGAAATCAACCTGAATACTCATTGGAAGGACTGATGCTGAAACTGGAACACCAATACTTTGGCCACCTGATATAAAGATCCAGTTCATTGGGAAAGACCCTGATACTGGGAAAGATTGAAGACCAAAGAGTAAGGGGGTGTCAGAGGATGACATAGTTGGACAGCATCACCGAGTTCAATGGACATGAATCTGAGCAAACTCTGGGAGATAGTGAAGGACAGGGAAGACTGGTGTGAGCAGTCCATGGGCTCACAAACAGGCAGACACCACTTGGTGACTAAACAGAAACAAACAGAAAACTAAGATACATACACATAGCGCTCACTTCCAAGGGCTGCCCTTAATGAATAGAAAAGCACTTTTAAATTGTTTTAGAAGCTAATGAGATGATGCCGAAGCATATCTGTGTACGTGAAGTGAAGTGAAAGTCACTCACTTGTGTCGGACTCTTTGAGACCCCCATGGACTTAGACCATGAAATTCTCCAGGCCAGATTACCGGAGTGGGTAGCTTTTCCCTTCTCCAGGGGATCTTCCCAACCCAGGGATCTAACCCAGGTCTCCCACATTGTAGGCAGATTCTTTACCAGCTGAGCCACAAGGTATAGGTAGGATATTTATACCTATCTGTAAGGTTGGAGGCAATTCAACATCATTAATAATATAACTGGGAGGTTGCTGAACCAGGACTACAATTTAGATATTTGGCTTCTAATCCAAGGGCTCCTTGCCAAAGAGGCCAGCAGAACTGGGCAGAAATGTTGCCACTGTTCTCCAGGGCTCTCTTCCCACGGCTGCTGTCAGGTTTGATGGACAGCCTCACAGTTCAGCTTCTGAGTGACCAGCTCTGAGAGGCGTCAGTTCAGTTCAGTTCAGTTCAGTCGCTCAGTTGTGTCCGACTCTTTGCGACCCCATGAATCACAGCATGCCAGGCTTAGAAGGTGCCAAAGAAGCACTGGAGGAAAGAGAGCTCAGGCACTGCAGGAACAGAGCTGAAACACAGGAGGTATGTGGGCCTGGGCTCTGGGATGAGATTCCCCCTGGGCTATCAGGCCAGGGTGTAGGCTAAGATGCGACAGGGTGGCAGCAACGCTGTAACTTGGGCTGGAAGGGAGCCTTTTCTCACCTTATGAGAGAGGAAACAGGCCCAGCGACTGGGAAATCTGAGAGGTTCCTGTTCCTGATAGCAGTCTAAGCATCTGGATCCAGCCTGAATGAAATTAAAAATCTTGGATGAAATATATAAATATCACTAAAATGCAGCCACCACCAACTGATCCTCAGCTGTGCAGAGGCTTGCCAGACCTCAGGTGCCCCATCCTTGTGTTGACGGACCACATCCTCACTCTGGGTCCTGTCCCCGGGGGAGTCGACACCCAGCCCTGGCAGCACCATGTGCTATCCTTGGCCACCTCTGTCTGAAGGCTATGCGAAGCAGGGGACAAGCAGCCAACTGGGCTTCTGTAAGGGAGATACGACACCAGTGGGGGCAGAACAGGCCCAAGTTCATTGGCCTCCCTGAGCACCTCCTGGCTCTCTCCTTTCTTATAAGGAACGGATCGTCTCTAAGTTCTCTCCCAACCTCTGATTCTGCTTTAGAGACATATGATGCTTCCTGGTGAAGGCACCACTTGTGCTGCCTCAAGGAGGCTGAGCCGAAGAGGCAATCGGGCAATGTGAGCTGGGGCCAGCCGAGTCCCCGTGCTGGCTGCCAAGAGGAGTCACCCACCAGCTTGAGTCACCTGGGAGTCCTGTTTGAACTGGTGATATTAAGGGAGAATATGCCAGGAGGAGAGGTCTATCCCAAGGCAAAGGAGGCAGCTAGCCTGCCTCTCCTCACCTCCCACCCTAGCTCCTGATGCTAGGTGTGGCAGGGGACGCCTCCTCCCTTAGAGGCCACTTTTATGAGCCCCTACATGCAAACCTGCACCGTCTTACGCCCTCATAGTGATCCCACGTCCACCGAGCTCTACCTCTAATTATCTCCGAAGTGTATTTCCCCCCCAGCCCCCAAGGCACTACCGATGTGCAGGCACTCTCATCTTCCTGCCAGGGTTCTGAGGTCAGAGTGGGAGACCCTCCCTCACTTTTCTGGCTCGTTTCCCGTCATCCTGCCCTGCAGCCCAGGGAAGCGCTCCGTGTTCGCCCAGGATGGCCGTGCGTGACCTTCCTGGTCCCTGCTCCTCTCCTGGACAGACTGCCACCACCCACCCCCAGCCTTGTGGGTGGGTTAGTCGCTCAGTCGTGTCAGCATCTGGCCCAGTGCTGGGCTGGGCAGCCAGGGCCCCCTTCAGAAGTGAGTGTGGTAGAGGGGGAGAGCCCTGCCCTCTGCTAGGACACATTTCTGAATGGCCTTTCAGTTGCCTGCTATGTGCCCCTGGACAAGTCGTTTCTTTCTTTCATTCAGCATTTCTAGGTGTGGTGGGACTTTGGAGCTTGACACCTTAGCTAAGGCGAACTGCCTGTCCTGGAATTCCCTTCCCTGTGGGGCAGCCGGGAGAGACAGGTGTGCAGGACTTGAGGGTGCGCAGCCCTTTTGTGTTCTGAGGATGGAGCAGGGAGGACAGAGGCGGGGCGGCTCAGGCACACTTGTCAGTAGTGGGGCAGCCCCTGAGCCCACAGCCCCTGCACCCTGGGCTGGGAGTGTGCACCTCTGGGGTGTGGGGCCCCAGGTGGTCCCGAGGGTCACCACCTGGTCCCGAGGGTCACCACAACATGGGGATCACAGGTGGTGAGAGCTCTTCCAGTCTGCCCCTCATCCTCCCACTCCCTGTCCATCTTCCCTCCCGAGCTGGCCCCGCTGAGATGCAGAGAGGACCTTATCCAGACAGCAGAACCAGGCCACCAGTGCGGGAGCTCGGACCCCGGGTCAGACCCCGACTCTGGTTCTTAGCGTATTCTGTGACAGGTACCCTTCCAGACAATGGAAACAGGAAAACAAATGTCAGCCCCATTTACAGTCCGGATCCCCCATTGGTACGATGAGGAGAGGTTAAATGATCTTTAAGATCTCAGCTAGAGAAGGAAATGGAACCCCACTCCACTATTCTTGTCTGGAGAATCCCATGGACAGAGGAGCCTGGCGGGCTACATGGGGGCTACATGGGGGCTACATGGGGGCTACATGGGGTCACAAAGAGTCGAACACGACTGAAGTGACTGAGAATGCAAGATCCCAACGGTTCCACCAAATCTCTGATCAGAAGAGCCCCCAGTGAAGGTACTTGCAGCCACTCACTGTACATGCCATGGACTTATGGAGCCATTCCCCTGGGACAGGGCTCGGTAGATGGAGAAGCACCCGGGAGTCAAGCTTTCTGTTGCTAAGGTTATGTCTGCCCAGGGCTGAAAGAAAGACCTTTGAGCTCTGTCCACTGTTAGCTCAGCCAATCAACCACATGTTAATTTTTCTTTAATCCTGAGGTCAAAGGCCTTCCATGCTGTGTGTGGGAGGTGGGAGGCACAAATCCAACTATTAGTGGTGAAGGACTAACGTTTCAAAACGAATTTCTAATCCATCACAGATCTATGCTTTCATAAAATACAATAAAAATGAATCATTAGAGTAATGAAAGCCAAACCACCCAGTATCCAGGAGGAGAATGCTTTAGAATTAGAGATAGTAGGCACAAAGTTCTTCCATCAAATTGCTATAAACATCTATAAGTTGTTGCTGTTCTTGTTTAGTTGCTAAGTTGTGTCTGCCTCTTTTGCAACTCCGTGAACTGTAGCCCACCAGGTACCTGGGAAATCCAGGGAATTTCCCAGGCAAGAATACTGGAGCAGGTTGCCATTTCCTTCTCAGGGGATTGTCCTGACCCAGAGATCGGACCCAAGTCTCCTGTGTTTCCTACACTGGCAGGCGGGTTCTTTACCGCAGAGCCACCAGGGGAGCCCAAGCATTTCTAAATGCCAGGGCATGGACAGGCATCAAACCAAATCATGGCTGGTGAGGCTTCAGAGACACCCGGGGCGCATGACTGGTTCCCCAGTTCTCCTGGGTAGAGGTTCTTAGGGGAGGCTCCCTGCTCGTCCGGTGCAGAACAAGGAAAGGAAGCCTTGCAATCATCACTCTGCAAAGCCTTGCAATCATCACTCTATGACCTTGCTTCCAGTAGGACCTGTCCGGTCTCTGGTTTCTCACCTGTAAGATGGAACGCTGTCAGAATCGTAAAGGCTGACTGTGCAGACCAGCTGAGCCCAACTGGGATTTGGCTGCGGCTGCTGCTGTACTGCTGCTTTTACTGATGAGTCAGTGAAAGGGCTCATTAAAGAATGTATCTGGGGAGGCTTGAGGGCAGCACATAACTGGGGGTGTCTTGCTCAACCTGGGCTCACTTGGCTGAAGAATTTTTTTTGGCTGTACCAAGTGGCATGTGGGATCCTGTTTCCCAACCAGGGACTGAACGGGTGCCCCCCGCATTGCGAGCACTAAGTCTTAATCACTGGACTACCAGGGAATTCCCTGAAGGATGTTTTAATGGGATCTCTCTGGGATTTAAGGTGGCCATGCAGCCACCAGCCGGGGGACACAGAGGGATGGAAAGTGGTGAAGCATGCACCTCCTTTCCGTGAGCACCCTTTGGGGCCATCAGGTCCAGCTACTTCGGGAGCATGGGAAGGTGACCTTGGAAAGCACAGGGTCTTCTGCAACACTGGGTGGCCACCAGGCAAGTTCTTTCAAGCAGCCAAAGTGGGCAGGTCAGAGAGTCACAGGAGCTACTCTCTGGTCCTGTAATAAGTGAGGAGGCTTTGATCTCAGCAGGGCAGGATCACTGCCAAGGAGACAAAAATTGCCTTCTTGGGGGCTGAAAAAAAATCTTACTCTTTCTATATATAAACACAGAGAGACAAGCACAGGGAACTCTGCTCCATACTCCATGGCAGTCTGGATGGGGGGGAAGTCTGTGGAAGAATGGCTACGTGTATATGTTTGGTTGGGTCCCTTTCCTGTTCGCCCGAAACCATCACAACATTGTTAAACAGCTATTCTCCAACATAAAAAAGTTAACAGACAAACAAAAATAAACATAGATATACAAACAATAAGTAGACAGTCATCTATGGTATTAAACTTTCTAGATGGGATATGATTTGGGGATAACTGTCTAAAACGGATCCTTAGGGGCATGAGAATTAAATAAGGGTTTGCACATACTAACCTGGAGAGTCCAAAGTCCTGCCGTCATGTAGACTGATGCAGTGAGCTGTGGACTCCACTCAGATCTACACACCCAGGTCCCACTACTCGTAACAAGAAACCCCAAACTCCTGAGCACCCCGCAAACAGGGCCATCCCAGGAGCCTTCCCAGGCTGTTCCCATGTCTGCCACCCTTGAGCAAAGCCTTTGCAAAGGCCTCATGCAAAGCTTTGATTCATCTACCAGCCACTCTGGCTCGCAGAGGCCTCGAGCTTTCTTGCATTGTAAGAAGCTGCCAGCTCACCCCCAGGGCACTGCAGGAGAAGATTTAGGAGGTCTGGCACAGGCTGGTTGTCTCTCACAAGTGAAGTCCCTGCTCTAATGCCAGCTTCCAGCAGGATGTTCCAGACACATTAGCTGAATGGGGAACTCTTCCCTGCCCCCACGCTCTCCCCAGAATCCTGTCCCATGGAGAGCCTGTCTGTAGCTGCAGCATCTCCAGACACCCTCTCGCTTCCCAGCAGAGCCTCCTGACCCCTCACTGCTCCACTCAACTTGAACCACCTTAAAATACACCCCGGGTCTTGTCACCCGCCTGCTTGAAACCTTTCCCATTGCACTCAGAGTTGTCCAAACACCCCACTTCAAGCCTGCTTGCTGGTTTTGAAAAGTCAGGTTCTTTCCCCAAGTGTTCCTCCTCTCTCCCCGCCCACGTCTGGCCCAAGTCATAGCTCAGCGGGATTCTCGCCAACCTCCCCTGCGCACCATCACCACCCTCCTTCGCCCCTTAGCCTCGACCGCCCTGTTTCCTTCATAGCAGCTGTCACACTTCATTGACTGGGTTATTGCCTTTCTTCCCACGCGGGGACCAGGTCCTTTGGCCCCTCTACTGTGTGTGTCCCCCCTCTCAGAGTGCCCAGCGTGTCATAGGCTTCAGTGATTCTTGAGCGAGTGGACGCATGGACAGGTGACCACCAGGCTGTAAGAAGCAGGCTGGGGTGAACACACACTGGAAGACTGTCTCCCTCTGGGCCGCCCGCCCACACTCAACCCCAGCACTGCTATTAAGGACGTGGGCAGGTGACTGAAGAAGAGGCTAAAGCCAGAGACGGTGCTGTGCAATATTCCCTGGGGGATAGGGCCTGGATTGAAACAGGAGGGAGGAGAGCAGCTCACAGCCTTTGAATGAAGGACATAACAAAGGACATGACATAAGCAGATTAGAATCAAATGTGTCCAAGATGGCAGACAAGTCAACTTCAACTAGACCTTGACCCTCAGTGCACACCCATTGTAACACATCAGCAAGGTAAATGGCACAACCCACAGGCACCATGACAGTTCCAAGGCTGACCATCAAAGACCAAAATGAGAGGCGGCCTAGTTCCTGGAAATCTCCACCCCTTCCCTAAGATAGTTGGAGTAATTCTCCCACTCTTTAGTTTTTGAAAGTTCCCGTCCACTAAAACGAACATCACCATATTTCAGAGCTCTATCACCTTCTGAGGTGGCCCACAGTCTGTCTGTGGAATGTGTTTCTCTCTAAATATATCCACTTCTTACCCACCCAAAGCAGGAATACTTTGTCTCTCTCTGAATTCTTTCTGCAATGAGACATCAAGAACCAGGGCTTCATTAAGTCCTGAAACCAGGTGTGTGATTTCATTTGGAAGACCGTGGGTTTGGGCTAGATTCAAGTCCTGGCTGTGGGGGTTCAAGTCTCAGTCCACGTTTTGGCTGGGTTTGAGTCCCAATTTGAGGTACGTGCTTTTAGAATGACCCTGGGAGATCACCCTGCTGATCAATCACAAAGCCTATTGATAATTAACCTAAGAAATAAATTACAAATTCTTACCTCCTCCCCAGGAGACCTGGTCGATAAGCTGGTAGGAAAGTGATTCCTCTTCTGTCTGTTCCAGTGAAACTGTCCCCAGAACTGGACAGGGAAGGAAGAGGAGGCTGGGTCACCTTGCTTCTTCCAGCACCGGCAATGTTATGTTAGCAATGCCCACAGTCCGCAGTGTCCTCTTTCAAGACATTGTCTTACCTTTCATGACATTGTCACAACTTTTGCCCCATCTCCATGGACAATATCCCCCCAGCCTGACCGCGTGCATGTATGCTCAGTCGTGTCTGACACTTTGCGACCCTGCTAGACTCCTATGTCCATGGAATTTTCCAGACAGGAATACTGGAGCAGGTTGTCATTTCCTATTCCAGGGGAGCTTCCTGACCCAAGGATCGAACCCAAGTCTCCTGCGTCTCCTGCATTGGCAGGCGGGTTCTTTACCACAGCACTACCTGGGAAGCCCCCAACCTGATTCTGCCATGCTAATTCATTGTGCTCTTAGCAATACCAGTGGGTTTCTATTTTCAAGGAATTTTCATGTCTTTGATCTCCCTGATTCAGCCAACCTAATGCTGTGATGAGCCAAACTGATCATCTATGCAGCGCTCTGGGGAAGGAACTAGAAGAACAGCCAATAGTTAGTATACACTAGAACTATGCTGGGTGCCTTCCATGTATTATTTCACAAATGAGTCACTACCTGTGAAGTAGGTTTTTAAATTTACGCTTTATAGAGGAGGAAGTGTAGACTCGGAGGCAATAGATAATGTCCTCCAAACCACAAAGGCACTAACTGAAAACCCATTAAGAGGTCTTCATCAGACTGTGTGGTTCAATCCTAAGGATATGTGATAAGGATCTGTATAAATTTAGACTTCCTCTGTGTAATCCATGATCAGGTGAGATTTCACTAGAGAGGATTCAATGTTAAAGTTAAATAGCATCTGTTTATCAGCCAGCAAATCTGCCTTGGGAGGCCTTGGATGAGGGAGATTAGAGGAATTTCAGAGGCCTGGAATGAAACTCAGGAGGCCTGAGCTCTGGTTCAGTCTTATTTTACACACATAGTGTGCCTTTAAACCGGTGCCTCTCCTCTCTGGGCCTCTGTTTTCCCCAAAATAAAACAAAGAGGTAAACACTATATACTACTTATAACATCCCTTCTGTTAATAGTACGAATGTTCTAGGAGTGAATCATTCATCATGTCTAAGACTCACTTTAACCTTCTTGGATACGCCAATTTCTTTCCCAAATTCTTTTCTGCCCAGTATTATCATACTTCCGGGCTCCCAGTAACAAAACACATGATCCCCGTTGCCCTCTCTCTCCCTTCCTCAGTATTCTTTCTTTCATGTTATTCAGATTTCATTGATTCCCATCTATTCCTGCCACCACCATCCTGCTTCTGGTTACAGCTGCTTTCTGGCTGGTTCCTTCCTCAGCCTCGGTTTATCTGGTCCAGCTACCACACTGATCTTAAGAGGCCACAGAACTGATTTCTCTGCTATAATCTTCAGTGATTCCCTTAAAGCCACAGCCTGCCAAGCTCCAGGGGCTGATCCCAATCTCTTTGCTTCTTAACTAATTCTGTGGACATATAACTTCTTAAGGTCTCTCTCCTATAAAACACAGAGAGTGGCTAAGGTCCTGCTCAAAGTCCTTTTCAAGTCAAAAGTGCCCTGATTCTACTAGAGTCAGAAGGACTTTCCTATCGCCTCTAGTGTTTGCTGGACCCCTGGCTGCCAGCTCACTATTCTGTCCAACTGTCTCAGGAGTCACTGGAGGTCTGCTTGGTGGCGAGAGTGGGAGGGTCTAGGGTCATGATCAGTGACAGCGGGTGTACCATTTCACTCCCTGACCCTGCTCCTCACCTAAAACACCCAGAAAGTCATTCTTCTCCTCCCTCCCTACAGATCCACTGAGAAGATGAAATGAAGGCATGACTAGAAACAACCCTTCCTTCCTTCCTTTTTTTTTACTTCCTCATTCCCTCCTTCCTTCATAAAATAGCAACGAAATGCCAGACACTTGCCTTGGCATTGGGTATATGGTGGTAAAACAGACCTGTTTGGTTCCCACTCTTAGGAAGGATCTTACAGTGGAGACCAGCACTGTTCAGCAGTATTTTCCAGGCTGATGGAAATACAGGAGCCGCTAATCACATGTGGCTACTGGGCACTTGACATGTAGCTAATGTGACTAAGGATCTGAATTTTTCATTTTATTTAATGCTAACTAATCTAAATTTTTATTTTTGCATTTCTTTTCCATGGGGATGGTCTTGACCCCTGTCTCCTGTACAGTATCACGAACCTCCGTCCATAGTTCATCAGGCATTCTGTCTATCAGATCTAGTCCCTTAAATCTATTTCCCACTTCCACTGTATAATCATAAGGGATTGTTTTAGGTCATACCTGAATGGTCTAGTGGTTTTCCCTACTTTCTTCAATTTAAGTTTGAATTTGGCAATAAGACAGCTCCCGGTCTTGTTTTTGCTGACGGTATAGAGCTTCTCCATCTTTGGCTGCAAATAATATTATCAATCTGATTTCGGTGTTGACCATTTGGTGATGTCCATGTGTAGAGTCTTCTCTTGTGTTGTTGGAAGAGGGTGTTTGCTATGACCAGTGCGTTTTCTTGGCAAAACTCTATTAGCCTTTGCCCTGCTTCATTCTGTACTCCAAGGCCAAATTTGCCCATTACTCCAGGTGTTTCTTGACTTCCTACTTTTGCATTCCAGTCCCCTATAATGAAAAGGACATCTTTTGGGGGTGTTAGTTCTAGAAGGTCTTGTAGGTCTTCATAGAACTGTTCAACTTCAGCTTCTTCAGCATTACCGGTTGGGGCATAGGCTTGGATTACTGTGATATTGAATGGTTTGCCTTGGAAATGAACAGAGATCATTCTGTCATTTTTGAGATTGCATCCAAGTACTGCATTTCGACCTCTCTTGTTGAGCATCATGGCTACTCCATTTCTTCTGAGGGATTCCTGCCCACAGTAGTAGATATAATGGTCATCTGAGTTAAATTCACCCATTCCAGTCCATCTTAGCTCACTGATTCCGAGAATGTCAGCGTTCACCCTTGCCATCTCCTGTTTGACCACTTCCAGTTTGCCTTGATTCATGGACCTAACATTCCAGGTTCCTATGCAATATTGCTCTTTACAGCATCAGACCTTGGTTCTATCACCAGTCACATCCACAACTGAGTATTGTTTTTGCTTTGGCTTCATCCCTTCATTCTTTCTGGAGTTATTTCTCCACTGATCTCCAATAGCATATTGGGCACCTACTGACCTGGGGAGTTCCTCTTTCAGTGTCCTATCATTTTGCCTTTTCATACAGTTCATGGGGTTCTCAAGACAAGAATACTGAAGTGGTTTGCCATTCCCTTCTCCAGTGGACCACATTCTGTCAGACCTCTCCACCATGACCCGTCCATCTTGGGTGGCCCCACATGGCATGGCTTAGTTTCATTGAGTTAGACAAGGCTGTGGTCTTTGTGATCAGATTGGCTAGATTTCTGTGATTATGGTTTCAGTGTGTCTGCCCTCTGATGCCCTCTTACCTGGGTTTCTCTTACCTTGGACGTCTTACCTGGGTTTCTCTTACCTTGGACGTGGGGTATCTCTTCACGGCTGCTCCAGCAAAGCACAGCTGCTGCTCCTCACATTGGACGAGGGGTATCTCCTCACGGCTGCCCCTCCCAACCTTGAACGTGGAGTAGCTCCTCTCGGCCCTCCTGCACCCGCATAGCCACCGCTCCTTGGAAATGCAAAAAAGCAAAATGGCTATCTGAGGAGGCCTTACAAATAGCTGTGAAAAGAAGAGAAGCAAAAAGCAAAGGAGAAAAGAAAAGATATAAGCATCTGATTGCAGAGTTTCAAAGAATAGCAAGGAGAGATAAGAAAGCCTTCCTCGGTGATCAGTGCAAAGAAATAGAGGAAAACAACAGAATGGGAAAGACTAGAGATCTCTTCAAGAAAATTAGAGATACCAAGGGAACATTTCATGCAAAGGTGGGCACAATAAAGGACAGAAATGGTATGGACCTAACAGAAGCAGAAGATATTAAGAAGAGGTGGCAAGAATACACAGAACTGTACAAAAAAGAGCTTCACAACCCAGATAATCACTCACCTAGAGCCAGACATCCTGGAATGTGAAGTCAAGTGGGCCTTAGAAAGCATCACTATGAACAAAGCTAGTGGAAGTGATGGAATTCCAGTTGAGCTATTTCAAATCCTGAAAGATGATGCTGTGAAAGTGCTGCACTCAATATGCCAGCAAATTTGGAAAACTCAGCAGTTTTCCAGGCCACAGGACTGGAAAACGTCAGATTTCATTCCATCCCAAAGAAAGGCAATGCCAAAGAATGCTTAAACTACGGCACAATTGCACTCATCTCACATGCTAGTAAAGTAATGCTCAAAATTCTCCAAGCCAGCTTCAGCAATATGTGAACCGTGAACTTCCAGATGTTCAAGCTGGTTTTAGAAAAGGAAGAGGAACCAGAGATCAAATTGCCAACATCTGCTGGATCATGGAAAAAGCAAGAGAGTTCCAGAAAAACATCTATTTCTGCTTTATTGACTATGCCAAAGCCTTTGACTGTGTGGATCACAATAAACTGTAGAAAATTCTGAAAGAGATGGGAATACCAGACCACCTGACCTGCCTCTTGAGAAACCTGTATGCAGGTCAGGAAGCAACAGTTAGAACTGGACATGGAACAACAGACTGGTTCCAAAGAGGAAAAGGAGTATGTCAAGGCTGTATACTGTCACCCTGCTTATTTAACTTATATGCAGAGTACATCATGAGAAACACTGGACTGGAGGAAGCACAAGCTGGAATCAAGATTGCTGGGAGAAATATCAATAACCTCAGATATGCAGATGATACCACCCTTATGGCATAAAGTTTAAGAGGCACTAAAAAGCCTCCTGATGAAAGTGAAAGAGGAGAGTGAAAAAGTTGGCTTAAAGCTCAACTTTCAGAAAACGAAGATCATGGCATCTGGTCCCATCACTTCATGGGAAATATATGGGGAAACAGTGGAAACAGTATCAGAGTTTATTTTTCTGGGCTCCAAAATCACTGCAGATGGTGATTGCAGCCATGAAATTCAAAGATGCTTACTCCTTGGAAGGAAAGTTATGACCAACCTAGACAGCATATTCAAAAGCAGAGACATTACTTTATCAGCAAAGGTCCATCTAGTCAAGGCTATGGTTTTTCCAGTGGTCATGTATGGATGTGAGAGTTGGACTGTGAAGAAAGCTGAGCACTGAAGAATTGATGCTTTTAAACTGTGGTGTTGGAGAAGACTCTTGAGAGTGCCTTGGACTGCAAGGAGATCCAACCAGTCCATTCTAAAGGAGATCAGTCCTGGGTGTCCTTTGGAAGGACTGATGTTAAAGCTGAAACTCCAATACTTTGGCCACCTCATGTGAAGAGTTGACTCATTAGAAAAGACCCTGATGCCAGGAGGGATTGACGGCAGGAGGAGAAGGGGATGACAGAGGATGAGATGGCTGGATGGCATCACTGACTCAATGGACATGAGTTTGAGTAAACTCCGGGAGCTGGTGATGGACAGGGAGGCCTGACGTGCTGCGATTCATGGGGTTGCAAAGAGTCGGACATGACTGAGTGACTGAATTGAACTGAGTCTAAATTTAAGTAACTGATGGGGCTGGGGGCTACTGTATAGGGCAATGTAGGTCTAGACATTTAAGGGCAAGGAAGACATCAAAAGTAAATTGATTTTTCAAAAACTTGAACATAATGGATAAGCAACAAGGACCTACTATATAGCACAGGGAGCTATGCTCAATATCTTATCAGTCAGTCAGTTCAGTTGCTCAGTCGTGTCCAACTCTTTGCGACCCCATGGACTGCAGCACTCCAGGCCTCCCTGTCCATCACTAACTCCCAGAGCTTGCTCAAACTCATGTCCGTTGAGTCAGTGATGCCATCCAACCATCTCATTCTCTGTAATCCCCTTCTCCTCCTGCCTTCAATCTTCCCCAGTATCAGGGTCTTTTTCATTGAGTCAGTTCTTCACATCAGGTGGCCAAAGTATTAGAGTTTCAGCTTCAGCATCAGTCCTTCCAATGAATATTCAGGACTGATTTCCTTTAGGGTTGACTGGTTTAAGTAGTTTAGGATTGATCTCCTTGCAGTCCAAGGGACTCTCAAGAGTCTTCTCCAACACCACAGTTCAAAAGCATTAGTTCTTCTGTGTTCAGCTTTCTTTATGGTCCAACTCTCATATCCATACATGACTACTGGAAAAACCATAGCTTTGACTAGATGAACTGTTGTCAGCAAAGTAATGTCTCTGTTTTTTAATACCGTTTAGGTTGGTCATAGCTTTTCTTCCAAGGAGCAAGTGTCTCTTAATTTCATGGCTGCAGTCACCATCTGCAGTGATTTTGGAGCCCAAGAAAATAAAGTCTGTCAGTCTTTCCATTGTTTCCCCATCTATTTGCCATAACGTGATGGGACCGGATGCCATGATCTTAGTTTTTTGAATTTTTTTTTTTAAGGTTCTGAGAACCCAGTCACCTGTTTTATTTCTAGATAAGGGTAAAGGGAAACAAGGAAATATTCACTTGAATTTGAGGGGCAGCTAAACTGAAAGCAATAGTAGCAACAACTTTAGGCCTCTAAGGTTACTCTGATCCATAAAGGAATGTTAAAATTTCCTTGTTTGGAGATTTAAGGGTTTAATTTTCCCCTAAAGCAAGATCATTCACTTTGCCTGGGATAAAAGAACAAAGAACAACAAACTCAGTAGCACCAAATGGGGTTTAACACAGAAAATAGGGCCAGGTTTCTCCTTTCAAATGCAAAAGTTAAAATATATTTATAAATATTAGTTGTTTTTCCTCCTGATTCGATCCTTCTTCTTCTAGCAGGAACCCCAGAAACCTAAACAGCATGTGCATTACTGACTAGATATACAATCCAGCTGCCCCTTCCAAACTGGAATCTGATTACAAATGGACTGGCCTAGCTCAAAGCTGCCCTCAGTGACAGGAAGTAATATCTACGCTCTCAGAGAAGACGGATACTGAGGATGCCACCAGTCAAAAAGTTGAACTCTGTGCACTGGGTCCAGGATGACTTGCACACCCTATTCACTGCGCAGTTTCTGACCACCACGGACAGGATAATCTTGGAACACCAGTCTCATTCAATGATGCTGCATGTCCGTGCTCACACTGATAGTAAACAGGGTAAATAGCATTCCCGTGACAATTGGAATAAAGACGAAATTGAGGGTGGTGACCTGCAGTAGGCAGCAGTCGTGGTCTGGGTTGTTATGAACATCTTGGTACTGAATGGGAGGCTGCAGTCCTTCCATGCACTTGCTCTTTAATCTTGGGGACTGTTTTTTGTACTTGAAGTTGAATTCCCACATTGGTTCCTGGCTGTTCCCAACAATCTTTCTGCACCAGAAAAGTAAGCATTTGGAATTCTTTAATATACTAGAAGTGCTTTTTGGAATGGCTGGATTCTTGGAGATTTGCGCAGCAGATGGCTCATACATGTGGTACAGAGACCGGATCACACATGCCTGAAGACCGTGCAGCTTCTCCACTGACTCAGGTCACAGGTGCTAAGGCAGAGAGGCATCCAGTGTGCAGTGTCTTCCGTACAACCTTGTCCAAAAGGTAGCAGTGCAAATGAGAGTCCAGGCATTCTTACAAATTGGGGAAAAATTCAGTGTTCTCAGGACAGATACAGGGGGCCAGCAATAGCCAAATATCTATGGGATACTCTTCTCCTCCAGTCCCATCCAGGTCTTCTCTTGTGCCTCTTGCTCTTCTTTTTTCTGGAGATAGTTCTCTCATGGATGCTTTCCCTCCTGGGCATCAGTCTCACCACTGCTATTTATGATGTCACAGGGCTTACCAGCTCCAGAAAGAGCTTCCACTGAAGGAACCTGGGAGGCTTCCTGCTGAACGGCATTGGCGACAGCTTTCTTGACCCTTCCAGACCTCATGACGGCTGGATCTGAGTTGGCAGAATCCACCACGGTCACTCTGCCTGAGCAGGCATCTTAGGCCTGGAACTTGAGTCGCTTCCCTCTCTTGGGCACGGCGACAGTGTTGGGACGAGACTGGGTTAGAGGGCCAGGACCCCAGGCCATGTTTCGGGCCAGAGAGTGAAATCTGTCAGCCTAGGGCCAACTCTGGCTGGTTCCACTGCCATCCCACTCCCGAATGTTGAGTTTTAAGCCAACTTTTCCACTCTTCTCTTTCATCTTCATCAAGAGGCTCTTTAGTTCTTCTTCATTTTCTGTCATAAGGGTGGTGTCATCTGCCTATCTGAGGTTATTGATATTTCTCCTGGCAATCTTGATTCCAGCTTGTGCTTCATCCAGCCTGGCATTTTGCATGATGTACTCTGCATAGAAGTTAAATAAACAGAGTGATGATATACAGCTTTGATGTACTTCTTTCCCAATTTGGGACCAGTACATTGTTCCATGTCCAGTTTTAACTATTGCTTCTTGTCCTGCATTCTGGTTTCACAGGAGGCAGGTACGGTGGTCTGGTGTTTCCATCTCTTGAAGAACTTTCCACACTTTGCTGTGATCCACACAAAGGCTTTAGCATAGTCAATGAAGCAGAAGTAGATTTTTTTTACCAGCTGAGCCACAGGGGAAGCCCTGAAGTAGATGTTTTTCTGGAATTTTCTTGCTTTTTCTATGATCCAGAGGATGTTGGCAATTTGATCTCTGGTTCCTCTGCCTTTTCTAAATCCAGCTGGAACATCTGGAAGTTCTCAGTTCACATTCTGGTGAGGCCTTGCTTAGAGAATTTTGAGCATTACTTTGCTAGCATGTGAGATGAGTGCGATTATGCAGTAGTTTGAACATTCTTTGGCATTGCTTTTCTTTAGGATTGGAATGAAAACGGACCTTCTCCAGTTCCCTGTCCAGCGACCTTGGGATACCTATTTGCTTGCTCTGCCTGCAGCTTTGCATTTCAAGCCACAGGAAACGATCCAGATTTCTATAGCTGCTTCGGCAGAATCAAGCACCACTGGCCTTGTCGAGAGCATCAGCAGGCAGCTCGGAAGCAGGAGCGTGTGAGGTGGGACCAGAGGTAGCCCAGCCAAGCCCTGATTGTTGGCTCTGAAAGGTCAGTTCAGGAAGCATCTATGTCTAGAGGGTTTTGACATCTAATCTTTCCAAGATCAAGGACAGCCTGTCCATCTAGGAAACTCCGACAACTGAAGATAGTCATTCCTCCTGCCCCTTCCCCACCACTCTAGCATGAGTGGAAAATGCTTTTTGAGAGAGGAAGTCTTTTCCTTTTGGGTGAGTTGGAGTGGTCTCTAGGAGGTGTTGGAGAAGAACCAATAGAAAGATCTTGGAGTTGGGGAGTTTGGCGACCTGGGTCCTAACCCTCATTGGATGACCCTGAAGCAAGTCAATTTCTGGGGCTTATCTTTTATATATATATATATATATATAATATTCATTGATTTATTTAGGTTGTGCCAGGTCTTAGTTGTGGCTCAAAGGATCTTATTGAATGCAGGATCTAGTTCCCCAACCAGGGTTAGACACCAGGCCTCCTGCATTGGGAGTGTGGGGTCTTACCCACTAGACCACTGGGGAAGTCCTTCTGGAGTTTATCTTGTAAAGTGAGGAGGAAGTCTGTTGGCCTGGCTGATCCACAAGTGATTGTAAAAATCAGGTGGGAATCAGAGGAAGAGAGTTGCACAGTGTGAAGCCTGATCCAGATGGCTGGGAACACAATGCCCTCCACACTGGCTTGTTGACAGTCGCCTTCTATCCCTCCTGCCTGGCTCCTCTGCCAGTCCTCCTGGGCCTTAGCTCTTGCTGGCCCACCACACAGAGCACTGGGTGCACTGGGGAAATGGGGAAGGGGCGGAGCAGGACCCCCAAACCTAATATGTACAACAGAGCTTGAGCTTTCTTCTAGCTCCGCTGCTTCTTTTAAAAATGTATTTTTTTATTTTATTTTTTGCTTGTGGGGGGTCTTCTTCCTGCACGTGGGCTTTCTTTACCTGGGGCGAGCTGGGGCTACTCTTCCTTGCGGTGTTTGGGCTTCTCATTGTAGTGTGTTGCAGAGCAGAGGCTCTAGGTGCACGGGCTTAGGCAGTTGCCGTTGGTGGACTCTAAAGCAAGGCTCAGTATTTGTGGGGCACAGCTTAGTTACTCCTTGGCATGTGGGATCTTCCCGGACCAGGGATCGAACCCGTGTCCCTTGCATTGCAAGGCTGATTCTTAACTCCTGGACCACCAGGGAAGCCCCAGGTGTGCTGCTTCTGTGTCTTCACTAATTCCATTGGGGAGCCACAAGAACCAGGACATTGTGCTAGTAGATTCTGAGGTCATAGCTCACTTTTCCCTCCATGGGAGCAGCAGAAAGTGAGCTGAGCAGAGAGTCTTAGATTTTCAGATGACTCCCCAAGATGAAGAGTTTGCAAGGAAGGAACCCTGCAAGATGTGGCTTCAATCCCTGTGTTGGGAAGATCCCTTGGAGAAGGAAATGGCAACCCACTCCAGTATTCTTGCCTGGGAAGTTCCATGGACAGAGGAGTCTGGAGGGTTACAGTCCATGGGGTCTTAAAGAGTCAGACAGGACTTGGCAACAAAGCAACAACAACAGAATATGTAAAATCGTGTGCAGCCGTCACCTCCATCTAATTCCAAAAGATTTTCATCATCTCAAAAGGAAACCCCATACCCATCAAGCAGTCGCTCCCTGGTCCCCTTCCTCTCAGTGCCTGGCTACTGCCAGCCTGCTTTCCGTCTCTGTGAATTTTCCTTCCTGGCCATTTCATGTAAACAGAATCACACAATACGTGCCCTTCTGGGTCTGGCTTCTTTTACTCAGCATGATCCTACCGAGGTTCATGGGTCTGGCAGTGTGCGTCAGTGCTCCACCCCTTCAGATGGCTGAACACTAGTTCCTCGTGTGGCTGTCCTGCATCCTGTCCTCCATTCATGGACATTTGAGCTGTTTCCACCTTTTGCTGCTCTGAACATTCATGGACAAGTATTTGTTTGAATACCTATTTTCAGTTTTGAGGTGCATATACCTAGGACTGAATGATTGGGTCATATGGGAATTCTTGGCTTCCCTGGTGGCTCAGACAGTAAAGAATCTTCCTGCAATGCACAAGACCTGGGTTTGATCCCTGGGTCGGGAAGATCACTTGGAAAAGGGAATGACAACCCACTCCACTATTATTGCTTGGAGGATTCCATGGGCAGAGGAGCCTGGTGGGCTACAGTCCTCGGGGTCAGAAAGAGTTGGATATGACTGAGCAACTAACGCTGTACTATAACCCTATGGGAATTCTATGTTTAACTTTTTTTTTTCATTTTATTGAAGTATAGTTGATTTACAATGTTGTGTTGGTGTACAGCAAAGTGATTCAGTTACACACACACATATTCTTTTTCAGATTCTTTTCCATTATAAGTTATTAAAGAAGAGAAGTGAAAGGCAAAGGACAAAAGGAAAGATATATCCATCTGAATGCAGAGTTCCAAAAAATATTAAGGAGAGATAAGAAAGCCTTCCTCAGTGATCAATGCAAAGAAATAGAGGAAAACAATAGAATGGGAAAGACTAGAGATCCCTTCAAGAAAATTAGAGATACCAAGGAAAAATTTCATGCGAAGGTGGGCACAATAAAGGACAGAAATGGTATGGACCTAACAGAAGCAGAAGATATTAAGAAAGGGTGGCAAGAATACACAGAAAAACTATTTTTAAAAGATCTTAATGACCTAGATAACCATGATGGTGTGATCACTCACCTAGAGCCAGACATCCTGGTGTGTGAAGTCAAGTGGGCCTTAGGAAGCATCACTATGAACAAAGCTAGCGGAGGTGATGGAATTCCAGCTGAGCTATTTCAGATCTTAAAAGATGATGCTGTTAAAGTGCTGCATTCACTCAACATGCCAGCAGACTTGGAAAACTCAGCAGTGGCCACAGGACTGGAAAAGGTCAGTTTTCATTCCAGTCCCAAAGAAAGGCAATGCCAAAGAATGTTCACACTACCTCACAATTGCACTCATTTTGCACGCTAGCAAAGTAATGCTCAAAATTCTCCAAGCCAGGCTTCAACAATACATGAATCAAGAACTTCCAGATGTTCCAGCTGGATTTAGAAAAGGCAGAGGAACCAGAGATCAAATTGCCAACATCAAAGGTCAACAAAGGTCACTGGGGTCCAGCAGAGAAACACAGAGGGCAGCAAAATGATGCCAGAAAAATAGACAGTCTTTGACCTGAGGTACCCCAGGCTTATCTTAGATCCCTTCAATGAACCTTGCAGCTGAGCCTTTGGCCCTGCCCTCAGCTGGCACAGAAAGTGCCAACCTGGAAAGAGCACCACAGGTCTCCACTGTTTGCTTGTCTGAATGTTACCAAAGTCTATTTTGTGGCATGAAAGGGATCAGAGGAGAGGTCAGGGGTTCATTTGGTCAGAGGCTCCAGGTCCCACAGATATAGGGCCTACCTCCCTTCAGCTGCGGGGCACAGAGCCTCTGGGGAAGAATGTTCACCCTCCCCCAATCCTGTCTTGTGCTGGCCCTCAGTCAGACTTAAGTTCAGTGAGGAGGTCTCTGGCAACCACACCCAGGCACTAATTTGCTATGTGACCTCAAGCAAGCCTTTTCTTTTCGAATCTCTAGGTCCTTATCTGAGCGATGAGTTCTCCAAGATTTCTGCCATCCTCCTGGTCAACATTTCAGGGCAGTGAGCACTGGGCCATCCTCCAGGCTTGGACACCTGGGAAGTATGTCAGCATCCCACATCCTGGGGGAGTGTGGTACCCATGCCCAGGCACTCACACCTCTGCTTTTTCCTGCGGGACCACCGTGGTAGCGGAGCAGACGTAATACCGATGGCCCAGAGGACCCAAACCAGGTAGACTTGGCCAGTATTGTCTGGGCATCTGGCCTCAAGGCCTGGGCTACCACCCCAATACACAGAGGTCCCCTCCAGAGGCTTTATGATTAGCACAGGCAGGGGGTCTATAGCCCCTGGGTCCACATGCAGGGGCAGCCGGCCAACAGACACCTTCACAACATTGTCCCATCAAAATTCTATGAGAGGTTTTACTGTATCTAATTTGATCACGTGGAGAAATAGTGATGAAAAGTATGAACTGAGCAGCGTGAGATCACACAGCTGGTGCTTGGTAGCCCTACATCTAAGGCTTAGCTGTTCATCTCCTGTCACTGCTCCTGATCTATGCCGGTGACCGACAACACCTGTGCTTGCATCTCTGCCAGACTGGCTGCACTGAGACTCAAGAGCTTGCTTCTGGAGATGCTGATTCAAATGCACAGGAGTCTGGGGGCCTGGGTTTAATCTCTGGTTGAGGAGCTAAGATCCCATAGGTGGTGTGGTGCAGCCGAAAAAAAAAAAAGAGGTGGAACTTGGAGAAAAGGGGACTGCAGTGGGGTCCTGGCGCCAGCATTCCGCATTCCTGAGTACATTTCTTAACCTCTGAGTGTCTGAGTTTTCATCTACAAATAAAGATAATAATAAACACTTGTGGAATCAGTGACCGAAAGGGGACATGCTTCTCTGCACTGATTCCTAACCTCTCTGATCCCACCTGGGCTCTGGGCTGCCCCAGGCCTCCTGGGCTTAGGCTGTGCTGCAGCCATCTGCTCTCTGCCTGGGAAGGGGGGTGACAATGAGGCCCCAAAGGGAGGGACTTTCCAGGCTGGGCAGCCCTCAGCCAGCGCCACTGGACTGATCATCCCTTCACTCTGCCCATACACAACTGCTGAGGCCGAATACAATATTTTTTGTTTACAGAGCCAGGTTTACGCTTTCTGACGGGCAAAGATTAGGTGATTCTCTGAGTCACTCCGGGTAGTACACCAGAGCGGGTCCTGTTAACCCACTGTACTTAGCAGCAAACCGTGGTTCCAGGGGGAAGTGTCACCAAGACGCCACTGGCAGGGCTGGGGCTTATTGATTTCCACCCTCTCCGGCTGCTTTGGTTTGCGTAGAGGGGTTGTGCTTCTGCTGGGAGGCTGTGTTGCCTGGGAGCCATCAAGCCGATGACTGTAAGAGAAAAGGTCTCTGAAGCATTTCCAGTCTGATTCCAGGGATGCTATGGTGGGTCAGTGCATAAAGTGCTCCCGAGGCTTCCGGTGCAGCAAAGAAGGTGGCATCCCAGACAGAGCCCGAGGGCTACGAGGGCTGCGGGCGCTGAGCCGGCATCTCCCCACCTGACTCCGCGGGACTGCTGCCCCCTCCACCTCCTGGCTCTGATTTGCCGGCTCTGGTGGCACCATGAGCCGAGCGCCTCAGGAGCCCCGCTGTCACCCAGGCTGCTGATTCGTCCCTTGGCTTCCTGCTCATCAGGGCTGAGTCCCCAAAACTCAAAGTCCTTCTAGAGGTCGGAAGAGACCCTGACCTGAGCCGAGCAAGCCTGTCCGCAGCTCGGATGATGTGAACTTCTTCGCCTACATTAAGTCACTCATTAAGCTGCGGGGCCAGGACCAGATAAACAGCCAGGGAGGTCAGTGAAAGGCCGACCTTGGAAACAGCTGCATGGCCTTGCTCCAGGCTGTGGGAATTGGGCAAGCTGACCTGTCCCCAGTCTTGGGGGTTCTTAAGGTCATTCTCTGACTGTCACGCTTTCTAGAGAGAAATGACCTTGTCAGGCACACGTGCTTCTCACCATGTCACAAATATTCTTACAGTGCCTTCTGGGGCCTCAGCATTCATGGCCAGGACAAATCCCTACAAAGCCTTCCCTTAAGAGACAAATCACGAGCCAGCAAATTGATTCCTAGATGGAATACACAAGAGACACGGGCGCACATGCCCGTCAGAAAAACACAAGAATGATCAGGGCAGCTTAACAGCTTTACTCACAGTAGCCCAAACTGGAAGTACACCGAAGGTCCAGCAACAGTGGAAAGGATACAAGCAGTTGCATACATGTGTGCCCAGGTGCTTCAGTCGTGTCCAACTCTTTTCGACCCTAGGACTGTAGCCCACCAGGCCCTTCTGTCCGTGGGATTCTCCAGGCAACAATGCTGCCATGGGTTGCCATGCCCTCTCCAGGGGATCTTCCCAACCTAGGGATTGAACCCACGTCACCTGCATTGCAGGTGGATTCTTTACCGCTGAGCCACCAGGGAAGCCCACAGCAGGCTACTACTGAGCAATTAAAAAGAACAAGCTCCTGCTACTTCCAGGAACTTGAGGGGACCTCGCAGGTATATGATGACTAAAAGAAGGCAGACATGAAATACTACACTCTGTGTGATTCCATCTTAGATGAAGATCAAGAATAGGAAAAACTAATAGCTGGTGAACAGGTCAGAACACTGATTACCTGTTAGATAGTGCTTGGAAAGGAGCTTAAGGAAATTCCAGGGTGTTGGGAAAGCTCCTTGTCTGTGGTAGTTACAGAGGTGTGTGTATGTATATGTATATGTATATGTGTGTGAATTTTTCAAGTTGTATACTTAAGATTTGTGCATTGTACATGAAAAGATGCTCAGCATTGCTAGTTATCTTTCTTGTTTAGTTACTAAGTTGGGTCTGAGTCTTTGTGACCCCATGCACTGCAGCCCGTGAGGCTCCCCAGTCCTTCACTATCACCCAGAGTTTGCTCAAACTCATGTCCACTGAGTCTGTGAGGCTATCTAACCATCTCACCCTCTGCCACCCTCTTCTCCTGCCTTCAGTCTTTCCCAGCATCACCATCTTTTCCAATGAGTTGGCTCTTCATATCAAGTGGCCAAAGTATTGGAGCTTCAGCTTCAGCATCAGTCCTTCCAGTGAATATTCAGAGTTGATTTCCTTTTAGGATTGACTGGTTTGATCTCCTTGAGGACCAAGGAACTCTCAAGAGTCTTCTCCAACACCACAGTTCAAAAGCATCCAACTTTCACATCCATACATGACTATTGGAAAAACCATACCTTTGACTATGCAGGCCTTTGTCTCTGCTTTTTAATATGCTGTCTAGGTTTGTCATAGCTTTCCTTCCCAAGAGCAAGCATCTTTTAATTGTGTGGCTGCAGTCACCATCTGCAGTGATTTTGGAGCCCCCAAAATAGAATCTGTCACTGCTTCCAGTGTTTCCCATCTATTTGCCATGAAATGACTGAAGAGGATGCTTTTTTTAAAAAAATCTTTATTTTTACTTTATTTTGCTTTACAATACTGTATTGGTTTTGCCATACATTGACATGAATCAGCCACGGGTGTACATGAGTTCCCAATCCTGAACCCCCCTCCCACCTCCCACCCCTGCTATGATATTACTGACAGTTTTTTTATGCTGAATTTTAAGCCAACTTTTTCAGTCGTCTCTTTTACCCTCATCAAGAAACTCTTAAGTTTCTCTTCACTTTCTGCCATTGGGGTGGTATCATGTACCTGTCTTAGGTTGTTGATATTTCTCCTGGCAATCTTGACTCCAGCTTGTGAGTCATCTAGCCCAGCATTTCAGTACTCTGTTTGAAATAATAGATTTATCAGTGCTAACAAAGCAACAAAAGCATTTTTATTGTCAAGGAGCTACATTCAAGTATGTAATAAGATAGGCATGCTCAAGACCAGTGTTGTCTGAGTCTGCCATCTTTGTTAACTGTATTTGAAATTGAGACTTAGCTACATTGTAAAAATCTCTTAATTCAGTAAATAACCCTGTCAATGTTGTATTTAATACCCGAATGGAGAACAATATTAATGATGTAATATTTTAAGTGTAGACATCTTAATATATTTATGTTTTAATGACTGAAAAATGATTCTTGAAAGACATTTATAATATAAAGTCATGCACTGATTACCACGTAACTTGGTTGTGAGGTAAGTTGGATTCTAGTGTTAAGTGTATCTGAAAAAATTAGTAAGCTAGTTTTATGAACCCTATGAGGGCCTGAGCTGTGACAGGTCTTTCCTGTGTATAGGTTTTTAGTACTATACATTGCCTACCCCCTTCCTCCCAATTATAAAGGAGAAAATAATAGAGTTATTATTATGGAGATTATAGACAAGGCTAGGAGAAGGCAGTGGCACCCCAGTCCGGTACTCTTGCCTGGAAAATCCCATGGACAGAGGAGCCTGGTAGGCTGCAGTCAACGGGGTTGCTAAGAGCCAGACACGACTGAGCGACTTCACTTTCACTCTGCATATGAGGGCTTCCCTGGTGGCTCAGCCAGTAGAGAATCTGCCTGCAATGCGGGAGATGCAGGTTTGATCCCTGGCCGGGAAGATCCCCTACAGAAGAGCATGACAACCCACTCCAGTATTCTTGCCCAGAGAATTCCATGGATAGAGGAGCCTGGTGGGCTCCTCTTATCTTATCTCACAGGAATATGAAGATACAATCAGACATATACAATAAAAACAAAAAACGCTTGACCATCTGTGAAGCACTATACACAATATAAGGGACTTACAATTATTGCTGTTTCTACCTTTTTGTGTAAGCAGTGCCGGGCTTTGGCGCTCTTGCCACTGTTTGTCTCTTTGGCTGTCAGGACTGATGAGGAATAGTGTGAGCATTTCCTATGTGCCAACATTATGTTAAATTCTTTATACCCATTATCCATTCTAATCTTCAGAGTAATCCTACAAGGACTAATAAAGACATCAAGACTCAGAGAGATTAAGTAGCTTGCCCAAGGTCCCAAGTCTATAAGCAGAGTCGGAATATGTCTGCTTCTGTAGCCCAAGTGCTTTCCACCAAAATGCACTCCTTGGCTAGAGTGGTGTCTGAATGCTCAATGGTAAAGCCTAGAATCATTCAGCCATTCATTCATTTATACAACAGCTGTTGAGTGCCCACTCATGCCATGCTCAACAGGAGCAAGGCAGCCAAAGTCAGCAGTCCTCCTGGAAGAGCTGCTCTGGGGACCTTGGTTTGCTGTCAAGTTTACTAAGTTCAAGTGCAAGCTCAGTGTCATAGTTTTTAGAGCTGGGAGGATCTCATTGTATCACCAAGATGGATAAGGCTCAGCAGGGCTGGAGAGTTTGACCAAGACTGTGTGGCAAACTAGTGGCAAAAGAAAGATTGGAAGCTCAAGTTCTGACTCAAAGGTCACAGCTCATTCATCGGTGATCTAGTTATGGACAGCAAACAAGACAGATTCACGTGGCAAGACCTCATCCGACGTGACAAAACATACATGTGTGTTTGAGCAGGAGGCTGATGGGGTCTCAGAGCTCCAAAGGGTCTCAGAGCCTGGATCCTGAAGGCTCCTCCTGCTTCATCCTTGGCCACATCTGGGTCCTCTCCTCTCACCTCGCAGAGATCCGGGCTTCAGAATCTCCAGTCTGCTGGGACTTACAGGCCTTGGCAGGCTAGTCTCAGTTACCACCCCTACACTCAGCCTTTGGTTTGCCAGGTAGCTCTCACGCTTGTGATCAAACGTGGGGTGACCTATGGGAGGAAATGTACTGAGAAGTAGATGTGCCCTTACTGTTCCCATTTTACAGTTGGAGGAATTAACTCAATGAAGCTAAGTGATTCATGCAACTGGGATTTGACATTTTAGGTCTAATTGCAAAGTGCAGGTTCTTTCCACACTAGCAATTGATTAACGCTTTGAATGCTCAGTTAAAGAGACAGAAAGGTAGATATCATATAGTATCACTTATACGTGGAATCTAAACTATGACACAACATAAGTTATACACATTATAGAAACAGTCTGGACTTCCTTGGTGCAGTGGATAAGAATCCACCTGCCAACACAGGGGACACGGGTTTGATCCGTGGTCTGGGAAGATTTCACGTGCCACAGAGCAACTTAGCCCCTCCACAACTAGAGTCCCCGAACCACAAGTATTGAGCCTGTGTGCTGCAGCTTTTGAAGTCTACGCACCCTAGAGCTCGCCTGCTGGAACTCCTGAGCCCGTGTACTGCAGCTATCAAAGAGCAAGCACCTGCAGCCTGTGCTCCATAACAAAAGAAGCCACCACAGGGAGAAACCCATGCACGGAAACCAGAGAGTGGCCATCGCTCTCTGCAACTAGAGAAAGCCCATGCATAGCAACAAAAGACCTGGTGGAACCGAAAATCAATTAATAATTAAAAATAAAACAGATTCACAGACCTAGAGAAGAGATGTGGTTGCCATGTGGGAGGGTGGTTGGTGGGGGAGGCTTGGATTGGGAAAAGAGTATCAAAAAGAGTACGAAAAAGAATGTGCGTGTATCATGTATGGATATATATATATACATGTGTATATAAATGAATCACTTTGCTGTACAGTAGAAATTAACACAACATCATAAATCAACTGTACTTCAATAAAATAAATTTTAAAAATATTTGTACATTTTACTGTATGTGTGTTATACCTCACTTTTAAAAAATAAATGGCTAAATATATTCAAAATTTGTCCTATGAGATACATACTCTGACTCTCTTTCCCACCAGTGGTAGCACCGCAGAAGGTCTTCTATTTGTCAACTGGATGCTGAGTTGGCCGGTTCCATAAATGATCATTCTGAGATTTTTCTCTGAAGCAGGTGATGCTTTGACAAAAGCGGCTCTTTCTCTTGCCTTCAGTCCCTTAAACCTCTGTCTGCCAGTATAGAGTATCAAGGGAAAGATGGGACCTGAGACATGGGAAGCCTCCCTGAAGGGAAGATTTGAGCAGGGCTATGGCAGAAAAAAGTTCTGGGACGATGTTTGCTACACTGGTAACTCTAGAATCGCAAGGAGAACATTTCATGTTTTACTCCACATATTTCTACAATAGGGGCTTCCCAGTGGCTCAGTGGTAAACAATCTGCCTGCCAATGCAGGAGACACAGGAGACTTGGGTTTGATCCCTGGGTCAGAAGATCCCCAGGAGGAGGAAATGGCACCCACTCCAGTATTCTTGCCTGGGAAATCCCATGCACAGAGCAGCCTGGAGATGGGATCGCAAAGAGTAGGACACGACTGGGCGACGGAGCATGCACCTTCTTTCTGCAATGGCTGAAGCTTTAAAATGAACACGAATTATCTCTGCATTTAAAAGTAATAATAGTACATGATCACACAACTTTCTCAGCTGACCAATAATGAAGGTGCAGGTGTTTTGCCTGAGATGACACCACTGCCCCCACAGCAGGCCAGGGCTGGTCATCAGACCTTCACTCGTGTCTCACTCTTGAGAACTTGTTTTGTACAAGACCTGGCCTGGAATCACAGTTGAATGCTCTTGGTTGCTAAGGACTTCATTTGTTTTTCTTACTCAGATTTTCTTGGGGGAAGGCCAGTGCATCTTGCAGGCTACATAATATATTAATCAGCTTGGACTGCCATAACAAAATACCATAGGCAGTGTGGCTTAGACAGCAGAAATGTGTTTTCTCACAGTTCTGGAGATGGGAGGTCTGGGGTCGGGATGCTACATGATGGATTTCTGGCAAGAGATCTCTTCCTGGCTTGCAGGCAGCGCCACCTCCTTGCTGTGTGCCTACAAGGCATTTCCTTGGTGCGTGTGTGGAGAGAGGGAAAGCAAGCTCTCAGGTGTCTCTTCTGAAAAGGGCACAATTCTCATCAGACCAGAGCTCCACCAATTGACCCAATTACCTCCCCAAAGCCCCATCTCCAAATACTGTAACAATGGGGGTTGGGGCTTCAACATATGAATTTAGGGTGATGGGGGACACAGATACTCAGTCTATAACACACAATTATTTTTCCCTGATGCATAATGTGATTTTGAATCCCTTTTCCATCTTGAGCTTTCTTTTGGCCGTTTTAATTTACTCAACAAATATTTATAGGGCACTTACAGTGTTTTGAGCTTTTGAACAAAAAAGACCAAGATCCCTGCCCTCATGGATTCTCTTTCTAGGTGCAAGTGTCCTCTGCCTCAGTCCTCGGTTCTCCTTCTCTTGTTTGACTCTACTTTTGTTGCAGAGAAGAAGCCAGTTCTGATTCCATATTGGAAATTGTTTCTTTCACTTGCTTTTTGTTGCTTTTGTCATTATAATCAGGGCTTCCCTGATAGCTCAGTTGGTAAAGAATCTGCCTGCAATACAGGAGACCCTTGTTCGATTCCTGGGTCGGGAAGATGTGCTGGAGAAGGGGTAGCCACCCACTCCAGTATTCTGGCCTGGAGAATTCCATGAACTGTATAGTCCATGGGGTCACAAAGAGTCTGACATGACTGCGCGACGTTCACTTTCATTATAATCATATGTAATAGCCTGCCTCAGAGGACCGTGATGGGCACTGCCCAACTGTAAACTAAAATGCCATTGTTCGGCTCATAGAGATATATTCTGACCCTGCCCACCTATGAATAGCTACAACAAAAAGAAGAGATTAACACAGCCCTTCCAAAGGCCAGCCATTTCCTTTGGAGATGTTTTGGGAGACTGAAGACCCTTTCACTTTACTTCCCCACTGCCTCTCCCTCTCTATTCTGCCTTTTGATTTTAATTCCTCATTGCTTCTCTCTCTCTGACTCTATAAAAGAACTTGGCATCCAGACTCTGACAAGATGGTTACTCTGAAGAGTAAGTCCTCCATCTTCTCCATCAGCCAGCTTTCTGAGAAAGATCATATTCCTTGCCTCAACACCTCGTCTCTCTGATTCATTAGCCTGTCCTGTGGTGAGTAGAGCAAGCTTGGACTCAGTAACACTTTCACTGTCTTGTTGATCTTATCCAGTCTTGTGACCTCAGATAACATCTTTAGTACAAAGACTTTTATCTTTGTGTTTCCAGCCCTAGGTATCTCTCCCAGCTTCAGACTTGTTGAATCACCTGCCTACCCAGCATCACTCGGTTGTCCTATCCATAGTGGATGCTGTGAGATGCAGCTTGTATTTTCCCCCTTCAGGTTCCAGGCACTCATTTCCCCAGCTAAGTCCTTCCTCAGGAGCTGAAAGAAGCTGTCTCACCCAAGGTTAAGCCCTCTCCTTGGGGCAGTATGAATCTAGTGGCTGGTTGAGGCCGTAAGACAGAGGTCCAGACCTCCTGCTTCAACTTAAGTCAACTCTGAGGAGTTCTACCATTTCAAGTACGCAGTATGCAGCCATTAATAATGCTGACTGAGTTCTTTTCTATCCTTTCTAGAAGAAGGACTGGAAATTATTTACATTCACAAGAGCTGGACAGTAGCTTAGGGGATGGTTTTGCCCCTGGGCTGTGTTAGTTCTTTTTTCCTGTCCTGTGTGTGTGTATGTGTGTGTATGCTCACTCAGTCGCATCTGACTCTTTTTGACCCCACGGACTGTAGCCTGCCAGTCTCTTCCATTCACGGGATTTTCCCAGCAAGAATACTGGAGTGGGTTGCCATTTCCTCTTCCAGTGGATCCCCCCAACCCAGGATCAAACCCCCTCTTCTGAGTCTCCTGCACGGGCAAGTGGATTTTTTTTTTTTTCTTTTACCACTGAGCCAGCTGGGAAGCCTTCCTCTGTCCTAGGATAGACTGAAAGGATTTGAGCCATTGGGCATTCTGCAGACTATTTCATGGATCCGCTACATCAGTGAACAAATGTGGAAAGTATTTAGGAAGCCTTGACCAGACCTATTTGTTTCAAAGGATGGGAGATAAATCCTATGAAGAGTAAAAGCCCAGCTGAAAATGTATCAGCAGTAAAAGCCCAGCATAGAAACCTGCATGCAGATGTTTATAGCAGCTTTATTCATAATTTCCAAAACTTGGAAGCATCTAGCATGTCCTTCTACAGATGAATGGATAAACATCCAGACATGGAATATTGTTCAGCAATAAAGATAAATGAGATACAATGCATGGAGGAAGCTTAAATGTATTTGACTAAGTGAAAGAAGCCAATTGGAAAGCCTACATAGTGTGTGATTCCAACTTGATGGCATTCTGGAAAAGGCAAAACTATGGAGACAGTAAAAAAAAAATCAGTAATTTCCAGGGCCTATGGGGAAGGCAGGAATAAATAGGCAGAACACAGAGGGTTTTAAGGCAGAGTGAAGCTATTCTGTCCCATACTATAAGGGTACATGTCACTATACATTGTCCAAACCCCATAGAATGCATATCACCAAGAGGGTACCTAATGTAAACTATGGACTTTGGGTGATGGTGTGGTGTTAAAGTAGGTTCATGGATCATAGCAATTGTATCCCTCTGGTTGGGCACGTTGATAATGGGGGAAGCTATGCATGTGTGGTATAGGGGTCATATGGGAAATTTCTGTAACTTTTGCTTAATTTTGCTGTGAACCTAAAACTTAAGTAAAAAATAAAATCTAGGGACTTCCCTGGTGGTCAAGTAGTTAAGAATCTGCCTTCCAATGCAGGGGATGTGGGTTTGATCCCTGCCTGGGGAACTAAGATCCCTCATGTTGCTGAGTAACTAAGCCCTTGAGCTGAAATTAGGGAGGCTGTGAGCTGCATCTCCTGAGACCGCATGCTCTAGAGCCCTGCTCCCCAACTGCAGAAGCCCACTCACCACAGGAGAAGCCCAGGCACCACAGTGAAGAGCCTGTGTACTGCAGTGAAGACCGAGTGGAACCGAAACAAATAATAAAACAGAGTCTATTTGGGGGGGAAGGTCCCTGGTAGCCTAGAGATTAGGATTCCAGGTCTTTGCTGCCTGGGCCCGGGTTCAATCCCTGGTTGGGAAACTGAGATCCCACAAGGAATGGGGTGTGGCCCCCCCAAAAAGTTCATTTAAAAAAAAAACAAGGCCCACTGCATTGGGTTTCCTTGGTGGCTCAGATGGTAAAGAACCTGCTTGCAATGTGGGAGACCTAGATTCAATCCCTGGGTCAGGAAGATCCCCTGGAGGAGGAAATGGCAACCCACTCCAGTATTCTTGCCTGGAGAATCCCATGGACAGAGGAGCCTGGCAGGCTACAGTCCATGGAGTTGGAAAGAGTAGGACACAACTGAGCAACTAACATTTTCCACTGCATCGGTGAAATTTTTAGGGATTCTAGGGCAATTTAGGACATTTTTTTCTGAGTAAAGGACAAAGAAAAAAACAAATTGTACTCTCCATTAAGAAGGAAGCAAAATACCCAGTAGTGTTAGGGGAAACGCTGACTGAAACCACTCTCCCTGACCAGGAAAGGTGGCAGTCACTTGCACAAGCTATCATACTGCAGAAGGTTCTCTTCAGGAATGTGGAACTAGTAAGCTGCCACCAACTGGAAGGATTCAGGAAAGGCCAAAAGGAGAAAGGAGAGGCCAGTCCTTATGTCTATATGGCCTATCAACCTCCCAGGATTCTTTTTGCTGGAATCCATCTTGGGTGAACGGACAGGTGTGCTACCAGGAAGGACCCTGTGTCAGAGTGATTGGGCAGAGACAACCTGGAAATTTATCCCATCATCCTAAAACCTAAGACTGAGCCACATGGCAGAACAATCCTCCAGGTTCCCTTAACCTCCTGCTCTCTGCCCAGGTGTCCCTTCCCAATAAAGTCTCCTGCTTTGTCAGCACATGTATCTCCTCAAACAACTCACTTCCCAGTCTTAGACAAGAGCCCCCTCTTGGCCCCTGGAAGGGGGCTCCCTTGCTGCAACAGTAAGATTCTGCAGGTTCTGTAAGCTGCAGAGTCTGCACTTGGGAACACCACTCTGACCCATCTACTGATGACATAGGAGGATGGTTAGTTTTGATGGGGCTTAGTAGAGGGAAATATTTCTGCAGTAGATCCAGGCTGAAGGAAGAGAAGCAGTAGTTAACTCATGGGTATTAGTGAATGGCTTGGCTAATTGGTCATGGGGCCTGGGGTGGAAATATTGGAAGATCAGGGATAAAGAGGTCAGGGGAAGAAGCATGTGGGAAAGCCTGTGATGGTGAGCAAGGGGTGCAAATATCTCTATCTCATTTTGTCCCCCTCCAGAGTGCATCCACGGTGTAGGAGGTGTCAGACACTCGAGGGGTCAGACGACTCAGCTGGGTGATATGAGGTGTCTCCATCACCAGTCCTTCCAGGTCTAATGCAGTGGTGCATGCCCAGCGTAGCCATGCTGGCCAAGATGGAGCAGGCACAGGGGTTGCACCTGTGGCCTCAACTTTCACTCTCCACTGCCATGGCTGAATATCCAACCTGCCAGCAGAGACTGTCCTGTGCTGAAGCCAGGCTGTTCTAGCATGGAAGAGTCAACTGTTCACTTCCCAGGACATTGCTGTGTCAGTTGACATCATGTTGGTTGCTTGAAATTGGCTATGGTGGGAGTGTTTACAACATAGAGATCTTCAGATGCTATACAATTCAGAGTCCCCACTTGCTCAGTGATCAGATTGTTAGTTACCAGCATACTCCTGAATAGAGGACAGAACTGAGCCCTGCTGTGGTGCTACACCAATGAGCCCCTTGTAGGCAAGTTGATTACATTGGACGTTTTCCACCTGAAAAAGTGTTAGTCACTCAGTCGTGTTCGACTCTGTGTGATCCCACAGACTGCAGCCTGCCAGGCTCCTCTGTCCATGGAATTCTCCAGGCAAGAATACTGGAGGGTAAGCAATTTATCTGACTGTAACTAACACATACTGGAGACTCCTGCCCATGGGGCCACATCCAGCAATGTTATCTGACGACTTACAGGTTCAAGCCACAAGACCCTACAGCATCTAGCACAGGACTAAGGAATATACATTAGAGCAAAGGAGCACTGGGCACGTGACCATGGAGTCCACTGGCCCTATCACACAGAGTAGCACCTAGAAGCCAGGAGCCTGAAGGAGTGATGGAGCAGACTTTTGAAGGGACAACCAAGTTGCTATTTGCAAGCAATATCTTACAAGAATGGGGTGCCATCTGCCAAAAGGCAATATAAACTCTAAATTAATGACCTTTATAAGGTGCTATGTTCCCAAAAGGTGGAATTACATGAGTCGAAGAATCAGGGGTAGAAGTGAGAGGCCCTGCTTAACCGCCAGTGACTCAACTTGGGGAATTTATGCATCCAAATCCCTCAGCTATGAGGAATGTGGGTTTAGATCCTGGTTTCCAGAAGCAGAGCTGCCAGCAGGAGACTTAACTAGAGTCTCATTAAGCTGTAAAGCTATGGTGTGTTCCTGATCACTTTGGGATCCTTATGCCCACAGATAAGCAAGAAAAGAGTCACCATCCTGGCAGGGAGTAACTACCTCCATATATCACAGAGAGACAGGACTTTTGTAATACAATAAAGGCAGGGAAAATGTGTTTGGCACCTAGATAATCCACAGAGGGCATCTTTCATAATCCCTTGCCCAATTTTCTGGGTAGGCTTTATTGAGGTAAAACTTATGTACATACTGGGGCTTCCCAGCTGGTGCTAGTGGTAAAGAACCTGTCTTCCAATGCAGACATAAGAGACACAGGTTTGATTCTTGGATTGGGATGATCCCCTTGAGGAGAACCTAGCAACCGACTCCAGTATTCTTGCCTGGAGACTTGATTTGTCTAAGGAAGATCTAAAGCTCAAGTGAAGCTCAGTTTGCTGCTTTTCACTGCTGAATAGTATGCCACTGTGTAGACAGATCACAGTTAGCTTCTCCATTCACCAGAGGCTGGGTATTTGTATTGTTTCCAGTTTTTGCCTCTTATGAACATTATGTACAAGTCTTTGTTGTCGTTGTACAGTCACTAAGTAATGTCTGACTTTTTCAACCTCGTGGACTGCAGCACATCAAGCTTCCTTGTCATTCACCATCTTCCAGAGTTTGCTCAAACTCATGTCCATTGAGTTGGTGGCACCATCCAACAATTTAATCCTCTGTTGACCCCCCCTTCTACTCCTGCCCTCAGTCTTTCCCAGCACTGGGGTCTTTTCCAGTGAGTCAGTTCTTCGCATCAAGTGGCCAAAGTATTGGAGCTTCAGCTTCAGCATCAGCCCTTCCAATGAACATTCAGGGTTGATCTCCTTTAGGATTGCCTGGTTTGACCTCCTTGCAGTCCAAGGGACCCTCAAGAGTCTTCTCCAACACCACAGTTCAAAAGCATCAATTCTTTGGTGCTCAGTTTTCTTTATGGTCCAACTCTCACGTCCATATATGACTATAGGAAAAACCATAGCTTTGACTAGACAGACCTTTGTCAGCAAAGTGATGTCTTTGCTTTTTAATATGCTATCTAGGTTTGTCAATATTTTTCTTCCAAGGAGCAAGTGTCTTTTAATTTCATACAAGTCTTTGTATGAACTTTCTTTCTTGGGAAAATGCCCAGGAGTGGATTTGCTGGGTCATATAGTAAATCTATGCTTAACTTTATAAGGACCTCCTGTTTCCTGAAGTGCCGGGACCATTTTGCACTCCCACTAGCAGAGGGAAAGGGTTTCAGTTGCTCCATATTCCTGTCAATGCTTGGTATTCTCAATATTTTCCATTTTAATCATTCAGGTGGGTGCAGTGGCATCTCATTGCTTTAATTTGCATTTCCCCAATGACTAATGATTTTATTTACTCTTCACCAAATATATATGATTCATATAAATGACTTTTGGGGAAGGTCTTATTTGCCACTCATATATGGCTTCCCTCGTGGCTCAAACAGTAAAGAATCCACCTGCAACACGAGAGACCTGGGTTCGATCCCTGGGTCAGGAAAATCCCCTGGAGAAGGGAATGGCAACCCACTCCAGGACTCTTGCCTGGAGAATTCTATGGCCAGAGAAGCCTGGCAGGCTACAGTCCATGGGATCACAAAGAACTGGACATGACTGAGCGACTTTCTCTTTTCATTTGTTTTTTGTTGAAGTGTCTGTTGGAATATTTTGCCAACTTTCCTTAGGTTGTTATCTTCCTATAAATGAGTTGTAAGAGTTCCTTACTATTATGTACACAAGTCTTTTGACGAATATATGTCTCACAAATATTTTCTCTCAGTCTGTGTCTTGATATCTCATTTTATTTTTGGTGTCATTTGAAGAGAAAACATTTATAACTTTAACCTAATCCAATTTATTAATTTTTTCTTTTAGAGTTCATGCAATTTTGTGTAGTCAGGAAATCTGTTCTTATCTCAAAGTCCCTTAGATTTTCTCCTATGTTTGTTCAATTCTTACACTTAGGTTAATGATTCTTTTACAGTTTGTTTATATATACTCAGATGGTAAAGAATCTGCCTGCAATGTGGGAGACTTGGGTTGGATCCCTGGGTCAGGAAGATTCTCTGGCAAAGGAAATGGTCACCCACTTTAGTACTCTTGCCTGGAGAATTCCATAGACAGAGGAGCCTGGCGGGCTACAGTCCATGAGGTTACAAAAGAGTCAGACGTGACCTAGTGACTAAACAACAATAGTTTATTTATACAAATGAAAGTATTTCCTCATCTTCTATTTTCTGGAATATTTTGTGTAGAACTGGCATTGTTTTTTCCTTACATGTGAGGTAGAATTTACTAGTAAAGCCATTTATGCCCAGAGTTGTTTTATGGGACAGCTTAAAAAAAAGTCTATACTTTATTCAGAGTCCTTTGGTTTTAAGGTAACATCCATTTTCTGTTCCAGAATCTTATCTCCGATATCATGTTACATGTCGTCATCCCTTCTGCTTAGGCTCTTCTTGGCTATAACAGTTTCTCAGACTTTCCTTATTTTGATGACCTTGACAGTTTTGAGAAGTACTGATCAGATATTTTGTAGAACATCCCTCACATGCGATTTATCTGATGTTTTTCTCATGATTGGTATAGTGGTTTTCTCCACTTTCTTCAATTTCAGTCTGAATTTGTCAATAAGGAGTTCATGATCTGAGCCACAGTCAGCTCCTGGGCTTGTTTTTGCTGACTGTATAGAGCTTCTCCATCTTTGGCTGCAAAGAATACCATTCAAGTATGACCTAAATCAAATCCCTTATGACTATACAGTGGAAGTGAGAAATAGATTTAAGGGATTAGATCTGACAGACAGAGTGCTGATGAACTATGGATGGAGGTTCATGACATTGTACAGGAGACAGGAATCAAGACCATCCTGAAGAAAAAGAAATGCAAAAAAGCAAATGGCTGTCTGAGGAGGCCTCACAAATAGCTCTGAAAAGAAGGGAAGCAAAAAGCAAAGGAGAAAAGGAAAGATAAACCCATTTGAATGCAGAGTTCCAAAGAATAGCAAGGAGAGATAAGAAAGCCTTCCTCGGTGATCAGTGCAAAGAAATAGAGGAAAACAACAGAATGGGAAAGACTAGAGATCTCTTCAAGAAAATTAGAGATACCAAGGGAACATTTCACGCAAAGATGGGCTCGATAAAAGATAGAAATGGTATGGACCTAACAGAAGCAGAAGATATTAAGAAGAGATGGCAAGAATACACAGAAGAACTGTACAAAAAAGATCTTCATGACCAAGATAAACACGATGGTGTGATCACTCACCTAGAGCCAGACATCCTGGAATGTGAAGTCAAGTGGGCCTTAGAAAGCATCACTACAAACAAAGCTAGTGGAGGTGATGGAATTCCAGTTGAGTTATTTCAAATCCTGGAAAATGATGCTGTGAAAGTGCTTTGCTCAATATGCCAGGAAATTTGGAAAACTCAGCAGTGGCCACAGGACTGGAAAAGGTCAGTTTTCATTCCAATCCCAAAGAAAGGCAATGCCAAAGAATGCTTAAATTACCACACAATTGCACTCATCTCACACGCTAGTAAAGTAATGCTCAAAATTCTCCAAGACAGGCTTCAGCAATATGTGAACTGTGAAATTCCAGATGTTCAAGCTGGTTTTAGAAAAGGCAGAGGAATCAGAGACCAAATTGCCAACATCCGCTGGATCATGGAAAAAGCAAAGAGAGTTCCAGAAAAACATCTATTCTGCTTTATTGACTATGCTAAAGCCTTTGACTGTGTGGATCACAATAAACTGTAGAAAATTCTGAAAGAGATGGGAATACCAGACCACCTGACCTGCCTCTTGAGAAACCTGTATGCAGATCAGGAAGCAACAGTTAGAACTGGACATGGAACAACAGACTGGTTCCAAATAGAAAAAGGAGTACGTCAAGGCTGTATACTGTCACCCTGCTTATTTAACTTATATGCAGAGTACATCATGAGACATGCTAGGCTGGAGAAAGCACAAGCTGGAATCAAGATTGCTGGGAAAAATATCAATAACCTCAGATATGCAGATAATACCACCCTTATGGCAGAAAGTGAAGAAGAACTAAAGAACCTCTTGATGAAAGTGAAAGAAGAGAGTGAAAAGTTGGCTTAAAGCTCAACATTCAGAACACTAAGATCATGGCATCTGGTCCCATCACTTCATGGAAATATATGGGGAAACAGTGGCTGACTTTATTTTTCTGGGCTCCAAAATCAGTGCAGATGGTGATTGCAGCCATGAAATTAAAAGATGCTTACTCCTTGGAAGGAAAGTTATGACCAACCTAGACAGCATATTAAAAAGCAAAGACATTATTTTGTCAACAAAGGTTCATCTAGTCAAAGCTATGGTTTATCCAGTAGTCATGTATGGATGTGAGAGTTGGACTATAAAGAAAGCTGAGCGTTGAAGAATTGATGCTTTTAAACTGTGGTGTTGGAGAAGACTCTTGAGAGTCCCTTGGACTGCAAGGAGATCCAACCAGTCCATCCTAAAGGAGATCAGTCCTGGGTGTTCATTGGTAGGACTGACGTTGAAGCTGAAACTCCAATACTTTGGCCACCTAATGGGAAGAGCTGACTCATTTGAAAAGACCATGATGCTTGGAGGGATTGGGGGCAGGAGGACAAGAGGACAACAGAGGATGAGATGGCTTTGGCATCAGACTCAATGGACATGGGTTTGGGTGGACTCTGGGAGTTGGTGATGAACAGGGAGGCCTGGCATGCTGTGGTTCATGGGGTCTCAAAGAGTTGGACGCGACTGAGTGACTGAACTGAACTGAACTTTCTCATGATTAGAATAGGGTTGTGGGCTTGGGGTAGGAAGACCACAAATTGATCAGTTTAGGCAATAGTCATCAATGGTTTATGCTCCCACAGTGAAGAGATACGCTGCTTACAGTGAAGTGAAGTGAAAGTCCCTCAGTTGTGTCCGACTCTTTGCGACCCCATGGACTATACAGTCTACAGAATTCTCCAGGCCAGAATACTGGAGTGGATAGCTGCTTACAGGAGACCCACCTAAAACAAACTGACCCCAAGAGGTTTAAAATTAATGGGATGGCAAATGCAAAGTAAAAACAAAAATTAAAAAAAGCAACATTAATATCAAAGCAGAGGGAATTCCCTGGCAGGAAGCATGGGTTCTATCCCTGATGAGGGAACTAAGATCCCACATGCCTCAGGCCCCACATCCCACCCCCACCTCCCTCCCTCCACAAAAGAATTAAAGCAGAAATCTTTATTTGATGGCAAAGGTACTGTCCATTTAGAGGTATTCAAACTCCACTTCTCTACCCCTCTGAGGCCAGAACTTTCGTGGAAGTGAAAGGGCTGAGGCAGGACTGCCTGTCCCCCAGGTCATGCAAGTGGCAGGGCAGAGTCAAGGGCACACTCTGAGGGGATCATTGGTGCCCTCTTTTCATGCTCGCTTTGGCTGGCTTCCTATTGTCCACAAGGTTCTAACCCTTCTAACTCTGGCTGAATCCTTGAACTTCCTGTCCATGAACAAATGACTCAGTTGCTTTGGTCCTCCATTTCTCTACCTGACAAATAACACTTAGCTTTCCCTACCTTGGTTATACAGGTAAATAAAAGGCCAGCTAAAAATACTTTGAAAGTTTAAGACATAAAGCTATGCTTACTTTTGTACATAAAGCTTTTCCTTTATTTAAGGTTCTTTAAAATAATATTATGTGTCCTTAGTTGCTCAGTCGTATCCAACTCTTTGTGACCCCATGGACTGTAGCTCTCTAGGTTCCTCTGTTCGTGGGGATTCTCCAGGCAAGAATACTGGAGTGGGTTGCCATGCCCTCCTCCAGGGGATCTTCCCAACCCAGGAATCGAACCCAAGTCTCCCGCATTGCAGGCGAATTCTTTACCATCTGAGCCACCAAGGAAGCTGAGTCAAGGAAGCTGAGTCAAGGGTAAAAAAATTATTACCAAATCTCAAATAATTTTTTTAAATTTAAGTATAGTTGATATACAATGTTGTGTTAATTTCAGGTGTATTATTCAGTTCTACATACATATGTATGTATTATATATATGTTCAGTTACATAGTTATTCAGTTATACATATGCATATTTCTGTTTTTTTCACATTCTTTTTCCCTTAGAGGTTATTACAAAATGTTAAGCGTAGTTCCCTGTGCCATATAGTAGGTCTTTGTTGGTTATCTATTTTATATATCAGTTCAGTTCAGCTCAGTTCAGTCGCTCAGTTGTGTCCAACTCTTTGCAACCCCATGAATCGCAGCGCGCCAGGCCTCCCTGTCCATCACCATCTCCCGGAGTTCACTCAGACTCGTGTCCATCGAGTCAGGGATGCCATCCAGCCATCTCATCCTCTGTCGTCCCCTTCTTCTCTTGTCCCAATCCCTCCCAGCATCGGAGTCTTTTCCAATGAGTCAACTCTTCTCATGAGGTGGCCAAAGTACTGGAGTTTCAGCTTTAGCATCATTCCTTCCAAAGAAATCCCAGGGTTGATCTCCTTCAGAATGGACGGATTGGATCTCCTTGCAGTCCAAGGGACTCTCAAGAGTCTTCTCCAACACCACAGTTCAAAAGCATCAATTCTTCGGCACTCAGCCTATATAGTAGTTTGTTAATCCCAGACTTCTACTTTATCCCTCCCCCTGCCCTTTGGTAACTCTAAGTTTGTTTTCTATGTCTGTGGGTCTATTTCTGTGACACAAAACTACTTTCAAAAAATTTATTTTTTTTTTTAGGGACATCCCTGGCGGTCCAAAGGCTAAGACTCTCCACTATCAATGCAGGGGGCCCAGGTTCAACTCCTGGTCAGGGAACTAGATCCTACATATTGCAATGAAGATTGAAGATCCTGTTTGCTGCAACTATGATCCTGCACAGCCAAATAAATAAATAAATATTCTAAAAAACCTTTTTTTTAAAAAAAAAGCAAATAAAGCCCTTCTATAAATATAATCAATGTTATTTATCTGAGGCAAATACCCCTATCTCTATGTGTAAGTAACTACTGGGCTATGGGAAAGTTAACTGTCTTGCCTGAGGTCTTGCACAGCTAATTGTTTTCTGTTGTTGTTGTTTTAAAAAAAGAACTCCCTACTTCTTATCCTATGTTTTATCCACATAAAAATTGTCTTCTCCTGCTGTTAAATTTTTTTAGGTGTGATAATTGTCTTGGGCTTTTTAAAAAAATCTTTACGAGATACATAATGAAATACTTACAGATGATGAAATTGTATGATGCTTGAGAGTTGCTTCAAGATTCTACCGAGGAGAAACGTGTGGTTGATGAAATGGAAACTGACCATAAAGTAAAAACCGTTGAAACGGGACGATGGGTACGTGGAGGTACATTGTGTATTTTTCCTCTACTGTTGTATAGATTTTCTATTTTTCATAATAAACAATAAAATTAAAACTATCCTTTTTCTCTTCTGCTACACACTAATCGCTGACATCTCTTCCCCCCACCCCAGTAACAGGGATCACGTTTTCTGACATTTAATCTAGGTCTATAATCCAAGCACTGGGGTCACTGAAGGACAAGGGGAAGAAGAGCAAGAACAGAAAGCAATGTTGAGAATAGCCAAGTGGCAACAAGAGTACCTGATAAGTGACACCCATCATCTCTTAAGCCCTTGGAGAATTAAGCCATAGTGGGTACATGAGGGTTTGTGACACTATTTTCTCTAGACAGGGTCTAAAATGCTGGGCCTTCCCCAGGGGTGGTTGAGCACAGGTTGGGACTTAGCCTGTGCTTTGGGAACGTTTCTGCTCTCCCTAAAATCATCACCAATGGTCCCATGTTGCAAAACCCAGTGGACTCTGTTCACAGCTTCTTGGAAGCACTGAACATTGTTGCCCACTTCCTCCTTTTGGAAACACGTCCTTGCCCAGGCTGCCAGGCCCCTGTGCTCTCCTGGTTCTCCTCCTTCCATCCCAGCTTTGTCTTCTCATTCTCCTCTGCTTGCTGTCTGCCCAGCTCCTCATGTGGATCTTCCCCTGGCCTCCTCCTCACTCTCACAGTGTCCCCGAGGTCGCTCAGTTGTTTCTCCATTTCACTCACCCACCAGGGGCCCACAGCGCCAAGATCTATGCCCCTAAGCAGAGCTCCCTCTCCAGCTGCTGACCAGACCATCGTGCCTGGGTGTCACAGTGTTGCACAAACCAGTATTCGAGAGACCAAGCAGCACACTTTGAGAGTTGGAGAACTCAGGTTTATTATGCCGGTGGGCCCAGAGGAGTTAACATTCCTAGCTCTGAGCCCCAGCGAAGGGGTTACAGAGTTTTTACAGACAGACTCTAGTGCGCAACACTAGCTGCTAATAGGCTGGTTTAAACTAAGGGGTTTCACGCGCATGGGAACAGCAGTGAAGATGGGGAGGGGGATGCCTGACCTTTACACGGACAGGCATGATTAAGCAGGTTCGCAGGGGCTGGGCAATTGCAAAGAGCAGGACAAGGGTGAATGAGATAAGCTCCAGTTCCTAATATTTTAAGTCCTCACTTTCTGAGACTATGTGACTTACGTGATCCAGAATTTGCAAGCAGCAAGCTGAGTTACAGAGGCAGAAGGAGCAGGAGGTTATGTAAAATGTTAACTTTTCCTCTTCAACACAAGTGTCTCATACTCAGAATATCCAAACCTATACTTATCACATACCCTTGGCTCTGCTGAATATCCAGTTCTAGAGGGGGCCGCCTCCCCTTCTAAGATCTCAGGTGTCCTCTCCATCCACCCACGTGGCACTGTGCATCTTCTTTCACCACCTTCCTGCTCTCCAAAAGGTGGGTCTCATTACCCAAGCCTGCAGGGAAAACTGCTACTAGAACCAATGCCAAGGCTGACCCTTCCCTGGATGAACAAAGCACACGAACACCCTCATGTTTCTCCAGAAATCTTCTGACAGAGAAAAAGGAGAGACAGGGAGAAACACGTCTTTACGAGCAGACAGTCTAACTTTTTTTTTTTTTTTCACGTAGGTGATCAAACTGAGGCCCATTGATCATCATGGCTTCTGGCACCCCTTTCCTTCTGGAGGTGGTCTCCAAGGATCAGCCAAGGCTCGGAAAGAGTTCCACGGCCCCTGATGGCACCCATGCCCTGCATTCATTCTGTAATGCTAACAGCCTCTCAGGAAGACTCATGTTGGTGCCTTACCCAGTGTTCTGGTTAAAGAGCTGTCAGTGGATCCTGTCTTACCTGCCACCAAACAGTGAGGAGGTTGTTACTGAATTTTGACAAGATTTGGGGGAGCTCTAATAAAAGAAGAGCTCCAAAACCCACACTGGAAATTCTGTGACCCTGGATCTGGCCAAGCCTCCAGCACCCCCACCTCCCAATCCCTAAGAAACCCAGGCCTCTTCTCCCCAAAACTCTGAAGTCCAGCAAACCACGTCTTCTGAATATGTCACAACTCTGTGACCCTGGAGCCTTCCCCAGGGCCCAGAACTACATTCTGGGGACTTCACCGGCATCACAGAAACAGACTCCAGCTCATCCCAGCTCTAGGGACTTCTCTCGCTAGCACTGCCTTCAACAGGGTGGGTTATGTCTGACCACCGGCACTGGAAACAACTGTCTCGTCTGATTGCAGGACCAGATCTGATCACTCCCAGGAGTTTGAGATCCACAGGTCCTTTGCTTGGCTCTGCTATGCCCAGTAGGGTCTTTTTCTTTCCTTTCTTTCTTTTTCTTTTTTACTTTCTTTTTAAATATTCGTTTATTTGGGTGCACTGGATCTTAGTTGCTATACTTGGGATATTTAGTTGCAGTGTGTAAATTCATAGTTGCAGCATGTGGGATCTAGTTCCCTGATCAGGGATGGAACCTGGGCCCCCTGCACTTGGAGCAAAGAGTCTTAGCCACTGCTCCACCCAGGAAGTTCCCCAGTAGGCTCTTGAAGAAAGGCCAGCTCTGCATTCGCCTTGGGACTCCAGAGCTTGTTGAGACTGCATTGCTAAGCTTTCTCTGAAGTTGCTCACCTCCCAGGAACCCAAGGCTATGGTTTTTCGAGTAGTCATGTACGGATGTGAGAGTCAGACTATAAAGAAAGCTGAGCCCCGAAGAATCAATGCTTTTGAACTGTGGTGTTGGAGAAGATTCTTGAGAGTCGCTTGGACTGCAAGGACATCCAACCAGTCCATCCTAAAGGAGATCAGTCCTGGGGGTTCATTGGAAGGACTGATGTTGAAGCTGAAACTCCAATATTTTGGCCACCTGATGTGAAGAGCTGACTCATTTGAAAAGACCTTGATGCTGGGAAAGATTGAGGGCAGGAGGAGAAGGGGACGACAGAGGATGAGATAGTTGGATGGCGTCAATGACACAATGGACATGGGTTTCGGTGGACTCTGGAAGTTGGTGATAGACAGGGAGGCCTGGTGTGCTGTGGTTCATGGGGTCGCAAAGAGTTGGGCATGACTGAGTGACTGAACTGAACTGAACAAGAACCCAAAGCCCCTGTCAGTTTGCTCCTTCAGCCTGAAAGCCCAGACCAGATCATCTCCAACCTTCAGAATTCACTTACGGACTCACAGACCAGAACCTAGGAAAGCTTGGAACCCACGTGACCAATAGTGATGAGTGCACATTATGAGGGCCCTGAGAAGATGGGGGAGAGTCTTCCTTCCCATCGGGGAAGAGCAAGGAGCCCAGTGACTATGCCACAGCTGCACCTCTTAGACTGAGTGTCAGTGCCTCTGAGGGCACACAAGGCCATGGGACAACCATGATCCATGCCCAGGGTTCCCACTCACTCTCCTCTGCCACCGTGAAACTTCAGTGGGAGAATTCAGACTCAGTTCCCAGCATGTCAGGACTTCTCTGGTGGTTCAGTGGTTAAGAATCCACCTACCAGTGCAGGAGACACTGGTTCAGTTCCTGATCTAGGAACTAAGATTCCGCAAGCTGCAGGGCGACTGAGCCCGTGCGCCACCACTACCGAAGCTGGCGAGCCCTAGAGTCTATGCGCCACAACAGGAAGCCACTGCAATGAGAAGCCTGAGCTTTGCACCTGGAGAGAAAGCCCTGCTCCCTGCAACTAGAGAAAGCCCACACGCAGCAACGAAGACCCAGCACAGCCAAAATAATGAAGCAATTTTTAAAAATTCCCAACACCTCTCCAGAATTGCCTGGGGAGGTAATGACTACCTTCTATATTCATTTATTCTTAAGACTCTACAAGCCAAGCACGGAATTAAGTATGTATTGCAAATAGAGGCTGATGTCTGAAATAAGCTTGAATGTAAGTTCCCTAGGCTTTCCTGCTACTAAAGGCTGATGGAAGGACATCATGTTGAAGTTTAAGCTTCATCGAGTACTCCGTGGAGACCTTGGGAGACAAGGGGCTATGGGAGGACCAACAGCCACCATACCTGAATTTCAATTCTTTAGAAGTATTCCCCTCCAGATATTTCAAAACTGAATGCAAAGTAGATGTTATCCCCAACTTGAGGCTTGGAAAGGGTAAACAAGTAGACCCGGCTCACACAGAAAAGTGATAACAGCTGGCTTTAGAACCTGCTCCCATCTGATCCTAGAGCTCATGTGTCTTTCCTCCCAGTCTCAAACCCTCAAAAAAAAAAAAAATACTCTTAGTGCCAACCCTGGCACTCAGAAATCTTGGGCAAAAAAGGACTTCTCTCCGGGGTGTGGATGGGATGGGGGATGGCGAGTGACTGGTCGCTGAATACAGGGTTTCCTTTAGGGCTGATGAAAATCTTTCAGAACTTGACAGGGTGATGGCTGCACAACATTATAAATAGACTAAATGCATTTAAAAGTGTACACTGAATTTTATAAAGTGGTTAATTTCCTGTTACACGAATTTTGCCTCAGTTCAAAAGAGAAATAAAGAAGGGACTACTTGGTGGTTCAGTGGTTAAGACTATGCTCCCAAAGCAAGGGGTAACAGGTTCAATCCCTGGCTGGGGAATGATGATCCTGCATGCCACAGGTGTAGCCCAAAAGCAGAAATAAAAGGGCTTATCCTTTAACAGACTGGGCACTGTGGCTCCCTTCCCTCCCCAATTTGTCAAGTCACTGATATTTCCACAGGTCACAAAAAATGCTCTGTTCATTTTTGTCAGCCTTCTTTCTCTCCATTCTTCACTGTGGACAGTTTCTATTGACCTACTAGATTTTGTAGTTTTCATCTCGTGGAGTTTATTCACTGATTCAGTGCTGACAGAGATAATGAAATTAGCAGATAAGGATATTTTAAAAAAGAAAAAGAAAATACATCTGTTTCTCAGGTTCAAGAAGCTAGAGGGAAACAGGAGCAAGATGAGGAGAGAAATGAAAGATGGTTCTTAAAAAGACCCAAAATAAACTCCGCGAGATGAAAACTACAATATCTAAATCGCAAACTACACTGGGTGGGATAAACAGCCAATTAGAGGCTGCGGAAGAAGAGATCAGTGAAGTTGAAGACATAGCAATAGAAACTGTCCACAGTGAAGAATGGAGAGAACAAAGGCCGACAAAAAAGGAGCAGAGCGTTTTTGTGATCTGTGGAAATATCCAGCACTCTCACAGAAGTGTTAGTCAAGTTGCACTAGGAGAGGAGGGAGGGGGGAAGACAGAAAAAGTAGCTGAAGAAATACTCGGGCCGCTTTCCTGATGAAAACCATTCCATCATTTTCCAGGTGCCTTAAAATACTGCCCATGTTCCTTACATTGACCTACAAGATTCTTCGCACCTCGCCCTGTTACTGCTTTAACTTCAGCGGCACCACTCCTCCATCCATCTCACTCCAGCCTCGCTGGACTTCTCAGCTCTGCAAACCTCCTCCCAGTCTGGGTTTTCTTGCATGCCATTCCCTCTAGCTGGAAGGCTTTCCCCCATTGCTGGTTGATTTCCACTCCTCTTTTGATCTTAGATAATTATCGCTTCCTCAGAGAAGCTGTCCCTGACTTCCCAACCAGGCATGGTCTTCTCAGCTCCCTTAACAGCCACGCTTCTGGGCAGCGTTTGGGACAGTTGAGATGAAGAAATTTTGACTCTATTATCTTCTTCCTTAGAGTATTGCTCATCACCACAACCCCAGGGCTTAGCCTCATGACCAAGCTTGCTCTTAAACCACTTCTGTTGTGACAATCAATTTCCTGGTTTTATTTCTGCCTCCCCTGTCTCAACTTAGTCCTTGGTTGACTCTCTAATATCTACTGTCAAATACCTATCTTTGCCATGAGCAAAATGGCCCAGGAGTGCCCTTGGAGAGGGCCAGAGATACCCATTTGTGTTAATTAGGGTTCTCCAGAGAAACAGAACATATATAAATATACATGGAGAGAGAGAGACAGAAAGAGAGATTATTTTAAGGAATTATCTCTCATGATAACAGAAATTGGCAACTCCAAAATCTTCCCAGTGGGCAGTCTGCAGATCTAGAGAAGAGCCAAACTTACAGGTCAGGTCTAAAGGCCATCTATTGGGGAGGATCCCCTCTTGCTTGAGGGAAGTCAGTCTTTGGTCTTGCTGATTGTATGAGGGCCATCCACATTATGGAGAGTAAGTAATCTGCTTTTCTCAAAGTTCGCTAACGTATTTATTAATATCTATTGTTTATTTTGGCTTCCCTGGATCTTTGTTGCTACCTTCGGGCTCTTTCTAGTTCTGGCGAACTCTTCTGCCATGTCCCCTGCATTGGCAGGCAAATTTTTAACCACTGGACCACAAAGGAAGTCCAAAGTCCACTAATTTAAAGGTCAATCTTGGGACTGTCCTAGTGGTCTGGTGTCTAATACTGAACTCCCAAATCAGGGCACCTGGGTTCAATCCCTGGTCAAGGAACTAAATCCTATATGCTGCAACTAAGAGCTCACATGCCGTAACTAAGACCTGGCACAGACAAATAAATAAATAAATACTTTATCAAAATAAGTAAATAAATATCAATCGCATCCAAAAAGGAGAAGGCAATGGCACCCCACTCCAGTACTCTTGCCTGGAAAGTGCCATGGACGGAGGAGCCTGGCGGGCTGCAGTCCACAGGGTGGCTAAGAGCCGGACACGACTGAGCGACTTTGCTTTCACTTTTCCCTTTCATGCATCACTGGAGAAGGAAATGGCAACCCACTCCAGTGTTCTTGCCTAGAGAATCCCAGGGATGGGGGAGCCTGGTGGGCTGCCGTCTATGGGGTCACACAGAGTCAGACATGACTGAAGCGACTTAGCAGCAGTAGCAGTATCCAAAAAATACCCTCACAAAAACATTCAGAAGTGTTTGACCAAATATTCAGGCTTTGCGGCACTACCAAGTTGACACATAAAATTAACTGTCACACCATCTGAGAACCCCTCAGATAAACTCTCTCTGTGAAGTCCTCTCCCATCCCTACAAGCAGAAGTGAGGGGTTGATCTAATCACTTCTGTGCTCTCCACCAAGGGCAGAGGAGTAAATGTTTCCTCTTCCTCCTTTACTTCTTTCTCTGTTGGTCTGTCTTTCCCTCTCTAAGAAGGACGTCCCAGCCCCCAACGACAAACTTTGGCTTTCTGTGTAGGAATGGTTTCCTTTCTCTTCCATGCTGCTGGTCTTCATCCTTGGCTAAGGTTTTACATCTATCGAGGAAGGCAAGTTTGGTTATTATACATAGCAGTCAGTGAGCATTTCTCCTTTGCCCACAAAGCCTCTCTGCTGACTGGTCCATCTATGTACCTGGATGGGACTTGTTGATTTCATGTGATGCTTTAGGATGAGTGAATGGGCGAGGAGCTAGCATTTGGGTTGTGTGAAACCTTAAACGGCAGAATGGAGAGGCCTCTCCTCTGGAGCACCAACACGCCCTTTAGCGATAGTTCGTTCAGTTTCTTTGGAGAACATGTTTTTGGCTAGGTCTAAATGGCTGGCTCTCTACTGGCACAGGAGTGAGGATGGAAGAACAGGGTATGGGAGTGGGGGCAGCTGATGGGTACGGTTGCTCAACAGATGGACTTTCATTATTCCCTGACAGCCTTCCCATCTCGCTTCCACTCTCTGTCGGAGGTACCCTACTTCCTGGCATTCTGTTCAGTGGGTTGGCTGTATCTGCCAGTGCTTATTCTTGGCTGTGGTTTCTTACACTCCATCCATCAGGGCATTTCTACCAGTTTATATCTTCCAGAAATGCGCTGAAATCCACCATCCACTGATGGCCCATGCTGTTCTCCTCAATGATATGTGTTTAGTTCTGTTTCTTTTTTTAAAATTTAATTTTATTATTGGAGTATACTTCTTTTACAATGTTATGTTCGTTTCAGCTATACAACAAAGTGAACCAGCTAGCTGTAGACATATATCCCCTCCCTCTGGAGCCTCCCTCCCACCCATCCCGTGCCCCATCCCACCTCTCTAGGTCATCAGAGGGCACTGAACTGAGCTCCCTGCACTGTTCCTTTTTCTAATTTTGGTGGAGTATCAAGAGAGGAAGAAGACAAGTACATGAGTTTGGTTTGCTGTACTGCAAGGGAAGTCCAGAGTAACCTTATAAAAACCTCACTTTCTTCTTTTTTACAAGGTTTTGATACATGCTAAAGTTCAAATGTCCCAAGAAAGAACATCTGGGACAAGAGAAAGGACCACTTGCTCTTATGAAGTACACACCCTTGTATAAGTGAAAGCTGTGAATGGATTTTTTTTCTTCTCTCTCTGTCTTTTTTTTTTCTTCTTTTTTGCCAAGTCATATGGTTTATGGGATGTTAGTCCCCCAACCAGGAATCAAGCCTGGGCCCTGACGGTGAAAGTGCCAAGCTCTAACCACTGGACCACTGGGGAATTCCCTGTGAATGCATTTTCCAACCAACAGAGCAATAGATGTCTGTCTAGATGTCATGCGTTATATGAAGCGTCATACATGACTCACTTTGCATGGAACCCTCTGAAGGAGGTGTTGAGAGTCTCCTTCCTGGCTGTCCAGTGGTTAAGACTTCCCGCTTCCGCTGTAGGGGGTACAAGTTTGCTCCCTGGTCGGGAAGCTAAGATGCCACATGGCATGTGGTGAAGACCAGGAAAAAAAAAACAAACCTCCATCTTATAGATGAGGTCATTGGGGTGTAGTAAGGTAACTAACATGCAAAAATATTTGTTATTTTCATTTATTCAATAAATATGCATCAAGGGCCTTCTATGGGTGTGCTGTTTTAGGTGCAGGGGATACAGGAGTAAACAAGAGAATATCCTAGAACTAAGTATAGATGGATAATAAACAGATCAACAAATAAATATATACCTGGTCAGGTGGTAACTGTGCTATGGGAAAGAATGAAGCTGGAAAGGAAGGGAAAGCTGGGAGTTGAAGTGGGGTACTTTTTTTTTTTTTTTGTTACATTATGAAGCATGCAGAACCCTAGTTCTTTGACCAGGCATTGAATTTGTGGCTCCTGCAGTGGAAGCATGGAGTCTTAACCACGGGACTGCCAGAGAAGTTTCAGGGGGGTACTCCTGTGTTCTGGGTGGGAAGACCTTCTGGAGAAGGAGATATTTGAGAACTGAAGGAGGAGAGTCTGATCTTGGACAATGGATAACTGAAAGATGAGTCTCCTTTTGAGAAGGGAATCAGCTCTAATTAGGCTTCCCAGGAAGCTCAGTGGTAAAGAATCTACCTGCCAGTGCAGGAGATGCAAGAGATGTAAGGTCTGATCCCTGGATCTGGAGAATCCCCTGGAGTAGGAAACGGCAACCCACTCCAGTATTCTTGCCTGGAAAATTCCATAGACAGAAGAGCCTGAGGTGGGGGGGCGGGGGGGGGGGCGGGTACAGTCTATGGGGTCACAAAGAGTTGGACACGACAGAGCACAAACACACAGACACACACACACTAATTAAATAGAGACTTTGAAGGAAATCCTTGGACCAAAAAGGACTTTGATTATTCAGATACAGTGCGGGTACTTCTGTGAGAAACTGACTTTGCCATCTTTGAGAATTATACCAAGATCCTTAAGCAGCTGATGAGATGAGTCAGCTAAGACAAAAGTACCCAGTAAAACTAAAGTGAAGTCTGTTTTATTCTCTATTGTAAATTACAGACCCTTCCATTTCACTTGATATCAAGAGATAAGTCTCCTGTCCAACTGTTTGACAACAATCTGTCTTAACCATCTATAATATAACTTTTATGTTATAGTAGACATGAAGGCTTGTAAAACCAGTTTTAAATACTTAGGAAAAGCCATAAAACAGTGTGCTACCATTTCTGTAAAAAAATAGGAAAAAGTATAAACACACACAGAGTCGATGTACTCATACTAACAAACATATGCTGTGGTAGACTGCAAACAAAAGAAAAAAGCCTCAAATTCTATTCATCCCTGAATGGATGCCCTTTTGCAATGTGATTTTAAAGCTCTTTCCAGACTTCCCTGGTGGCCCAGTGGTTAAGTATCTGCCTGCCACGGACTCAATCCCTGGTCCAAGAAGATCCCATGCGCTGTGGGGCAACTAAACCCACGTGCGGCAAGCAAGTGCTCTGCAATGAAAAAAGCCACTGCGATGAGAAATCTGTGCACTGCCGCTAGAGAGTCACCCCTGCTCGCTGAAACTAGAGAAGGCTTGAGCACAGCAATGAAGACCCAACGTGGCCAAACAGCAACGAACAAACGACAAAAACAAATATATTTTAAAGAAGAAAAAGTAACGCTCTTGCCATCACAACATGGAGTCTATTTCTCCAGACCCCTTGAATCAGGACTTGGCCATTTGCTTTGATTTAATTTGCTTTATCAGAGGTTCATTAGCACATGTGATGAAGGAGGAGGCTCAAAGAGTGGTCGTGCATCGGACCGCACCCTCACTGCTGGGAATCTCCGGTCATCACAAGAGGGAGGCTGGACTAGCCTGCTGCATGTTGGGAAGTGGGTGTCTGTCACTCAGGCTGACATTGACATTAAGCCAGCTTCCAGATATGTGAAGACTCCCCAGTCTAAATAGCCTGCCAACTGCCAGACACGTGACTGAGGCCATTCTAGGTCATCCATCCCACTGAGTAAGCCTGGCCAAGAACTGCCCAGCTGGCCAGTAGAATCTAGAGCAGTTACAAATGCTTGTTACTTGAAGCTGCTAAGTTCTGGAGCAACATGTCACGCACCAAGTACACGTGGAAAGTATCTATGGAAAGATTTATTTACTGGCTACCCTGGTTGCCTGGGGGCATAGGAAGAACTGAGCCAGGGACAAGGATGAGAGGAAGAATTTTTACTGTATCTCTTTTTGTACTTTTTGAATTTTGAACCATAAGAATGTGCAGTTCAGTTCAGTTCAGTCGCTCAGTCATGTCCGACTCTTTGCGACCCCATGAACGGCAGCACACCAGGCCTCCGTATCTATCACCAACTCCCAGAGTCCACCCAAACCCATGTCCATTGAGTTGGTGTTGCCATCCAACCATCTCATCCTCTGTCGTCCCCTTCTCCTCCTGCCCTCAATCTTTCCCAGCATCAGGGTCTTTTCAAATAAGTCAGCTCTTCGCATCAGGTGTCCAAAGTATTGGAGTTTCAGCTTCAATATCAGTCCTTCCAATGAACGCCCAGGACTGATCTCCTTTAGGATGAACTGGTTGGATCTCATTGCAGTCCAAGCGACTCTCAAGACTCTTCTCCAACACCACAGTTCAAAAAAGAATGTGCAGCCTGCATTCTAAAAGACAAAGGCAACTGTAAAATGTTAAAATTAGAAAGCATGACTGGCGGAGAAGAGAATTTTCATTCATCAATTGTCCTTTCTGTTATTATGTCAAGAGTGAGTGAACTGAAAATGAACATACAGTGCTTGTGGTTTTGTTTCCTTTTCTCAAATAGATCTAAGACCTTTGTCCTCCAGAACAATAGCAGCCTGAATGTGCTGTGGTGTTTGAGACAACAGCCCAGTCTCTTATCCTCTCTGCAGTGCTTCTGACAGTTTCTAAAGCTCAAATAGCATAACACATTGTTTTAACCACATCTTGTCAAGGAGCTTACTCTGAAGTCCAAATTCCTTCCACTGCAATTTAGTGCCCCTTCCTTCCCAGGGGAAGAAGACCGGGATGGAAGCCATATTGGTTGCATGGGACTAAACTTGAATTGGCTCAGGAAAAAGGAGAAATTTGTTGCCTCCCTAAATCCAAGGAGAGGTGGGACAATCTGACCACTAGAAGGTGGGGATGGCGGGGATTGGGAATGAGCAGATGCAGGAGCTTGAAGGCTGGCGGGTCTTTTCCTCCTTTGTTCCTCCTTGATGTCACTTCCTTCTCATTCCTTGCAGACCAGTATCTGGTGGAGACACAGTTGAAAACTAAAGTCTTAGGTTTTACTGCTTGCTGCATTGGAAGGCATGCCCCCTAATCTCTTCAGGTGTAAACTCAGACCTGCCATGGGAATGTAGAGCAAAAAGACAGTTGTCTAAGAAGTGAACCATCTCACCAGCTCCCCAGCCTGCTAGTACCTTGATCTGGGACTTACTGGCCTCCAGAACTGTGAGGAATAAATTTCTATTGTTTATAAGTTACCCAGTCTATGGTATTTTTCTTATAGCAGCCAGATAGACTCAGATATGTCTATCTCCTCACATAGTTCTTTTAGTGTGTGTAGATGGTGAGAACATTTAAAATCTACTCCCTAGCAGTTTTCAAAAACACAGTTCAATTTTGTTAGCTATAGACATCATGCTGCCAGATATTAGATCCCTAGAACTTATTCATCTGTTAAGTGGAAGTTTGTACCCTTGACCACCATCACACTTTCCTCCCCATCTCTCTGGCTACCACAGTTCTACTCTCCGTTCTGAGTTTGTTTGTTGGTTGTGGTTTTTTTTTTTTTTTTGTAGATTCCACATATAAGTGAGTTCTTAACAGTATTAATCTTTCTCTGACTGACTTACTTCACATAGCATAATGCCCTCAACAGATGATGCTGTGAAAGTGCTGCACTCAATATGCCAGCAAATCTGGAAAACTCGGCAGTGGCCACAGGACTGGAAAAGGTCAATTTTCATTCCAATTCCAAAGAAAGGCAATACCAAAGAATGTTCAAACTACTGCACAATTGCATTCATCTCACACACTAGCAAAGTAATACTTAAAATTTTCCAAACCTGGCTTCAACAGTATGTGAACCAGGAACTTCCAGATGTTCAAGCTGGATTTAGAAAAGGCAGAGGAACCAGAGATCAAATTGCCAACATCCAATGGATCATCGAAAAAGCAAGAGAGTTCCAGAAAAACATCTACTTCTACTTTATTGACTGTGTCAGAGCCTTAACTGTGTGGATCACAGCAAACTGTGGAAAATTCTTCAAGAGATTGAAAACCAGACCACCTGACCTACCTCCTGAGAAATCTGTATGCAGGTCAAGAAGCAACAGTTAGAACTAGACATGGAACAACAGATTGGTTCCAAATTGGGAAAGGAGTACGTCAAGGCTGCATATTGTCACCCTGTTTATTTAACTTATATGGCGTGCTGCGATTCATGGGGTCGCAAAGAGTCAGACACGACTGAGTGACTGAACTGAACTGAAACTGAGTACATCATGCAAAATGCTGGGCTGGATGAAGCACAAACTGGAATTAAGATTGACAGGAGAAATATCAATAACCTCAGATAAACAGATGACACCACCCTTATGGCAGAAAGTGAAGAAGAACAAAAGAGCCTCTTGATGAAAGTGAAAGAGGAGAGTGAAAAATTTGGCTTAAAACTCAACATTCAGAAAACTAAGAATATGGCATCTGGTTCCATCAGTTCAGTTCAGTTGTTCAGTCGTGTCTGGCTTTTTGTGACCTCATGGACTGCAGCACACCAGGCTCGGCCATGGAATTCTCCAGGCAAGAATACTGGAGTGGGTTGCCATTTCCTTCTCCAGGGGATCTTCCTGACCCAGGGATCGAATCCAGGTCTCCCACATTGCAGATGAACTCTTTACCAACTGAGCCTCCAGGGAAGCCATTACAAGCAGTTAAAGCATCAGGTTTCACCATGAAGCTTGTGGGTAATTAAATGTAATGATGTGAACATTTAGGCCTTTCAATCTAAAATGACTCAGCTGTTAATTAGACTTCTTGTGGTGATCATTTCCCAATATACAGAAATTTCAAATCATCATAGTACATGTCGCTGTTGTTCAGTCGCTAAGTCAGCACCGACTCTTTGTGACTCCATGGACTGAAGCACACCAGACTCCTCTGTCCTTCACTGTTTCTTGGAATTTGCTCAAATTCATGTCATTGAGTCAGTGAGGCTATCTGACCATATCATCCTCTGCTGCCCCCTTCTCCTTTTGCCTTCAGTCTTTCCCAGCATTAGGGGTTTTTCCAATGAGTTGACTCTTTGCTTCAGGTGACCAAAGTATTGGAGATTCAACTTCAGCATCAGTCCTTCCAATGAATATTTAGGGTTGAATTCCTTTAGGATTTATCTCCTGCTTTGATCTCCTTGCAGTCCAAGGGACTCTCAAGAGTCTTCTCCAACACCACAGTTCAAAAGCATCAATTCTTCAGTGCTCAGCTTTCTTTATAGTCCAGCTCTCACATCCATCCCTGACTACTGGAAAAACCATCACTTCATGGTTCCATCACTTCATAACAAATAGATGGGGAAACAATGGAAACAGTGAGAGACTTTACTTTGGGGGGCCTCCAAAATCCCTGTAGGTGGTGACTGTAGCCATGAAATTAAAAGATGCTTGCTGCTTGGAAGAAAAGCTATGACCAACCTAGACAGCATATTAAAAAGCAGAGACATTACTTTGCCAACAAAGGTCCGTCTAGTCAAAGCTATGGTTTTTCCAGTAGTCATATATGGACGCGAGTTGGACTATAAAGAAAGCTGAGTGCCGAAGAATTGATGCTTTTGAACTGTGGTATTGGAGAAGACTCTGGAGAGTCCCTTGGGCAGCAAGAGATCAAACCAGTCAATCCTAAAGGAAATCAGTCCTGAATATTCATTGAAAGGACTGCTGCTGAAGCTGAATCTCCAATACTTTGGCCACCTGATGCAAAGAACTGACTCATTGGAAAAGACCCTGATCCTGGGAAAGACTGAAGGCAGGAGGAGAAGGGGGTGACAGAGGATGAGATGGTTGGATGGCATTATTGACTCAATGGACATGAGTTTGAGCAAGCCCCAGGAGTTGGTGATGGACAGGGCAGCCTGGCATGCTGCAGTCCATGGAGTCGCAACGAATTGGACATGACTGAGTGACTGAACTGAACTTAACTGAATGCAGGAAATCTGGGTTCGATCCTTGGGTCTAGAAGTCCCCTGGAGAAGGAAATGGCAACCCTCTCCAGTATTCTTGTCTGGAGAACCCATGGACAGAGAAGTCTGGTGGGCTACAGTCCATGGGTCGCAAAGAGTCAGACACGACTAAGCAACTAACGCAAAAAGAGTAGTATAGGACACAGTAAGTCCTCTACATACAAAACTTCAAGTTGGAAGCTTTCAAAGATGGAAATGTGTGTTTGCACGCCCAGTCACATAAATTAGTTCCTGTGTCTGGCGCCCATGTTCATGTGCATGCCTTCTCTGCAAGTTGTGCGGCTTGCCTTCCGTCTCCTATTGCTGATGACTCTTCAGCTCTACCATCTCTCACCTCCTCTCCCCCTTCCAGTCAGTAACTCTTGCTTGCTCAGATGATGCCAGCCCCTATATTCCAGCTGTCAAACTGTACTACTCTGCTTTTCAAGGTACTGTACTGTGAAGATTTAAAATGTGTTTTTGTGTGTGTGCTTTTTACGTATTATTTATTATGTATTATTTGTGAAAAGTATTATGAACCTATCATAGTACAGTATTATAGAGTTGATTGTATTTGTTGACTACCTAGGCTAACTTTGTTGGACTTATGACCAAATTGGACTTAAGAATGTGCTCTCAGAATGGAACTCGTTCATATGTATGGGACTTTCTGTAATGATTAAGTGTACAGCTCTGGGTTAAATTCCCAGCTCTGTCACTTACTGGCTGTGGGTCCTTGGGGATGTTACCTGGTAATTACCCTATTTGCAAAATGGAATATAATAATAACAACCACTTACAGAGTTGCTCTGTGAAGCACATGAGAACTGTCCTGGAACACAGTGATATTATTCTGTTATTAGCTGTTATTACTCCATATTCTTCCTATTACAAAAAACTGTTACAATAAACACTTTGGAAGTTATTTATTTGCATTCTCATGCAAGCCTACGTCTGGAATTCTTGGGTCAATGAATATATGCCTTTTATAATTTGATGGATATTGCCAAATGCTTTCTGAAATCACTGTACTAATTTACAATCCCACAACGTGTTTTTCCAAACTCTAGCCAAGTCTGAGAGATATGTGGCCAAGCCTCTACATTCTGGCAACCTGGCATATGAAAAGTGCTGTCTCCTGCCTTTTAAATTATGGGACAGAATCTGAGCAACCTCTTGTGTTTATTGATTGTGTGTACCTTTTTTCTTGTGACTTCCTGTTGGTATCACTCATTTGTCTTAACTTTTTTTCTCATTGATTTTATTCATTCATCCAATTAATTGTCTTGAGTACATATTAGGGATACAACAGTGAACAAGATAAGACCTCGTCCTTATGAAGCTTATAATCTGGTCAGGGAGACAGAAAATTAGCCAAGAAAGAATAAAATAATTACAATTCCTGTGAGAAGAAAATAAAGAGGCTGTTAAAATCATGAGTAAGCAGCAGTAGGGAGAATCTTCCTTAGAAAAAGTGGTGATCATAGAAAGATTATTTAAAGAAATGAACTTTAAGTTAGGAACAGATGGTTGAGAAGGAGTGAATCATGGAAGAAGCAGTGGATTACATTTCAAGCAGAAGGACCAGCCATATGCAAAATCTCTAATTCAAGAATGAGCTTAGCATGTTTCAGGAACAGGCAGGCAACTGTGGCTGGAGTGTCCTTGGTGAGGGGAAGAGAGCCAGCAGATGAGATGGGAGAGGTGGGCTGGCGTCACAGGACCAAGGATTTTACTTTCAGTGCTTTGGGAAACTGACACTAGGAAACTGACATGATCTTAAATACTCAAAGACCATTCCAGCTGTTCTGTGATTGGACAGGAGGGAGGCAAACGTGCATAAAGGCAGGAAGGCTAGTGAGGAGACTAACGCAGGAATCTGAGTAAGTGACCATAGTTTGGACAGAGTGGAGACATTGGAGAATGGGGCTTCCTAGGTGACACTAGGGGTAAAGAATCCTCGTGCTAATGCAGGTGGATGTAAGAGACACGGGTTCGATGTCTGAGTCAGGAAGATCCCCTGGAGGAGCGCACAGCAAACCACTCCAGTATTCTTGCCTGGGCTTCCCAGGTGGCGCAAGTGGTCAAGAGCCTGCTTGCCACAGCAGGAGACAAAGAGACGCTCTTTTGATCCCTGAGTTGGGAAGAACCCAGGAATTGGCAACCCACTCCAGTATTCTTGCCTGGAGAATCCCATAGACAGAGGAGCCTAGAAGACTGCAGTCCATAGGGTCGCACAGAGTCAGACACAACTGAAGCGACTCAGCAAGCACGCATGCCTTGGAGAGTGAAGAAAAGGAGTACATTGATGATACTTTGGGAGGAATCACTGGCAGGACCGGGTAATGAATCAACCATGGTGGACTGAAGTTGCAGAAATGACTCCCTGGTCTTTAGCTCTTCCCTCTGAGTCAGCAGAGCACTTATAATAAGAAGGAAGACCACCGAGTGGGAGGTTTGGGAGTTGAACAGGGTGACGGCAGGGTCAGCTTTAGACACACTAATCCGGATACGACGGTAAGACACCCCAATGGAAGTGGCCACAAAACATTAGATACGTGAGTTAGAAGCTCAAAAGAGCGATCTGGACTAACCATATAAATTTAAAGGGAAGTGTTCTTTGTGTTTCACCATGAAAGTGAAAAAGAAAATTAGTCACTTAGTGGTGTCCGACTCTTTGTGACCCCATGGACTGTAGTTCACCAGACTCGGCCATGGAATTCTCCAGGCAAGAATTTGACGTGGGTAGCCATTTTTCTTCTCCAGGGGATCTTCCTGACCCAGGGATCAAATCCAGCTTTCCCGCATTGTAGGTGGACTCTTTACCAACTGAGCCTCCAGGGAAGCCAATACAAGCAGTTAAAGCATCAGGTTTCACCTTGAAGCCTGAGGGTAATTAAATGTAATGATGTGAACATTTAGATTTTTCAATCTAAAATGACTCAGCTGTTAATTAGACTTCTTGTGGTGATCATTTCCCAATATACAGAAATTTCAAATCATCATAGTACATGTTGCTGCTGTTCAGTCGCTAAGTCAGCACCGACTCTTTGTGACTCCATGGACTGAAGCACACCAGACTCCTCTGTCCTTCACTGTTTCTTGGAATTTGCTCAAATTCATGTCATTGAGTCAGTGAGGCTATCTGACCATTTCATCCTCTGCTGCCCCCTTCTTCTGCCTTCAGTCTTTCCCAGCATTAGAGGCTTTTCCAATGAGTCAGCTCTTTACATCATGTGGCCAAATTATTGGAGATTCAGCTTCAGTCCTTCCAATGAATATTCAGGGTTGAATTCCTTTAGGATTGACTGGTTTGATCTCCTTGCTGTCCAAGGGACTCTCAAGAGTCTTCTCTAACACCACAGTTCAAAACCACCAATTATTTGGCATTCAGCCTTCTTTATAGCCAAATTCTGTACATGACTACTGGAAAAACCATAGCTTTGACTCTATGCACCTTGGTCGGCAAAGTCATGTCTCTGCTTTTTAATACACTGTTTAAGTTTGTCATAGCTTTTCTTCCAAGGAGCAAGCATCTGAATTTTATGGCTGCAGTTATCATCCATAATGATTTTGGAACCCAAGAAAATAAAAAAAGCATGTCCACTTTTTCCCCTTCAATTTGCCACGAAGTGATGGGACTGGAGGCCATTATCTTTGTTTTTTGAATGTTGAGTTTTAAGCCACCTTTTTCACTCATTATATTTTAATGCCTGAAATTAATACATGTCAATTATACATCAATTATTTTTTTAAACCTTTTATTTTGTATTGGGGTATAACTGATTAACAACGTTATCATAGTTTCAGATGAACAGTGAAGGGACTCAGTCATACATATACATTATACTTTAATTATTTTTTTAAAAAGAGCAAATTTTAAAAAAATAATGATTTAGCAGAGAAAGTATCTTGCATTTATATCAAGCCTTTCTCTCAAAAATGCAATGCAGGGGATTTCCCTGGCAGTCCAGTGGGGGACTTCGCCTTCCAATGCAGGGCTTCCCAGGTGGTTTAGACATTAAAGAATCCACCTGCAATGCAAGAGACCCAGGTTTGATCCTTGGATCAGGAAGATCCCCTGGAGAAGGGAATGGCAACCCACTCCAGTATTCTTGCCATGGAAGAATTCCATGGACAGAGGAGCCTGGCAGGCTACAGCCCATGGGGTCACGAAGAGTCAGACATGACTAAGAAACTAACACTTTCACTTTAAAATAGTCCACATCAAAAGAAAAAAAATGCAATGCAGGGACTTTCCTGACAGTCTAGTGGCTAAGACTCAGTAAGATTCCGTTCTTCCTCTGCAGGGGTGGAGTGGGTTCAATCCCAGGTCAGGGGACTAAGATTCCACATGCCACGTAGTGCAGGGGTTGGGTCGGGGGACAAACAAAAAACCCATTGCACATTATCAAATCAGAATGGCTAATAAGGATGAGGAAGTATTAAGCAGGAAGGAGGCAGGGAAAGGACTAGCTCCTTCATTGTAGAAGTAGTAGTAGTGGTGAAAGTCACTCAGTCATGTCTGACTCTTGCAACCCCGTGGACTCTAGCACACAAGGTTCCTCTGTCCATGGGATTCTCCAGGAAAGAATACTGGAGTGGGTTGCCATTTCCTTCTCCAGGGCATCTTCCTGATCCAGGAATCGAACCCATGTCTCCAGCATTGCAGGCAGATTCTTTACCAACTGAGTGTACTGCAATCTGGAGCCTTCCACTGGGGAGCCTTCCCTACCAGGGAAAAACTGAAACCCAGCAAGGGCTCAGGTGCCTGTGGCACAGAGAGCCCACCTCTGACAGTGGGAGTTTGCAGCAAAGTCAGGATTTATTGCAGAGCACCAAACAAGGGAATAGGAGACAAGCCTCAGATCTATTCTAACTTGGTCTTTGAGTGAGGGTTTTTTAAACAGGAGAAGAATAGGACTTCCCTGGTGGTCCAGTGGTTAAGAATCTGTCTGCAATACTGGGGACACATGTTTGATCCCATGTCCAGGAAGATTCCACAGGCCATGGGGCAATGAAGCCTGTGTGCCACAACTACCGAACCCGTGCTCTAGAGCCCCTGATCCGCAACATGAAAATCAACCACAATGGGAGGCCCCGGTACCACAACTAGATAGTAGCCCCAGTTCACCCCCACTAGAGAAAGCCCAAAGCACCCAAGACCCTGTGTGCCAAAACAAAGACCTAGAGCAGCCAAAAATAAATTTAAAAAAAGGGGCGAGGGATACTTCCTGGTGGTCCAGTGGCTGAGACTCTGCTCCCAATGCAGGGGGTCTGGAATTCAATCCCTGGTCAGGGAAATAGGTCCTGCATGCCTCCACTAAGAGTTCCATCCTGCAACTAAAAAATCCCACCTGCTACAACTAAGACCCAGGGCAGCCAAAGCAAGTAAATACATAGTTTTCAAATGGTGGGGAGAACAAAGAAGTGGGCATTAATCATCGTGCGAAATTTCTATGATATTTCTTAGGTGCAGTTTCAGGAGTCAGCATGTCTTTGATGTACAATTCTCTGGCTAAAAGGTACATTATTCAAGGATCTGTTAGCTTATCTTGCCCTGAAAAAACAACGGAGCTTGCATGTTTAATGATGATATCTAGATTCGAAATTTCAGAGGGTAGTTGATGTTATCAACCATGGTAATTTTAGTCATCTGACTCTGGCTGATGAATGCTCAGTTAGCACAGGATTGAGGTCAGAGGGGACAAGAAAGGGATGAAGTTGTAGATGGAGAGATTAATTATAAACAGTATGGGACTTCAGGGAATTCGGTTTTAGGGGGACTTGGTTTCAGAATCATTTGGCCACACTTTTTACAAAAACGCTAATCTCCTCAGTCTTTAAAAAAGATAGTCCAGATGTCATGGTACCTGGGGAAGGGGTTTCTATTTCCCAAGGTCCCCTATTCAGCCTTTCTGGGTTGAAACTTAGTTTTGGTCCAGTAAATAATTGATGTGTTTAGCACACTGCCTGGTATACTGAAGTGCTCAGTGACTCCTTGCTATTATTAACATTAGAAGAAAGAACCCTGGTGCCTGAGAGTCAGAGGTTCTGGGTTCATTTCCTGGCTGCAAATAACAAAAAAGAAAGAAAGAAAGAAATTCTAATTAGTGTAAAGAAACAAATAAATTTACTGGATCACCTAGCTTGGAGGACTAGCCAAAGAGCCAAAAAAAAAAAAAAAAAATTTAAGTAAGATAGGTCAGAAATTATAGTCTCCGTTTTGCTATGAGGAAACTGAGAAACTACGATCAGGTGGTAAGTGATGAAGCAGGAATATTAATGCGATCTGTGATTGCTTTTGATCTGAGACTTCCCAGAGAACTAAATCGCTTCAGAAGCCAGGGCCTCTGGAAGCAGCAATTCAGCAACTGATATTTGTCTCTGCTTTTCTTGCCCTGTTGGCCTGATTCTCTCTTACTGCAAGAACGTCATCTCAATGTGATAGAAAAAAACGGCTGCACCTAAAAGGAGTACGTCAAGGCTGTATATTGTCACCCTGCTTTTTTAACTTATATGCAGGGTACATCATGAGAATCGCTGGGCTGGAAGAAGCATAAGCTGGAATCAAGATTGCCAGGAGAAATATTAATAACCTCAGATATGCAGATGATACCACCCTTATGGCAGAAAGTGAAGAGGCACTAAAAAATAAAAAACCTCTTGATGAAAGTGAAAGAGGAGAGTGAAACAGTTGGCTCAAAGCTCAACATTCAGAACACTAAGGTCATGGCATCTGGTCCCATCACTTCATGGGAAATAGATGGGGAAACAGTGGAAACAGTGTCAGACTTCATTTTTTGGGGTTCCAAAATCACTGCAGATGGTGACTGCAGCCATGAAATTCAAAGACACTTACTCCTTGAAAAGAAAGTTATGACCAACCTAGACAGCATATTGAAAAGCAGAGACATTACTTTGCCAACAAAGGTCTGTCTAGCCAAGGCTATGGTTTTTCCAGTAGTTATGTATGGATGTGAGAGTTGGACTGTGAAGAAAGCTGAGCACCGAAGAATTGATGCTTTTGAACTGTGGTGTTGGAGAAGACTCTTGAGAGTCCCTTGGACTGCAAGGAGATCCAACCAGTCCATTCTGAAGGAGATCAGCCCTGGATGTTCTTTGGAAGGAATGATGCTAAAACTGAAACTCTAGTACTTTGGCCACCTCATGAGAAGAATTGACTCATTGGAAAAGACCCTGATGCTGGAAGGGATTGGGGGCAGGAGGAGAAGGGGACGACAGAGGATGAGATGGCTGGATGGCATCACCAACTCGATGGACGTGAGTTTGAGTGAACTCCGAGAGTTGGTGATGGACAGGGAGGCCTGACATGCTGGGATTCATGGGGTCGCAAAGAGTCGGACACAACTGAGCGACTGAACTGAACTGAAGGAACCCCAGCAGAATGTTTCCCCAGGCCCTGCTTCCCACCTATATCATCTGGGACTGGCTTTAATGAACTTGAGGTCACATTCTGACCCTTGGTCCAATTACTGTTGTCAGGAATAAGATTTTCTGCTTCACTAGGATTAGGTCACAAATACAGCAGTGGATCTGGGCTTTGCAGAGGAGTATGTGCGGAAAGTCACAGATCAAA